>NW_024467537.1:174610-924096 GCF_001890125.1 Aspergillus versicolor CBS 583.65
AGATTCGGGGTAAAACGCTTGGAAAGGTCGCCATCAGCTTCCTGGTCATCCCCATTATAGCCAAACCCAGGGGCAAAACGCTTGGAAAGGTCGCCATCAGCTTCCTGGTTATCTCCATTGTAGCCAAACCCAGGGGCAAAACGCTTGACCAAGTCGTCGGACCCGGGAGAGTGCGTTATGTCCTCAGCATTGGGAGTCACAGGAGCAGCAGCACTGAAGATAGCAAGAAGTGCCACTGTCGCAAAACCGGTGGAGGAAGTGAAGCGCATGATGGAGGTAGAGGTAGTGTTTGTGATAGGAGAAATTGGATTGGGTTGAAAGTTGTAATAGCAGCGAAGAGCTAGCTTGAGCCTGAAGGATGAAGATTCACTGCAAACCAGTTGATTCTCCTGACGATGATGGCACTTATATGTTGCCATTCATAAACTGCCGAGTGCTCAGCTATGTTGTATTCTAGGTCCAGTCATGTTCGGATCAGTGCCCCCTACATGGAATGTCGTCACCATCCAAGCACCTGGCAAGGAGATATACATGTATGTAGTGCAATTCCAGTGTTATTTGGCGAATAGATTGACTTGAATACCATGACACAAACACAATAGATGATTGCGTGCAACAAGCTGCAATTCCCTTGCTCGAAAGGGGTGTAGATCCTCCTGTTTGTGATTGTGCCATAGGAGGGGTGGCATACTGCACTCGGCCCGGCCTATTGGTCTGCGATGCTCCTTGCTCGAGATGGTTGTACAGAGTAGGGGAGTTGGTGGCGGCGCTGAAACAGGACCATCATAGGCCTAGCGGTGTACGAAACATTATACAGAATGAAGTATGGCTTCCACCAGTGAGATAGGGCTATGGGACAGCCAAACTAGATATTAGAGTATAGTTCAGCAAGCAGTTCACGCGAAGCTTGCCAGTAGCTAACCTCGTTGAGTATGTCAACCTGAAATATGCCATGAATCGATTGGATATCGATCAATATGTTTCCCACCGGAAGCTGCAAGGGATATTCTGACAGGAGACTGTATACCAGTGGCACATGATTCCAGCGAACTCCACGGCTTTCAGCAGTCGACATGAACAGGGGTGTTCAAATGAGATAAATCCCTCATTGCCCTTGCTTCTAAGCGACTTTCATGCATTCACCCTGATCTTCTTGAATGTATTCATTCTGAGTGTCGCGCACTGGAGCTGGCTGTTGAAGCCGAATCTTGCCAAAGAAGTTCACTGATCCAATATGAGTGCCAACTACTCTCTCCTACACTCAAGAGAGAGCCAGGACGAGTCTATTTCCGATGTCGAAAAAAGCTCCCACCAGTCGCGGTACCGATTCCCCTTCGGTAAACTGAGTTCACGTCCACGCTTGTGGTTGAATCTATGGGCCATGTCCAACACGATTTTCAGCATATTTCTTGTGATAGCTGCCTTTGGCCTCAACTATCATGCAAGGTCGTTGGCGGATAAGCCTGTACCTCCTTCCTGTCAGTATCCCAACAATCAGAGACAGATCAGCAAAGACTGACCAATACAAGCCCCCCTTCGCGAAGACGGCGCCGAGCGGTTCGTCAACACACAGTACAAGCCCAATAAGATCTTCCAATCCCCTCCGTCAGATGAGGTAGATGCAGCCTGGAATGATTGGCTTAGGGGTAGGTAGTCCACTAGTGTCCTGGTTTGCTTGTGTTAACGCCCCTCACGATAGACCATGACCATATAGTCCGGGTCTCGGGGGAGAAAGCAAAGGACTTGGGCCTTCCTGAGGCCGTTGAACTGTATGAGGATCCCGGGTATTATGCCTACGGGCTAGGTGTTTACCATCAAATGCACTGTCTGAGCCGACTGCGGAAGTCGTTCTATCCTGAGCGGTACTATCCAAACGCGACTCAGCACGAAATACTGCACCACATAGGTATGACTCCCTCATCACTTCAAGCTGCGTTCTAATGAGCAGTAGGCCATTGTTTTGATGTCCTCAGACAAGCTATTCTCTGCCACGGGGATGTTTCTCTAGTATACTGGTGGAACAAGAACTATACCTACATTGATGAGGCTGGTACGAGGCAGTACACGCAAGAGTATCTGCAAAGGACACCTGAAGAACGGGCAAAAGGGTCCTTCGTAACATGGGACTCCGAGGTACAGTGCCGTGACATGGATGCCATCAATGCCTGGGCGAAGGGAAACGCAGTGAATGACGATGATTACGGGGGACAGATAGTGGACTGAACACGCTCAAGAATATATGGCCACTGGGTTCACATAGGCCAGTTCGCAAATAATACAAGCCGGTAACAAGCGATTATATATCCAATGAATGGAGAGTACTCACAAAATTGCTAGATATAGAAACAGAGTTAGTTGTTTTGACCTCTGAATATCATGTAGGGCTGCACAAATCAAACTAAATCGAGGTTGTATACGTCTATCTAGTGTATAATATCTCTGGGCTGGCCTGGCAAGTTCTCCCTCGAGCTGGCTTGTCAGGTAGGAGATCTGAACACTGTAAGGGCTTCCATCTCAGCCCTAATAAGAGAAACAATGAAGGATGCTAGCCATCGACGGACTTGAATACCAAGACGATGGAAATCCGCCCTGGGCTATACGATTAACGGCGTACCTGGGGCTTTGATCATTTAACTATATCTTATCTACAGGGGCAGACCCTCATCGCTCACAGCAATGGGGCCACCGTTTTACCCTTTTTGGACCATGCTATACTGAACGCCATGATCAGATTTATAGACGACGCACCCTTGCTAGACAGTCTAACCAGCCCGACCACGACGGCATCGACCAATTCACCTAGCAGCAGCCAACTCCGAACCGCTACTGGGAGGGCCATTACTGCTGTTACAAACGACGGCTGCAATGTGTCACATATCACTGCGGCTGCCGGGCGGAAATTGTTGTTGGGCTGGAACACTACGCAGGCACAGATAAACTCGCAATGCATAATCAGGCTTCCATTTCGGCCAAGCACGCCCGAGAAAGGTCGGTGTGGTGGCTTCTATTCTGCCATGATGAGATCTTCCAGCCCGCGGATCAGGGAGCAGTATGAGGTATCTGATATCAATCGACAAAACGGGCAAGGGGGTCTTTTCTATCAGCATCGCCTGTTCCACCAGAATTACGCGTCCCCAATAGTAGCAAGGGGCATAAATCGTTTCCTTGTGATATCTTGCAGCAGAGCCCAATAATTGCGTCTTGCATACGTCAACAGTTAGTCAGGGGTCAGAGATATACATATACGCCAGATTTCCTGTTGATGCTCGAATGACTTTGGGACTCTCAGCTTGTCCTACTGACACGAATAGTCAAGCCTTACCATCATGGGTTCTAACGATTTCACGCCGCGCCTTCTGCCGTATGCCCTGGACCAGGAGGCACTCTCCAACCCAGAACGCCTCTTCTGCGTCCACTCGGTATCTCTCAAGAGTTTGCGCTCCGGGTGGCGTCGAGTGACAGTTGGCGGCTTGGCCCACGCAGTAAACAATTTCGCGTGGTGGCTTGAAGAGACAGTTTCGTCCAGCGCAACACCCGAGAGGCTCGTTTATATCGGGCCAAACGATATCCGCTACGCTATAGCTGTTCTTGCGTGTATGAAGCTGGGCCACTGTGTGAGTAGCCAAGGGCCAGACTGCAGTATCATATCCAACTGACAGAGATAAAGCTCCTTATTCTGTCCCCCAACACGGCTCCCTCCGTGATTGACCATCTTCTCACGTCTGGGAATTGCTCCAAGCTGCTGTTCGCCCGTGAGCTTATGGACCAAGCTCAAGGTATAAGCAAGTCAAATAAGAATCTTCAGACATGGGAAGTCTCGGATCTCTGGGAAATGTTCAAAGGTCCAACCAAGCCATTTCCCTATTCCGACGAATATACCCTGGCCAGGGAGCAGCAACCGGCTGTCGTACTTTACAGCTCAGGGACCACAGGTGAGGCCACGATCTAAAAGGAAGACTGTTGCTGATGACCTGAATTTCTGTCGCTCAGGGGCACCGAAAGAGATAGTTATGCCACATGGATACTTTAGTGCATTGGACTATTTCAACCGTATTTCGTTGCCTCTGGGGAGAAAGCCGACAACTCCTGGGTTCAATCACCCCAATGACCCCCTTCTGGTAAAGACCAATATGTACCACGCGACTGGCATTCTAGCATGGGTAGCTGCACTCTTCCATCACACGCATTTCGTTATAGGCCCAGATGCACCATTAACTGCGGCCACATTGAAGGCGATTGTGTCCGAGACAGGTGCAAAGTCAGGCCTGTTTCTACCCGACATGCTAACAAGATTGAGTGCTTCGACGGATGGAATAGAGTCCCTGGGAGGCCTGGAGTCCATAAGCTTCGTGGGCATGCCTTTGCCATCGAGCGTTGGTGATAAAGTCGCACGCGTTACGCGTTTGCAAACATGTATCGGGCTGACCGAGGAAGGCTATTTCCATACCATACAACCTAGAGACTGCAAGGACTGGGAATACGTGGAATGGAACTGCCATCATCCGATACAGATGCGGGACCACCCCAGTGGGCACTCCGAGCTGGTCATCCCACGCCCACCAGGCCGCTATACGCATGCTCTCTTCTTCGTTCTCCCCGATCAACAAGAGTTTTACACGGGGGATCTGTATACCCAGCACCCCGAGAACAAGGGCCTTTGGAAGCATGTTGGCCGCACGGACGACGTGTCCAAGCTACAAAACCGGGTGTTTCTCCACCCAACTCCTATTGAGAGAGCTCTCCAAGAGCACGAGTTAGTCTCCAGGGCTGTGATGACACCCGACCCTGCCCTTCGTGTGATGCTCATTATAGACCCGAACTGGACCATGGTGAGAGAGCTGTCGCCCAAAGAGATCATCGACAGGCTCTGGCCCTTGGTGGAAAGGCTCAACGGCGGCCTCCCTGAGGAGGCTCGAATGGCAAGGACTCGGATTGTGATTGCGCCTGTCGACAAGCCCTTCAGGACAACGGCAAAGGGGACTGTCCAGCGTCGTTATGTGCTGGATGACTTTGCAGAGGAAATAGAAGCCGACTTGCACAATCCTATACCGCCACTTTCTAAACATAAATGGCCGAGACCTGATGCTTCACTTCTACAAGGCAGCCCTTCAAGCACCATCTGGGTAGTCTCACTTGTTCTTTTTCTAGTCTATGCCTACGGCGGCGAGGTCCTGTGGAGATACAGCGCTGGGTAGTTATATGGAATGCCGATGTAGTTGACCTGTACCAATACAAATCAATTCAGCTAGTCCCGGAGCCATTTGGTCCATGATTCAAGGCTCGGGTAGTTTATTTCTACTAGCATTGAATTATGATACAGTGTATTATCTACAGTGGGCTGTGACATTGTAAGCATCTATTTCATCATCTGGCTGGACAATCACAACATCGGGATCAACGATCTTCCTTAATCGCACACATTATCTGTTCCTGGGCAAGTACACCTGTCTCTGACAGTGGTATTGTGCTATGGCTGGCTCTACAAGGCTGCCTCGACAGGCGACGGCGTGCAACTGGTGCCGCGAGCATAAAATGAAGTGCGATACAGGGCAACCGTCCTGTCGCAACTGCAGTGCTCGCAGTCTCGAGTGCATCACGACCGATCTCCGCCGGCCAGGACGAGTAGGTCGTCGCCGCGAGCCTGTAGGCCGTCGAGGCAAGCGGGCTATCGAGCATCGTCCTCTGCCACTGCATGAGTCTGCTTCTTATACAGTCTCAGGCTCGTCGCCCCCTTCGCCCACCGAGAAAGTCCTCGTTCCCATGATCGCCCAGGAAACTCCCCTGCCATCGATGTTCATTGCGCCGTTTGCCGGGGAAGAGCAGCCTTGTCGAGTCTCCCAGGCAGAGAGACCTAGCCAAAGATCCAATATCGCGGTGATGACCGACAAGAGTCGCTCGAGGTGCCAGGCCATTGGGAGCGGCTGTGATAGTGTGTATCTTCTCGTCCAATATCTCGACCTCCTGTTCACAAATCGCGACTTTTGGCGTCCAATATTTCCCCATTTCCAGCAAGGCGTGGCCTATTCCATGGAGGTTTCGCTGCCGTTTCTCACCTCCCTGCCAGACCTGCCCCCATCCGCCAAAGCCGACGAGTACCTTGTTGTGTTTTTCTCCAAGATATATCCGATATATCCTATCGTTGAGCGGGATAGCATCTATGAGCTGATTCAGAAGCTGAGGCCGATGCTGGCATCAAAAAGCTCGCCTTTCACTGCAAAGGATTACCCGCATCTGGTCTGTCTCTATTGCCTTTTCAGTGCCTCTGCCGATGAACTTGAAGGCCATCCGACTGATATTGGTGCGTCTTACCTCGAGGCGGCTTACTCTCTGTACGGCCACCTGGTTGCCATTCCTTACGCCACGTCCGTACAAGCACTGTTGCTACTAGCCATCGTCTTGAGGAGCCGCAGCAAAGAGGGCGCAAGCTGGGAGGTCCTGGGCCAGGCAATCCGTATCGCACAGTCGCTTGGCTTGCATCGGGATATGCCAAATCCCATGATCATGGCTGATGGATTTGATATGGCCGGGACAGTGGACCTCTCTTCGCGGCTTTGGTGGACAGCATATATTCTTGAAAAGGCCATGGTACTGGAGTCTGGCAGGCCGTCGGCTATACGCGAAGAAGAATGTGACCAGACCTTTCCACATCCGGTGCGGTCTCTAAGTCTTCCAGGGCGCTGCTTCGATTACTTTGGAGCATTGATCCGGCTTGCCCAGATCCAGGACTCGATAATCCGACTATCTCACAGGAAACAAGGCCGCACAACAAAGGAGATATTGCATGAAATGGGACGTATTGACAGGTCTTTGCTGGATCTGGCGGCGACATTCCCCGAAGACATCAGGTCGGTCCCCCTTTACCAGGAATGGAGAGACTCTAATGAGACAGTAGGCCTGGTCATGATATCTTTTGTCCACCAGAGGAATTCCACCTGGCGACATTCGTCACATTGAGCTACCATCAGAGGTATAATCCATGCTACAAGTTCCTGCCACTGGCTAATCAGTACAGTCTCATTGCCTTGCATCGACCCGCTCTAACGTCTCATACTAGCTGGCTTAGAAGCCGTGTTAGCCATCTCTGCGAAGGAACCCCATGGAGGAGCAGACTGCGATATTCTCTTTGTATCGGGGCAGCATCTGCACGCTCGATCCTGAAAACATACAATGACATGACCCTCTACAGCAACGGGTCACGACTCACTACGCTCAACCAGCTGTTGCTTGCAATCATGACCCTTTCCATCTACGTGACCAAGATTCCCTCGAGCTTGATGAACGGATCTGACCTGGCGGTATGTGCAACCCGGTATCATTATTGTAAATATTCCAATTCTGACCTTGTAGATGGTCCTTGCCTTTGCAGAAAGCATTGAGCAGCAATATCTGAATCTCGGCCAGGACGCGGAGTTTCTACGAGGTATAAACCGCCACGAACTTTAGCTACACTACTGACGTTCGTATAGGCCTTGCCCTGCTAAGAAAGCAGCTTAACGAACATGTCACCTCAACAAGTCTACTACATAAACCTCAACTCGCAGCGCTTCCTCGGGATGCGGAGGCTCCTGATTGCGGCATTGACATGGAGTTCGACCTGGACCGTCTTGATGGCGCCTGGCCTTCCCTTTGGACAGAGGGCTTAAATGGTTTCTGTGTTAATGATAACGATCAGGACGTGTTGAACAGCTTTCTTCTGGGACTATCATGACAGGACTTTCCACAGCCTCTCAAGTAGAGATACTCAATTCAATGGTCCCCCTACCTAGACTGTATTCCAGAGTTTGCTTAATTTCCAGTGGTTGATCGACACAGTTTAGCAGTCCCACCCGATGATCGGGTGGGAAATTGAGCTCTCGGGTTGCCCAGGATTGACGCCATAATTTGACATATTGCTGCCTCGGATGGGGACTCGGGTGGGATTCGGGTGGGAAATGCCTGTCCTAATCCGAGTTGCATCTTCTGTGTCTGTTCTTACTCGCTACAGCGTTATACTTTGTTTTTCTGTATGGTGAGTACACATGACCAACATATTGGCCATTCTGATGGCACCATCTTCGTGATAGACGTCGTTATTCGAATCATTGAGGGGTATAGATCTATAAAGAGGGGGATGCCGGCCATGGTACTGTCCAGCATCACTTAGTATCTGAACCATTCTACTATTCAAGCCACATCGCTGAAACTTGCAAGAATGACCATCGAAATCAACCAAGTCGACGCTGTCGTTGTCGGCGGAGGGTTCGGCGGCACTCGCCTCGTTAGCCTGCTCAAGAACAAGCTTCATCTCGAGCACGTCGTCGGTATCGAAAAAGGCAGTGCTTTCGGCGGTGCCTGGTACTGGAACCAATACCCCGGTGCTCATACCGACACCGAGAGCTGGGTGTATCGCTTCTCCGACGAGCGAGACCCGCCCCTGTGGAAGACACGGTACTTGAACGCAGAAGACCTCCAGGCCCAGATCATCGATACCGCGAACAAGACCGGCGTCGCCGGGGATTATATCTTCGAGAACACGGTCACCTCTGCGCAGTACGATGCTGCTCGCAACAAGTGGGATGTCACCACGGACAAGGGCCTGCACTTCTCGGCAACCTACCTCGTCACAGCGCTGGGGATCCTCACGAACCCGAAGATCCCCAAATATCCAGGAATCGACTCCTTCCAGGGCATCTCCTTCCATTCGGCCCGGTGGCCCAAGGGCCTTGACCTGACTGGGAAGCGGGTTGGGGTTATTGGCACAGGCCCTTCAGGGAGCCAGATTATCTCGAATATCCATCCCATCGTGAAGGAGCTCACGGTATTCCAACAGCGAGCTCTGTATATCACCCCCGTGAATGACCGCCCCGTCAGCGAGGACGAAAAGGAGGAGATCTACAAGAACTACAACCAGATCTGGGACACGGTGTTCACATCACTGTTCGCCATGGGCTTCGACGAGAGCAAGAAATCTGCGCTCGAGGTCTCCGAGTCCGAGCGGAGGGAGACATACGAGCGTATCTGGAATAAAGGCGGCGGGTTCCGATTCTTCTTCGAGACCTTCAACGACCTCGGAACCAGCCTCGAGGCAAACGAGACCGCTGCGGCATTCGTGCGAGACAAGATTGCCCAGATCGTCAAGGATCCCAAGACAGCCAAGCTGCTGCAGCCGGTAGGACCGTACGGGGGTCGGCCACTCTGCACGCAGGGCTACTACGAGGCCTTCAATGAGCGTAATGTCTCGCTGGTGGACATCAAATCCAACCCGGTGTCCAAGATCACAACGACTGGCGTCGAGCTCCAGGACGGGCAGGCATTTGACTTGGATGTCATTGTCTACGCCACGGGCTTTGATGGCGTGGATGGCGCATACCGCAGCATCAATATCACTGGGCGTGACGGTACCCTGGACGAGGCATGGAAGGCCGGCCCCAGCACGCTGTACGGCGTCAGCGTCGCTGGCTTCCCGAATTTCTTCAGCGTCACTGGCCCTGGGGCGGTGTTTGCAAATATGCTTCCCTCGATTGAGCTGCAGGGGGATTTCATCGTCAAGCTGATTGAGGAGGCAAATAGGAGAGCACCAGGGGGATTACCGTCAGTTGAGGCGGACGCCAGTGCCCAAGAACAGTGGTGGCAAACTGTCCAAGCCGTATCCAAGCAGACGGTGTTCGACAAGGTGAAGTCGTGGATACAGAATGATAATGTGGAAGGGAAGACAAAATACAGTGCCTTTTTCCTGGCTGGGCTGCACAACTACCGTGCGAAGCTGGAGGAAGAGGCGAGCAACCAGTACAAATCGTTCGTTTTTGGGAATTAGCTGGACAAGCAAAATCGACAACTGTACTGTTTTTAAGTACTATATAGCTGAATTTGATTGTACCTGGGACTGGAAACTACCACTATCTGATAGTCCGACTAGCTTTTCCCATGTCAACCACAATGGAACATCCCCTTGAAAGAGACAGAGCAAGAGGGTGACAAGCGAGATAAACAGATTGCAGATTCAGCAAGTTCCCAGACAGATCCAGCTTCGCATCTCGCTGCATGCTGAACACTCGCTGCCGGAAGTTGACCGAGCTCGCCACATGCAGGGCCCTTGTGGGTCGAAGTGAGGACGAACACATCGCAGCATTCTCAACAGCTTCATAGCGATGGCGTCAGTTTTCGGCAGGTAGCAAAGAGCTTCTTACGGGGCATTTCTATTCGACCCGGTGGAATTCCTGTTCTGATATCATTCATGGCTATCTGCGCATTGGAGGCAAGTCGACTGGTGATGGCAGTGACCATCAGTACACCTGGACCGTTGAGAACTTGGGCAATTCCCTGAACGAGAATCTGAAGCAGCTTTTCTCGGAGAATAACGGAGCTTCGGTATAGCTGAGAGTGCCAAAGGCCTTTAGTTTCGACTGAATCTACGGTGGAGGTTTCGTTGTAGAGTGTAGGCGAGGAATGAGATATCTCCAACCCCAGGAAGCCATGTCAGTGCCACACTGGAAGTTGGGGTAGTCTATTCCCAGGCAGGAATAGATCTGATGCTTGTTAGAATCAATATCACATCCAGTCGCCAATCAGTGCGCGCATAGTCGAGCTCGGTCAGATTCCGAGCCTGCCCTCCACGCCTGACTCGCACGCCCACTCCACGGGGTATTTGTCTATTCTTCCACCCCTGACAGGAGTCTTCCTGTCTCCAAGGAACTGCTCTAGTGGAGACACCCGCGTGGCTAGATAATAGGTCGGCATCCCTCTCCAGCTGTCCAGCATTCGGCTATAGCCCGGACGGCCGGTTATAAATCGTGCCATTCCCCACGACGCAGGCTGCTGCATCAAATTCATCCCATACACTCTCCAAAATGAGGTTTGGTATTGAAAAGTCCGAGGGCCTGCGTGATACTCCGCGCGAGGTCTTGAACTGGAAGCTGTTCTGGAGTGCTGCGGTGTTTGGTATGCCCTTGATAATCGATTATAAAACCCTGCTAATACATTCAAGGCCTCCTTGGTCTCAGCCGTGGACTCGATGAAGGCCTTGTCGGCGGCATGACCAGTCTACAAAGCTTTAAAGATGAGTTCCGGCTGGAAGAAGGGTCTGAAGGCCACCAAGCCAACGTCCTGTCCAACATCACCAGCATGGTCCAGCTCGGTAGCATTGCTGGGTCCCTCCTCGCCTTCTTGATCTGCGACCGACTCGGACGTGTTCGATCACTGCAGGTCCTCTGCCTGCTCTGGCTGGTCGGGTTCATCATCGTCGTCGTCAGCCACGGCAATGTCCCCCAGATCCTGGCCGGGCGGTTCATCGCAGGCCTGGGAATCGGGATGACGGTCGTGGTCGGCCCTACATACCTTGCCGAGGTTGCACCAAAGAGTGTCCGCGGTATGCTCACGAATATCTTCGCCGGCTCGGTGTATCTCGGCGCAACGATTGCGTTCTTCAGCAACTGGCGCGCGTCGGTGAATCTGCCTAATACCTCGCGCTGGCAGTGGGTTGCGCCCCAGTTTGCGCATATCGGGTTCGCTGCGTATGTCACTACTCGGTATTTCTTTTAGTATTAACTATGTGCTGACAAGCTAGGTTCTTCCTCGTCCTCTCGTTCACCATCCCCGAAACACCACGGTTCTACACCATCGCAGGCAAACACGAAGCAGCCGAGAGAGCCCTCGTCAAACTCCGCAACCTAGACAGCAGCCACCCCTACATCCAGGGCGAGATGATCGGGATCCGCGAGCAGCTCGAGCGCGAGCAGGAAGGGTCCCGCGGTGTCTCACGCTGGGGCAAAGTCCGCGAGCTCCTCCTCATCCCAGCAAACAGATATCGCCTGATGCTAGGCGTCATGTCCCAGGTTCTAGGCCAGTGGAGCGGTGCATCATCGATCACCATCTACGCCCCCGAGTTCTTCAAATCGCTAGGGAAAACAGGACAATCAGAGAAACTCTTCGCAAGCTGCATCCTAGGGATCGTCAAGCTCGTCTCCGCGTACATCTGCGCCTTCTTCCTGATCGATTTCATCGGCCGCCGACGATCACTATACATCGGAATTACAATCCAGACAATCAGTCTTGCCTACATCGCCATCTTCCTAGGCGTCGTGGGCGAATCGACCCTCGAAGAGGGACACCTGAGCCCATCCCAGAACCGCAGCGCCGTCGGCGCCATCGCCATGATATACATCTCCGGAATCGGCTGGACAATGGGCTGGAATGCCTTCCAGTACCTGGTCAACGCGGATATCTGGCCACTGCGGCTGCGTGCACTGGGTAGTTCGCTCGTGATGTGTCTGCACTTTGTCAACCAGTTCGGGAACACCAAGGCCGTGCCGGATATGCTTCTTGCCATGCAGAGCTACGGCTTCTTCGTGTTTTGTGCCGTGGTCAGTTTTCTTGGGCTTGTTTGGGTGTGGTTCTTCGTGCCTGAGTTGGCGGGGAGATCACTCGAGAGTACGGACGAACTGTTCTCGCTGCCTTGGTGGAAGGTTGGACGCCATGGGAACAGGCTTGCACCGGATTTGGGCGTATTGGGGACTGCAGTTCATGAAAAAGGCAATGATGATGATGATGATGTTGAGAGGGCGAGGCAGGTTGAGTATGCGCGGGCTTAGGATATGGTAGTATTGGATATGTCGTCGTCTATCTATTATACTTTGGTGAGTCGAGGGTTTCAATTACCCAGGGAACCTGTCGGGAGATGGAACTTAGGCTCTGCTATCCGATATAATTGCCAATCAACCCTGCTCGTAAATTTGTGGCTTTTAGTTCAGGCGCTATACTTGGCTTACGACGCCACCACCAACCAGACCCTCTGTCTGCCAGAAACCAGAGGGATTGGCAGACTAGCCCGGAATTGCTATAATAATGGACATACGATAATAATATACGGCTAAGGCCCAAAGAAGGGGCGGAAACGGCACATAGTTAACAACTTATCCTTAGTCAACACACTAGATATGCATGCAGGATTGGTTGCCCTGGATGGAGTGAAACATATTACAGCTATAACCTGCCTATGCAATCATCAATGGGACCAATGGACGAGGCTGCTCGTTCTCGAATCCTAATATCTTGGTCGACTTTCAAACGGTATCTGGGTATTGACCGTAATTAAGTCCGTATACCGCTGTTCCTTATCAATATCTTAGGTAGAACACTTTAACACTTCCTTATGGATCCTAACAAACAGGATACTATTAAAACAACATGACATGGCAATCGGAGAGAGGGGATGCCTTCGAGGCTTTACAGAAATAATATCCAATAGCTGACTATTCTGGAGTTTATATGGCGTGTCCTATATAAATCCGCCCCTCATATGGCCGCAGTTTCTCGGAGGCTGCATCAGAATAACTATTAACCAGCAGTCTCATCCCTCCTATGTCTCTCTGCGAATAGGCCTGCTCGGTCTGGGTGAAGTTCAGCACTACAAGTGCCCGTTGCGTGTTCCTCGACTTCACAAAGCTAAAGACCCGCTGGTTCTCATAGTCAACCACTTCAAACGCCCCATGGATAAGTAGGTCCCGATATTCCTTGCGTACGAGTAGTAGCATCTTCCAAAATGAGAGTACACTATCCGGATCCCCCTCTTGCTTCTTCACATTGATCTCGCGGTACATATCGTGCGTCCTCATCCACGGCGTCCCTTCGGTAAATCCAGCCTCAGCAGTATCATCCCATTGCATAGGGAGCCTGGCATGATCTCGCGCCAGAACACGCAGACCGTCCATGATACGCTCTGGACGATCAAGGCTCACACCGGCAGCAGCCTGTCTCTGCGCCTCACGATAGTACCCCAGCCCCTCGATATCCTTATACTCCTCAATCGACCAGTCCCTAGGCGCATTAACCATGCCAATCTCCTGCCCCTGATATAAGAACAGCGTCCCCGTCATAGCGACCATCATCACCGCAAGCATCTTCGCCGACCTCTCCCTGAACTCCGGCGCATCAGACGCAAACCGCGACACAGCACGCCCGTTGTCGTGGTTCTCGCAAAAGGCCGTCGTCCAGCCGTCAGTTCCTTCAATGAAGGATTGCCACTTGCTAACGATGGATTTCAACTCTGTCAACTTCCACGGCTGCAGGATGTACTTGTCCTCCAGACTCTCGCCCATCCCGATATGGCCGACGTCCAGATGGAACACCATACTCAGCTGCTTCGCCGACGCACCGACATAGCGCAGGACATGCTCTGGGTCAGGCGTATTCGCCAGCTCGCCCACGGTCACGACATCGCCATACGGCGCAAGAAC
Source organism: Aspergillus versicolor CBS 583.65 (assembly GCF_001890125.1). Lineage (NCBI taxonomy): Eukaryota > Fungi > Ascomycota > Eurotiomycetes > Eurotiales > Aspergillaceae > Aspergillus > Aspergillus versicolor. Next base: position 188,821 of record NW_024467537.1, read on the forward strand.
GTCATCATACATCTCTCGTATAAACTCATGGATGCGCGGGCCATTACACCACATCTCGATCGCAGGCTGGATATAGCTGTTCGGGTCCGTGATAGGCGCGTCCCGGAAATCGGTATGCTTGCTGTACTTGTTGACCGTGTCGACTCGGAACCCATCCACGCCTTTTTCCAGCCAGAACCGGATTGCGCTGTTGTAGATGGCTTTGCGGGTTTCCGGGTTGTCCCAGTTGAGATCGGGCTGGGATTTTGCGTAGAGATGTAGGTAGTACTCTTGTGTGTGCTCGTCCCATGTCCAGGTACTTCCAGCGAAATATCCACGGTAGTTCGTTGGAGGCAGGCGATTCCCTTGATCGTCGTAGCGAGGCGGACGCCAGAAGTACCAGTCGCGCTTGGGATTATCTCTGCTGCTGCGACTTTCTTTGAACCAGCTGTGCTCGTCGCTGGTGTGGTTAATCACCAAGTCCAGGATAATCCTCATTCCGTGCTGGTGGCAGGCCTTAATGAGATTCTCGACATCTCCAACAGTACCATACGCTGGCAGGACGCTCTCATAGTCCGATACATCATACCCCATATCGTGCATGGGCGAGTCGTACATTGGGGAGAGCCAGAGGACGTCTATACCGAGCGACTGCAGGTAGGGCACCTTTTCAATGACGCCTGGGATATCGCCCCAGCCGTCGCCATTGGAGTCTTTGAACGAGGCTGGGTAGACCTGGTAGACGGTGGCCTCTTTCCACCAGTTGTTGGTGCCTGTTGGGACGGACATAGTTCTTCTATGGTAATCATTACACTGAGCTAGATGGTTGATGAGACTTATATGAGACCCCGCACTGTTACCAGCGTATAACTATCATGTCGATTGGCTGCTGCCCCGACTTTCCCCCGACGAGGCGCCGTGGCCAACCAGCTTGATTTATAGTCTTGAGTGCGGGGATGATCTGCATAGTCTTATTGTGTATATATGGATTAAATACGACCCTTGACTCTGTCCAGTCCTGTCAACTGATAAGCCTCATCGACCATGGACGAGCACAAACAATTCCTGGCCCACGGCAAACATGCTGCCCAGCAGGAGCAGACTATGACCCTCTGGCAGGGTCTCCGTCTGTATCCAAAGGCTGTGGCATGGTCTGTTCTGCTATCCTCAACCCTCATCATGGAAGGCTACGATCTCGCTCTACTGGGAACCCTGTTCGCATCACCAGCATTCAACCAGAAATACGGCGTCCAATCCGGCGACGACTGGAACATCCCAGCATCCTGGCAATCCGGTCTCTCAAACGGCGCGCGCGTCGGCGAAGTCATCGGCCTGATCCTCAGCGGTCTCGTCTCTGAACGCCTGGGCTATCGCTGGACCATGATCAGCGCCCTCCTCGCCATGAACGCCATCATCTTCATCTTCTTCTTCGCCGTCGACGTCCGCATGCTCCTCTCCGCCGAGATCCTCGCCGGCATCCCCTGGGGCGTCTTCCAGACCCTGCCAGCCGCATACGCCGCCGAAGTGTGCCCCGTCGTGCTACGCCCATACCTGACCACCTACATCAACATGTGCTGGGTGATGGGCCAGTTCATCGCCGCGGGCGTCAACCGCGCCTCCTTCGCACGAGAAGACCAATGGTCCTACCGCATCCCTTTCGCTGTGCAATGGGCATGGCCCCTCCCACTCGCCGTGGGGATCTTCTTCGCTCCTGAATCTCCCTGGTGGCACGTCCGACGGGGCGATATCTCCAGCGCCAAACACGCCTTGCAGCGTCTAACCCTAACCTCTTCATCAGACGAACCATTCGACCCCGACGCCACAGTCGCAATGATCGCACACACCAACGAGCTCGAAAAGTCCCTCACAGCCGGAACCTCATACACCGACTGCTTCAGACACGCAGGTGGTAACCTCCGCCGCACAGAGATCGTCTGCGGCGTTTGGATCGTCCAGACCCTGTGCGGGCAGAATCTCATGGGCTACTTCGCCTATTTCTGCGTGCAGGCGGGATTACCAGAAGTCCAGTCCTTCAACCTCTCGCTGGCGCAATACGCACTCGGCATCATAGGCACAATCGGGTCATGGTTCCTCATGGCTAAACTCGGAAGACGAAGCATCCACCTCCTGGGTCTATGTTGTCTTTTCACACTGCTGTTGATAACGGCGAGTCTCTCATTCGCACCGGAATCAAACACTGCAGCGAAATGGTGTATTGGTGCCATGCTGATTCTATTCACATTCATCTACGACACAACCCTAGGCCCCGTAACGTATGCGCTTGTCTCAGAACTCTCCTCCACGCGCCTGCGATCGAAGACAATTAACCTCGCGCGCGCCGGGTACAATATCAGCAATATTGCCGTGAATGTGCTCACGAACTACCAGCTGAATGATGATGGGGAGACGGGGTGGGACCGGGGCGCGCGGACGGCGTATTTCTGGGCGGGCACTTGCGTCGTTTCTCTTGTTTGGGCGTTTTGGAGGGTTCCTGAGCCTCGCGGGAGGACTTTTGCTGAGTTGGATGTTCTTTTTGAGAGGGGGGTTGAGGCTAGGGCATTTAAAGGATTTGTTGTTGATCCGTTTGATGGGGAGATAGCAGGGAGAGAGGGTGGGAAGGGGTGAAGCTATACCAAGATATTGAGTCTGGCTATTATGTAGGTAAGGAATTGAAGCCAGTTTCGTGGAAAACCACTATTATTGTTAGTTCTATTGAATTAGTCTATTCTGTTTGCATCATGCAATCCACCTCAATTATCACGCTCAACCATATATCCTGCCATGTGCAGTTGACTACATCAACTCTGGGCAGGGTTCTTAGTCTGAGGTTCTGGTTCAGGCGACGTACGTGCCTCGCTTGATGTGCCACCAGCTTCATCCACCGTCGAGCTGACAACACCCTTGCTATCGACGAAATTCGAGATGCGGTTCCTCGGTAGCCACGCCTCCTCCGGCATGATGAAGTACGAAATAAGGGCGAAGATGGTCACGCCGGCCATGATTATAGGGGCGTAGTTGAGGTTCTGGCCCGTCACTGGGAATGCATACGGCGAGAAGAGCACCGCAACAACCCATCCGTTCCAGAACACTCCGATCACCTGGAATGGCTTGGACCACTTTCCAAGACTCCACGCGGGCTTCGGGAATCGTTTCGGGGTGAGGAAGAGACGGGCGAGGCAGATGAGGCCGTATGCTGCCGCAGAAGGGACACCGGCCGCTGAAACAAGGGAAGTGAATGCAACGTCCGACGGGAGAATGGTGCAGGTGATCAAGGACGCGACTCCCCAGACAACGATAACGGCATTGCGAGGTTGGCCGTTGTGCACAACAGAGACCCAAGAGGAGAATGGGAGGACGCCATCACGGGCAACGGCGAAGACAAGACGAGACGCAGCTACTATGGCAATCGCTGTGTTCTGTTATAGCTAGTTAGTAAGACTTGCTTTATAGAATTAGGCGATACATACAAGCCAGAGGGCAGATATGCAGATGATGTTCATGAAAATGTGCCCGCCCTTTCCGAGTACAACCGCGTAGAGAGGCACGAAAGGCTGGGGCGAACCAAATCCGAAGAGCGTGTCGGCAGTAGGCTAACTGTGTTAATCGTTGTTTCTCAATACGGTCAAGCAGACTTACTGCGCAGAAGAGGAATAGTATAATGGTTGCAAAGCCGCCAATTCCACTCGCTACGGTACTCCAAAAGATACCACGCGCGGCGGTCACAGATGCGTGCTTGGTCTCCTCCGCGACGTGACCGGAGGCGTCGAATCCAATCAGAATACCGGCGGTGGCAAGGTAGGAGAGACACCAATTCCATCCTGGGGGAGCACCGGTTCCGTTGTACGTGGACATGAAGGCCTCCTCGGCAGTTCTGAATCCCCAGGTATTGGCTGTCCCAATCGGAAGCCATATGACGTTCAGGAAGAAGTCGAGCATAACAACCGCCGAGGAGAACCAGAAGACATATTTGAAATATCTCGCTGTTGACGTTAGCTTGAGCAAGTCGGTTGATGAGTGAGACTTACGTGGCATGAAGTTGAGCAGAGCTGCCAGGGCAAGAAGAATCTCGGTGACGATCCATTGCACAGCACGGAACTTGACGTCTGACACATCCTTGGGAAAGTCGACATCAAACACAGTCAATTCCTGAAGCCGGGTAAGTACGTATCCATGAATTCCGATTGGGCCGCCTACGGATAGCAGATAGTTTGTCGCTGATTGAGTGTTACTGGCACAGAACGTTGTCCACGCAGTGGTCGACCACCATGCGACGATAAATCCAAGGAGTCGTCCGAATCTCGGCCCACCTGCTTCCGCAGCCCACAGGTAAATCGATCCGGCAGAAGGCGAGGCAGAACAGACTTCTGCGATGACGGCTGCAGTGATAAACGTGAAAACGACCGTCACGAGGTAGCTCGTCCTACTCCTGTTAGACTTGTCGTGGCAGTATACAAGATCGGTGCATACCAATAAGCCAAGTTTCCGCCAGCGGCAATACCGGTACTAAAGGTGACACGTACACCACCAATGAAGTATAGTGCGGCTGAAATAGAGTTAGAAATCAAGTCACAATCATGTTCCACCGCACATACCGAATGTCGTGGCGAAGTTTTCGAAAAATGAGTATGTCCGATGTAGGACCTGTTCTTATAAGCCCCGCCCGCTTTGTTGATCCGACGTGAACTTACCGGCTTATAGCCCATTGTTTTCTAGGGAAACGTTAGATTCGTCCGAGGTATCTGGTGCGCAAACTTACCAAGAGAGCTGCATCTTCCTGCGATTCCGTTTGGCTCCTCACATCTTCCCCAGCGGGGTCCCGCTCGATGAGCTGGTCATGGTGAGTCCGTGACGACATGGTTAGAGATCCAACGCGCGAGCAGCGATACTACGCGAAAGCACAATCTGTGCCAAAAGGGAGGGTAAAGCGCAGGAGAGAAAACTTCTTCGCGTTGTCCGAAGTTGATGATTGACGCTGTCGCAACCCCACCCGGTCACGAGCAGAAAAAGTAAAAAGTTAGTTAGCTGACAAGAGCTAGATCATGCCGAAGGTTTCGGCTTTTCAGGCCAGAATCGGACAAGCCAGTGAGCTGCGAGGATATGGGAGGTTGAAATTGACGTGGTTCTTGACGTTGATGATGAGATGGGTCGGAGATGACTGTTCCGCAGAATTTGGCTGCTCGTAATTCCAGGAACGTTTGTCGCATCCACCTCTTGTGCCTGCGCAGCGCGAATGGATGGCCCGCGCTTCCGTGGGTCGCGCCCGAGAGCTTAGTATGGGCCACTAAGACTGGCGTCGGTGCGCGGTGGACAAGAACTCGACCGAGAAAGCTATAGGTATTCTGAAGCTGAACGACGACGATCGTGTGATCATGGTATCAGATTAATATGACAGGATCTCGACATCGCGTTGACTATCTCCAACAAAGGGTCAGCACTCAGCAGCCTGTCACGCAAGCAAGGGTAAGAATCAAGGACGACCCACCGTGAAAACTTTGAGTCGGAGCCATTGGCGGGCCGGAGAATGGAGAACGGTGTGGGCCAATAATTCAAGGTTGTTTTGTGGGCTTTCATCGGGTTAATTCGACTTGAGCGTGGGATTTAATTGTCTGGTCTCGACTCTTCTTCTTCGTCGACGATGGGGTCACGTGCCCGATAGACACCTGAGGCTATAAGGCAGCGACGTCGATGACTCGATGTGGACCTCGGAGATCCGAACCGCAGCTTCAGCAGCTTTCAATTTAGTGGGGCAGAACTACTGACGGTGTCACATGGAATCAGTGCAGTTGGAAACGGGAATAGTAGAAGCCTTCTGGAAGCCGGCAGCCTTGATAACGCCATAACCGTGACACCAGGAGGAGGCACAGCGAGTGGCACAATGCGGAGAACCATGCTGTATCACCTGATCGGTCGTGGGGTAAATCCAGTCTTCCTCACTGTACAACTACAGGATAATGTGGCGGAGAACTTGATAGAGTGAAGTCATCTGCTGTCCTTCTTTACCGAGTTCTTCGGCTCTCCAGAATCCAAGTGGAGACGAGACAATCCTCAGATCCAGCGCGTGCTCTCTGGTCAGTATATTCACTGTCACAGAGCAAGTCTACAGCCCATGTCTGAGCGCCAGTCTTGGTCGCACCGTGAGCGGCACCGTTTCATCGAGTAGCCTCGTGCTGCCCGATTGTGCCGGCGATTCTCCGTCCCAGGGCGCGACTCGTGGAAGAATGCGCCTTTGTTCGCCCTTGCGGTTGTGCCGGCGATCTCCCCGCAACGCCGTCCCCTCTCCTTCTCCTTCGGTTCTTCCTCTTCCAAGTCCTGCTCAGTCACAGCCTGCCGCTAGTCCTCCACTCTCCTCCGAGCTCGAATGAGCTCCTTTAATACCCTCTGGGCACTGCTTCCCCTCTTTTCCTCCTCCTCTGCTTTTTAGATGGGCTGCCAACACCCATCCCTTTCCTCTCCTCAGTGTTCCTCTGGAATGAGCTCTGTTGCCCGTTGTCGGTGACACAGTGCGCATTCTCTGGCTGAGGCCTTGCATGCAACATGAGTGTATTATTCCCCCTGCGGTCGGCTCTGGGACCGTGTCGAGCGGTCCTTAGTACCTTCCCAGGCAGGTCGTACATTTCAGTCAAGCAGTCGTGTGAGTCAACTGTCCTCAGTCAGTTAACAAGCTACTAACACTGCTCGTACGAAGTTGTCCGCCTTCACTCCTCCCGGCCCTCGCACCAGCATCATGAGTCAGTCTGGCAATACCATTCACAGAGTCCTCGATCGTACGCGACCAGTGCCTCTCCGCCGTCTGCAGTTCCTGTTATTCCGTACGCTTCTTTGACGATCGGAGTGCCTCGTGAGATTTTTGCGAACGAACGCCGGGTCGCGCTTACACCTCAGAATGTTGCCTTGCTGCTTAAGAAGGGCGTCTCGCGTGTGTTGGTAGAACGCGGAGCCGGCGAAGGTGCCCAGCTGCACGACCAAGCATATGAGCAAGCCGGCGCTACTTTGGTCGACCAAGCTACTGTATGGTCTCAGAGTAACATTGTCTTGAAAGTCCGTGGCCCTCAGCATGATGGTGCCTTCAACGAGATCGAGGCCTTGAACAAAGGCAGTACAGTCATTTCGTTTCTCTACCCAGCCCAAAACAAGGAGCTGGTGGATAAGATTGCCTCACGCGGCGCGACTAGCTTCGCAATGGACATGATTCCACGCATCTCACGCGCCCAAGTTTTTGACGCTCTAAGGTAAGCTCTCCCATGATTTGTCGCGGTTTAGTCTAATGTGATGTAGTTCGATGGCCAATATTGCCGGTTACAAGGCTGTTCTGGAAGCCTCGAACCACTTCGGTCGTTTTTTAACCGGTCAGGCTACCGCGGCTGGAAAGATCCCTCCCGGCAAGGTTTTAGTGATCGGCGCTGGTGTCGCCGGTTTGAGTGCTATAGGATCCGCCCGGCGCATGGGCGCAATAGTACGCGGCTTCGATACTAGGCCTGAGGTTCGAGAACAGGTTCAGTCGCTTGGTGCCGAATTTATCGAAGTAGACATCCAGGAAGATGGCGCTGGCCAAGGTGGTTACGCGAAGGAAATGTCACCAGCATTCATCGAGGCAGAAATGAAACTCTTCATGGAACAGGCCCGCGAGGTTGACATCATTATCACTACTGCTTTGATTCCAGGGAAGCGGGCTCCGAAGCTGGTCACCAAAGAGGTAAGGTCTGATATGGTCATTGAAGGATATCGGTCTAATAATACTGAGTAGATGGTCGCGGCTATGAAACCCGGGTCTGTCATTGTTGATCTAGCAGCTGAGGCTGGCGGGAACTGCGAGGCAACTGTTCCCGGAAAATTGACTACCTACAACGATGTTACCGTTATTGGTGAGTTCTCAACATGCGTGATAGGGACTATGTTTTAAACATGATTTCAGGTTACACCGATTTCCCATCTCGCCTACCAGCCCAATCGTCCTCGCTGTACTCCAACAACATCACCAAGTACCTCCTTTCTATGGCCCCCCAGGAAAAGTCCTTCGGTGTTGATTTGAAGGACGAGGTGGTTCGAGGATCAATTGTGACTCATAATGGTGAAATCCTACCCCCCGTACCCCGGGCTGCGCCGCCACCCGCTGCAAAAAAGGAAGCAGCAGCAGCCCCGTCCGCAGCAAAGGCAGAGCTGGCCTTGACGCCATGGCAAAAGGCCACTCGTGAGGTCACAACTACCACCGCCGGAATGGGAACTGCTCTCGCACTGGGCAAAGCAACTGGACCGATCTTTATGAGCAACATGCTAACAGCTGGCCTGGCCGGGCTTGTCGGCTATCGTGCCGTTTGGGGTGTTGCGCCTGCTCTTCATTCCCCCTTGATGAGTGTCACCAACGCGATTTCAGGTATGGTTGGTGTTGGCGGATTCTTCATCATGGGTGGTGGCTACCTTCCCACAACCGTTCCGGAATTGCTAGGATCCGTGTCTGTTCTTCTCGCATTCATGAATGTTTCAGGCGGTTTCGTTATCACTAAGCGCATGCTTGATATGTTCAAGCGTCCTACTGATCCACCCGAGTACCCCTGGTTGTATGCTATCCCGGCTACTATCTTTGGTGGTGGCTTTTTGGCTGCTGCAGGGACTGGTATGGCTGGACTCGTTCAGGCCGGATATCTAGTCAGCAGTGTCCTATGTATCAGCTCTATTTCCGGCCTTGCTTCCCAGCAGACCGCGCGCCGTGGAAATATCTTCGGTATTCTCGGCGTCGCTGCTGGTATTCTCGCGTCGCTAGCAGCTGTCGGCTTTTCTCCTGAAGTATTGACTCAATTCGCCGGTGTTGCCAGTGCAGGTGCAGTTGTTGGTCAGTATTACTCTATCGCGTTAACATTTATTCCACTAACAGCCAACAGGGGCATTGATTGGACGCCGTATTACTCCAACTGGACTCCCACAGACTGTTGCCGCTTTACACTCCGTTGTTGGCCTCGCAGCAGTGCTCACAAGCGCAGGGAGTGTGATGGCTGACATAAACGATATTTCGACTCTCCATTTAGTTACTGCATATCTCGGAGTCCTTATCGGTATTTTGCCCGGATACTTTGATTTATAGTGTATTCTAACTCGCTTAGGTGGTGTGACATTCACTGGCTCTATTGTGGCCTTCCTTAAACTCGCCGGCCGCATGTCCTCTAGGCCGACAATTCTCCCCGGTCGCCATTTGGTGAACTCAACCTTGCTAGGAGGCAATATAGCTACCATGGGCGCATTTGTCACCATGGCACCCGCTAACCCTGTTATTGCTGCTACATGCCTGTCGGCCAATACTGCTCTCAGTTTCCTAAAGGGCTACACCACGACTGCCGCTATTGGTGGCGCAGATATGCGTACGTACAGCGGTACCTCTATTGAATTTTGCTAACAACTGTAGCTGTTGTTATTACCGTGCTTAATGCGTATTCCGGCTTCGCCTTGGTTGCAGAAGGGTTTATGCTCAACAATCCGCTCCTCACGAGTGTGGGTTCTTTGATCGGAGTCAGCGGTTCAATCCTGTCGTACATAATGGTATGTCTCATCAAACTTACAGCTGGCCTGTACTGATTATATAGTGTGTCGCAATGAACCGATCTTTGCCGAACGTGCTGTTTGGTGGAATATCGAACCCTCAACAATCTCAAAAGAAGATCGAGGGTGAGGTTACACAAATCAATGTCGAAGAAACGGTAGATTCTCTAGCCAACGCGGAGAGTGTCATCATCGTAAGTATATCCACTTGCTCTTGGTTCTATACTTCTGCTTACACCTGCAGATTGTTGGCTACGGCATGGCCGTCGCAAAGGCGCAGTACGCCCTAGCCGAGATCACGCACATGCTACGTGCCAAGGGCGTCAAAGTCCGCTTCGCCATTCATCCCGTTGCCGGACGTATGCCAGGGCAGTGTAACGTCCTGCTCGCGGAGGCATCCGTGCCTTACGACAGTTAGTACTCGATTCTCCTTTATTTGGCTCGGTTACTGACTATCCCAGTTGTGCTGGAAATGGATGAAATCAACGACGACTTTGCGGACACGGACGTGACCCTCGTGATCGGCGCCAACGACACAGTTAACCCTATCGCCCTGGAACCCGACTCCGCGATTTCCGGCATGCCCGTGCTGCAAGCGTGGAAGAGCAAGGAGGTTATCGTGATGAAGCGTGGCATGTCCAGCGGATACGGTACGCAACAAAAATCTTTATGATCGAGCAATGCTAACTAGCCACAGCTGATGTTCCCAACCCGATGTTCTACAAGCCCAACACCAGGATGCTCTTCGGAGACGCAAAGACCTCGTGCGATGGTAAGCTAACTATGGACTCCTTAAAATATACACGAGAATCAATTCTAACCTTTGCCGCAGCCATCAAAGCCAGTATCGAGGGCCGTAAGTAGGGTGAGGTAGGAACCGGTTGCATATGCACATACGGGCAATTAGCGATTCTCTTTTTTTTCCCTCTTGTTCCTGTTTATTTCCAGCCGTGTCCATAGACAGACCAAGCCTCCTCTGTACTTATTTGCATCGCTGATCAATGGGATAAACCGTTTTTTAAGTTGATCGACATGCGCATCACACTAACTGCACACGTAATGGAAAGCTAAAGAGCCACCTGCACTCTTCAGTATGAGCGAATTACGCTTTTAGCCGTCGACCTCGGCTATACTCGGAAGGAAGCATGGCGGCATCGGAATAAAAACCCGCTGGCCAAGTGTACTACGACGAAGTCGAGACCTTTAGCAATTGATATGACACGTCAGCTTGCACGAGTTGGAGGGGTGAAACCGTGCCCTTATCAGGCTCGGGCTCAGAGGATAAAGTTAAATTTTAGTTTGGTTGATGGTAGAGTCCCTGGGGGATGCATCCGCACACTACTATGTAAATATATATTTCTACAATCACTAGCTAGAATGTAGAGCTTCTACATTCAGCTCCCCCAACCTACTTAACCTTAACATTTTAATAGGTAATTAGCTATAAACTAGCTCTACCCTAAAGGAATATAAAGTTATTTCGTGAATTTTTCAAAAGATTCATACTACGAACATATGGTGATAGTTGGTATAACATCGAACAGATGTAAAAAACAGCATGATATTTTGATGACTGAGCAGCTTTATGATCAAAATTATGCAAAAGTTGGGTCAAGTTGGGGCTTAATGGGTTTTATTGGGGCCCCAGTATTGGGTCCTGGTTGGGCCTGGGTTAGTGTGTCCGTCACTTTGATATATGCAAGATCCAGCAGTCTATCCCTGCCCTAATGAATCAGCTGCCACGCTCAACTGTTCTCCGCCGAGAACACAGAGGATAGGCGTGGGAACCTGTAAGGAGCAATTCACCAGCACCACTTAGTTACTTAACTAGGGCTAAGTCAGTGGTCGTCGCGCCTCGATTAGTACCCAAACTGATATATCGCAGAGTATAGAACCAAGACAGCACCCATCCAAAGAGCTCCTGAGGGTCTGCTCACTAATGTAAGACATCGGACGCCTAACTTTGTCTCGTACCGTGCGTTGTGTCATCTCAGGCTTATCAAGCCAAGCATTGGCAGTCATAAGCATGAGAATAAAACCCATCGCTCGTTTATTCATCAATTTGGATTTCAAAGCAGTCAGCGCGCGAGCTTGGCGTCGAAGAATATAAATTGGGAGCTTGTCGCTGTAGCTCACATCATTCATATAAGTTTTATTCTAGACCTTGAAGGACAGACAGTCTCCTCCCCCACCTAAGAAGCTTAGATCCCAGCTCTAATACCTTCGGTCACGGAAACATGTCTCACCTCGAATACTTCAACTACAAAGGCTTCGGCGAACACATGCGTAAGGTCCTGTCATACAGCCAGGCTGTGCGTATTGGCGATCGTATCGAGATCGCTGGCCAGGGTACGTCGTCAGCCTCTGCTCAAGCTCTTCTCCCTAACGAGTCACAGGCGGCTGGGATCCAAACACCCGCGAAGTTCATGCCGATTTGCCAAAAGAATTCGAGCAAGCGTTCTCCAATGTCGAGCTAGCGCTCAAGGATGCGGGAGGCAGGGGCTGGGACCAGGTGTACCGAGTTCGCATCTACGTTCTCGACACGAGCGACGAGGTCGTCGAGCTCCTGGTGCAGAATCTCCGTAGGTGGATGCCAAATCATCAGCCTGTCTTGACGTGTGTAGGAGTTAAGGAGCTAGCATTGGATGGGATGAGGATCGAGATTGAGGCATATGCACAAGATAACCATCCTCAATAATGAATTGGATACACCTGCGGTTATGTATGGTTGTAGCCTCTATGCCGCATTTTCACGAGGTGATAAAATAGCAAATAGCCTTTCAGAAATAAATGGATGCCCTGTATAGTCGATGCCTTTGCCCGGGCCATGGCGGTGGACTTTGAAGGTCTTACGGCTTTTACTGGCCTTTCCTAGAAGAAAGTTGTGCGATTAGCAGCGTTATAACTATGCTTTTCTAGTTTTCCACGTGATGTGTATATTATCTTGATATATCTTCAAGGAGAGATTGGTTTAAGCATATAAATCAACATCAAGGTAGCAACAATCTCTAGTGCGTGATCAGGTTCGCCTCTGATCGGTTCAGGTCTCGCCATGCTGGCCCAGCCAGACTAAGGAATCCTTGTTTCCCGCCAGTAAGGGCGCATTTGATGGCACGGTCCGTGTGGGCAGGAAGCTTGCAGCCGCTAAGATGGCTGATTAACATTGGCTTATAGAAATAAGATACCTACATGGCGTCAAGTCGTAGCTGTCAGTCTCATATCGATATCCTCTGTAGCCACGGCCATAGATAGTATTCTCTCTGTTCTATCACAACTTGACCTGTTTCGGGCGGTCGTGTGGTATTTTTGGTGATGTTTACTGTACATCCTCAGCATAAATTGAAAGACTTATTATGAAAGGATTAATCCGCCAAGCCCCTGCAGGACTAACACCATAAGAAGCAGCTGTTAATACTCACCTTCCAGAAACCCCTCCATCCCACCAACTCTCTAGAGATGTCCTGGACGAACCAGCCAGTAAGCAACACCTTCATACGCCATGTCGAAGAACATTCCTTATGCTTAACTGTACCAGGACTGCTCCTGTATAGCCGAGCTAACCTAACTCTCCTCTCTCCTGCTAACCCCTGCTCCAGGGTCCTTTGAATTCAGGCTCCTGATGACCCTCACTACACTGCTAGAAGATCTCCTGAAATGCGTGGAATGCTGCAAGCAGCAGCATAACCCACTGATTAATGCCACCACCATAGGCGCCCAGAACCAGAACCAGAGCCAAAATCCCGAAGCAAATCGCGACCCATCTCCCGGACTGTTAACTAGTATGATTTAATAATATTAAATAGCTAAGATTATCTATCTCACTATTATAGAGGGAGGATATAAAGTTAGAGTACTGACTTTGTAACATGGTTAATTAGCCTGGTAGATAACTAAGAAGGTAAAGAAGAAGGTAGATACCCACTAAGCAATAATATCTAGGGATAATAGGGAGTGAATCAACCTTAGGAGTAGGGAGTACGGGTAAATTAAAGTAAAAGTGATATATTAACATCGGAAAGGCAGTGTCTAAACGTAATAGGGTTTGATTGGTTTATAAGATCCACCTTTCTATAGGTCTAACCCAAAAAACCCAAAAAACCCCAGCAATAGCCCAGTAATAACCCAAAGAACTCAGAAAAACCTAGAGTATTTCCCAACTTCCCTTTCAGATCCTCGAAAAATTTTAACCTACCTTACTGTAAGGACCTCGCGGGGGTAACTAGTTATTTCCACCTTAACTTTCATCCAGGGGCGGCCCTCCAAGCTCTACATTCAGCTCCCCCAACCTACTTAACCTTATATATTTCCGAACATGAATTACAAAGATACATAAGCAACTAGGTATCTGTATCTATATTCATTCAGAAGGAAAAAGGTCCCAACTGCGGGCATTATTATGAATTTACCTCGTATTGTAACAATACCAAGTCTAAACGGAAGCAGGTCTAATCAGTTTCAACAAGGTTCTGTCCTCGTATAGTATCCGTATCCTATCCTACCCGAACGCCTGTTTTCCGCGCCGCTGGAAGTTCAAATCGGAGACATATATAGTCGTTATTGTTTCATGCATATTGTATGCTAGGTAGGTCGGTTGAGTGTAAGCCTGTTGGGTGGGTAGGCTAGTTTGGTATGGAGGGATGGTCGTCCAGCATTTCGGTAGCTGGTGTTGGGTGGGCCGAGCTCATGTTGAGCCGGGAGGCCTTTTTTGAGGGCCCCATTATTTTATTTGTATGATGGGATATTTCACGATGGTAAGAGACGTATAGGTCAAGTCAAGGAAGGAGGATGGATGAACGGACGTCGTCCATGGTGTCGACCCAGCCCTCTGGGAATGTGCGTTGTTTGAACCAGGCCTTTTCCAGCTCTTCGAGGCCCTTTTCCACGTTCTAAAATGCGGTTAGCAATGCTCAGTTCTGATACAAAGCAGAAATCGTACCTTAAACCCATATCTTTGCATATCGATCATGGTCTCTCGAACAAACTTGTGTTCACGTTCATCTCGGCTTTCTCGCCCCGCAATAAAGAGAGGCCAGCAGACGGCCAGGCGCCCGACATCCTTTGCCAACTTACTAATGAGGTTGAGGATTCTGGTACTGAGAGCGGCCAGGACCTCTCTTTGCGGCTGAAGATCGGGTCGCGCGACAGCGGCTACCTTGTGAAGGAAGATATGGGTAGCCTTTTCGTAGGCTTCAACGCAGCCTGCATACTCGAGAACCCCTTGATGCGGATACTGCGCTAGGCTCTCGTCATCAAGTTCTCCGATTTGCTGTATGCACTGCGGGGCATCGAGGCGCCATTGCACTAGTCGCTGCAACAAACCATGATAGACGAGGTCTTGCTGTTCAGGAGCCACCCACCCAGACTGTTTCACCTTTCCGAAGGAGCTAATGGCCACCTGTATTTCCATCATGGAGGACCAGCATTGGCGCAGATCCTGCAGTGAGCCACTGTCGGCACTCTCTTCCGACATGCTGGGTATCCCTAGATTGTATTCCCATCCGCCGCCTAGTGTTCTCCAGTAGCTTCCTTCAACGACGGTTCCTTCACTTGTGGCGCACGCACCGGCGACATCGAGGTAGGAGAGGAGGGAAACGAGGAATCGTCGGAGTGGGTGATTCATTTCCGCAACGCGCTGGGCTTCTTGGGCGGCGTCGCTGTTCGGGGAAAACATAAATTTGTAAATCTCCCGGGCGCCTTTGAGATGGATCGCCCAGTTGTGATGCTGCGAGTCCATCATCTGGTTGAGTCAGTCGCTGCAGTTGAACAGTCGAAGGAGAGAGACAAACCTCGAACAGAGCTAATAATAAACAGGTGGCGAAGTCTGGAAGCCGTGCTCGCTGAGTGACTTCATGCCTCGTTCTAAAGGTCTTGACGACCTCGCCATACTTGCCCATGGCATGCTGAAAATGGACATTCCGATCCTGACCAGTGGAAGTGTTGGCAAGATGCAGCGCTCCCAGAGCTTCCATTGCGCTCGCCATTGACAATGACGAATGGGAGATATCGGGAAAACTTCGTCGAAAGGGGTTTACGTTGGTTGGGCTATCGTAGATAAGCAGCAGCGTAGCAACTTCATTCACGAAATGGGTATAATAGCGTCCCTGCAAGCTGTCCAGTGACGCAACTGGCAGTTTTTCATGTTGAAAACGATAGTGGATTGGCATTGGGGCCGAATTGCCCGTGGTCGGGAGTAACACCAAATCGACATCATCGTACTCCTTCTTCACCTTGGTATTATCTTCGTCCGAGGGAGGGGATTCAGAGCCGACGGAGAAAACGGGGTTTTCGAAGCGAAAGACCAGTGGTTTCGAGTCGGTAACTGTCGTCGGCGAGACGACCACACCGTCGACGGGATCATTCGCAGGCTCCTCCTTCTTCACTCGTTTCTGTGACTTGCCGCGTTTCTTGGGCGGGGGAGGTTGCTCGGTCGGCGGCGGCGGTGGCGGTCCGTAGACCTTGAACGTCATGCGACCCTGACTCCCGTCACACTCTAGACCGAGCCGTGTGCAATTCCGACAGGTGGGAGAAGCTTCGTCGCAGCGGACATGGCGGCGGCGACAAGTCGAGCAGCCCGTGAAGCCGCGGTGATGCCATCGTCGGACACGCTTCTTCTTATCCTTATCGGGCAGCGAGGAGTCGGCGGGCGGGGGAGGGTCGGGGTTTTGGGCCGGCTCATAGACCATCATACGGGCCTCCATGGGGAGCAAGAGCGAGGCCGACGGGAGAGCTGAAGGAGAGAGACATGAAGAGGGCGAGAGTCGCGCGGGGAAGGTCGCGAGGGTGAGGTCGCGGGTGGTAGTCCAGGTGGGAGAATGCGGCCGAAAGCGGAGGGTCAGGTTGAAGGCATTATATTAGGATTAAGAAAGAAATAAAGGTGAATAGGCAAATACAGAGGGATGAAAGAGCAATTAAGATAATGTGGGAGGATAACCATCGCCAGTGACGGCCGGGGTGGAGAGACAAAGAAAGTCTCACGGACTCACGCAACTCCCCAGTGGGACTCTCTAACTCTCTTCGAACTCTCCCTCTCCAGTGGAAAATCCACCCGCAGCGAATCGCAGATCCTCTGGCTAAGTTTGGGCCTTGTGCTGCAGAGAAGCGGCGGATCCTCGTCTTGACCTGCTGGTTGACTCCGTTGGGGGCCGTTTTTTGGGCCTTGTGCGGCCACTCTCTTTGCGCTGTCGTGGCTCGCCCGCTCCACTGTGAAGCCATCGCCGTTGATCTCGCCTTTTCCTTTGGTCCGTGGCTGTCTGGTTCCGCCATTGAGCGCCCGCAATGATTTTCTTACACACTGTTTTCCGAGAGGAAGGTTGTCATTTGCCTGTTTGCCGGCCTCCTAATTCGACAGCCGGGCACGAGCGACCGGGAACTACTTGCACACCAGCGAGAAATAAATAAATTAGAAACGCGCGGACTTGGACTATCACTTGATAGAGTTGATGAACCCGGAACATCATTAATAGAACCAGCGGATCTGCGCTGAACCACGGCCTGCAGCTGTCGATCAGCCCTGTCAGAATATCAACGAACCCGTCAGCAAGGTGTCTACGGCGCTGCATGATTCGATATTGGTGATACAACGACCGTCTGTGCCGCACCTACAACTAGTTGAGTACTGTTGGAGCCTTGTGAGTCCTATGGATATACTACATTGTACTAACTAGTGGTAGGAAATCCGTGCATCCCTGTGAGGAAAGTGCGGATCTATGCGGGTCGATTCGGCCCATCGCGCTTTCCCACAAGTCCATCGCCACCAGTTCCCTACTAAAGGCAAGCGCGATGGACCTGCTGCAGGTTCAGTTGCCCTTCTGTTAGCTGCAGCTGCTGCCAGTCCAGGAGGTGCCCGACCCGGTGGCAGGCAGGTGGATAGTTGCGAGTCTCTCCCGAGGCCGGCCCCGAGGCTAAAGTATGTCCGAACATACTCCGGAGTACAGCAAGAGGGATTGAAACTGGTCTATTTATAGTTGAGGATACGAAGTGAGGGTGTAGTGAGCGGCAATCACCCGTTCTCATTTCTAAACCGTCGAACCAGCTGTCGAATCCACAGAATGAGTCGTCGAAGCAGCAGTCCCCATCGGACTCTTAAACGAAGACAACGGAAACCGATCAACCCCCGAGAAAGAATTCCTGATAACTCTCTGCATCGGCTCATTGCCATGGGAATGTGCTGCAGCGCTTATTTGACCCCGCGAATACGAAGGGATCAGATTGCGAAATGAGCTGTGCCATTTCAATACGAGGGGACTCCGCAAGACTCCCTGGATGACTTTTGGGACGGAGGGGAGGCATCCGGCGATCATTCCCCCGGCCATCTCAGGTATCGTCCACAAACCGACTAGGTTAACGTAGTAGGAGGTGTTGTTGGGTGTTTTGCTCATGATCACAGCGTAGGCGAGTTTTACTACGCCAGAGACACAGGCCCTAGATGGGTTAGACTTTGGCGATATAGAGGGTGGGATACGCACATCAAACCAAACGAGAAGGCCGCCGAGATAGAAACCCTCTTCCCAATGGGAACGCGCAAGCTCCATATGCGGCCCTGGGGAAGAACAAACATCAAGATATCAGATATGGCATTGAGGGCCGATGAAGTGACAACAAGGGCGAACCGATCGATGCATGAACCGTGCGTGATGAAGGGATCCCAGGCTTTTGCAATGGGTCTGCAGCCGAAGATAGTAATGAAGGTGCCGATGAAGTAGTATATGAAGTTGATCCAGATCAGGCAGTGACAGCTCCAGAAGAAATAGTCCCTCTGTGCCATTCCGAAGACTTCGATGAGCTGCAGGAGGATGGAGAGTTTGATGAAGAAGGAGCAAACCCCGAATAGCACCAGGCCGATCTGGTAGTACTGCCAAAGTTAACATGCGACAAGACTAAGACAATTGATATGGACTACTTTAAGCAACAAGATGAAATCCTTTAGCCGGAGATTCCACTGGTCTACACCAGAGGAGGCGTTGCCGGACAGTATCACTAATGCAGAGTATCCCATACAAAGCGCCTATCAAGTTAGCAGTGCAGCACGCAGGATCTCGACGACTAACCCAAGCAAAGACCATAGTATCTGGACCGTCAGCATTTCCTTAGTAGCGGAAAACAAACACGTACAGTCAGACATTCGAAAGCGCCGAACCACAAACGCCTTTGCGTATATGCGAATGAAAACGCATGCACTAGCCACCGTCCACAGCGTTACGAACAGAGCGCGCCACTGCAGATACGAATTCGGGGGATCATCGAGATTAGAGACCTGCCCTGGTGGTGGGGGGCTGGCAGGGCCTTCAAGGAGCGCTTGACGCTGCTCGGGTGTCAATCCAGGTGTACTCATACGGCCGGTTGTGGTTTATGATATTGCTAGTCCCAAGTCGACACCGGGGGATGATGGAATATATACTCGGTTATTCAATTGGAAATACACATATCTGACGATATAACAGCATGATCTGGGTTCTTTATTATCTCTCATTACTATACCTTGATATGGCAGCATCCTCATGAGCGGACCAGGCTTTACAGTATAGAAAAGGCTGTATCCCGCATAAGCACAGCCCCGCAGAACCTGGAAAGTCCAAATGGAGAACAGAAATAGCAGGTTTCAGGAAACTCTTCCAGAGGCTGCATACCATTTCTCGCCCACAGACACCATGATTCGCCAGTATTTGGACCCCATGATATTGCGCTTTCTTCTTTTCCCTGCAGAAGATAAGCTGGTAAGGCTGGGGCCATCGGTCTAAGGCTCTATTAATATCCCTCTGCACGGCCCCATCTAGCCTTGTAGAGTCGAACCCTGACTTTCCGGCCCGGCCCTCGTCCTATTACGATCTAACGAACCCTTCCATTCCGTCTCCTGGATGTTCTGCTTAGCAAAAGCCTTGTGTAGGCTGTGCAAGTTTGCCTCCAACATACCACTAAGTATAGGCCGCTGGGTGAAATGCAGACTTCAAAATAGACCGTTACACAGCCTCCCCACCAAGTCTATTGATAAAGAACAAAGAAGTCCCCGGTTATTGGGATCCTACTCCTGATTAAGGCACTGGCCTGATGGCTAGAGCCTGATCGTGGCTCGGGCTGACAGTCGGGATCTAATTGCTCTTCAGAAGAGTGGCCGAATGAAGAACGAAACAGTCAAAGAACCCCTGCTCGTCTTGCCACCCCCCCGCATGCTCTGGCCAACCATTTGAAACCACGAAAGCCGGTTTACGGTGCTAGCTTGATTTGTCTTGCTTTGCATATATAGGCTTGTTTCTTATCATATGACCATGTAAGGCTACCTAAGCTTCTATCCAACACTATTTTGGCACAAGAAACCACAATAATGACCACTACTCGGGCAAATTATTAAGATCAACAACCCACTCTTCAAAAACACTCGGCCAGTCCTGGGGGTGGTTAACCAGGTCGCTTAAGTCAAGACCTCCAGGCACATTCCCTTCTCCATTACCCGTATTCTCATAAGAACCACTCACAGGAGCATTCCGCTCCAGCGCCCGCCAAAAGTCCGTCTCCTGGATACTCCCGTTCAATACTGGGCAGCGGCTAGAACTCATACCCGGGTCCCCGTTCTGTATCTCCGTACCGGAAGGAGTATTTAGCGGACAAGTTGCTGCAGGCGTATAGGTACGAACGAGAATCCCTAGGACAGACGCGAACATATAAAAAGAATCCGGGTAAGTAGACGATGAGGACACAGAGAGGGTACCCATGCGGTGCGTGAGGCTTTCGAGGTATATCAGCATCTTGGCGCGTGTCTGTGTTTGGAATTCCACCCATGTAGTTCTCTGGATAAGCTCCTGGATATGGAGAAACGGGACTTGGAAGAAGCAGAGCTCTGATGTTAGAGATATGATTATGATGAGCTGGGACCATTCGCGGATGGAGAAGTGAGTGTATTCATCTGGTGGGATGGAGAGGAAGAGTTCGAGGAAGGACTGGATTTCGGTGAAGTGGGAGGTTGCGTGGGTGAGGTCGGTTGTGGCTGGATCAGTTATTGATGGTGTTTGATTCAAAGTGAATGATGGCAATGATGATATGGTTACTTTGATGAATTGTCGCGTTAGGCGGATTGAGACTGTATTCGGTTAGATATATCAAGTACTGCCGGAGAAGAACATACTACTGCTGCGAGTCTCGGCCGGGAAACCATAGTAGAGATCCTCCAGTTCATGTGTGAACAAGACCATCTTTTCACAGACTTCCTCTAGGGATATGCTTGGTTCCTCGTCGGTAGAACCAGAAGCCGTCTTTGTCGTTTCTCGCACACTCGCCTTGTAACGAGCAACGCGTCCAGAAAGGTCTTGGATACGCAGATGCTGCATAGCAAGGTCATTTCTATCAAGCTTTGAAGAAGCCTGGAGGTAGGCTCCCATTCTCGTGCGCACATTGTAAGACCGTCGCCCGATAGAGAACATGCTAGAATGGTTAGCAAGAGACCATTTATACAAAGTATGCAGAGTCTCACAGAGTACAAAGGGTATGACACCCGAGAGAGGCATTTCGGCCCTCGCTCTCTTCTTCGAGGCTTAGGTCGAGACCAAGATCCGATATCATAGTTGATACTATCTGGAGGTACTGCAGGGTCTGGTTGCGCAGAGGTCTGAGGTAAAGGGGATACCTATATAGATCAGACCTGACAAGAGCTGGATTTTGCGGATTCTTACCAAGCGATGTACACCAGTAATCCCTGAACATAGTCGAGGCCTTTCTCTCCATGAACGATAACTCGCTCGCTCATAACCCGACGGAATCGCTCGTCTGTTTGCTGCTGAAGGCGTGGGGTGCGAGAGGACGAGACTGTCAGAATAGCTAGTAATAAAAAGGGCTGGTGGACAGCCATTGCTGCAGCTGATGTTGAATCTGGTATATATATGAACGGGAAGTATGAACTGCGTTTTCTAAAAAGGGAGAGCAGTTTGTCTGCTTCTCGCATATTGATGCTCGTATCTTCCTTGGCTTGAGATGGACCGACAGACTCAGGGGTTGGTATAGAGATAGGATCTGGTGGACTCTCTTGGTGTGATTGCTCCTGGAATACACGGCGATGAAGATCCATCACTTGATCTACTCCTCCAGATAGCGGGGGTCGATCTCGAAAAAGACCAGAGATGATATCGCCGTCATGCTGCGGACTCCCATTCAACGACTGCGAAGAGATCCCTGGTCTTTTGTATTCAGCAAAGCCCTAACAGGAATTGATAGCAACTTACTGAGGACGAGATCGAGAACTATTGGTATAGCTACATGTATAGCCAAATTTTGTGCATCTAACTTGTTAATGGTTGCCTACATATGGTGTTTAAAGGCATACCGTCGACAAGCTTTTTCGTTCTGGTCCTTTCCAGGGAAACATCGTATCTTGCGAGACCGGCAGTTACTGCAGGCTCTTGGGTTCCGAGGGCGAGGACAGATAAACTTCGGGTCGACGTCCATTGCGTTGGTTGCAAGAGTGTAAGACGAGCTGACGTGAAGCTCCATGTGGATGCCTGCGATGGTCTAACTCGATTGCGTATAGTTCATCTCTCTCATTCTGGCTTGTTGGCGAGAACAGCGGTATTCATTTCTGTTAGACAGCTGTATCGTGTTAGCTGGTATACCTGAAATAAAATACATTATTTTCTAGAATATTTGAGAATATTCGAGAGTGCTCTGTAAGATTCCAGCAGTGTCCTGTGGTCGTCATGAGTCAGATGTGCTGGCTGAACCCTAAATATATAACTTCACCTGGTATGATCCATACAGCAATTCAACACTCACTTAAGTGACTCATTTTTGGCTCTTTAATTTTTATTTTGCAGTTCATCCACAATGGCAAACTTTAACACCATCCCTGCCACCACTACCATCAAACCAGAGCCATTCACACTCTACGTCCCAGACAAAGACCTCGCTGAATTCCACGACCTGCTAAAACTCTCCAAGATCGGCCCATCAACATGGTGGAACCAACAAACCGATGGCCGATTCGGAGTCTCACGCGAGTGGCTGTCCCACGCAAAGGAAACCTGGCTGAACAAATTCGACTGGTGCGCACACGAAGCACAAATCAACAGCGTCCCCAATTTCAAAATAACCATCCACGACCACGAGGCAGGCGATGTGCGTATTCACTTCGCTGCATTGTTCTCGAAACGAGATGATGCTGTCCCTGTTCTCTTCCTGCATGGATACCCAGGCTCATTCATGGAATTCCTTCCTATGATGCGGCTGCTGGTTGAGAAGTATACACCCGAGATGTTGCCGTACCATGTTATTGTACCTTCATTACCAGATTATGGATTATCTGGTGGTGCCAGCGAGGATCTTGAGATGACCCTCGACCGTGCAGCTCGGATCATGAACCAGCTGATGCTTGACCTGGGATTTGATGGGTATATCGCGCAGGGAGGAGACCTGGGCAGTATGCTTGCACGGATGATGAGCGTGGAGTACAAGGAATGCAAAGCGCTTCACGGTATGTATCTCACACCTAACATTGCAAATAACAGCTAACGGGTATAGTAAACATGCTGGTTCTCAACACCGACGAAACACCCCCAGCGCCGGAAACCCACGATATAACGCCCGAAGAAGCAGCGCATCTCGAACGATCAGAGCGCTGGCAAGAGACGGGCTTCGCATACGCCCTTGAACACGGAACCAGACCGTCAACAATCGGACTCGTCGTGTCCTCTAACCCGCTCGCTTTACTAGCCTGGTGCGTACCATCCCCTGCCTTTGATATTACCGTTGAACTAACAACATCAGGATCGGCGAAAAACACCTCGAATGGACAGACCCGCGCCATCCGCTCCCCCTCGACACAATCCTAGGCATGGCCAGTTTCTACTGGTTCACATCGACATTCCCGCGCGGGCTCTACCACGCCGCGCTGGTGAAGAACATCCTAGCCGGGAAACGGCATCCGATATCGAAGGAGAAACCGCTGGGGTATTCGCAGTATCCGTATGACATGGCGATGCTACCGGAATCATGGGCGAGGGAGATTTATCCGAACCTGGCGCTATTCAGCAGACATACGCAGGGTGGGCATTTTGCTGCGTTGGAGATGCCGGAGGCGTTTCTTGATGATGTGGAGGAGTTTATTGGGCGGGTGCGTGATATTATCTAGAACATACGGATAAAAGCCTTGATTGACTAATATTATACGAATCGACACCAATATTAGACCTTAAAAAGAGGCGGAGCATTGTCATCGCGATACTCGACATCCCTCTGCGGCCAACCCCCGCCAGATGCCATAACATCCACAAGCCCGCCCTTGCCATTCCCATCGTCCCCATCTTTTCCTCCCCAAACACTCTTCGCAAATGCAACCACCATATCCAGCCCATTCAGGAGAACCCCCGTAGTCCAGATCTTCCCATCAACCACATACCGCCTCTCCACCCAGTTCGTGCCAGGCGCCGACTCCCGGAGACTAGGGAGGAGGAAGCGCGGCGCAGTAGCAGTTTTACCCTCCAGCAGACCAGCAGAAAGGACGGGGTCAAACCCACCGCAGACGCAGAGGAAGGCGGCGCAGGACTCGTGGATCTTGCGCAGGAAGGCCTTTTCGGTTTCGCTGGCGTGGTAATTTATTTTTGTCGCGCCGAGAAGGACGATGTCTAGCTGGGGGCAGGATGTGAAGGAGTCCTGTACTTTATTAATACCAGGCCTAATGAAGCATGTTGGGAAGGATTAGGTACAGTTGGAACGACATTCATATTCCCAGTCAAAGCAGCAGGGGCATCGCCGGTCTCGGTGACCCAGTGGAAGACAAAGTCTAGGGCTTGGGCTTTGAGTTCGTCCGGAAACATGTTTGGAGGGACATCCTTGAGGAAACTTGCGCTGATTCCGGAGAAGAAGCCGACGGGGGCGATGTCGAGCTGTTCGGTGACCCTGTGATGTTAGTAGTGGACAGTATTGCACAGTATCGGAGTAGAGATGTACGAGTTAAGGAGGACCACGCCGATGTGGATTGGACGGCCGGGGTTGCGGAGATCGATTGGGGAAGACATTGTAGAGTTAATTATGATTGTTGACTGATTGCTTTGCGATGAAGAGATGAAGAGATGAAGATGAGGCCGTGATGGCTTTATAGTTATCGGGGTGAAGTGTATATTGCCATTACAAGTTAGTTTATATTCGTATATTAACCTATTCTGGCAATTCGTCTAAACCTTCCATGCGCACCTCCGGTCGGTTCAACTTGCCATCCGCTTTGTATACAACTATAGACTTCGGTGCCTGGCAGTCATTCCAGTATTGGTTCACTCAGACTAGGTCTTAATTTAGAATATTATGGTGGCCAGACAGGGCATGACCGAGGACTGTCCAATCATGTGAAGTAGGGTTTAATGTGCCTGTCACTGAACCGTGACACCGAGTAAGCTTCAACAAAAGCTTAACTGTACAGTGGAATGCAGAGTTTCCATATACCATGAATGAGTGGTGGCGATAATATGAGAGGGTTATATAAAGGCTGCCTCTCTCCTTCCTCTCCTTTCACATATCAACCTGTCCCCAAAGCTGGATATACCTGCTGTGAGGGAAACAGTCCACCGTTCACTATCTAAACAGCATATTGGAGAGCCTCCTGTCAATATGCAGTCTGCGATAGTTTATCCCTCACCCTGCGAGGCCAGCTACGCGTCTCCAGTTCTCAGCCCGACCATGGCCGGAGCATTCCGCCACAAGAGAACAAACAGATCCTCAGTCGACAAAGCCTGCATAGATGGCTTCGTCGAAGAAGACTTCCGTGCCGGTGGACCAAATCTTTGCGAGGCACCATGTTACATCCTGGACATACCAAGAGACCATCATCTGTACGGCCCCCTCCATGTCCAAGACGAGCACCGCGATGCAATCCTGACCATGGCCGAACAGAGCAATATCGCCGTCAGCGATCTCTCCTTCGTTAAGCGAGTGCCGGACAGCAGACGGGCAAGTCCACTTCCCACTATGCTCCTTACAGTCCACAGAGAGAACCCTACCGACAGGGGCTGGGCGGACTTTGCGCGCAAGGCCTGGAGATACCTAGACAGCCGCGGTATGGGGGAGGTGGCAGTGGGATTGCTTGATGAGCGCTTCGATACAAGACCATACATTTTCCCATGCAAAACAAGCGACGATATCTATCCGATCTGGGGGGATGTCTGCGGCACGATCCTTGCGAGAGTAGGGCTTGGAGACATGATGTCCGTGGGCTGCCACCGGATGGGAAATGAAGAGAGTCGTGACTCGTGCATGCCGCACATATTGGTAGCGGTTGTCCCGGAAAGTCGTCGCGACTGGAGTGAAGTTCGCGATGAGATCGTGGATATTTTGATGGACTTCAACCTGCAAACCGTTGGTGTGATCATCCGGAGGGATATATCGCCAGTTGATCAGGACAAACGTTTCACAAAAGACCTACTTCCAGAAGATTGTACATCTGAGGTCAATGTCGGGTCTAGCATTGGGCTGAATGGTTTACAGGACCAGGGTACGCTTGGGAGCTTTATTGAACTCAAGAACCCATCAACAGGAGAATGGGAAGAGTTCGCCCTCACCTGCTACCATTGCACCATACCAAACGACAAAGACCTTGAGCGTTATAGCGAGAAGGATGTCCAAGTCTTCTCGGACTGGAACCGCCACGGCGTACGCATCACCGACAAGAACGCCTCTCGACTCCTAATCATAGACTCTCCAACCCAACGTGACATCCAGGACGGAATCTCCGATCTGGACAATGTGGTTTCAAGCGTAGAAAACGCAGTTGAGTACCAGAAAGTTAGTCGTGCAATGGGGCAGGGCGAATATGTGAATGGCCCGGAAATGGACATGTGGAAAAGGCACAAAAAATTCGTTCGGGCATACAATGCGGACAAGGAGTATATGCAGGGATACCTTGATCAAGGTGGACACAGACTGGGCACAGTGTTTGCGGCATCAGGGTCTCGACAGGTGTCATCCACCATAAGCCCAAATCCAACAATGCTTCCTACTGTGAGAGACTGGGCTCTTATCAGGCCATTCTTAGGGCGCTCCCTGGGAAAAAATAAGGTAAGTCAGCAACAGATTTGAGTTGGCTGTTTGGCTAACAGGACAGTTCGCCGAGCTCTCCAAGCTTCGACATGTCGAGAAAATGGAACCCCTTGCTCGCGGAAGAAACCTGGACAGCTCGTGGATCCTGCACAAGTTCGGGCGCCAGACTGGAGACACGACAGGCAGATACAATGGGCTCGCAAAGGCAAGGATTGCAAGGACCTACGTCGATGGAAACTGGGAAGACCAAATAACCTGGGAACACACTGTTGTTTCGAATGACAGCAAGGAAGTATTTTCCATGCGAGGAGACTGCGGTGCTCTCGTTTATACCATGACCGGCGAAGTGGTCGGAATGTGCTGTGGTGGCCCTAAACATGGGAATATTGGGTGCTTTTCCCATATCCACGACATTCTCGATGATATTGAGAAGACCACCGGTGTTAAAGAGATCCGCTTGAAGCCGTAATCTGGGACCTGATATCGGCTGATGCTTCGTTGTATTTTATGCTAGATATTTCCTCAATTGACCTATGCATTGGGATTTCAAGGCGTGTCTAGTAAGGACCTCTTATGACCACGCCTTAGTCTTCCTTCCACTACATACACCACGTGGACCTTCCCGCCTTGACAGGCAACTGCGTGGAAGAGGGACACGAAGTGCGTACCTGTAATTTATACTCCTGATTTAATTGGCCCTGACACTGCTGATGCAGTGTCAAACCAGCTTGAGATACCCAATGATGTAGCAGCTACCAGGGAACGCCCGACTGTGCCTCAAACCTGGGCACTGCCACTCTGGCGAGGCTCAGGATCCTAGGTTGTTTCTTGCCAACATCATGCCCGACGCCGCGAACAGTTTCCCCAAAGTGGTCCTTGATCTCATTTTACTGAATGTCAGCAACTCGATATGGCAACAGGGAACAAACTGTCCTCTATGCGAGACCCCAACCGTGACCTCCAGAGATCGCGGCCAAGCACGCTCACGAACGGGTATCGAGCTCCATCCCTGACACCAGCGCCTTCCATCCTAGCCAAGCGAACGATATCAGAAGATTGCACCCAGGGGCCTGAGTCCGAGCGACCCCGGAAATACCACTGCCTCCAGAAAGAAGCTGAACGGCGCGCCATACCGCGTCTGGACCATCTGAAGAAACCGGCTGTTTGTTTGTCCACGGGTCGAAGTTCGGACAGGCCTTTTAATGAACGCCCACAGCTTCCACCTATGCGGGAACAGCCAAACCCACCAAACAAGCATCCCAAATTCAATAGCAATCAATTTACGCTACCGGCGCTTCAAGACCCTGGAAGCTTCACGCCTTCGTCACAAGGAAACGTGGCAACTGCTCCGACAGGTACATTCAAATGCTCACATCCTGGATGTCCAGCAGCGCCCTTCCAAACGCAGTATCTACTAAAGTAAGCACCAAAACCTGACATGAACATAGAAAAAGAAACAAATCCTGATAGGCTTAGTTCACATGCGAATGTCCACTTGCAAGATAGACCTCACTTCTGCCCAATTGATGGCTGTCCACGTGGTCCTTGGGGGAAGGGGTTCAAACGGAAGAATGAGATGATTCGCCACGTGCTTGTCCATAACTCCTAGTGAAAGGACAGGCCATGAAGATGCCATATCCCCGTGGTATCGTGCACTCATGCATCCTTCGCCGGACACCGAAGAGGGGAAGGAGACTCTAAAACACTCATTTGGGAACACTAGATGGCCGACACAAGCGGGGGGCAGCCAAGGAGCGCAAGGGAAGGACAGAGTGTATAAATGCGTTCTTTGTCCGGAACGCCCGTGGATGAAAAATAAAGCATCATCAAGAAGACACGTCGAGTATCAGCACTACCCAACTCAATACCATAGTTGTCCAGACTGTGAGGTGGACGCGGTCCAGACACTCTTCACAAGGGACAGACTTGAGGAGCATATGAGGGATAAACACATCGGAATACAGGCTACGAAGTGAGGAGATGAAAAGGAATACTGTTGCCGTCAATCCGCCTCTAGAATGTGCCCTGTGCCCCAGTCCCACAAGGTCATGGGATGAATTTTTCGAGTGTCTTTGCCGGCACTGTCTTGTATTAAAAGCAGATCATGCGGATGAGGGTTACAGCGAGAGAGATGACGGCGAGGAAGGTGAACTGGTGAAGAGAGATTTCAGCCATAATGCAAGCAGTGTTCACAGGAACTAAAGACGCGACACAACACAAATATACTGAACAGAAAGATGCATCCGGAGGGCCGAAACATGGTAGATGATGGAGCCAAGCAGCCTTGATACTAGTCTCTGCGGATTCCCAACGATTTGGCATTCTCAGAGGCGCTGTGACCATGGGTATCCTGCAAATACTGCTCGAACTCGTTTGATATACCAATGACATCTTGGAGGTGGCTATACTGAAGCAATTCTCCGCGAAAGTCTGCCAGCAACATGGAGGTCCTTATGCTGTTTCGAATTTCGCGACCATTCAGCCTGAATTCGGCAAGTCCATCAATATTTTCTAGAATCTGGTCTAGCTTTGCATTCGGATTGATTTGACGCAGCCTTGTGATGAAGTTTAACCATATGAGCCGGCGACTGCTTTCGTCGAGTGTTGGGTAATGTAAGGTTAACTGGACTCGAGACTTGAACCCTTCGTCGAAGGTCCCAATTCGATTAGAAGTGAGGACTAGGATGCCGGAGTAATACTCTAACACGCGAAGAAACACAGAGACCAGAGCATTTCGCTTGAGGTCCTGCTGCGTGCGTTCCTCAAGAAACACGTCAGCCTCGTCTAGAAGAACTACACATTTCCATATCGTTCCCAGGTACAGAACCGATTCAAGATACCGCTCTACCTCCTCAGCATTTGTGCCGATATCCCCGCAAGTGACTCGGTACAGTGGCTTGCAGGTTAGCTCTGCCACTGATTCAGCGGTAAGTGTTTTTCCTGTACCAGGACCGCCATGGAGAAGGAGAATTAGCCCATTTCCTTTGCCTTCTATCACATCATTTGGGTCATTGGCAGCTGTGTGCTTGGCTACAAGTGCTTTGATCAATTCCTTTTTGGTACTCTTCAGTACCAGATGATTGAACGCTTCCTCATTCCATTGTATTTCCCGAATATCCTCTACCGACACTGATATCCATTTCTTGTCGTGAAAGCCGAATCCTGGGATAGTAGGTGGAAGGAGAAGTTGGAATATCTCATTAGGAGGGTGGCCCCGATCATGTTCGCCTTTCGAGAGGTATACCCGGCTGGATTTATCGATTGCCCCGATATGTACATGGTCGTAGGTTTTCGCATCTAGCATGTAACGAGTATGAGACTAGCGGTTGGTTGTCAGCATATATAGACCAATAGCCAGAAAATATCATTATGTGTACCGTTGCAATAGCGATAGTTGGCGAGGAAGGAGCATAGGATATGAATCGACTCTCCCGGCATTGCCAAAATCTTTGCCCTCGCTTGATCAAGCGTGCCTCCGTAGCCTTGTCAAAACGAAGTGGATGTACGGCGAGGTCGGTTATAGGCACCTCTTCCTCATCTCCGAACGTCCACTTGAGGTCAATTCGTTCAACCTCTTGAAAGAATTGACCATCGAAGGACCAGGTCACGCAAGGAAGACTCAGGACGTTACCAAACCAACCTGGCCAGTCATTCAGCAGATATGCGCGAGGATGACCTCCCCTGCTCGTCACAATTATCTCATTTGGTCTAAACAGCTTAGCGAGATGTCCTTTGGTTACGGTACCCCGCGAAAAGGACCCGTCGGCCTCCTCGTAGTCATTCGCGAATACCGTCTCCACGACTGACAGCAGACATTCCAACTGATCGTCAATTTCACCCGCAGGGTTATGGTGCTGGCGCAGATGGACGTATAAGCGATCAATTGCTGTTTTCGTTTCCCCTGTATCACTCGAGGTGGAAATACTTTGGGTCGGAATCTTTATCAGGTCCTCCATCTTATCCTGAAGATCTTCAGCAACAATAACAATTTCCTCCGAGTCAGGCTGAGCCTCATCACCGTGAGCTTCGAGCACGAAGAAATGGCGCGCGATGTTCTCATTCATCGGGTGGCGCGGTGGGCGCAGAGGTATAAACATGTCTCCAATAAAATCATGATAAGCATTACAGCTGTAGTTCTTGATCCATATGAAGCCGGCATCTTTGTGTTCCTCCATGTATTTCTCTGTATCTTCCATTGAATCCTCTCCTCGCAGGTTGCTCGCACGGCTATCCCCAAGGAAAAGGCGAGGGGCGTCATGGTAATCTGCGAGACGGGGATGATCATAGTGACTCTTCTTTAAGTTGCACATAGTACGGTGGATAAGTAGAGGTTCGTGGGGTTCGCTTGGCTCGATTGGTGTTGACGAGGACCTGGGGGCTTTGGACGGCCGACCCATCTGGGTGAAGCTCGATTTCCGTTTTGTTGGAAGCGACATCGTGAATCTTTTATTTGTGCCGTCTGGGCTAACATCGAGAAACAAGGGAAGAAGGTCAGACTGGTGTGAGATAAATTAAGTGACGCGGAGATGAGTTGTTGTCGGCGCTTAAGTTGCAGCAAAGCGCGCGGGGCTGTTGACTTGCAGCCTCGTCTCATCTCATCACCTCCGACCGAACCAGCTATGAATAAACAGCCTTGCGCATAGGCTGTACCGACCGGCTATGACGAGCGTGGAATGAGTGGACTACTGGTAAGCCTTTAGGTGTCGTTTTAATTTTGGCCCAGTGTAACGGAACCCGACTGACTTGAAATCAATCAAACCAGACTATCGAAGATGACTTTGCGAGAAGCTTTCACCGTGAACGACTATACCGTCGCAATAATATGCGCCCTTGACAAAGAACTGCGGGCAGTCCGCTACCTGCTAGACTCTGTCCACCCACAACTAGCAGTCTCAAGGCGGGACACCAACGATTATACACTGGGCACAATAGGCGCACATAACATCGTTGCGACCTGCCTACCCGCGGCCGAATACGGCACCAACGCTGCAGCTAGCGTAGCAACTCAGCTGTACATCAGTTTCCCTGCGGTGGAGTTCGCTTTACTAGTTGGGATTGCTGGGGGCGTGCCGAGTAAGGAGGACATTCGCCTTGGAGACGTGGTGGTAGGCCTCCCAAATGAAGCACGGCCTGGCGTTATCCAATACGACCTTGGGAAGGAGATGGCCAACGGTTGCTTCATTCATACTGGAACACTTCAGAGGCCTCCGCGAGTATTACTGAGCGCAATCAACGGCCTGCGATCCGACCCAGATTTCGCCGATAACCCCCTCGAGGCCTATTTAGCGACCGTGGCGCAAAGGGACCACAGCTATCGCTTTCCAGGGAGAGAGAAGGATGTCTTATTTGGGCCTGACCGGGAGAATGGTGGGCCTCAACAGGTTCAGCGGCGTGTCAGAAATCATGAATCCCCGTATATTCACTATGGCCTCATTGCGTCTGGAAACCGCGTAGTGAAGAACGCGCTTTTCCGAGATCGGCTAGCGAAGGCGCACAATATATTGTGTTTTGAGATGGAAGCGGCAGGGATACTGAACGTCATGCCCTGTCTTGTTATTAGAGGAATATGCGACTATTCAGATTGCCACAAGCATAAGTTGTGGCAAGAGTATGCAGCAGCCGCGGCGGCGGCATATGCTAAATGCCTTCTTTGTCGAGTGCGGGCCTACCAGATGCCCTGTACGAACGTAACCGCAGTCCCTTACGAGTGTGTATCCATCAATCTATTGACAGTTTTATATTGAATGCTAACATAGTGTGGTAGACCTTATCAATCCCCCATCTCGACGCCGGCAATTACTGCTGATACATCGGGCATGCTGACCGATAAACATCTTGAAATCAACGTCGTTTCATGTGATATGCATTGCCCGACAGCTGCTACGCAAGCGCTAAGGACTCGGAGAACCGCTGAAGATATATTTCATAAGGCACAGTCGTATGCCGGCCGCAGCCAATTATGGGCTCCCATCCCGGCAGACGTTACGCCTCTAATGGCAGCGTTCAAAGAATGGGCCGAGCACAGGGGGCCGGATACTTTGGTAGTCGAGCCGGAGGGCTGGCGTGCGGCCGGGCGAGCTGAATCATTTGCGTTTGAGGCGACTCGGTTCCTCAGACATCACGCCCAGCCGACAGTTTGGGCTTTTTGGCCTGAATACGAAGAGCCGCTAACAACGCAAGATATCGTCCATTGCCTCGCAGAGCAGACCCAACGTATGTCAGTACGAGAGGATCTGGCCATTCTAGTCGCCGAGAATCCCCCTCAGTATAATCTGTTGCGAATCACCGAACGCATGGATCGATGCTTTCTTGTCGTACAGGTCAAAGACCGTTCTCTGGCTACTTCGCTGCTGGAAACCCTCAATGTAGCTTTCAGACAGCGCAATCGAATTGTCAAGCTTCTTCTAATCAGCTACTGGCCCGATGTATCCGCTATTTGTCGAGGTCTTCCACGGGCCAAAGTCCAGAGATTGAGTCCTCCATTGCCTGCACACAAAATGAAAAGGCCGACCCGTCGGTGGTGGGAGATAATCCAGCCCCGTCTATAAGGACAACCTTGAGTCACGGCTTTCCAATCCTATGTTTTCAGTTTAGGCCCAACACGAGACATTTAACCAACAAGGCCGACGAATACAATTGGCTGAGCTTATGGTGGAGCTGATGCAGCTAAAGAGCACCACTGCCCCAATGCGGTAAAGGGCATCTTTTGGACCCGCGAGGAGTATCAGAGTAGAATTCGGAGGGAACATATTTGTACATAAATAGGCCAGGAGTTGACGTACTGTATTTATCTTTCTTTCTATAATCACTTCTTTCTGCTTCAATGGCGCCCGACACTCTCGATCTCAGCGGCAAAGTTGCCATTGTCACCGGCTCTGGCAAAGAGACCGGCATCGGTGCCTGCATTGCTACCACTCTGGCTCGAAACGGGGCACTTGTCGTTATCAATCATGTTTCTGATACCAGCAAAACACGAGCAGCCGGTGCTGCAGAAGCAATATGTCAATGCGGGGGAAATGCTATTGTCGTCCAAGCAGATGTGTCCACCATCGAGGGGGCAACTAAACTGGTCCACCAAACTCTTGAAGGATTCCAGGTCGACCATATTGATATTATCGGTTCGTTACTCTAGACTTATTGAAACCTGATATATTATACTGATTTACCCGTCATCTGATTCAGTCAACAACGCAGCAGGCGGCGCTCCCCACGGAACCCTCCAAGCAACACGCAACTCCATCGACGCCGTATTCGCCCCAATCGTCTATGCACCCATATTCCTACTCCAAGCTGCAATCCCCCATATGCCTCGCGGCAGCCGGGTGATAAACATAGGCTCCGAGGCATCACGGCTAGGCATGGCGCCGATTGCCATATACGGCGCCGCAAAAGCCGCGCAGGATGCGCTGACATACTCGATGGCAATGGAGGTGGGTCGCAGCCATGGTATAACTGTCAATACTGTCTCACCTGGGCCAGTGGACACGGAAGCTTTGCCGAAGGAGCAGGCCGAGAAGGTGAATGGGCTTTTGGTGCCGATGACGAGGGCGGAGGGGAGAGTTGGCACAACGGGTGATATTGCGGATGCGGTGCTGCTTCTTGTCTCGGAGAAGAGTCGCTGGATTACCGGGCAGGTTATTTCTGTTAGTGGAGGGATTACGGGGGGTTGAAGTTTGTTGTATCATGAAGTTGGTGTTGTGCAGCTTTGATTGTCGGCGTAGACCATGTCGATATCGAATATGAGAGATGATACAGCTTTCTCACTTGCAATATCCTCAATCCATATCACGTCCCGTGCAGTCGTAATTACGTCTGTTCCATCTGGGATATTCATTCTCGTGATCTGTGAAGAGATCTCCTGAACATACGTCCTTCTCGCGGGGCCATTTGACAGTAAAGCAGCAACGACGAGACACCAAAGCCGCAGTACCGGAAATAGCTGAGTCATTTTGCTCTTCGCAACGACGGAAACCAGCGTGGAAAGCTTTGATTGCAGATAATCCATCTCAGGCGCACTCAAGCCATACCTTGCTTTGACGCCAGCAAGGAGTATAAGCATCGCAAGCCGCGCCATCTCGCGAGTGGCCTGAAAGCCATTCAAGTTAAATGTATCAGCTCTAGGCATTGAAAGCAACGCATGAGTAATAGGCCCGATAAACTGGATAGGACGCATATCGTCCTCACTCTTCCAGAATCCCGGTTCTCGTGAGGAATGCTCATTAACGAAGGCCGCAACTGCAGCCATTCTCTCGAGTATTCTAACAAGACAGGACATATCCGTGTCTTCCGACGACTTCAAGTTTCTGATATCGTCAAGCAGGTTGTTGAACCTTTCACCGCATGCTGGTATCTCATTTGCACTCGTCTCTAAACTGTCCAGATTCATTGAAGCCGGGGGCATCTGCGGTGGTAAATCCCGCGCAACCGATCCAACAACATCAAACCAGCACGCAAATAGCTTCAAATTAGTATCCAAGTCGGTGATTCCACCTCGCATACTGACTATGCGAGCCAGTCCCCGGATATGGTACGCCCAACGGTCCAGAGTCCCAACATACAACTGCATCCATGTTAGCCAACCAGAAAAGATAGAAAAGAAAAGTACATACATCATGGCATATCAACCCTAAGATTGTAGTGAAAATACCCTCACTAACACAATCAACCGGGTCCGAGAGACGATGCGTGACCTCTTTAACGCACTGGCCATAATAACTCAGAGTCTCTGCACAGTGCTCGTAGCGGAAGTCTCCATCTCGTAGTCGGGCTTTCTGAAGGAACATGGCTGCATTCGCTTTACACAGGATGAAAGCACTTCGATCAGTCAGGGCCATTGTAAACCAGACTTTTCGGAATGGTCGGTAATTGTACTCGGCGTCGGCGTGCACTGGCCGATTAGATCAATGTACATTAGACTAAATGGGGAATAGATACGTACTGAAATGAATCAACTCACGGGCCCGTGGGTCAGAGTCTATACCTCCAGGCCACGGACGGGGATACGAGTCTAAACAAGGCACAGGAGGGTCTACTGGCTGCCAGACGAAGGTCACCGCAGGAGGATTTTTGGGCTTACGACGCGCTTTGCCGATGTCGCGCATGGCACGGCGGCGGACGGTGCGACGGACATCCTTATCCTGAAAGCGAGCTGGGTTTGACGCGTTAATAAAGACGAGATCTGGCTGGTCGTCCATATTAGACGTTGAGTGGGAGATGTGGAGGAAGTTGAAGCTTGACTAGCTGATGGGGCCAAATTGGCCAAATCCACTTCAGATACGAGACTGGCTTATCTCAGCCTGGTCTGCCTACTATACGAATAATAAAGAGCAATATAATCAAATTGTCTCCTCGAGTACATGTAAACACAACCACTCAGATCTCACAAGATACTACTTTGGTTTAAGCTGGTCAGGAGTGGATCAAGCGTGCTGGCCCTGTTTTGAACCGTCTTAGACTAATATCAGTGGTGTGAATATGCATCAAAATGAGGAATCAGTTGGAGTAGATGATACCATGCGCCCTAATATGAGGCGCAGATAAGCTTGTGTAAGCCCAGCTAAGCTTCATGGAAGGATAATACCTGAGTCAGTCGTGTCTGCAGAATTGGAGTAGTATATGATGCCATCCAGTCTAAGATTATGTTGCTTCACCGAACAGCAAATATACACGACAAATATAATAAATAGTGTCTACTTCTCTCCGTACTCTGAGAGATTTCAATAACAATCACAATGACAGGCTTTATAGCACGGCTTGAAGAGGCGACGCGATGGTTCCCTGCTGGGATGAGTCGCGAGGAGCGAAGCCTTGTCCGGAAGTTGGACCTGCTTGTGCTGCCTTATGCCTGTCTATCCTTCTTCGTTAAATATCTTGATGTCTCAGCACTGAGTACGTTATTCCCGAGGGTTGCGTATGTTGCTAACATCACCAGCGAATGCATATGTATCGGGAATGAAGGAAGACCTCGATCTGGGCGGGGACAGGCTGAATTATATCAACGCAGCCTGTACGTTAATAATAATACAGTGTATAAGACCAAGCTAACTATAGCCAGACGAGGTTGGATATGTTGTATTCCAAATCCCCAGCAACCTGGTCCTAATCAAATATCCGTATGCACCTCTTGACACAAGTTGGAACATACTTACAGCGACAGTGCTCAATACTATCTTCCTTTCGCCGAAATCTTCTGGGGCTTGTTTACCCTTGGAACTGCCTTTGTCAAAACCTATGAACAACTAGTCGTGATGCGGTTCTTCGTCGGATTGAGCGCGACGTCCTGCTATGTTGGACTTGTTCACGTCGTAAACTCGTATGCCTCTGACCATTTGCTGATACTACTGACTGGGATACTGACTCTTACTAGTTGGTACAGAAAGAAAGAGCTAGGCCGCCGCAACGCTCTCTTCTGGATTGCAAACCCCCTCGGCCAGATGATCGCCGGCGTCCTCCAAGCAGCCGCGTATACAAACCTCAACAACAACCACGGCCTGCAAGGCTGGCGCTGGCTATTCATCATTTGCACTGTCATCACTATCCCAGTTGCATTCCTGTACGCTACCATCTCTCCATGAATTACATCCACTAACTTCACTAGTGGCTTCTTCATATTCCCCGACATGCCAGACCGCACAAAATCCCGCTTCCTCTCCGAAGACGAGAAAGCACTCGCCAGGAAGCGTCTGGCAGAAGAAGGCTTCAAACCATCAACCGGGCTAAGCAAGACCCTATTCAAGCGCGTCCTCGGTTCCTGGCGCGCATACGCATTCGTCCTCCTGCTCGTCGTCTTCTGCCAACAAACATACTCTGAAGCAACCCCGTTCATCCTCTGGCTCAGCTCTCAGCCAGAGAAATACTCCATCTCGCTCGTCAACGACATGTCAACAATAACCCACGGCACTGCAGCAGCCGGAGCACTGATCATGAGTTTCTACTCTGACCTGCGGGGATCAAGAATCGAACCAATCGTTCTATCGGGGGTACTTTGCATATTCGCGAATCTCGTACTTGCGATCTGGAATATCCCAGACGGACTCAAGTTCTTTGCATATATCTCTGTTGGATGGTCGTATGGTACCATTCCGGTTCTGATATCGTGGACAGCAGAGGGTTTGGCAAATGATCTCGAGGTAAGGGCTATTGCGCTGGCCAGTTATAATACCATCTCTGAGATTTGTGGACTGGTTGTGCCTCTGATTGCGTGGCCTGTTTCGAAGGCACCCGGGTTTAGGGGTGGGTTTATTTGGGTACGTTATCCTCGTATAATTTTGGTTTGATGCTAACTTGCTTGCGTAGGCGACTGTACTCAGTGTACTTTATCTACTCAATGTTGCTTTTATCCAGGTTAAGCTTCGGAGGGATGAGAAGAAGGCAACTATGGAGGAACAGGTTGCCAGGGAAGAGTCGGACTCAGAGGCAGTGGTTATACAGCAGGGGCCTCCAAAGCTATAATAGTTATGACTCGTTTATTGCTGAAGGATATCTTTAGCTGTTGAGATAGCAAACAAATGCCATCTCATATCTATCACTCTATACCCTTCTAAAGTCTACTCTTTGTCTCCAACTGCTTGACCACCTCCCCAAACGCAGCCTCAACATCATGCTCAGACAACCACTCTGTATCCGTCCTATTCCTCAACCGCGATATCAACCTCTCATTCTCTTCCCCCGCGGTGGCCGGCTTGGTACCCTGGCTGTTATTCAGCTGACCATGCACAATCTTCAGTAGCCTGTCTGTATGCGGTTGTCTTGTTCTAGCATATAAATCCAACGCCTTCCCAATACTCCCAATATCCAAAGATCCCTGCGAACGAGACCCAAATACATGCCTAAAAGCAAGGCCTAAAGCAAGCGCATCATCCAGTGCCAACGATCCACCAGCCGCAAACGCACCCCCATGGGCATGTGCCGCGTCTCCAACGAGTGTAACTCTAGATCCAAAGACCCAAGTTGGGATTGCGTCCCCGGCGAAATTCGGGTACAGGTTTGTATACGGCGTTGCTTCGGTTAGGGCTTTGATTAGGGGGTTCCAGTTCTGTTGTTGTTAGCAGGCTGCGTCACCGGAGATATGATTTTGGCAAAGAATACTTTGTATCTTTCTCGTAGGAATTTGACGTCTCCTTTCTGACCCCAGGCGATGCTACTTTCGATTTCCTCTGCGGGTCGAGGATCGCTGTATGCGCCGACGGTCGTGTATTGGCCCTTTCCTGGGGAGCGTCAGTGTCTGTCAAGCATATTGAATAGGATATATGTACCAAGACGAGATGCGAAGAAGTTATCCTCCGGTCCCCACTAAACCAACGTCAGTGTATCTCCCAAGTATTCAGTTACTGAGATTTAACTGGAACTCACCCAATGCAATGAATCGTCCGGTAAATTAGGGATCTTCTCAGCCACCAAGGACGCATCAAAGGTCGATCTCATAAAGACTTTCCCTGTAAATCGGAGTTTATAGTCTGGTATGAATGACTGTCGGACTTTCTTCACTCTAATCAGCATTTGCCCTGGCTTTCCCATCAATATCAATATGGAGACGAACCGATTTCAACCCATCAGCTCCAATCAGTATATCTCCATGCGCAGTAGTCCCATCTTCGAAATATAGCGATACACCCTGTTCATGCACCTCCGCGCGCAGGAGCTTCTTGCCCAGGTGAATAGACTCCCGCGGGACATGCTCCAGCAGGGCAGCATGCAGATGTCCACGATGAAAACGAGTCGTGTGGTGACGAGGATCAGGGACATCTTTGTGCGTATCTACCGAAACGACCTGGTTTGTTTTCCAGTGTCTTCGCAGGCAATCAGCATATCGCACTATAAGGTTAAAGGTGGAAGTGCACGAACCGAAAGATCTGGGGAATCCCACTCGGCCCTCTAAAGCCGACTTCATCGCTGAGTGCATTAAGTACATCGAGTTTCTCTAGAGTACGCATGCCCTATACCGCAATTCATTAGACGGTGTGACGTTTGGGACGGGGATGTCGTACATTGGGACTAAGCGCAATACTGGCTCCGATTTCCAACAGCTCTGGAGCCTGTTCATAAAGCTGGATATCAAGGTTAGGAATTGCAGTTACGCGCGACAGAGAAATCGCAGTTGCAAGACCTCCTATACCTGCTCCAGCAATCAGAACTCGGACGGTGTCAGTGCTGGCGGCCATTGTTGCAGACCATGTAATTTCACAACCGCAATAACGATAAAAAAAGAGAAGAGGGGAAGCTGCTTATCAAGATCAATACCCTAGTTAGTCTCCTGTCAAGTCTAGTTGGAGTAGTTATCGCAAACAAGCACGTCAGCAGTGCATCCGTGACGCGAGCGCCACGATTGCGAATCCACGCGTGCTTTAGGCGCCGCTTTGCGCATTGTGCAGCCAATACCTCTATCTGGAGTCTTCTCCATCAAGAAACATATGTCGGAGAGTGTCCGGGTAGCTCCATCTGTCAAGGTGACAGCTGGAGACACCATGGCGCAATAGCTGCCGTTTGTATTTAGGGTATGGCCGCCCATACCGAGATGGACCGATGAAGATTTGGAGATTTCAGGCTCTTCTTGACATTACCTACTCAGTCAGCTGCTGCCATGTCTGCGAAAGTCAAATCCGGCGCTGAAGCGACCATAGAGTCTGATGGCAGTGATGATCTCAACATCGGGCTTAAAGTCCCTGCACAGTTCGCAGATGAAAGTTTCAAGCTTTTTTCCAAGATCCAAGTCTCAGATCCAACACCGGAAGAGGCGTCAGCAATTCGAAATAAATGCTTGTGGCGGATTATCCCGTTTCTGTGTGTTGGATACCATCTGATGTATGTGGATAAGCAAACAGTATGTAATGCGTCTTGACAGAATGGCCCGATAATAACAATCAGCAGCTAGGAAGCTCTGCAATTCTGGGAATTATGGACGACGCGCATTTAAACTCCAATCAATACAACTGGCTGTCTTCCATCTTCTACTTCGGATATCTCCTGGCAGAGTGGCCGCAGAACTGGGCACTGCAGAGGTTCCCTGTTGGAAAATGGCTTGCGGGGAATTTAATCATATGGTACGCATTTCGATCTAGTAACGAGGACGTACATTGACAACAGTTAGGGGATTTATTATTCTACTCCACGCGCCGTGCAACAGTTTCGCCTCCCTCTTCGTGGTCCGGTTCTTCCTAGGGCTGGCGGAGGCTTGTATCGTCCCTGCGTTTCTCCTCATAATGTCCATGTTCTTCACGTACAGCGAACAATCCGTCATCATGCCAATCATGTGGTCCATTGGAAATGCAAGTCCGATTACCTCGGGGTTGTTATCATACGGGGTGCTCTGGATCGACACAGGCAATTTTGCACCGTGGAAGTGGTTCATGGGTTAGTCTCAATGCCTTGGCCATTTCTGTTTCTAACATATCTTAGTTATAACCAGTCTTCTTACGGTAATCTTCGGCGTCGTCGTCTGGTTCTTCTTCCCAGATAGCCCGGTCAACGCCAAATTCCTAACCCACGAAGAGCGCGCCCAGGCGATTCTACGAATTAAGGAGAACCATTCAGGCATCGAGCAGAAGACATTCAAGAGATACCAGTTCGTCCACCAACATTTAAACTCTGGTTATATTCTAAACAGTAACAGATTCATTGAAGCACTTCAAGACCCCAAAACATGGCTCTTCTTCCTACACGCATGGTCGCAGGAAATGGCCAACGGATTGACGAACCAGTATTCCCTGATCATTAATTCCTTCGGGTTTACTGTGCTCCAGACGACGCTGCTAGGAATGGTTTCCGGGGTCGTTTCATTCTTTTCGCTAGGAACTGCGGCGATCGTTCTATACCACACCAAGGTATGTCTCATCCTTGTCTATTGGTATTCTGCTAACGAAGTAGAACTGCCGCGCGTGGATCTCGCTCGTTGCCTATATTCCAGCTGTACTTTCTAGCATTCTTTTACTGGGTATGTTTCATCTCTAAGTTCAGTACGCAAATCTAACAGGACAGCCCTCCCCTGGTCCAACCGCTGGGGACTGATATCAGCAACCTGGATCCG
Organism: Aspergillus versicolor CBS 583.65; assembly: GCF_001890125.1. Taxonomy (NCBI): domain Eukaryota; kingdom Fungi; phylum Ascomycota; class Eurotiomycetes; order Eurotiales; family Aspergillaceae; genus Aspergillus; species Aspergillus versicolor. Next base: position 230,354 of record NW_024467537.1, read on the forward strand.
TTCGACAGCCGGTATCCCATACGCAGTGGTTATGGTCTGGGCCGCAAATGCATCAGCCGGACATACCAAGAAGACAACAGTGATTGCCCTGTATCATGTTGGGTATGGCCTGGGAAATATTATCTCACCACAGCTGTTCAGGCCGGAGTGGAAGGTAAACTTTCTTCTACTAAAGTACCCCATATACTTACTATGTACTGATTGATGCAGCCCCGGTATAAACCAACATGGATAATAATCCTGGTCGTAAGTCCTACTTTAGACCATACATTTCAAGATGGAAATGAACTAACCTCGCTAACCTAGATCGCCGCAATCCTGCCCTCAATAATAATCATAGCCCTGCGAATCCACCTAAGTCGCGAGAACAAACGTCGTGACGCACTCCAGGCTGCAGATCAAGTGGTTACAAACGGTGTTGTCGAAACGACGGATTCAGACGGAACGCAGGTCGCCCAGGTTGTGGATAATAGTCAGATGGATTTGACTGATAAAGAGAATTTGACCTTGTGAGTGTTAACTTGATTTATATCGCTCTTTTGCTAATTTGGATCTTAGTCGATATGTACTTTGAGGGTGGATATCTTGGAGTCTAGGCTACTAGAAAGAGGCAACTGCAGAAGTTCTTCTGAGGCTGCCGAACGCCATTTGTATGCAGTATAAGTAAACAGTAATACAGCACAAGATAGGTTGTGAGGGAATATGAAGAATTAGTGAGTTGAAGGCTTGTCTTACAGAAGTAAACATTTGAACAGCAATTTCGATATCGCGCAGGAGCGAGTTCACATGACCCAGCTGGACGGCCTCACTTTGCCCCGTTGTGTTACCTCTTCCTCTCCAACAGTTCACCTTCAATCAGCAGGATGGATTACAAACACGCTTTCCAGTCTTGGTGAATTTGGCATCCAGGGCCTGCGACGGCCTGTAGCTGACCCTAGCAACATCAGTCTTGTCGTTTTACTGATTGGGTGAAGACGGTCTCAAGAGGCTGGGTAAGTGAGTTGTGGCCGGCGAGGGTCAATTGCTCTTACAGCTCCCAACAGAGGCCAGAGCACCCTTCAAGAACCTACGAGGCTGCGTTCGCCAGCAGATATGCCAGACATCTGTGTTCTCTGGCTTCAGGGGGTTGGCTTTCTGTCCACTGTCCTGCTTCAACGCTTTGTTTTGGTTTGGTTTGTTTTTTGTTTTTTTGTTTTTTTTGGGAGACTGAATTTTGAGACAAGGGAAATGAATGGCATTCAACGACGCCCACATCGCGCCGGCCCGCCACGTCAGACGAGATCGGTTGCAGTCGACAGGGGTCCAGGTGAACTATTGATGACCAGTGGCGAGCTGAACAGGGTCGGTCACAGTCCGAGCGAGCTGAACGAGGCTGATCATTTCAAAACACACCGCGCACGAGCTCTTGCCTTCTCCTGTCTCTTTCCTCTGCAGCACGAACTCGAACTCGATGTGCACCACAGCATGGAGCGAAAAGGTTCGCCATGGATATCTTCAATAGAACAAACACCACCAAGCTCAGTCCCCGATCATCCAACAATGAGTTCGACGGCTCCAACTTCAGCAACAACCTCTTTTCCGACCTGGCGCCGCTGCTGACGCTTTTCGGAGAGCAGGTAACAAAACAATTTCTTTCCCAGGCAGTACGTAGGACTTTCTTTGCGCCGGTTGATGCTCATGTCCCCCGCCAGTGGTAACGGAGTAACGCCTCACAGATGGGATTTGCAGATGACATTCTTTTGGCGATGGCCCCCCTGGGGATTCTGACGTGCGTCGTCAGTGCAATTCGAGTCGGCGGTCGGAAATGGCTCAAGGCACTTGTCGGTCGAGCTCGAGAGAGCAGAGCCACTGCAGAGATGGAAATAATGTCGAGCACCAGTGACGCTGTCTGTGAGTTATGGAGCGGGGCGGAGATAGGTGAGAAAACGGAGCCCTAAGTACTCTTTCGCCCTCGTCCTCAAAGTACTGACGAACCCCTAGTGCGAGAACGGGGGAGACCGAAGACAAAGGAGTTCGTCTACCAGCCAGTGAACAGGAACACCGGATCAACCGATCTGCTCAACTCGAAGATTGTATACGACCTCAAGACAGCCTGCGAGGAAAGGATCTTAAAGATCTCACAGCCCCAGTATCAAGCCCCGGAACCAGCAGAAGAGATCAAGCGTGCTGTTGAAAGTGCGACCAGGTTGATGAAGCAGGCACCAAACCTCACATTGAATGTCACGAAGGCAATAACGTCTCCTGGTACCACATGGGCTTTTGCCGCGCTGGGGGTCATAATCCAGCTGGGCGTCATTGTGATTGCCTCGTTGGTTACCTATCATTGGCACCTGGCCGAAAATGGATTTTCTAGGGTCCGATATGGCTTTCCACTGTTTCTCATCGGTAGGGTGCCCTCAATTGTATAGCGCCAGCATGTTTTGTATATTATTTACTGACCATTTCCCAGGCTCAAGCCTTCAGTGTGCGGGTGTCTTCCTATGTTCCTGTATGTTACATTCTCATTTCTCCGGATAACTTCTAATTACTCTGCAGATATCATAGAAGCCATCACAGAAGAAATCAACTTTGAGCTTGTCGAGGGCAAGCCTGACACGAAAGTGGTTCGTGTGCAATGTGCCTGCACCGTGGGCGATCAACGCTTTGGATCATACGCGATCATGAACGAGGAAGGAAACACAACAATCCGCACTTCTAGGATAATGGATGGTGGTGACTTCAGCTTTCTGTCGATTATTGCAACGTGTTCGTCGCTCGGGGGTTATATATTGCAGTTCGTGGGCTGTAAGTTATAGAATCTTGATCTACATGAAGCGCAGGGCTGACATGGCCACTAGTGAGAGCAATGCACTGGAGCGTCGCCATCACAGTCCTTGGAGCGACCTTGATTATGGCTTGTGTCAGAGCATATGTTCGCCGTGGCTTAGCTGCGAATCCGCAGGTAGAGACGCTCCACGAAGGACACGAGCTCTCCTGGGTGGCGCTGGATGCGCTTGGTCTTTCCTCGTTTGAACTTGGTAGCTATACGGCTGTCGACGAGACTCGGGCTCCTGAAGAACGCTCGAGCCAGCGGTGTGCTACCGAGACTGATCCCGAGAGTGCTGCGATGACATCGTCCCTCGCTCGGAAGGTGGTAGAGGTGCGCAAGCAAATGAGGCAACTTGTTCCCTGGCAAGACGAGTATACCACGCTTTCCCATCAGCTAGCAGATGCTATAACCACAACACTACAATGGGTTATGGCCGATCTGAGGTATTTTGACTTTGAGGAAGAAAAGCTGGTGGCTTCAGTCGTAGCCTTTGAGAGAAGCACTGGAGGTAAGTTTTCGTCCAAAGTATTCACCGCGGAAGAGTACGATGAGAAAAGGGAGGAAAGAGAGAAATCAAAGGGTCTCCGGAAAGAAGGAAAGCAAAGCTTCCGTTTGAACCTTGGACGTCGTCGCCGTCGTCGCCGTCGTCGCCGACGCCGTCCTCGGCGAATGGAAAGACCAGGCGCTGGGAGAGCAACTCATCACTGGCGCAGGACCAGCAACTCGCGCTCGCCGTCTGCGACCTCTGCGAAAGGGAACACCACTTCCCCCCGTCACCCGGTGACCCGCCAGAATGCAGAAGCAGATGCTAAGCCTCTGGAAAGAGGTAACTGGTTTTGGGAGAACCGGGACGTGATCGAAGAGGCTGCTTCCGACAGTGACCTCAACACCCCACCTGGATTTTCATTCTACAACTTTCAGGAGTCTGACGAAGTCTTTGGCGCCAGTTTCACCTGGCAGTCTGAAGCGATGCTGAGCGGTCCGAGCGTTGGCAATCGCCGGACAGGAGCAAAATACAGTTTCCTGGCCCGGTGCATCTTCCAGAATGATCATGAAGAGGACGAGGATGCCGATTCCGAGAGTCGGTTCCCAGGGCCGCAAAAAAGCAACCAGGGCGACCCCGAAAAACAAGCCTGGACAACTGATGTCGGGTCTCTCGCTGCATTGTTGTCTTTATGGATGCTTACTATGGAGGCAAAGCTTGGACCTGCTTCTCACCTCCATGCTTCCACTCGGCTCCTTGGCTGTGGATGGCAGGTCCCTGTTCCAGCGGACTCAAAGGATAAGGGAATTTTACAATGGATAGGGTCCATCCACTCAGGTAGCTCTGGAGCAGGAGACGATAAAGGCCTGGGGGTTGAGGGTATGACTGGTGGATCTGATGACCACAGCGGGGAGGAGTCCGGGGACACGGGAAAGAAGACTGATAGATCAGATTTCTCCGCGCCAGACGAAGATTCCAGCCTCGGAGAAAGTGGTGCCGATGAATATGGAAGTCTGAGTGTGCATCACCATTCAGTACTATCCAAAGACCCAATACCGGAATATGTTCGCCCCTACGAAAAGACAGATTTCTATAGCGTGTGGATCGAGAGGAAGACACCAGCACTCACACTTCCCAACTTTGCGTCGTATATGCGAGAATCCCGGGGTCACACCTTTGGGACTTGTTTTTCCTCTCACTCCAGGTTTGGGCCGACATCCCTTGATCAACAGGCTTATGGTAACGTTTTGTTTTAACCATAGGAAGCTCAGGCGCGAGGCATTGCAGGAAAGAAACGCAGAGCAAGGCAATGAGGAAACCCCCGGAACTGCTGCCCGAAAGTCTGGACTGCATTCATACATGTGGCCAGAGGATGGGAGAGTAGCCGAAGACGGCGACTCACCAGACCCGTTAGACGAGGAAAAGGCAATCAACACTCATACTCCACTTCCTCGCCTATGCGCACAAGAGATCTTCAGTGCATTTATGCTACAGCTAGTTGCCACGATGTCGAAGGTAAAAGGGGAAGCGAGACGCCGCACTCCTCTGCGCGGGGACCACGCAGGTACGCTTCGTTGGCATCACGGCGGCCTCTCAAGGCTGGCTGGCATAGTGCGTGATTCCGGGCTGGCCACCGACGAGGAAGAGGCGTACATGCTGATTGTCCCTGCTTTTCACGCCCATGGGCTGCTGCCGACTAGGCCTCCGGGAGACAGCGAGCTGACTTATTCTGTTTCGTCTGGCCCCAGTTATACCTTCCCCAGTAGTTATTATTACAGCAATTATAGCTCGCCATCCTCGAGTCGAAGGACCAGGTTGACCAGGAGGAGCAGGGGGAGCAGGGGGGTGTTCGTTTAGTACCCGGCCAGGCAGTTGAACTTAGTGGAGTGTGGGTTCTGGATTTCCATGAGGAAACTATATTCGGCGTCGGTTTTTAGCAGTAGGTTAAGATAATATGATGTTTGCTGGAGCATTAAATAGGCCTTATATAGCTGTATTTAATATGGAATTACAATCTTTTCTATGTTGATCTTGTGCAGAGTTTTCCACACCTACGATATATATATATATATCCGGATCATTCGGATCGTCCGCCCAGAGACAACCGAAATGCCACCAGAACCAAAACAATGAAATGCACCCTACAGTTCCAAATAGCTTCATGGTCATAGGTCGCTTAGACTGCTGCTGTAAGAGAATCGCCACTCGTAACCAACAACGGAAACGAGCCCCGCAGTCAACCCTGGTAGAGACATCATGACCATCTTGATAACGTCTCACCTTGACTACACTTTAACAACCATCTCTTTTAATATTACCAGCGTAATAATGCCCAACACCGAGACCATCCGCGTTCCTCACCTTGGGGGCATTGATGTCGCGTATCAGATGCCCCGGGCGTACGACAGTGCTAAACCGACAGTAGTGCTTGTCAATTCCTTCATCACCGGTTCCGAACTGTTCCGCCCGCAGTATAATGACAAGAGGCTAACAGATAGCATGAATCTTCTGTCGATTGAGCCCCTGGGTCATGGCGAGACGCGGACATCCCGCGAATTCTGGACTTACTGGGACAGTGTTGAGATGAACTTCCAAGTCCTCGACACACTTGGTATTGATAAGACATTCATACTAGGGACTAGTCAGGGGGGCTGGATTGCGGTGATGATGGCCCTGCTGCGGCCAGATAAGGTAACCTGGTCTTTATTATACGATTCTCGCTAATATGATGGGTAGATCCAGGGAGTAATCCTACTTGCAACGTCACTGGACTCCGAATCTGATAGATCCCGCCAGCTGGGATGCTGGGATGGCCCTGGTGTCGTTGGCCCTTTTACAAAACAGTGGGAAGCTGATCAACCAACCGAAGACTTCCGATTATCCGATGGCTTCTGCGATATGCTCCTCAGAGCCAGTTTCGGTAATCACATGGCCGCAGAGCATGATTTCTGGAGTGCCGTGATCAAGATGCATTACCAAGGCGACGACGGCCGTCGTCGGATTCGCATGGCTACAGCTAATTTACTTGAAAGGGAGAGCCTGCATGCGAGACTGTCGGATATTCGGTGCCCTGTCCTCTGGATACAGGTATGGCCAGATCGGACACCAGAAATAGCAAACTGGGTGACTAACGAGTGTATAGGGAACCGAGGATACCATTTATACTCTTGCAAACGCAGCCGAAGAAATTTCCTTATTCACTCGGTCGCCAGATGCTCGCCTGGTGGTTGTGGATGGCGGTACACACTTCCTCAACGGTACTCATCCTGAGGCTGTAGGCAGAGATGTGCTGGAGTTTGTAAACACGTTTAATCACTGACTGGAGTATATATTATGGAAGGCACTGGAGTCAGTCGGAATCAAAAAAATACGATCAGTTGTTAAGAATGTAACTAATGCTTAAGTTATGAAGTCATCGTTTCAGTAGTGACCTTGTTTATTTCTACGGTTGAAGTACTAGTAAAGGCTTGCTACAGTCTATATTCCGGGTTGATGTGCTACATATTGTCAGGTAAAGATGATATTCTATACACAGCTAGAATGGAATAATTAACAACATCCAAAGATTCTCATCTAATAATATCCATCGTCATAATCGTACCCTTGATCATAGTCACCGTAGCCTCCGTAATCTGTCTGCTCTTCATACTCAGGCTCATACTCTGGCTGGTATTCCTGTTGATACTCTGGCTGATATTCGGGCTCATAGCTGACCTGATAATCTGGTTGAGGTTCATACTCGACTTCATCTTGGTATTCGGCCTGGTACTCCGGTTCATATTGTTGATAGTCGTCTTCATTCTCATCATCGTCGTTCTCATTATGGTCATATTCGTAGCCGTACTCTGTCTCCTGGTTTTCCCCTTCACCCTCGGAGTGTCCTGTCTGTTCGTCATTCTCACTTTCGTCATCTTCGCCTTCATCAACCTCTTCATGGTCTTGAGCCTGATGTTCGTAGCTCGTGTATTCTCCTTGATATTCATCCCCGCTCTCGTAAGTTTGACTGTCTTCCTCGTCGTCGCCATCTCCATGCTCGTTATTTTCGTATTCGTCCAGATATTGGTAGTCGGGGTACCCTTCCTCTTCCTGATCTCCGTCTTCGTAGGCGTTATGTTCATCTTCATCCTCGCCCTCATCCTGGTAGTCATCCTGGTATTGCTCGCCCAGTTGGTACGTGGGTTCGGCCTCGTTTTCATACTCAGACTTGTCCAGCCCCTCGTCGCCACTCTGCTCAGTATTTCCATACTCATCATAATCCCCGTCTTCGTCGTTATTATACTGATCGTGCTGGGCGTCATGATAATAAGGGTCATAGCTGGCATCACCATGTTCATGATCATCGTAATGCTCATAGCCATCGCCATCACTATCATACCCACCGGTATAGCCCCATTCATCTTCATCACCTCCCTCTTCCGAAGAATCAGAAGTCGACCCAGGCGTGGATACAGAGTCATAGCCAATCGTAGAGCCCGTTTCCGTCTCGACTTCAGCGACCATTTCCTGTTGACTTGGATCAATATCCCCACCGCCCTGATTAGATGGCGGAATATCTCGAGGAATATCCTCACCAGCCACCGACCCAGACACCGGACTGGTACTCTCCAGGCCCGATTGCACAGATTCCTGTGTTTCCTTAGTCTCCTGCCGTTCCTTATTTTCATCTTCATTCTCCTGGAGCGCACTTATAATCGCACCCGTGGCTAAACCGCCTATAGCAGCGCCGACTGCAACACCGGCTGCGATTTTTATTGTAGAGCTTGAGCTTGAGGACTCCTTCTCCTCCGGTTTCTGATCGCCGGGTGTTGATTGTACCGGTCCTTGCACCTGTTCTTGTGATTGCAAGTATCCAGGCGGTCCCTGTACCTGAGGTTGTGTCTGTAAAACTAGCTGCGGCGGTGGAATCGGCTGATCGGAAAAATACAGCGAATTGAGCCCCCGGTCCTTTTGATGTCCATTCTGAGATCCCATACTGGTATGGGGCTGGTGGAACCCGCGTGAACCCTCACCCGTAGTCTTCCAGCCCATATCCTTACCCGTGTCATTTGCATGCGGGGATTGATGGTACGCTGGACCTTGTCTAGTTTGAGGAGGGACTGGTGGTTTTGGCCGGGGCTGCTTGGTTCCTGTAGGTCCAGGGTAGGGTGTATATTTCTCCCCGTCTGGGGCCGGCTTGGGCATTCCACGACCTGCTGGTGATGGTGCTAGTGGTGGGCCTCTGGTAGGTCCGACTGAGGGACGGGTGGAGGAACCGAATAGTTTGTTCAGGATACCAGGCGGCTTTGGAGGAGGGTTAGGGCCTGTTTGGAGTCCGCGCGTGGCAGAGGGGGTGGGGACTGGTGCACTGGGAGGCACTGGGCGCGGTGGAGCGAGCTTGATGAGTGGTGGTCTTGACGGATCTGGCCTTGGGGGCTGCGGTTGAAGTGGTGCTGCACCGCGAGGACCGAGGTTTGGTGACGGTCCCGGTGGTCCGCGCGATATGGGTGTAGGTCCTGGGGGCGCACCTGGAGGGCCAGATATTGACGACCGCATCGGTGGACCTTGGCCTTGCTTTGGTAGAGGTTGTGGCGGCTGAGTAGCTGATGCCCCTGGCAGGCTTCTGGTTGTAGTAGGTGGAGGACGACTGATACCTAGAGATCTGGGCACTGGAGACTGACTCTGCATGTTCGATGGTGGGCCCTCAGGTACAGTTCCTGACTGGATTTTATGGCCTCGGTATGGTACCGGCTTTGGAGGTATAATGGGTCCACTTGAGATAGTTGGCATCGGAGATGGTACATTGATACTACGCGTCGCTGAGGAGGCTGGCACTGCGATATTCACAACTGGTGCGCTGCTTGTTGACTGGGGTGGGAGGCTCCTGCTTGTGGTAGGCGCTGGAGGTATGGGCTTAAAGGGGTCCTGAGAACTCCGTATTGATGTTGGTGTTTGGGCCTGAAGAGGGCCAGGGAGCTGGGAAGTAGCAAGCTGGTGTCCTGGAGGCCCGGACGCTGTAGGCAGCTCGCGCATAGCTGCCGGGGCTGGTAGAGTACCGGGCTGAACTGACCTTGGAATCGGCAGCGGAACAGCGTTGGAAGAAATGTCCCTGGTAACTGGACCCGTAGGTGCGATACCCTGTATAGACTGACCAGACAGTCCTCTATCCAGTGGAGGCCCTGATGTAAGGATACTCGGCATTGTAGCTGAAATAGGGCGAGTAGGAAAGGTCGAGCTAGGAATCGTCGGCGGATCTTGCATGGGTAAAGTAGATGGGTCTTTAATACCACGCTGCATCTGATCCTGTTGTCGAGGCATTTGCATAGATAGCGGCCTGAATGGTTTGTATGCCTGAGAATTACCCCCAACAGACCTTTGGCCGGATGGTGTAGCAACGCTCGTATGTGCTGCGAAGGGTCTATATGGAATGAACTTCTGGCTTGTAACTTGTTTCTCAGGGCCTGTTGTCCTAGCCTCTGTCGATATTGGCACCCGAGAAGTAGATTGAGGATGCATTTGCCCCTGAGCCGCAGTATGGGTGTATAAACTGTTTGGCCGCGGTTTAAGTATGTCTGGAATGGAATTCGGGTGTGGAACAACATCATGTCCAATTCCAGATAGGGACAAGTGTCTGGTGGGTGCCTGGATAGAGAGACTTGAGGGGAGAGATGGTCTTTGAGCGGGCGTATCAACGTGTGTGATACTGCACGAGTTCATCTGGGTAGAAGTAGTGGTCCCAACGATGGTTGTTGAGAGTGATCTTGGATGGACGATTGCCTTTGGTGGGTGTGGTACATCGCGGTTGATAGATGCTTTCTGCACCAGGACCTCAGTGACCTGGGGCAATTCAGCTGGTGAAGGAACAATTGCGGGCACTTTGACTGAAAAATTATCAGACGAAGCCACGTTCTGTTCTGTCTTAGGCAGTGTTAGCCCTGCGGTAGTAGTCCCCTTCACACTCTTGATAACAGATATGACAACTTTATAGTTGTCGTCCTCTCTATTCTCGAAGCGCGCAGTAAATAAGTGGTTACACCCACTCATCCTATGTACTTTCTCTGCTTTCAGGGCGAGGGTTGCGCAGAACTCGGTCACGGTCTAGGGACTTAGCATGCGCACATCAAACAAGATATCGAGACTTACGCAGGATTGTTGCGGCGGAGTCAAAGCACCTTCATAGCACGTAAGGATCTTCAGCTTAAGGTTGATTGCATGCTTCCTGAATTCCGCCCGGACTTTCTGGAAGGACTGCGCATTGCGTTCGATGCATTTCAAGATGTCAATATCCACAATTGCTGAAGAACCGAGTCCATATAGACTGTCCTTTGCGGAATTCACCAACAGCGTCTTCCAGGGAATCTCTGGCGACGAGCGCTGTGGTGTACTCAGGAAGATGACCTTTTTGAGGCAGGCTTTGATATCAGGGAATATCTCATGGGCAATGGCGTAGTTAACCACCTGGACTCATGTTAGCCCGTATCAAAATAAATAAAAGATAGGACGTACTGCTTCCACAATAAATCCACCAAATCCATGACCAACGAAAACCAGCGGTCTCGTAGAGGGAACATCCCTACGACTCATCGCCAGCGCGCTCAGCAGGCTTCTAGCCACGGAGTCAACATGCGCCGGGAATCGAGAGAACAAGGCTTTGGCATCATAGAGAAAGGCCAGGACCCTGCCGCATGGAATATCGGTAGGAAGCAGATCGCGCAGCCATAGAGTCCCGTCCTGCGTTCTCCAGCTGCCACCCCCAGCGGCATCGAGGCCGTGGACTGCGACAACATCAACCGCTTTCGTCTCGGTGAATTTAACCGTGTCGCAAGGGTCTGTCAGGCATAGCAGCCTGGTTCCCACTTGAGAGTCTTCAGTGGCCATGTTGCAATTCTGTTGGAATTAATGAGACTCGACAAAGGGGCAAGCAGTTGCGATGGAGAGACGGCTATTTGAAGCACAACCGCAGCCTCGTCACACTCTGTATCTGGTCTAGGATATCTTGGTATTCACAGCCGGCCTGTTGTGCTACACTGTACACAAGGCTCTGGGGCCAAAATAAGCCGGGGTGGCCCAGCAGTGCCCTAATCTGGATAGCTGGACTTGGTGTTCCAATCATCTGCAGCGACGGTGATATTAATAACATGGCACAGCCCGGGCAGTTTGACAGTGTACTCATTGGGAATGGAGGCTTGCAGTAGTCTGTTTGACAGTGTGCTAATTGGACAGACTGGTTCAGCTGTCTTGATGCTCAGCCTTTCGCGCTCCTGCAGCTCTCATATGCAGAACCCAACCAGGAATCTATATATATACTACATACAACACTATATACATGAGAATAGAGAATACAATTCAGAATAAGTACAAAGTAAAGAATAGATAACAGACTGCGACGACTATAGCTTGCTCGCCCTCCGCTGCACAAACGGATACTTGCCAAAGCCATCAGGATGCTTCCACTGCTCCTCACCAGCAACGCCCATAAACCAAACACCCCCACCAGCATCACCCAAACAAGCCCAGCGATCGCGCTGCGAGTCCGCCGTGACCATATGCGTATTAAACGCACAGATCTGCACCTGCTGCCCCGAACCATCCACACGCGCCGGTGTCATATCGATATCATGGAACTTGACAAGCCGCCAGTCCGTGACGCCGGACCAGTTCTCATTCGGCGGCATAAAGAGAGCGAGTTTGCCCGTAGGTGCCTTCCAGAGCGCATTATGCAGCGTGAATGCCAAAAAGCGGCGGACGTACTCTGGCGTCGACGCCTCGCGGATCCCGTCTTTGATGTGGAGTGCCAGTTCGCCCAGGGGCATGGATCGCAGCTTGCCAACCCTTAAACTGGGCAGCGCGGTGAGCATGGCGGCGCCGTACATGTCGCTCTTGGGGAAGTCATCTCCCTGGTCCTGTGGCTTCATCCCCGCTGGGGGTCGGACGCGGGTGCTGACGATGGTGACCGGCTTGCTCCATGCATTTGGGCTGAGGTGGGTATGGTTATTCTTCAGCAACCAGGCGTATAGGACGTTCGACTTGGTGACGGTTAGAGGGCGCTTGCTTTCAATGCCCCTTTTCTTGCGTTTGGCCTCGAGAGCGATGAGATCCTTCTGCGCCTGTTCGACCAGGCCCTCGACCTCGGCGTGCGAGATGAAGATGCATTTCTGAGAGATGGTATTCTCTGGTCGCGTAATCCGACTGTCCCACAGGATACGAGAGAGCAGGCGCAGCTTGTCGAAGATTCCATAGACGCGCCATCCCGGCGGCAAGGGGGGGTTATTGGAATGCACTCCCTTGCCTGCCAGCTCTCCACCGGGCCCATACGCCGCGAAGGGGTCCTTGCCCAGCTGCTCAAAAGGCGGAGGCGGGGTCCCCTGCAGGGTGCTTTCCCAGCCCTTGAAGAAAGACTTGAGGGTGGCGAGGTCTCCAATGATGTGGCTGAGAGAAAGGCTGATCATCGTGGCATCGGAGAACCGCGTCACTTGGACCGTCATGACAGGTCGATCCGAGTCGAGGATCTCCTCGAGGGTCTTGACGCCATTGAACGCCATGCAGCGCTGCTCATCGTCCTTGTCGGCGAAATCGCTGACGAAGGTGCGGTAGGAGTGGCTGGGCGCACTGGGCCCGACCCCGAAGCCTGCACAATAGTCTGTGATAGACCGATGTGACTCGTCCAGACAGTAAAAGTCCTTGACGTGGTCAGGGGCCGTGCGCTGGCTGTCCAGGTACTTAACCAGGCCCTGGGGGGTCAAGACATGGTAGTCAAGGCCGGAAGGGGCTGTCCGTGAGCGACGAACGCGCGCCTGCATGATAGGCCTGGCCTCGAGGGTTTTGTACCATGACTCCCTGAGTTTGTCCAAGCACAGGAGGGCGTCGAAGACGACGCTGAGTCGGGCCTGGATTGTTAGCAAGGAGTTGGAACGGAGATGACGCAGTACTCACGACAATTTGGGCGCTGAGAAATGTCAGCACGATTCAATAGTAGCAAACAATGAAGAGCGAGATTCAAGATCGAAGGTGCATGAAAGAAGACTCAATAACGGGCATACTCACTTTCCCACTGTGGCGTCCAGCAAAGGGACAGGGACGACCGTAAAGTCGTCTGCCGTTAGGGCTTGCATGGCAGGCCCGGTTGACATATGATATATCACTCCTGCGGGACGTTTTCCTAATGGAAAGAGAACGGCTTGTTGCTACAGCTGTGCAGAAAGCAGCGGTCACACTGCGGATGACAGGTCTTGACCGGCTCATTATGATACGTCTTGCCCCAGACCCCCAGCCGGGCAGCCACCACGCCACCTGCCAACCACATAACTGCCGACTCCTGGCGACTCGCCGAGCAAGGGCGGGACAGTGGCTCGTCTGCTGGTCACTAGACTCCTGAATATCGATGGGCCAGGAAACAACCAATCGCTGATCTGCAGATCTGCATCCCATTCCAATTTCCCGATTGGGACTGCGTGAGGCAGATCAAGCAGCCAGTCTCCGTAGGGCCGACTGGCCAATCCTGCCTCGCAAATCGGGGTTGATTCCGCGCGATTCGAGCTCAGAGAATGATCCCGAAGTTCAGCTGCATCCCTGATGCGGTCAAATGGCCGATCCTGTAGCTCGGCAGCAGCCAGCATAGCACTCAGCTCATCTGGTGGATCGAAAACCGGGCCACGTTGCGCTGATCCCCTGCGCAGTCGATGCCGTATTCGTCATGCTGGAGCGGCTTGCTGCGAGATAAAGAATGTTTTGAACTTAAGGCCTCAGCTGGCTGGGTCCTTTAAAGCAGCCCCCGCCAGAAGCGAGGCTGTCAACAGACCGCCGTTTGTTGCTCTGGACATTTTGACCTTATCACCGTGGATAGTTGGTCCTGAATCGTAATCCTCCTGCCCCTATCGGCTTACTTACTCGGATTACTGCCAGACTGCCAGGGTATCTGCCGCATTACTTGCCGATTTGCGATGCATATCGCATTCCTGACCAACCCGGCCTCGGGCGAGGTCAACGTCCAGCTTGCCACGGCGCAGGAACTCGTGGACCAGGGCCATTCCGTGACGTTTCTCTCTACGGCGGCATGCAGCAGCAAGGTCTCTCGCTTCCGCGTGGCCCAGCTGCCGTGCAACCAGCATCGTATCCACTTCATCAGCCTGGGCTCCAACCAGGCCCTGAACGACTTCACACGGACGGCCCAGTCGCGCATGCACCTGATGCGCAGGGTCCCTGGCGACCCTATCAGTCTGCAGACCTGTACTGATGCCTCTGTTGGGCCAGCGGAGGACCATGCTGCCATGGCGTTGCGCGTTCGCGATCACCTTAACGAGCTTGATCCGGATATGAGTATGCTACAAACCTGCGATATGAAGAATAGATACTAACGGGTCCAGTCTGCGTGGATGCGCTCACCTCGTCCGTCATCACCGGTGTGCGGCTCACCAAGCGCGAGTTTATACTGACGGTGCCCTGCTCACCTGGAATGACTGCGCTGCGTAGTGCGTTCCAGCCGCATATGGTAGCAGCAAACCGGCGGGGGTCATGGGGGACCTTCTTCGAGAGTGTGTTCCGTCCTGTAACCATTTGTCTACGGAGTATATACTGACATATATATAGATATGTACCTCAACCTCCACGAAGTCATTCACAGCCGACGCCACCCCTACCGCCGCGAACAACGCAAAGTCATAAAACGCCTGGGACTACAGTCGTATGGCACCGCTCGCGACTCGGCCTGCATGGGGCCCAACTGGCAGGACGAGAACTGCGTCGCCGGCATCCACTTCAACACCCCGGGCCTCATCGATTGCCCCAAGCAGTCGCCCAAGATGGTCTTTGTCGGCGCAGGCGTCGCAGCCGAGCACTCGCCCTCACCCTTTACACCACCGCCGACAATGCCGCCTACGCCGTCTATGGATCCGATTGGGGCATTCCCTGAGCTGGCCTGGATGGACGAGGCAGCAGCGCGGGGGGAGGACGTGGTATATATGAACATGGGCTCCATGTTCCTGTGGCGGCCAGACGAGTTCGACGCATGCATCGAGGGCTTCAAGGCCGCGCACAGAAGACTAAACGGGCGAGTGCGGTTCTTGTTCAAAATCAACCGGGCGCCGCAGTCTCGCTCAAGCACATCAAACACAACCCCCGAAAAAGAGAAAGAGAACATAGCAGAAAGAGAACTGTCAATTGAAGACCTCGACCTCACCCTCCCCCCCTTCATCCGCCTCACTCACTGGATCTCAAACCAAACCGCCGTCTACACCCACCGCGCCCTCAAAGCCTTCATCCACCACGGCGGCGGCAACTCCTTCAACGAGGCCGTGCATTTCGCCGTGCCCCAGCTGGTTCTCAGCCAGTGGCTGGACACACACGAGTACGCGAGCTACGCGCACAGATTCGGGCTCGGCCTGCGCAGCGAGCATCCACCCTCTATACAGGCATGTGATGTCGAGGCCAAGATCCTGGAACTGCTGGGCCCGCGGTGGGCTGAGTTCAAGGCGACTTGTCAATCGTGGGCGCTGCGGAGCGAGCTAGGTGGTGGGCCAGCTGCGGCAGCCAGGATTGTGCTATTTCATGCCCAGCTCTGCGCTGCTGAAGCTGGGGCGAGGCGGAAAGAGTCCGGGGATGGGTCTGGGTCTGGGTCTGAGTCTTCTACGGAGACGGAGTTGACGCCCCCGCTGTCCCCTGAGCAGGTCTCTGGGTTTGAGAAGGATGTTAAGGAGATTGCTATTTCGTAATCCATGATACCATATTGGTTATTATTTGTTTGTTTGGGTTGTATTCATTATATCTGCACATAGAGGACTAGGACTGGCTGTACATATAAAACGGGATGGCGTGATTGACATTTAACGACTGGCTATGCTTTGGTTCCATTCACTTTCACTTTGGTCCTCATCTCAGCTTCGTTTATCGGCACAGCTTACTGGTCAATTTGTAATTTGCGGTGACAGGTATGCTGGACTGCGCGATCACCCCTGAGCATGACGAATATGATCAGATCTCGCAACTCAGTCATGCCGCCCCAAACAATTCACTGAACTCTAATTTTTCGTCCGAAATGCAATTTGATCGGAAAACATTCGGAACCGATGAGGGAACGGGTGGAAAAAAACAAAACTAGGGAACTGCAGGTCCACCAGAGGCCCACAACGAACCCTGAATCCACCAGATCGACAGAGAAAGAAAGGTAATTGGTAATAGAATGAGAGAGTGGACAGGAAACAGATAAGATACAGGGGAAGCGTAAAAAAGTACAGATATGACTATCAACAAAGAAACAAAAAAAAGAACAAAAGAATGTAGGGTTGGCTAAAGGTGGTTAAAGACGTGCAGCAACCACCTCCAGTCCAACCAATCGTCGAAACAGCCTAGAAACCGTACACCCCATATGCAGAACATCGTGCAGGTCAAAGAACTTCTCATCAAACAGGAGATTAAACCGTAGCTCGTCGCGGAAGCTATTCAGCGCAAAGCACACATTGGGATCCGTATTGCGGCCTCCAGTATTGAAGTCCACCATGCGGATGGGATCCGGCCCATCCATCTCTGTAGCGTCTCTAGCTCCTGCACCTGGAACTCGTTTCTGCAGGTCGGCGAACAGGCCTTGGGATGTAAGTGTTGGCCGTCCGACTGCCGGTAGCGGGGGACCATCAGGCAGGTTATGTACGTCCTCCAGTGCCTTGGCCAGCACAGGGGCCGCCTGGTCCAGGACGCCGATGAGATGTGGCGAGGTGAGGTCTTGGTTCTGTGCTTGTTCAACGACGCGTGCTAGGCGGAGTAGACCCTGTGGCGAGGCCGGGCGGAGGTTGACGTCCTTTGCGTCGATCCACATGCTCCCTGGGATGATGGGCATGGTTACCGGGCCCTGTCCGTTGGATGCAGCTAGAGGGAGGAATCGGCGGCCGTTGGCAGAGAAGACGAGGTGTGCGCCGTCCAGCTCAGCGGAGGAGTTTGTCTCAGGGAAGGCGTGTGCAATTCCGGATGTCATGCAGGCAAAGAAGGCGGCTGTGAGTGATACGCCGGACTGCTTGAGGAATGCAAAGGCCGCCTTTGCTTCGGACGGTTCGAAGGTTACGGACTGGTTGTGGATGCGCGATGGCCGGTGCTGGCAGTCTTTCTGTAGAGGAATGCCGATTGACGACCGGGCCCAGCGTTCTTGCGAGCGCTCCTGCATGGCGAGAGCTTCCTGTAGCTCCTGTGGTGTAGGCTGGTGGCGGAGAGAGTACGCATGGCTAAGCGATTGAGGGAGGCGAGAGATGGTGTTGGACGCGGTCTCTGGGGAGAAGATGCCATCGATACCCAGCTCAGTATCTGGGTGAGCGAGCTGGTGCATGAACTCCTGCATTATTGTGAATACATCCAGGCTCATGAGAGTATGCGAAATATTCGACACGCATCCCCGTGGGCCCCGGACGGGGTCGACAACCAGCGTCATGCTGGTTAGGGCATCGGTTGCGTGGCGGGCAAGGGCGAGATAGACGTCCGTGATAGTCGTGTTCTCAGCTACCGGGCACGTCTGAGCAGCCCATCGTTTGGCATCCTCTGCGGTCTGATGCAGCTCGAAGGCAGCCTGGTCAAGTGTTGGATACACAACGCCCACGACGGGCAGAGCGCGTCGAGTGCGCCACCAGGCCGCTTGATGACGGCGTTTCAGCTGCTCGCAGGACAGAGGGGTTTCCAGCGCTGCCTTGGTGGTCAATCGGAACTGCACAGTTAGAATCATACATCACAGAACTGAATCTACATTACAGGAGAGCTGAATACTCACATTCCCGTCGTTGAACTTCTCTGACGCCTTGACGACGAGCTCAACACCACGAAGACGCCGCACTAGGCGAGTCCCATCCAGCCTCCATTCGGACGCTGGCGCAGGCTGTGCAGTTTGCTGTTGCGTAGAAGCCATGGTATGGTGGTGGTTGACAGAATCACTCCTGGCCCGTCGCCACGCTCACTGTTGTGACGGGATGAAACAGATCGGCACAGCAAGGAGCAGCTCCGAATTCGCCACAGTCTAACTGTCAAGAAGGTCAATAGTGGGCGGGCTATCGGAGGGTTCGACCGTCGAATTCCTTAGGCGCATATCGCCATTCGACCCACGGCTTCCATGTTCTCCCCGTGCAGATCGTGATGATCGCTGCAAGGGCTCACCACTGCACGCCGCAAGGGGTTTGTTTTACTCGAAGTCCATTCTCCTATCTTCCGTCTTGTCTTCTCGTTGAGCCAGTTCAACTTGTGAAGACAGTGTCGACTTTGTTGTCCATCATGGCCCCCCCAGCTCAGCAGCCTGTATCCTCCCCCAACGAGCCCCAGCCCTATGTCCACAACGGTTGGCGCCAGGTCGTCCACGGCCAGTGGACTAGAGAAACCACTGGCGGCGAAACTGGCATCTCCTACAACCAGAACGTACGCGATGGGCATACCGAACTGACCACAAGCCTCACATTCAGCACCAGTTTGTCCACCACGGAGCTCATCCAGCGCGTCCGCAATGCCTGGCTTGTCTGCCATGCATCCCACCCCGAGGTTGCCATCCAACTGTCCACGGGGACAGAGATCCCCCAGATCATGACCTTCGATACTTTGCAGTCTGAAGCGGACGCCGAAGCCTGGCTGCAGGAGACTCTCCACGTCGTCGCCGACCAGCAGGCTCCCGACGTTGCTCGCATGACATACAGCCGCCGTCTACCGACCAAGGGCAAGCGCAGCATGCTGTATCTCGTTACTGCTGGCGCTGCCTACCCAGAGTACCCTAACAGACATTGCTTCGTGTGGAACTTTGGGCATACCATGGCGGACGCCTACAGCGTGGTCCTCTTCAACAACTACCTCCTGCGGACCCTCACCCAGGTCCCTGGCGACCGAAATCTGGCTGTCAGCGAGCTAGACTACTCGGGTCTGGCTTCACGCTTGCCTGTCACCCCAATTACGCCATACGAGCAGGAGCACCAGCCCACCAGAGAGCAGAGGGAGGAGGCTATTGCAGGCGCAATTGCCCAAGCCGAGCTCTACTCTTCAAAGGTACTCAACCCAGATCATTTCAACCAGCAACTAAAGCTAATGAAAATCTCTTATGTAGATGGACAAGTCGATAGCAATGTACCCCGAACCGGACGCTGCCTCGCGTGCCCACGGCACCTACTGCATCAGACTTCAATACGAGGTCGCCGAATCCAAAGCCCTCCTCGCAGCCCTTCAAGAACAAAAACTCAGCATCACATTCGCCGCCGCAGCGGCCACAGTGCTCGCCATAAAGCAGACGTACGGTAAGGGCCATGAAACAGGGGCCTTGCTCGGAATGACGCGCAACGCGCGCCGCTGGGTGAAGACTGAGCTCCGCGAAGGGGGCGGACATCGCGTTCCCTGCGCCTCGGACGTCGTCTTCCTCTGGATCCCCTTTAAAAAGGAGTACTTTACCGGTTCTATCAGAGATACTATCTTGCACTTGGGCCGTGCGATCCGCAGCGAGTTGGGTCCGCACTTGACGTCGCCGCATTACATGGCCAGTCTCTCCTTCACCGCGGACCGGTTCATCTCTGGTCTCGCGGCAGAGGGAGAGCCTGTGCCTGCGCCCCAGGCCCCTGGATTCTCGCCGCAGGGTGCTGTGCCGTTGAGCAGGGAGTTCTCGTCTCAGACGGCCACGGTCCAGGTCCATGATATGCTGCATTCGGGACGCCAGATTAACCCGTCCGCCTGGGTTGGCATGTTCTCTCTTTGGGAGAGGATTTCGCTGTCTATGGGCTTTGATATGAAGTACTACGATCCTCGCTCGATGGAGGAATTTATGGCGCTCGTAAAGAGCAACTTGGGGAGTGTCATTCCTGGACGGTTTGTCGGGGGTGTTTCGTCACGCCTATAAGCCTGACTTGTTGACTGATTCTATACCCACATTGGCTAGCAGCCTTTTTCTTTACTTCATCTCTTCATTCCTTCTTTCTTTATTTTTTCGTTCTGTCTTGTCTACTCAACCTACAGCTATTCACTGTTTCCAACTCAGCAGGCTCGAGTTGGCGCCGTCTACCATCATTGTATCATATTTCCTTTCATGTACAGCTTTTCGGGTGTTATATAGACCAATCACAAAATTGCCGATGTTAACACTATCAAATACACGAGGTATCACCCGTGTTGACTCGTAATTAGCAGTAGATCGCCGCTCAGCCCTACTAGCGTGCTCTTCTATCAGCTCCCCTGTCTATCTCAAGCTAGCTCGGCGAACTACGCGTAGTCCATAATAGGCCGAACTCTGAAGATCCTGATAAGCAGAACCGCAATCTATTACCCATTCAGCCTGGCTCTGCCGTGCCGTCGTGGCCCTAACGAATACCGACGGGAAAAGTCCGGACTCCGCTTGTTCGGGACCCTCTGGCGTGTCATTTTCATATGATATCGCCATCCCACCCGTCGCCGAACAACCCCGAACACGGGTCTGGGCAAAGCAAGGCCAGAATTACTGGAAACAGGACTGTATGCAGATCACCTCATCCGTCTCCACAATAACATTAACCTTTCTCATATCTACTCCAACGCCATAACCTGATACCGTCTCGCCGTCACCACGCGCATCTTCTTGCCATACAGAACCATCGGGATAACAGTCAACGTAACAGCCAGGCTGATAAACCCACATGCAATAAACATATCCTGCGCCCCGGAGCGCGCTAACCACGGACTAATCGCAAACGGGATCCCGATGCTGATTGCGTTGCGCAGGAAGGCGACGCCTGTGAATGCGTCACCGGTTATCTAGGCCATGTTTGTTAGCGGGCTTTGACAGTTTAAGCATGTGAAGGAAGGAAGGGGTCTTACGTCGCGGTAGCTGTCGATAACCAGTGTCAGTGCCGCATCGCCTATACTGCCTAGTCCGAAGCCGAATAGGGCGCCTGCTATACTGGGCCAGATCCAGTGGAGGCCCTGTCGTGCCATATTAGCACGTTCAACTTCAACATCAACTTCAACATCAACTTCAATATCTGGGCTGCTTCTCTGCAGGGGATACTATAGAAAGGATATAGCTTACCCGGTCAATCGTGACTCCAAACATAATCAACCCCCCGGCCAGCGTCAATGCCGGGAGATGCAGGATATACAACCTCATCTCCGGCTCATAGTACCCGCTGTTCCGTCTCGCAAAGAACAAGATAGATCTATCGCCGAGAAATCCCCCATAGATTGACCCCAGCAGGTTTCCGACGAACGGACCAATGCTCATAAACCCGACTTGCTGTGGCGTAAAGTTGTACGGGGGCAGGGGAAACACCAGGCCCAGGACGCTGGATAGGATAGTCAGCCACACAATACCGAGGGCATATTGCAGGGCACAGAATAGAACAGCGGGGAAGGTGGTTAAGACCACGAAGGGCCGGTAGATGTATGGCCAGATTGGCTCTGCGGTGTATGTCACCAGTGCCAGTCTCTGTCTCCATGTCTTGAGTGGAATGGTGGTGTCTAGCTCGTGGTTTGATTCCTGTCTCCTGGTACACTCGATATCCGGCTGCTGGTCGGATTTGATGTCCTTGGTTGATATGCTTTGGCTGGTTGAAGGCTGTGAATCGCTGCTCACGCCCATGACTACTGGGGTATACTTGGTCTCCTCGTAGAAAAGTATAAAAAGGCCGAATAGAACAGCGTCCACAATACCCAGTGCGCGATAGGAAGCCCGCCATCCTTCACGGGTGGCTTGTGTCCCAGCACCCATGGGAGTTAGGAAGCTCTGTATCAATTAGCCCATGCATATCAGTCCAATGATTCAACTCACCCCAATCATAACCATGGTCATATATAATGCATTCATTCCCCCGCGGTGATACACAAAGAAAAGATCGGCAACCTAGAATCAATATATATATCTTACACCCGTATTAAGAGAAGCAAGAGTACATACCGTAATCTGAACAATAGACTCATTCGTCGCCCCCGCCAGCCCGTGTAGCAGATTGACAATATACATCTCCGGCAAGGACTTCATCGACGCACACCAAAACGAGGCAGCCATCATGATCGCCGTCGAAGCCAGGTACACCGGTCTGCGGCCAAGCTTCTTCGCCAACGGGATAAAGAGGATGCAGCCAACCGAGAGACCGACGAAGTTGACGGACATGGCCTTGTTGAGCTGCGGGTAGGTGACGTTCATGTCTTTCACCATCAATTGCCAGAATATTACCTGGATTGAGAGACTGGTGTTGTCAATATCTGTTTCGAGTCCTTAAACAGGGTTAGGCCTACGTTGTGAACACCACCACCGTGATTGCGAGGACGAGGGTAAAGTTCATTGTTTTTCGCGCTGTGCTCCAGTTCTGTTTTGTTATTAGTATCTGTTTACCGGCTAAGTGAAAGACTGACCAGTGGCTCATTGGGGTCCCTCGATGGCACGGGCTGCAGGATAATCTGGGGGTCATTATTCCCGCGTCCTTCAGTCTCATCTGGTGATAATGTTAACAGTGAGCTGTCCTAGTAAAGGAGGAGCTAGAGCTTGGGTATACTTTGGATAAGGAGAAAAGTGCCTGGTGGCTGATTCTCTTCAAGGGACTGTGTCTCGTGCTGATTTTGTGCCATCAATATTGGCTTCTTTCGTGAATACAAAAGTGGAATGTCTTTGACAGTGTGATGGGATATGCTACACCCTGGCCAGGATGAGAGTGATGATCAATATATATCATTACTACCGCCTCATTCCTGGTGGCACTTGACAGCCTGCAAACTACCGAGATGATAGTATACCAGTACGCACGACAACACCTCCAGAATGTCATTAAGTCTACGCGGTTTCTAAATGCGGGGAAACGCCACAGCAGCACGAGACAAGCACCTGAAGCTTAAAGTCCCTGTCAAAACTTGCATTGTGGGGACATTTCCAGTCCAGCTGGTGCAGGGTCGACCTGCCTAATCGGGACGGCCGAGGGATATACATCAATATGATCGAGAGCCATGGATATCAAATGTTGCAACTACCGCTATTTAATGCCGACATACAGTATAGCTGCGTGCAAGCCTAATACCATCTAGGTAGTCCATATACAGATCCGTGG
Source organism: Aspergillus versicolor CBS 583.65 (assembly GCF_001890125.1). NCBI lineage: Eukaryota > Fungi > Ascomycota > Eurotiomycetes > Eurotiales > Aspergillaceae > Aspergillus > Aspergillus versicolor. Next base: position 253,620 of record NW_024467537.1, read on the forward strand.
CATGGCACATGTCAAGCTACGCAGAGCATAATATATCCGATCAGCTTTGCTGCCAATACATTGCAAGGTATCGATTACAGAGTGTGTGAATCATGGCAACGGTCTATAAATTGCCCCTTTCTAGAGTCTATGACGGTGTGTTCACCAGTCCATCCCAGTATATATATCACCTCTGCTAACCTAAATTACAGACCACGAACCAATCCATGCGGTTGCAAATACAATAACCTCCTCTTTCACAGAGGACCCCTTGATCTGCTGGCTGCGCCCTCTCGCAGACCCGTGGTCTGTAATTGATCCCAATACATCCAAATGGCAATATCGCCGGGTTCAGAGGGCTGTTGCCGAGGGTATTGTGCTGAGGGCTGCTACCGTCCGTGAGATAGGACAGGGGTTCGAGAAAGATGGCGAGGCCTATGAAGGTTTAAACGTTGAACAGGATGCAGGTGCAGTAGCCTTGTTATTCCCTCCTCGTGGACGGTGCCGATGGTCTCTGGGCAGGATGCTGCTTTTGTGGAAGTTGTGGTTCCTTGATATCCTCCGTCCGGTGTACGAGAGGGGTGCGAATGAAAAGGTACGTGCGACAGTCTAGCTACTGGGCTATTGAGGGCACGAGTAACATGCGCATACAGAGACTGCAGATATTAATGGATGCTCATAACCGCGTTATTGCAAACGTCCAGCAGAAGTATTACGTCCCCGACCTGTGGTATCTAGAGGTCATCGCTGTACACCCCCATCTCCAAGGTCGTGGGCTGGGGAGAAAGGCCTTGTGTTCTGTCTTGGACCATACCAGCAATGGGCCCGTTATTCTGGAATGTACAAGACAGGATAATGTCGCCTTTTACGAACGAATGGAGTTCAAAGTCGTCGAAGAAGTTGAGCTGGAAGAGAGCGGCGCAGCAGTTAAACTCTGGTTCATGCTGCGTCAAGGATCGACAGCCAAAGCCAATTGAACTCGCTTCATTATGCCATCTAGAAGATATGTACAGATACTAAGAGTGTATCTAGAATAACCCCAACTCTACGCCCCTCGCCCGCGCGAGCTGGTCAATATCAACCTCTCTAGCACGGTGTGTCCAGTATTCCTCCAGCAAATCCAGGAGAAGGCCATACTGCCTGTTGCAAAACGGTCCGTCGGTGGTGAAAAGGAGGGCCTTCCGTATAAATTCCTTCAATGACGGATCCTTTTGCACAACGTCACTCTGTAGTCCCGCGATGGTGACTGGGTACGAAATAGCATTGATGATGAGAGTGTCCCAGCGCTCTGGGTCCAGGGAAGCGCGACATACAGCATCCACAGAGCTCAAAAGCCGGGAAACTATGATTGTACTAGAGGTCAAGCTGGCGCCCCTCTGGATGCCAGGATTCGGGACTGCTCCTGTATCTGAACAGCGTGGAAAGCCAGGTCCCCCATGTCGAACCACCAACACCCCAGCAAGTCGATATGCCTCCCACAGCTGGCACTGGATAAAGCTCCCCTCTGCGCCAGGCCAATCCCAAAAACTCGCTTCTGCAGTTCCCTCCCCAATAAAGGCGAAGATCGTCACCAGCGACCTCGGCAGGCCAGTTACAACCTCAACCCCAGTCTCGACTTCTCCGGGGGAGCCACCCTTGCAGTAGTACTGTCTCCAAAAGCCAAGATGGGAGTGTTGGCGACCAATGGAAAATGTGGGCAGGTCCATGACGCCCATTACCTCGAAGAGATGCGCGCGGAATGCACTTCGTTCTTGCTGTGCGCCTTCGACGTCATGCATGCGAAGAATGCTGTACATCCCTCGGAGGTGCATTGTCCATGGAATGCCGTGCATAACCTGGGAATATCTAATCAATGGACTAGTAACAGGGAAATAGGGTAGGCGCCATACTCCAATCGTACACAAGAGTAATCCAGCCGTTAATGTTCCATCTTCTAGATAGAGCTCGCTCTTGGAAAGCTCCGCGCGGAATCTATTCAGGCCGATGTCGAGATACTCGAGGAATCGTGCCGTTGGTTCTTGGTTTATTGATGCTTGTAGGGCTATGCATATCTGATACAGTGCTTTGGATTGTTGGCATAATACGGGAAGCCGTGGTTTCAGCAGGGTTTGTTCGTCGTGGACTGTCGTTGAGTGCAGGATATTTATTCCAGATGATTGAACTAGAATACGCATTAACCTAGATTTCCTGCGACCTGTATATTAATACTTACACTCTTGAAAGAGCCGTGCTTTCTCGGTGCCTTGACTAGGGGTTGATACCTCAAATGCCTCTGGGCTATATCTAATCTCTACCACGAAGTGTCAACAAATTGAACGCTGATGCTGAATGGTGCTTGAATATACAAACCTACACCATGACGAGAACAGTTCTGAGAAGGCCTCTCAGCCACCTCAGCCTGTATCTCCCCTTCCTGTTCCCTCTGCCTCGTTCGATTCCGATCTCTCCTACGACCAGGAACCCTCAGCGGAATAGACGCATCTACTGGAGCCTCGGCCCCGGTAAAGTGACCTCGCGAGGCAATGCCGGACCCCCAACGCAAACGCAGTTCATAGCCTTCGCACGCTATTCCATGGTCGGTGCAGACTCGGCAAGTCGGACGGGCACGGTCACACTTGCGACGTTTCGCCTTGCATGTCCAGCTATGGCGGAATCTATCAGCTGTAGCTTGGAAATACAACAGAGGGGTGTTACCATCCGGCGTGAGAGCGACGGGCACGGGGGGTCGACATTCCTATTTGGGTTGAATGCAAAAGAAAAGAAGGTCTGGAGGCGAAATGCTCGTTTAAAAGCCGGGATGATAATGCGGGGGAAGAAGGACGGTGGATCTCTGGGTCGACCTGCCATATTGGATGTAGCGCCAGAGATGATGCTGCAGATTATTCCTTGGCAAATTAGGGTTAAGTATATGACAGGAATGAGACAGCACATTATAGCTGGTTCAAAATAAAACCAAACGTCAAATGTCCTTCCAAACGCCCATCTCGAAATGTACGACCCCGATCCCATCGCTTGGTGAACTCCAAGGGCTGCAATACGCAAATGGAGTGCAGCAGTTCTGTGGAATCCCCTACGCTGAGTTGCCAAGGCGATGGACAAGGTCAACGCTGAAGACTGCTTGGAAGGACTCGAAGCACGATGGGACCAGATTAGGGTATACTGCGTCCCTGGCCATGTTTACGGAACTGACTGTCTCAGAAACAACTGCCCTCACCCGGAATCTGAAGAAGGGACCGACGACCTCGTCCCAGTCCCGCCAGCTGCTCACTTCGCATACCCTCCAAAAGTAGACGAATTGACCGGCCTTGTGATGAACATCGTCGTCCCACCAAAGCCAATCACTCCCGACAAGAGATATCCAGTAATGGTCTACGTCCACGGGGGCTCCCTGCTCTACGGAGGAGCCAACCTACCCATCTTCGACGCTGTCAACCTCGTCTCCCAGAGCATCGAAATGGACACGCCAATTGTATGCGTAAACTTCAACTACCGGGTCGGCCTAGGCGGATTCCTAGCGAGCGACGCAATACGGCGCGAGCTAGCAACAGATGGATTCCAAGGCTGCGGCAACTTCGGCTTCACAGACCAACAGGTTGCTTTCGAGTGGGTGCAGAAGTATATCGATGCCCTAGGTGGCGATCCAGAGAACGTCACAGCCGTCGGAGAATCTGCTGGTGGGATTTCAATAAGCAACCAGCTTGCTGCTGCGAGTCCGCCCTGTTTCCGACGTGCGGTATGCATGTCTGGCCTGTCAGTGTCGATTCCGCCGTGGTCTATGGAGCAGCACGAGGCGTTGTTTCGGGCTGTTTGTCGGTACTTCCGAATTAATGAGTCTCGGTCTGACGTGCTTGACTGTCTTCGAGAGATACCGCAGCAGGAACTTGCAAATGCAACGCCTATGATTCAGGGTGTGTTATCTGGGACGGGGAATCCATGTCTAGACGGCTGGTTTTATAATAAGGACAGAAATCCGTGTGAGATCCAGGCAGCGCCATCTTGGCTTGAAGCCTTGATGCTGGGAGATACGTATCACGAAGGAATCATCTTCCATTTGAATATCTTGGACGACAATTTCGACACCATCCGTGATATTCTGGTAGACCACATTAGGTCGGAAGACCAAACGGACCAAATCTTTGCAGAGTACAACATTACCCCAGACCTCACTCGCAGCCTCTTCATCGAACGAGTCGAACATATGTCTGGGGATGCAATATTCAAAATCCCCAATTACGCCACTGCCCTCGCCAATTCGCATCTGGCAGACAGGAGTGCACTATTCGTGTACCACTTTGACCAGCGCTCGCGACTCAAGAACGCCCTGGAGGGGACAGCGTACCATGCGCATGAACTGCTCTACCTGTTTCAGAACCGTACCAATGAGATGAATGAGGGTGAGAAAGCTATGGCGTATGATTTTGCTGCCGCCTGGATTATGTTCTGTAATGGGCATGCGCCATGGAGTGGTCCTAAACGAGAATGGAAGGTCTGGGGCCCGGAGAGTGTCCAGGCTATGCGGACAGAGGAGCAGGATGAATCCATTCGGTCGTATACACGGATGCAGCGAATGTTATCTATGGGGCATGGAGATACGTGGAAAAGGTGGCTCTCTGGTATTGATGCGCTGGTGAATAAGAGAATGAATATGGGAAAGGCTGCCTAGGTTGTATGTTGTCGCACTGCATATATTACAAATGAGAGATATTTCAAGGAGAGACCGTGTACAACGCCTTCTTGGCCCTCTCCTCCGTAACCAGCATCTGCTCAGGGAACCAAGATAGGTCTGCAAACTCCCGATCCAGCAGCTCATCATGAAGCAGCAGCATCTTCCCTAACGCCTTCCCACACATCCACGCCAGCACCATTCCCTCTCCTGAAAACGCCGTAGAGACCCATTCAGCACCTTCCCTGTCAGTATCCTCCCCCCTTCCCGTAAGTGATCCCGGAAGCCGTCCTACCCAAGGAAAGCCATCTGCACTGAATCCCATATTGCCGGTCCACATCTGCTCAACAGCAGGACCAGGGGCAGCTCCCCAATCCTCACGTCCAAACACCGCACTCAACGCCCCCGAAAGATGGATATCGGCATATAAACTCAAGTCGGAGTCTGTAGACACACCCAGATCCGAAATTCCACCGCCCTCGCCCTGAGCGAATCCGCCCCCGAACATCATCATCTCGCCTACATCCGACGCCGGCAGTTGCGTGAGATAGTCAAAGCCGCGGTCGTAGTTGAAGAGCCATGAATGCTCTCCGCCTTGGCTGCGGAAATTTGTCCCAGGGTGTTGCGCTGACATCTGGCCGCGAACGGGGCAGACGCGGCCTTTTAGTCCGGGGACGAGATGGGCAACATGGGCGTTTGTGCAGTGCACGATGTGCCGGGCGTGGATTGAACCCCGAGGGGTTGTTACGGTGTATCGAAGCCCATTCGGTGCCCCGCTGCCGTGGTCCTCGATGCTGGTGACGGGCGTGTTCGCTTCTATTCGCAGGTCATCGGGGTATTTCGTCTTCAACTGATCCAACACCCCTGTTATGAATTTATATGGCCAGATTGCACCCGCCGGTCCAGCTACGATTCCTTGAGCATGAGGAAGGCAAAAGTCCTAGCCTGTATTAGCAAAATATACACAAATAATGGAATGACTTCTCACCTTCGGAATCTCACCCCTCTCATACACCCTCCACTCCTGTGTCTCCTCCGGTAAACCCTCCCTCAACCGCCGAAACCGAGCCCTAGCTTCCCCCCAGCCCTTCTTCTCAAAATAAACACTCAGAAACTGCACCCTGCGCGCCTGCGCCGTTTCAGTTAATCCATATTCATTAGCTACAGCCAGCAATTCCCGCAAATGTGCCAGCCGAAACCTCAATATTTTCCTCGCAGCGTCAGTCCCATGCTCCTGTTCGAGTTCTGCAAACTCCTCCGCTGTTTCCAGGATATGGCCCCCATTGCGACCTGTTGCGCCGCTGCATATATCGCGAGCTTCCAGCATGGCGATTGTGGGACGGCTTCTGTGTTCTTGTCTCAGGCCATTGCTGCTGGATCCCAACTCCAGTAGTGTTTTCGCGATGGATGTGCCTGTTACGCCGGAGCCGATGATCACGACGTCGATTTCTTCTGGGAGTTTATCGGACCGTATCTCTGCTAGATCTGGGTGGGGGGAGCGTAGCCAGAAGGATGATGTAGGGTTTTGTGATGGCAGGCCGGGGTCGGAGAGCGCTCTGTCTAGGGCGTCTTGTCTGTCTTGCAGTGGGATTCCGGGGTTGGTGAGGAGGGAGTGGACGAGGGATGCCATTGTATTGTATATTCACAGTTACGGTTTGAAATTTGAAGTATCGTTTTAAGATTGTGACCATTAGGTGAAAAAGGTGGCATGTTATAAACGTTCGTCGGTCTGATATCTAATACTATGGCATGGCACGACGGCTCGAGATATCTTGGACAGCAAGGAATATGATCTGATATAGAAGGTCCATGCGAAGGACAGTGTCAAAGGATGCTACTGAGATCTAAGCTCGTGTTTGTTGCAGCCCGCGGGCCCCGGCTATCAATCTACCATCGAGGGCACCGAGCTTCCTTTTAGGGCAGGTATAATCCGGAACTGAGCATCGGAAACATAACAGGTGGCACATTCAAGGGTTCAGAGCTGGAAGACACAGTTCTTCTTCCACCTGCGGGTTGAGGCTGCAGGGAAGTATACCTGGTTAAATGGGTTAGTTTGTGTCCGGGTTATGACCTGTCAGGACGATCGTATTATTGTCGATGCGTATTATTTGACGAATTTCGGGGGTCAAACCGGATGGAAGATGTTATAATCGGACAGAAATAGAAATACCGAGGTAGAGTATTGCTTCTGGTGTATCTACCGTGATATCAGCCGGCGGCTTGATCATTTATCCCGTTTAGGAAGGTCGACGCAGTCTCCAACCCTGAAACTGGCAAGACAGCAGGCTGCGTTGTCGGTTCTTAGTTTCGTGTCTCTACCCCGCATAGACTCGCATATTCAAATCCTCGTATTTATATTTAGGAGACCATGTAAGAACGTCGTGATAGTACCTTGTCGAGTTATCAGGAGTGAAAATGACCAGATCTCCAGTCCCCCAGGCTGACTGGCGAGCTCTCGTCGCAGCAAAACGCAAGCAACTGGACGCTCAAATCCCATTAGAGTGGCGTCTCAGCGACGACTTCCTAGCCTCGGTGCCCGCAGACGGCCATCTGATCGAGGCCGACCTTGTTCGCCAAAGTGGGATTCTCGCTGATAAAGAGCTCGACATCACAGAGAACTACTCTGCGGTGGATCTACTACAGAGACTTTCCGGTGGAGGCTTTAGTTCTGTAGATGTCACAACTGCATTTTGCAAACGGGCCGCGATCGCGCAGCAGCTGGTAAGTAATATTTGCATACCGTGCTTCCATACAATGAGACACCAGATTCTGATACCAATAGACCTCATGTTTAACAGAGCATTGGTTTAAGAAAGCCATTAAGCGCGCGCAGTTCTTGGATGAATACTTAGCACGAGAAAACAAGGTAGTCGGTCCATTGCATGGCCTTCCTATCAGCATCAAAGACAGTTTCTGCGTGGAAGGTATCCAGAGCACAGTTGGATATGTCTCGCTTCTTCGGGAGGAGCCGGCGTCGCATGATTCAGCCCTAGTTGAGATGCTCCTCGACCTAGGCGCAGTGCTGTACGTCAAGACGAATATCCCGCAGACGATGATGGTTAGTATTCATACATACACACACGATTAGAATCAATGCTTAATGAATACAGGCAGGGGATTCCGACAATAACATCTTCGGCCGGACTCTTAATCCACACAATACGAATCTAACAGCCGGAGGATCAAGCGGTGGAGAGGGCGCGCTTGTAGCCTTCCGAGGCTCGATCCTGGGGGTGGGAACAGACATCGCAGGGTCAATCCGCATTCCATCTCTCTGCTGCGGCGTATACGGCTTCAAGCCTACCTCAGACCGTATCCCATGGGGCGGCCAAGTGCCAGGTCTAGCTATACAGGGCATTCCAGGCATAAAGCCATCGGCAGGTCCACTGGCCCATAGTCTAGAAGATATCGAGCTTTTCATGGCCACTGTTCTCAAGGCCCAGCCCTGGAAATACGATGTCACTGCCAGTGCAGCACCGTGGCAAAATCTCCCACACCACGATATCTCGCAGGGAAGGTTAACAATAGGCATTGTGCCCGAAAGCAAAGACTTCCCACTGCATCCTCCTGTACGGAGGTCCCTGCAGTCCGCGATAACTTCTCTCTCCCAGCGCGGCCACCGTATAATTCACCTCCCAGACGAACCCTCGCGAGATCTCGCCTGCGTAAGCCGTTTAGCATTTCAATACTTCACGTACGGGCCACATATCGACCACATCGCGGCCAGCGGCGAGCCGCTCGTGCCATCCGTCGCTAAAATGTCCTCGCCGATGTTCACCGGCCCGTTTCCGGTTGATATGGATCTACCGCCGTTTGAAAAGATCGAAGCCCTGCATAGACTCAGACACGAATATGCTGATGCATGGCGCAAGGTCTGGGTTGAGAACGGACTGGATGTTATTCTTGGCCCTGGGGCGCAGAATACGGCTGTTCCGCATGATACATTTGGATGGCCTCCTTATACGGTAGTGTGGAATTTACTTGATGTGAGACTTGCATACTTTACCGGTCTAAGAACAATATAGTGTGCTGACTCCTAGTAATATAGTACCCTGCGTGCATTATCCCTTATGGCAAAGCGTCTAAGGAACTTGATTCGGTTCCCATGGTTATTGACGACGTCGTGCAGCCTAGCTGTAAGTTATACGGAGATTCCTTTGTTGTTTGAAAATCACTTGCTTATTCCGACAGACGACCCTGATGCTGTTGATGGAGCTCCCTGCGCCATCCAGGTAATAACGCCACGCTTCCAGGATGAAAAGTGTCTCTACGCGGCGCGGATTATAGACCAAGATATTCAATGAGTGTATTTATACTAGCTGAAGGTTGTCCATTTTCTATATCTCAATATATGGCCAAATACTTTTCATAATCAATTATATATGATATGCAATACATATAGGCCTGTGGAGTCGGTGATATCAAAGTGGCGCAACGTAAACAACATCTCATATTTCAGACCTTGGGTCGAAGATGCATCCGGACATCCGTGAAGTTGACTGTCCAATTTTCTGCCTGTCTCTCTTTCCAAAATAAGGGCATTTCTTTGCTAAACTGCCTGAATTATTCACAATTTGAGCATCAGACCCACTCAAGCCAACTTCCTGAATGGGAAATGCCCAATCCGCTAGGCCGTAAGTCGCCTAGTTCTATGTAACTTGCTCCTGTCAAATGCCTAATCCGGTTAAGCCTCAGCCTGTCAAGCATTCATACCAATGACCTTCCTAATCTGGTTGCTCGCGAGAGACCGGAGAGCTGCTTGAAGCCTGTTTGCCTCTTCATTATGCGATATAAACTAGTAGGAAGCCATCATAATGGTAGCAAAATCTGTCTTCAGTTTACAACCCCTCGACTTGAACGATTATGAGCATTTACCCCCCAGAATCCAATGGCGGGCAGGCTACTGAGGTGGCACAAAATGCGAGTCTCTCTACCCCAGAGAAGGCCACCAATGCAGGCCATGGTTCTTCACCTCGGTCAGCCCTAGATCAAGAGACAATCGAGCAGCTGGGACGACAGCGCCCTTCTCAGTTTTCGAGCATATGGTCTGAACTGGCATTCTGCTTCTCTATATTCATGTGTCAGATACTTGCAGTAGTCCACCCAATCCCCTTAATTAATAAATATCACTAACCATGATATACAACAGGAATACTACATATCCGGCTCTAATGTCCTCATACCAACTCTAATGAAGGAGCTGGAGATTCCTCCCGCCCAGTCCATCTGGCCCTCCACGGCCTTGTCGCTCGCTATCACATCCACCCTGTTAATTTTCGGGCGTCTGGCCGACATGTATGGCGGATTTGTACTCTACATTGGAGGAATGGCCTGGCTTACAATTATCTCACTTATTGCTGGATTCTCCCAGAATTGGATGATGCTGTTCATCTTTCGCGCACTACAAGGCCTGGGACTGGCCTCATCCTTGCCCGCGAGCATCATGATTCTTGGTAGAGCATACCGCCCAGGGCCTCGCAAAAACCTCGTCTTCAGTATTTACGGTGCCTGTGCTGTGATGGGCTTCTTCTTTGGGATCTTCCTTTCTGGTATTTGCGGTGAATTCCTTGCATGGTCATGGTACTTTTTCTTTGGGGCCATCTTTTCAGCAGTGACGCTTGTTTCGGGTTGGTTCTCAATTCCCTCGGATTTGGCTGAGAAGCAAAAAATGAAAGTCCAGATGGATTGGATTGGAAGTGCCCTGCTTGTGCCAGGACTGGTGCTGCTGGTTTTTTCCATTGCAGACAGTGCCCATGCTCAAAGTGGGTGGAGGACACCGTATATCATTGTCACCTTCATCCTTGGGGTGGTGTTTCTCATCGCTTTCACGTACACCCAGGGCTGGGTTGTCACAAATCCCTTACTTCCTGCGGATCTGTTTGCAGTCAAGTATATGACGCCTTTGGTCATTTCTCTCCTCCTCCTGTATGGATGCTTAGGGGTCTTTCTTCTCTATGCCTGCCTATAGTAAGCTTTCTTTGTCCCATATTTTGAAGACCAGTTGCTGATATCCAACACAGCATGCAGGAGATAATGGGAGCCAGCCCGCTGCAGGTGGTTGCATGGGCGGTACCCATGGCAGTTGGTGGACTCATTCTTAGTGCTGCTGGAGGCCTCATCCTCCACATGCTCAACGGGACAATACTCATGATACTGTCCTGTCTCGGGTATCTTGCATCTGGTTTTCTATTTGCGCTTCTCCCATTTGGAGGCAACTACTGGGCCTTTGTATTTCCTGCCATGATCGGCTGCACAATTGGCATCGACATCAGCTTCAACGTCACGAATATCTTTATCACCACCTCCCTGTCGAAGGAAAGACAGGGTCTGGCTGGTGCCCTGATTAATTCGACCCTGCATTTTGGGATTGCCATCATGTTAGCGTTTGCGGATATCATTCAGGTTCATGCCCAGAAACACATGAGTCTGAGGGAGAGCTATCAGTCAGCGTTCTGGTTCCAGGTTGGGCTGTCTGCTTTTGCAATGCTCCTGGTCCTTATTTTTGTGAGAGTCGAGAGTGCAAAGAGTGGATTGACTGCTGACGAGCAGGCTGAGCTGGAAGCTGCTGCGGGAGTTGCAGTACAAGACATTGATAGATTATAGATACATATATGACCTTGAACCATGAATCGGAATAAATACTCGATGTGGAGCCAATCTGGTTTACTCATCGGTCGATTATGTGGATCTGTCGGGAATATCGGGAATGATATACAGCATTCCCGATGGATGCCCGCGGAACCGCACAATGACAGTAATAATAATTCAATTAGACACGGTGGTTCAATATTCAATTCCTGTTGTATTGGGTAAGAGCTCCATGGTCACATAAATTCCGTTAGTTGTGCTATTTCCCCACGGGGAGGAGACCTTTCCCGAAGTCATATATATATATATATAACCGCTCCCTTCACCATATTCAACCACATCAACTGAACAAACATCAAATGGCACCCCCAAAACACGTCAACATCGCCATCCTCGGCAAGCCTACTACCCTACTCACTAAGAAAACAGCCTTCTAATTAGTACAGGCACCGGAGGAGTCGGTTCACATGTCCTCTCCCAACTGTCCTGGATATCAACCCACCACCCAAGCACACATTTCAACCTGATCTACCTCGCCACAATTGATGGCGCACTGTACAACGACAACTACAAACCGATCGACATCGAAACAGCTCTCAACCGGCTCCAAACACCAGGAGCAAAACGAAGTCTACTTACTATCCAAACCCTAGCAACATACCTCGCCAACGCTCCATACAGGGCAATCCTCGCAGACATCACCAGCTGCGACACAATCGCCCAGTCCTACCCCCTCTTCCTGGAACGGGGAATCAGCATCGTAACGCCGAATAAGAAAGCCTTTTCAGGGAGTTACGAGCTATGGAGGGACATATTCGACGCGGCAAGATGTGGAGGGGCGTTGATCGGGCATGAATCTTCCGTTGGGGCGGGGATGCCGATTATCTCCACGATGAGGGATTTTGGGATCACGGGTGATAGGGTTATGAGGGTTGAGGGGGTGGTTAGTGGGGCGTTGTCGTTTTTGTTTAATGAGTTTGCGCCGCTGGCTACATCTCCCGCAGTATCTGGATCTGCTGGAGGTAGTGCCGGTGGGAGGTGGTCGGAGATTGTGAAGAAGGCGAGAGAGCGTGGGTATACACAGCCCGATCCGCGCGATGATCTGAATGGGTTGGATGTTGCGAGGGATGTTACTATCCTTGCTCGATTGGCGGGGTTGCCTATTGAGCAGGGTTCGTTCCCAGTGCAGAGTCTGGTTCCTAAAGAGTTGGAGGGCATCGGTAGCGCAGAAGAGTTCCTGGCTCGGCTGCCGGAGTTTGATGAGAGGATGGATGAGGAGAGGGAGAGGGCTGTGAATGCTGGCAGGGTATTACGGCATGTGGGAATTGTTGACATTGTGAACAGGAGGGCAGAGGTCGGTTTGAAATGGTTTGAGCCTGATGATCCCATTGCAAGACTTCAAGGCAGGGACAACGTTATCAGATTCTATACGAAACGGTATGGCGATGATCCGCTGATTATCAGTGGTGCTGGGGCTGGGGGGTCTGTAACGGCGATGGGAGTTACGGGGGATATGCTGCGGATACTGCATCAACTTGGATAGACAGACTCAATAAAGTATACTCTACTTCCAGGCACCTGCTACTGAATTGTTTGCTTGCTGGTGTGGAAAGGCAAGCTCTGTGTTCGTATAAATGAGAACTGAAGTAGGCCAGCACAATGAATCCAATACTCGCCGTTTGGGTGGAATAATCTCCAGGGAGTTAGATACGATGATCGCAAGCCCACGTCTTGACTCACCCTATTCCGTCCATAAAATGAGATGTTTTGCATCTATAAAAGTGGAACATAGGCTGTAGTGGGAAACCTCCCATCTGCTTGAGGCTCGAACCAAGATATTTCGATTAAAATAGCAGCATACTCAAGAGAAACTCCACTTTTCACTCTCAAGCAGCGGTCGATCTCAACTTGGCAGCTTGTTGAATACGAGGTAACGCTACGAGATCGCTGCTCAGTACGAGGCAGCGCCGGCAGATAACTGGCAGAGCCCTGAGATCGTCGCGCTTAGTGCTGCACAGCCCCAGACCCTGCAGAGCAGGCAATATCATAATTCAGGCAATGATATAAACTGGGGAATTGAAATACACTATCTACTCCGGTTTGTTGGGTTATCAATCACACACCATGACTATCAGACCGTGTATCACATTCGAGGCCGTCGAGCCACCAAGCCCGCCCCTGGACGAGCGCTCGTGGGTGTGGGTTCCTCGGCATCAGGAAGAAGAGAGAAGAGAATCTGAGTCAACGCCCCCAAAACGACGAGCGTTGCTGCTACCATCCTCGGTAGACACTTATATCAATGTCACGCAAGGAATGGCCAAAGCGACATTAACCCAGACCTTCTGCAACGATGCCCCAGACAGTATCGACAAGGCAATATACCAGTTCCCCATGCCGTTCGAGTCGAGTGTTGTTGACTTCACATGCCAGATTGGAGAGAAAAAGTCTCTGCAGGGGCAGGTGAAGCCGAAACCAGAGGCGAGAGAGGAGTTTGAGAATGCAGTGAGCACCGGTCGCGTTGCTGGTCTTGTCGAGCAGGACAGAGTGGATGTGTTCAGGACGGAGATTGGCAATATACCGGCAAATACGACGGTGCAGGTTAAATTGTCGTTTATCTTCTTTCTCAAATATACCCTAGCCGATGATGTGACGACGACTGTTTTGACTATTCCGACGTATATTGCTCCTCGATATGGGGACCCAGGGTTTGAACTGGTCAGCAAGACCGGACCACAGCATAACACTCGATTCTCTCTGGGTGTTGATATCTTGAGCTCTACCGAGATACGAAGAATCCACAGCGACACCCATGAGGTGATTGTTAAGATAGGAGGGGGCCAGAGACTCCAACACTGGGCAGATTCTACATCTGAAAGAACTTCTGCCTCTGTGAAGCTCAAAGACACAGCATGTCTAGACAAAGACTTTATTCTTTCCATCTCTGCCCATCCAGCAGTCGACGACGAACAGCCCCAGGCTACTCTCGAGATATCCCCCAGCGGATCATCAGCAATGATGCTCGAGATCCCACCCCGATTCATGCTGCGAGACCAGCAGCCTATGAAGGAGGAGAGAGAAATCATATTCCTGGCCGACCGGTCATTATCCATGGGTGATCGCAAGATAGCCGGACTGAAATCGTCTCTTGAGTTCTTCCTCCACGGACTTCCTGACTCATTATTTAATCTTTACTGTTTCGGGGACGAGTATACCTCTCTGTGGCCAGAGTCTAGAAAGTACAGCGACGAGACTCTAGCCAAAGCATTGAAATATGTCTCCAAGTTCAAGGGCGATATGGGATGTACAGAACTCCTACCAGCTCTGGAGGCCGTAGTTTCTGCGCGGAATAAAACGGCCGCTAATATGGATGTTATTGTTCTCACCGACGGCGAGGTCTGGCCCTTGGAGGACACGGTTGATTTCGTGCGCAAAACACGCGCAGAGTCCGGGGACGCTGTTCGGTTCTTTACCATCGGGATCGGGGACGCGGTCTCGCATGAACTTGTTGAAGGCATCGCGGGGGAAGGTGGTGGCTATGCTGAGATCATTCCTCTCGCGGATAGTTACGCCTGGGATGAACGCATGGTTGCAGTGCTGAAGGCTGCTATGACTGGGCATGTTGGTGCGGTTGATATCGAGATAGATGGCAGCACTATTGAAGCCAAAGGTAAGGGGGCCCAGATAAGACTTAAGGTGACTTTTCTAATATAGATGAAACAGGAACTACGCCTACTGTTCAGATATCCCCCGGGGACCTGTCGACTATAAGCCCCTTCATCCGCAATCGAATCTACATACTGTCTGAGAACGAGAACCAGATCAACGCCGAGTCCGTGGTGAAGATAAAGAGAAAATCCAACGGCCAGGAGACGATCACAACCATTCCACTCCACGTCCTGCAGGAGCCCGATTCCACACTCCACCAGTTCGCGGCCGGCGCCGTCCTCCGCGATCTCAACAATCGACAAAGCTGGATCCAACGAGACAACCGTATCCCCAGAGACTCTAGCGAAGAGAAAGAGTTGACCCGAGCAGAGGGAGAACGCCTCGGCTGTAAATACTCCCTGCTCTCTCAATGGACGAGCTTCGTGGCCGTGGAGAGCAATAAAGACGATAGCGAGCCATCAGAAAAGCAAGAGTACGCTACGGAGATCAGAAACCACGACAAGGATTTGAAGGAGTTGCTCATCCATCATTCCCAGCTGCAGGGGGTAGTTCATATAGTAGACCATCCTATTGACTCAAATTATCACACGCACGGTATTTCTTTGCCTTTCCCTTTGGCTTTGTGGAGGGCAGCCAAAGCTGGCTGGACATCCTTAAGTAACCAATACCTGACGGGCCTCAAAACGAAATCGCAAACCGAGCTGGAGGAGTCATTTATTCGCCGCGTGCTGAAGTTCCAAAAGTCCGCCGGCGTGTTCGATGTACCCAAGAAGGATGCTCCGAAATATCTGGGGGCTGAGGTACATGGGACTGTGAAAGAACTGCTTGACAAAGGTGTCCAGTGGGATCTTGCTGTGACGACTGCTATCGTTGTCTGGTTGGAGGTGAAGTACCCTGAAGAGCGAATGCTGTGGGTGCGAATGGTGGAGAAAGCAAGAGACTATATCCAGCCGCATCTTGGGAAGCTTGGAGACGGTGAGCAGTCTATGTTGGCTATTGCTGAGAAGATGGCTAGAGATGCCAAAGACCCAAGGAAAGAGGCGGGCAATAATAAGGAAGAGTAATCAGGACGGAAGATTGGAGGTTCTCACGATATACGGTTTAGGATGGTATATAATGATCAAGTAATAATATTCTAACGACATACAATCTGGGAGCTGAAACACTGCAACTACGGTTGAACGTAGACAGACAGCTGCAATTCAAATGCTTAGACATGGACCTGTCCAGCTAGGATGTTGAATTCCTTGGAACCCCGAAAATTGGGGGTAGACTTCAACTACACCACCGTACTAGTTAAAAGACTACAGAACAAGTTATCAAATACCCCAAACCCCCAACGGATCCGGTCCTCCAGAGTCAGCTCGCTTCTGCTGCAATGTTTTGACACGCTTAACGAGAGTTCCAACCGCAATAGGCCCTACCAATGTGCACAGCGAAATAGCCCACACGACAACTAGATAGGTCTCGGATGAACCCTGAGATGTGTCGCCGAATATCCCATTTGACTCTGCAAGAGAGGCGATCAGGTAGCCTATCTCGCCGCGGGCGGTCATGGCCAAAGCTAGGATTGAGGCTGGGTAGAGCGACTTCGGCTTTGGGGGGAGAGGAGATGAACCACCATCCTGTGTCTGTTGGTGAGGGGGTGTATTGGTATCCGCGTTCGTGATGGCGTCTGCATCAGTTTCTGAATTGGAGAGGCCGGGAGTATTGGGACCAGAATCTGCAGTGCTGTCTGTGTTTTCTTGTTGACTGTCGGCAACCCGTTGTTTGGAGCTTTTCTCACTGGTCCGAGTTTCCTTGGATTGAGAACCCCAGATACAGGAAGTCGTATAGGTGAGAGGAGCCTTCAAAACGCGAACGAAGGCCCGAAGTCCGGAACCTGGTGAGACTCGGACCAACCACAGTCCAGTACACATCTTTGCAAACGCCATCAGGACAGCATACACGACACCGCGCCAGACGACGCTGCCGCGGAACATTTCGGTGATGGGAATCGCGAAACCGATCGAGGCCTAGATTTATTAGATAAGTGAATTGCGGGCTGGGGTAAAACTTACAAAAAACATGGGAATCAAGATTCGAGTAACAGGGCCATGGTAGTAATGCTCGTAGATGTACACCCCGGTTATCATTTGCTGCTCGTTCGAACTGGTGGCTTGAGGTGTAGGTGCAGAAGCCGATGCCTGTACAGGTGGTTCCCGTGCCTGGGATTTGTTGTCCTCCTGCTGCTTTTGAGCTGCTGGTGGACTTGGGCTTGGCTGAACCAAGGTGTCAAACCACGATGTGATAACCCCAGCAAGATACGCAGCAAACAAACTGGACGTTCCAGCATACGTACCCCCAGCGACCAGACCAACAAGCAAGCAAGTGTAGCCGATAAATGCAAACTGCGGCGTGTGCGTAAACTGGGGTAATCTGGTCTTTGACTCGAGAATCTTGACCAAAGCCGGACGCGCCACGAATCGACACACCAAGACGACACCAACACCGAAGCCGATGGAAACAAAGAGCGGCCGGATCACAGTTACTGGAGTGAACGAGTCACCACTGCCGCCGAGGTTCGAGATGATCTGGACCATGACAAGGCCAACAACGTCGTCAAACATGGCAGCACTGGTAGTTACTGTGCCAAGACGCGACGTGATCAGCTGCGTAGTGGAAAGGATAGTAAACGTAGTTCCTAGACTCGTCGCACTCAAAGCCGCGCCGGCGGAGAATGCCTGGAGCGGTGTTGCGGAAACCAACTCCATGAGAATGAATGACAAGCCGATGGGAAGGGCGATTCCAGTAACAGCTACTGCGACAGAGAGATACATATTGGCGCGGAGGGAGGACAGGGCCGTGGACAGGCCGCCTTCATAGACGAGCATGATCAAGCCCAGGTAGCCAAGTTGCTGCATTACTGTTTCCACGTCACGGTCGAGCCATTTGGCCCCGGGGGTACCCCAGAGGATGCCAATGAAGAGTTGGCCGATTAAGCCACAGTACAGAAGCTTGTCCAGACAGGTGTTCACCAGGTTCAAGACCAGGAGGAACCCGGACTGGTTCAGGATGGTAGATATGGCCGGTTCATGGTAGGCAAATGCTGATTCTGCCATTTGACTTGAAAAGGGGTTCTTGGTTGATATCAAGTTTGGTGCCTTGATCTGTGCCGTAAAAGAAGTGGTAGATGTAAAGGACGTAGAGAGACAACAGACTCCATCAGAGATAAAACTGCACGGCAAGCACAGAATGCGGTAGCTGGATGGAAGAATAATACTGGTAGTGGTATCAATAGAGTTGCGACAGTAGTCGAGACAATAGTCGAGATGTAACAGTGGGAGAATCGGTGGGAATCGAGAAGGGGACGAGATGGACGCCAAGAGCACGTGCTGTAGTCAGGTGATGGCCAAGAAATCCGAAAAATACCAAATTTACCGGTCACAGGTGGTATCTTAGTATACCTTTGCTATATTATTACTTCATTTTCACTTGGTAATTTAAGTATTGGTTGTATGCTAAATACCGATGTTGTTGTGAGGCCTACACCTTGGATTATAGGCCATTGACAAAGTAACTGCTTCATGGAGATCCAGACACGTTGGGCCAGGGCTTATACATGTTACCATTGTGATTACATAAAGATGTGTATTGTGTGTACGACCATCCGACAACTTCGGCCACGCAACTACCTTAGAGACACAGTATTATTGGCAAAGCACAAGGGTCCAATCTAGCCGCATAATATATACATTTCTTCATAGCAGCAAAATGAGTTTCAACCGGTAATGACTGTAGTGTACATAGAACAAAAAAGACTACTAGATTATGTGCTGCTCCTGCCAGTTGGTTGCCTACCCTACGCCCCAACATAGGTGATGTTAGGAGTCGGGGGCGTCTCCATGCCTGATCCTAAGAAGTAATCGACATGGCTATCCTGAACGTAGCCCTTGAGGGTGACCGCATTCCGGTAAGCCGGGTTATGCATTAGCGTGTACAATCGGATATCGGAGGGCTGGTCGGTGGTGAAAATAATCAACTCGCTATAGTCATCGTTGGTGAAGACCACCTCCTCGCGCCAGTCGCCCAGGATATCGCCCTGGAACATGTGGTCACCGTCCGCCGTGGTTGCGCCCAATTTATACGTTGTAACCAGGCGTGTAAAGTCGCCAGCCTCAGCGTCCCATTTGTTGATGTTTCCGTCGTTGATGAGCTCGCGCAGCTCGTCGCCGTCCCACCACACACTGAGCTGGGGATAGGGGTACACGTCCGCATCCTGGGTCAGTTCCTCCGATGGGGCGTTGTAGAGGCCGAGGAACGACCAGGCTTCCATGCCCTCGTAGTTCGGGTCAATGTCGGCGACCATTCCACGGCCGTTGTCGCCTTCTTCGTCGTTCTCGTGCTTCCAGATGATGGTACCGTCGGTGGCATCATAGTAGTACTCATACAGCTTCGACGGGTTATCCTGCTGCACGCCGTACCCCTGGAGGCCATCACGGCTGGGGTCCATCTTGGCAATGTGCCACCGATCACCATGGACAATTCCCTCGGGACCGAGAGAGTATCGAAGAGTGCCATCGCCGTTGAGCATGAATCCAATCTCACCGACCTCGTCCTTGCCATCGCCATCAACGTCGATGATACGGGTGTTGTGGCCGTCAGGGCAGTCCTGGTCCTCGCGCTTCCAGGCCCATGCCAGCTCCACAGACTCGCCGTCAAACGTCCACGCCGCTTCGATGAGGTTGAAATCACCACCATCCTGGCGGTTCTTCAAAAAGGCAACGAGATGCGGGCGCTCTCCGTCAAGATACCCAGCACCAAACCGCGCACCCATAGGCCCGTCTTCAATATAATCATCCGGGATCTCTCCAGTCGCGCGCAGAGCTCCAGTCTGCCCATCAAGGAAGGCAACGAACTGGTGGTCATCATCGTCATACTCGAAGGTCTCGCCATCACCAAAGACCACGCCATTCGCAATGCGCAGCGCAACCTCGGCGTAGCCATCGCTATCAAAGTCATAAACAGTCACACCATCCCAGTTCCCTAAGTCAAAGGCCGTCGAGCCTGGCTCGATGTTGTCCTGGTTCTCACTGTTCGGGCCCATGTTAACCTCCCACAGCCGCGTTCCATTGCGACTGTACGCCTCCAGGCGCTGCGGCGACTCCTGACGGTCAACGACAAAGTCATACTCGCCGTCTCCGTCCAGATCGCCAACCCAGATGTATCGAATGGCGCCGCCAGATTCCATCGGAATGCGGAAATACGGGCCAACCTCGGCGTCGGCTTCAAGCGTCCAGCTTTCACTTGCATCGCTCTCCTCCCCATCCACAACTGTAGTGACATGGTACGTGTTATCCTGAGTCAAATCCGCTGAAGAATCCTCGTAGTTGGTACCGCCGGTGATAACCTCGTCGTTGAGGCGCTCCGGGTCCCCGTCACCTGCGGCGCGGTAGAGGTTGAAGCCGATGTCCTCCGGATCCAGACCTAGCACTCTCCAGCTGACGAAGGCCGCGTCGTCTGCGGAACGGATTGCAACGACCCCGCGGCCGAGATTCTCCAAGGCTCGCTGAGCATCGACGGTTGTAAAGACAGAGAGAATGGCAGTGGCCGTGGCCACGGCCATATGGGAGGTAATCCACATTGTGGAGGAAAAAGGTAGTTGTCCTTGTCTATGCGTTTACTTCAACGGGTCCTTCCAGCCTCTTTATACAGATCATGAAGCCGTGCAGGATGAATATGCGGGGCTACTTGACTACTCCGGAGTAATTCCCCGATGATAATCTGCAGCAGTTCTACCGATCCCCCGCGGGGAGATGCACTGAAACGTCATGGTCCAGTATCTTAATTGGTCTTCTTCCCTCTTAGAGACAACGTAAGCCATGGTTAATTGGAGACCGTTGCTGTCAGGGGT
This sequence comes from Aspergillus versicolor CBS 583.65, assembly GCF_001890125.1. NCBI lineage: Eukaryota > Fungi > Ascomycota > Eurotiomycetes > Eurotiales > Aspergillaceae > Aspergillus > Aspergillus versicolor. Next base: position 274,409 of record NW_024467537.1, read on the forward strand.
CTCCGGATCTGCAGGACGATCAGGCGACATCTCCCCCGATTGCCGTCGCTCTCAGTCCGAGGTCCGGTGAAATATATTACCCCGATTTTCCCATTCGGAGCTGATTGCAAGCTCCGAAGTATTTTGGCCGATGGTCATTGTCAACGGCAGAACTTAATAGGACCGATATAACTTCAGCTGCAGCAAGGAGACACAACCTCGACCAAGGGAGATAGATTCCACCGATTTCGTTTTCCTTTAGTCTGTTGGTTTAGCAATTAAACTTGATTTAAAGAGCGTACGCGCTGTTTTCCGACCCTAAGCGACGCTATTGATCTCGAAGAAGGAGATATCAATCCAAGATCCAGTACATTGTTGATTGAATGGTGGCAGCAGTGAAGAATCTCGTTGACCCCTGGAATATCCACTAAGCCTAACTGGGAAATGTCATTACACGTGATACGAAGACTGTTTTTGGTAAGGTCATTGGAGTTATGGCATTGATTGGCCATTGGCTTATTGGGTGGAGTCTCGCTTAGAGGGTCTCTAACCCCTTTGGTGGAGTGTTTTGATGCTGGATTCAAGGTTCCTTCCACCGACAACGGTGTCGATGATCTCAATAGAAACCTGGTCATCCAGCGTATTTCATTGCACTAGTATATGCGATGGTGGACTTTGGTCATCTCGCGTCCACTACGTTTATATGATCTGACGACCAGGAAGAGCAGTAACAGGGCAATAAGACAATAACAGAAAGGCTTGGACAGCGAGGCCGTCTGACTGAGCAGCAAATATTCCGGTTCAACTTCCGTTCGGCTATTTGGAAATTCCTGGTCTCGCCTGACAGTCTCGCAGTGTTCTATAAATGAACCAGGATGGCTGCCCTGTTGACAAGGCTGAGCTCGTAGTGCTTATAGGAGCCGCCGGGTATGGGGAAATTACAGGTGGGGCAGCTGACAATGATATTAACTGGAACTGACAGTCAGAATGTTTCAAGTATTCAGCAGGTTGGTCGTGTCGTAACTTCATGACCCCAGGTTGGTTGACAGCTTTAATGCAAGGGCCCTGAAGGGTGAACTGGTGGCGTCCGGCCCTGGAATGAAGTGGTATGGGGTTTTGGCTCCAACACGGTGAAACGTGGGGGCGGTGCTTCACAACAACAGTGAGTTATACAAGGGACTATTTGCACACCGATGAGACTTCAGAAGGAAGCGCTGCGGCTTGCGATGACTGCTGATGGTTACATTCCCGCGTGGAGACAGCCGGGGACTCAGCCGCACCGTATATTAATTTGTACCCGTGATAAAATGCATGGATGCTTGTGAGGGATCTCACTCTTGACCTGTGTGCGTTACGGTTCTAATCCATTGTTGACTGTTAGCGGTTGAATTGTCGAGTTGGGGGGGGGTCTACGATGGCAACTTTGTATACTGCAGGAACCCGACAAAGCGAGCTGCCACCACAATCAACTTGATGAAAATAGATTGAAGTGTTAACTCCGCCTCGCGCTGTGCAGACCCACAATGAAACCACACGCGGAGCTTACCGGATTTTCGCCTGATTGAGGAGCTTTTCGGAGCTTAGCTCGGCGTAGCGCCTCCACTCTAGGGCTGTGCAGCTGCATTCCTGCCAAAGATCACCGCTGGGCTGCCTGGTTTAGGCGATGAGTTACATCCAGCTTCTGGATTGTGCAGGCTTAAATTCCAAGGCCGTCTGCCAAGATATGGGGGCCAGGGGCGCAGTGTCTTCAGGGCCCCTGATTTGGCAAATTCGCGGAGAAGGATCATGAGGCTTGGAGTTGGCAAGATTGTGCCTGTTTCATTGGCGAGAGAGTGAGGACTTGAGGGCAGTGAGATTCCTGATCTGATCTGATTATTTTCAGCAGTTGACTGAGACCCGAGTATAAAAAGGGCGATCTGCACCACCGTTCTGAAGATCAACTCTTTATCTCTCCATTTTACAATCTTATTATTCCTATTCCTTACACCACTTCACCGTCACCATGCTTACCAAATCCGCCTTTCTTGCCGCTGCCCTCGCGGCCATCCCTGCCAGCGCCGCGCTAGACAAGCCTGCCCTAACTCCTGACCTCGACTACCTCCTTGACGGAAACACCGCCAACCTCCCTCAGAACGGGGGTGCCCACTGGGGAAAGTGGGAGGATGGCCTGATGCCCGAAGACTGCAAGAGCATCGCCGAGGGCCAGGACCTCAACCCCGCCGATTTTGAAGTCTACGACGTCTTCTACGACGATGTACGTCCTAGCCCACGCCGATGACTAGCAGTAAACTAATATTGTATAGTGCCAAGATGCCTGGAGCTTCTGCCGCCACAAGGACTCCCCCGAGGACCTGGAAACCTTGGTCAACACCTTCGGCCGCGTCCCCGTTAGAATGCGCAGCTGGGTATGCATCCACCTCTCTATGTATGATCACAACTAACAGAACTAGGTCCGTCACGTCCTGAGCATCCCCGGTAACAACTGGGCCTTCAACTCCAACGGAAACATTGCTCTGTCTGGAACAACAACCCACAACCTGGACGTCTGCCTCCACGAGACTGGACACTCTCTTGACCTGCTCGGTGCTTATGTCGATGGCGCTCTGTCTTGTAAGTCCCTTTATACCCTTGATACCCACGTCAAATAGCTAATGCGTAGCAGCAACCCAAGAATGGGAAGACGCCTACAACAAGGACTCTGCCGTCCCTGACAACTACGCCCGCACCAACCAAGTCGAGGTACTTCCCTACCCATTACCAGATATCTATGAACATAGCTAATTGATATAGAACGTCGCCCAAAACACCGTCGTCGGCATCTACGACAAGGTCGTCCCCGGCGGCTTCCCCGGCGTGCAGTCCGAGTCCCAGAAGATCGAGAACCAGTACAAGCTTCTCCAAGACAAGGCCGGCGAGCAGATCCTCCCCGGTGGCACTTGCGACCGTCACCTCCAGAACTCAGCCACCGTCTCTATCAAGTCGTCTTCTAAGCGGGAGAACAAGGTCGTCAAGGCCCGCGAGGCGCACGACTCTGCCCTCAAGGGGACATACACCAACATCGTGAAGGAGTTTACGCCTTTCAACACCAAGGACTTCCATGAGGAGCACTAGATGTGGAGGCTGATCATTTTATTGATTTATATGTTTGATTAATGATGCATGTATAGCGAGCGAGGTGTGGGCGGCGCTGGTGAGAGTTGTTTAATGTAGAGTAGCAGAGAAATATTTATATCTTTTGAACACCGATTTACTATCCAAATTACCTACTATAAACATCATGTCTAATGCCAGTATTTCGGCGCAATACCCGCCCGTGTCGAGATAATAGTACTCGGGTGTCGAGTCATATCAGAATTCGACCCGAAGATTTCAACCTTCCACATTGTACGGGAAAGCACGACTAGAATCCACCGCTGGGGGCTTGTGAGCGAAGCGGACCGTAATGTAGCTTGACAACTAGGCGACAAAGCTGCGTTGCGCTCGGGGTTGCGGCAAAGTAGGGCTACCCAGTATAATAGGTAACGAATTGGAACAGAGTGTGAAAACTTTTCCCACTTCAAATACCTGCAATGTATATCATAAAAACGCTTAAGGAATATACTGAGTACCCAGAGCCAATAGGTAGCCACTCGAGAATAAACACTGCACAATCAATCCCCTAAGACCTGCCTGGAATCTCCTCCAAAATCTCCGCCAGTCTATCAGGCATACTCAAAAACGGCGAATGCGAGCTCTTAATCCTGTAAACCACCTCTGTCTTCAATTTAGCCGATAACAGCTCCTGGATCTGGGCCGGGAGCCCGCGGTCATCCTCTGTGATAATATACGCAGACGGGATGTCATGCCACGGCTCATACGTAGCAGCCCCGGAAAACACCTCGCGCGATGTATGCGTAAGCTCAGACTCGGCCTTTTGCTGGATCTCAACTGGCACATCATGCAGTGCTATCTCTGCGCCGCCATTGCAGCGGACATAGTCGCCCTGTACACATCAGTTCCATGCCTTTTCATTCCGGAGTAGAAGAGCTTACATCAATCTCCATCCAAGGCAGAGGCTGTCCACCCAACATATCCAAAAGGCTCTGCCCCTTGTCTAAAGCAAAGGCAGCCATATAGACAATACGAATAACGCCGCCGTGTTTCCCAGCTGCCTTTCTCACGTCCTTGTCTAGCCCCTCAACGGCGCATGAAGCAACAACCCCGCCGTATGAATGCCCGACAACTACAACGTCTTTCCCTTCTTCTACCAACCGCGTCAGGACGGTCTTGAACGAAGCGACATCATCGGAGAGGGTCTTGTTTGGGGGCTCTGCGCCGATGGACGGATGCGCGGGGACCTCAGATGGAATGCCTCGTTTGGCAAGTTTGTCCTGGATGGTGCTGAATGCAGGCGGCATGAGCCATGCGCCGATTGAGAAGACGATAGTTGGTTTGGTAGCCATTGTATACGGATATACACGGAAGCAATGTCGAAAGGTTCTAGATGAACAGGCTTCTTTGCACCAGCGAACTCAAGCAGCCGGGGCAAGCAAAGCAACAGGAAAGGGGACGTCCCGCGGACCTGGAGTCCTTAACAGGCGAGTCCTTAACAGGCGAGTCCTTAACAGGCGAGCCCGCACTCTCGCCCGGCTAGTCGTGTTGCCGAAATGACAGCCGGGGCGACGCCTTCTCCACTTAAGCCGTTTAGTCCATTCAGGCCGGGGTTTGGAAGGCTCGGCTAGCTGACAGGAGCTAAGGTGCACTACTAACGACTGGCGTGTGCGTAGTGTGGATTCGAAGGAGCGATGGGAGAAATCGAGATCAGCAGAGAGGAACTGCTGGAGATGTTGGCTTACGGTTTGTGCTCGCCTGGGCTGGTGGGACGTATGAGACTGTCCCAACTGCAGAACCTCTCCAGGCCCAGACTGGACTTAAAGCTGGTTATATAACAGGGACAGGATGATGGATACCGGGATTTGAGACCTGACACGAGTCAAGGGGGTGACTTCGGGTGGTGGCGGCGGCATAACGTGGTCTGATAAGCCATCGTACCAGCAGACTGGCACGATACTTCCACGATGGATGCTTCTTAGCGAGATGGCCTCCACATGCCGTCTGTCATTCGCGGCCTGTCCCGTGTTGGATACAGTCCTGCTTCGATCGATGAGCACAGAGCCCTGAGCCGGCCCGAGGCTAAGGATTTCAAGCATGGGGATTTCCAGGGACTGCATCTTTTCTTCGGCGTGTCTGCCAGTTTCTCGACGTCGAGTCATGAAGTGGAACAATGTCGCCTGGGTACCTAGGGGAAAGCACTGTTAGCAAGCAGCGCGTTCCTACGCTTGTCCTTCCGGCGCTGGCAATATGCTTTCTCGTCTGCAGACTCATATCCAGGAGACTGAAGCGTCTGTCTCTTGGGATAGATGACTACACTTTGATTGTTGGACAGGTAGGTCGCAATCGATGTCCAAGCATGCCTCCTGCGTTCTGACCCTGTTAGATCTTTGTTATATCCATTGCAGGAATCAATTATGCTGGTCAGTATCCAGTTCTCTATCTGTATTTATGCTACTGACTGCTCCAGCAACATACTACGGAATGGGCCGGCATATGGCAGCCGTCATGCAAGAGGGATTCAACATGGTCATTTACATGAAGGTACTCACCCATACCCACTTCCAAGGTTGTACCAACAGATAACAGCTCCTCTACGCCTTCGAACCCCTCTACATCACCGCCGTCGCCATCATAAAATTCTCCGTCCTCCTCATGTACAACCGCATCTTCCCCGTCCGCAGCATCCTCGTCGGCAGCTACATCCTCGGCGGTATAACCCTCGCCTGGTTAATCTCCGTCGACCTCGTCGCTATATTCCAATGTACACCGATAAAGAAGGCCTGGCTGCCACAAACCCCGGGGACATGCATTGACCTGAAGGTGGCGTTAATCGCAAACGGAATCCCGAACTTCGTTACGGATATCCTCATCCTTACACTTCCCGGCCGGTCCATCTGGAAATTACAAGCGAGTGTCTGGCAGAGGGTTTCCATCATAGGCGTGTTTCTGAGCGGGAGTTTGTACGATTCCCACGCCGTTATTTTGAACTTGGCTAGCGGTGGCAGTGTGGTCTTTGCAAGTATCTACCGCTTCAGTCTGATCTTCCAAGTTGACATGGACGATATCCCATGTACGCCTCCCTTGCAGTCATATACACCATATCTCCCCTAACAAAACATTCAACAGGGACAATCGCAGACGCACAAACCTGGTGCGTCGTCGAAACATCTGCCGGGATAATCTCCGCCTGTCTTCCAACCGTCGTGCCGCTTATAAAACTCCTCGCGAAAGGCGTAGTCACGACAGCGACAACGGGGCTTTCAAACACAAATTCTCGCTCGAGGTCGAAATCGAATACACGCTCGAACCTGGTCAGAGGTGCGAATGCCGATGTGAATGATTCAGGGAATGGGCACCAGCTTGCCCGCTTAGAGTCGAGGGGTGGGCTAGTTCGTGGTGTGGGCGATAACTACAATGTGCAGGTGGAGAGTGGAACTGGGAATAGAAGCCGGGGGAGCTTGCATAACGAACATGGGATTAGGAAGACGCATGGGTGGACTGTTATTGAAGCCAGTGGGGATAGCGATTAACTGTGCTGCTTTGCTCGTATTTGGCAGGTATTGCCGTCATATATGGATATATAATACACAAAACTAATGCAAACGGAACGCTGTATGAATTATTAGATATTATTACGATAGTGTATCATCTAAATAGCCCAACTAAGGCATTAGACCATCAAGAACCACTTGCAGTATTATACCGTCTTTCTATTGCATTATATGCCAGCAGCCATCAACTCATTCCACCTGTTTGCAGCATCAGCGCCAGAAAGCCCATCCACCTCTCCCAAGATCTCCCAGCACCTCGACACAACCTCAGGAGGCGCATTACAGGGGGACTGCAGTCTATTACAGATCAACGCGCCAGGGCTGTGGATAGTCGGGGACTCGCCGAATGGGAAGTCACCCTGGTTCGTCGTGGTGTACACGTATGTCCACCCGTTGTTGAAATACGTGATCCACGGGTCTGAGCAGCTGCCGAAATCGGTGTCTGGGTCTGGGTCTGGGCCGGGCTCAGGTTCGTCTGTGGGTGTGCAGACTTCAGTTGTTTCAGTCACTGTCGTCGTGACCTGTTGAGTCTCTGTTTCGGTTTCGGTTTCGGTTGCAGTTATGGTGGTGGTCTGGATTAGGACCTCGGTGTCTGTTTCCGTCTGTGTCTCTGTCTCTGTCTCTGTGATGGTCTGGAAGTCTGTTTCGGTTGCAGTGTCGGTGACTGTTTCGGAAGACGTTATACTGATTGTTTCTGTTGTCGTCACCCCTGGGTCTGTCACGGTTGTGTCGGCGATCGTTTCAGTAGTGGTTGAAGTTACTGTTGGGCCTGCGGTGGTGATAGTGCTTGTCACGACGGGGCCTTCTGTAGTTAGGGTTGTGTAGTCGGTGGTTGTAGCAGTGCAGTCGGTGCTGGTATGGATTGAGACCACCGTGTCTGTGACTGTGACTGTCGCGGTGCCGGTGCCAATGTCGTCTGTGGGAGTGGTGATGGTGACAGTTACAGTTGGTGTTGGGACGTCGGGGCTGTACTTGTTAGCAGTGCCGTTGATATAGATCTGTTACTTACCAGTCGGTGATTGTCACAGTGGCTGTATTATCTCCATCTCCATCTTCACCATCACCATCTCCATTGTCGTCCTCACAATCCTCTCCTTTATCATGATCCTTGTCATGGTTCTTGCCATGAACTCTGCAGTGATCCTTATCATCATTTTCATCACCCTCCCCGTTGTCACACTCCCCAGACCCACAGGGAAAGTGGTTGTCTGGTATATGCTGGGCCAGACCTAACTCATTGCCCACCTGAGTCGGGGCAGCTGCAGCAGGAAAGACCCGCGGTAGCACGGCGAGAAGCACACAGGTGCCTCTAAACGACACCATTTTCAGAACAGGCTTATGTATTCGAGACAGTGGCAAGTGGACCGGGCAGAATAAAGTCCAAGTCCAAAAATCGTAGTCCACAGCGGGCCAATCTATTTATGCGCAGCACTCGATCTGAATCCCCAAGTTTCTGTCATTCTTTTCATCATACACTATCCAATGATTGTTCGCAAGGGAAAAAGGTGGCGTGCGAGATATCAACAAATACAAGCGAAGAATGCGCCATCCCGTCCCAGGAAAGTTGCGAGTCAGTTATCGGAATGGTGATGACGATCTTGCACGATATTTCAATATCAATGTGTCAACGAGGGACAGTTCTGGGGAGGTGAATGTTCTCCCTGCAGGCGGATCAATAATGCGCATTCTTGACCGTTGATCGAATGTGGTGGAGACCCCTTGTTTACATATGCGAGCACAACAAATTTGTGATAAATGCTAGACGCATACAGATTGTGCGAGGATAGTAGGTTTAATTAATTAAATTAACCATTAACTTGTAGTTAACCAGAAATGCGATACTTTATCCACGATACACGCGCCCAGCACCGCCCAGGTCTTATAATCCGACATTACTCCCAATCTTAAATAGCTGCAGCTCAAATAGCTCACTAGAAAGAGTGAAAAGACGGAGGAAGGCCGACTCCGTGGAGAAACCGTGCGGTGCAGCTCCGGAATATATACCCGCAATGACGGTGCCAAGGGCAAACACACATTAGTCTTCGACAAAAGAAGTGCTCCCCCAGGCGATTCAAAGAGGAGAAAGACGATCAACACCCCGTTCGGAATCGGTGTGGGGAGAACGTGGAGAGAAAGCGCAGGGAAGCGCAGAGACCAAGAGGGGAGCCTCCGAGATTTCTCCGGATGCAGTCAGGCCATTGGGGGATAAATAGTGAACACTCCCCCGCCTGTACGACCTAATTTATCTTGCAGCAGAGGTGAATGCGCGCAGTATTTCTGTCGCCATGGTCGCGTTTTCTCCTGTGGCCTTGGGCCTTTTGACGCTTGTCGGACACTCCACGATGGCTTCTGCGCAGGCTCCTGGTTCGTATCCACTCTATACAATATACGCGGGGAGATGATACTGATAATACTGTTTCAGTCGTCGCCGACGGCACCAGTTTTGCCCTGAATGGCGACAACGTGTCCTACCGGTTCCACGTCAACGAGACCACAGGCGATCTTGTATCCGACCACTTCGGCGGTATTGTTGGCGGCGCAATCCCCTCGCCCAAGGAGCCCGTAGTCAACGGCTGGGTCGGTGAGCCCGGTCGAATCCGGCGCGAGTTCCCCGACCAGGGCCGTGGTGATTTCCGCATTCCTGCTGTTCGCATTCGGCAGTCGGCTGGGTATACTGTGAGCGATCTCCAGTACGATTCGCATGAAGTGGTGGAGGGGAAGAGCGGCTTGCCTGGACTGCCGGCGACGTTTGGGGATGCAGGTGATGTGACGACGTTGATTGTGCATCTGTATGACAATTATAGCTCTGTTGCGGCGGACTTGTCGTACTCGATCTTTCCCAAGTATGATGCTGTGGTGAGGAGTGTCAACGTTACCAACAAGGGAGAAGGGAATATCACCATCGAGTCGTTGGCCAGTCTGAGTGTCGACTTTAACTATGAAGACCTGGAGATGATCAGTCTACGAGGCGACTGGGCTAGAGAAGCCAATGTCCAACGGAAGAAGATTGACTATGGCGTGCAGGGGTATATCTCCCTGTCTTTCTTGCTATATGTCTACATAAGCTGACTGCACAGATTCGGGAGCAACACTGGATACTCCTCTCACTTGCACAATCCCTTCCTGGCAATCGTAGAGCCATCGACTACCGAATCCCAAGGCGAGGCATGGGGCTTCAACCTCATCTACACCGGGTCCTTCTCCGCTGAAGTCGAAAAAGGATCCCAAGGGCTGACCCGAGCCCTACTCGGCTTCAACCCTGACCGTCTATCATGGACCCTTGGCCCCGACGAAACACTAACAACCCCTGAATGCGTTGCAGTATACTCCAAGAACGGCATCGGAGGCATGTCTCGCAAGTTCCACCGTCTCTACCGCAACCACTTGATCAAGAGCAAGTTCGCGACATCGGACCGCCCCGTCCTGCTCAACAGCTGGGAAGGCGTCTACTTCGACTACGACCAGAGCAGCATCGAGACTCTCGCCGAGCAATCCGCCGCTCTAGGAATCCACCTCTTCGTCATGGACGACGGCTGGTTCGGCGACAAGTATCCTCGCGTGGCAGACGACGCCGGCCTGGGCGACTGGACGCCAAACCCAGACAGATTCCCCAACGGTCTCGAACCGGTCGTTGAAGACATCACCAGCCTCTCCGTCAACGGCACAGAGGACACAAAACTCCGCTTCGGCATCTGGGTCGAGCCCGAGATGGTCAATCCCAACTCCAGCCTGTACCGCGAACACCCGGACTGGGTCCTCCACGCAGGGCCCTACCCACGCACCGAACGGCGCAACCAGCTCGTCCTCAACCTCGCCCTCCCAGAAGTCCAAGACTTCATCATCGACTTCATGACAAACCTCTTGAATAGCTCCGACATCTCCTACATAAAATGGGATAATAACCGCGGCGTCCACGAGACACCCTCGCCCAGCACCGACCACAAATACATGCTCGGCCTCTACCGCGTCTTCGACACCCTCACCACCCGCTTCCCGGATGTGCTATGGGAAGGATGCGCCTCAGGCGGCGGCCGCTTCGATGCTGGAGTCCTGCAATACTTCCCCCAGATCTGGACGAGCGATAACACCGACGGAGTGGACAGAGTCACCATCCAATTCGGGACATCCCTTGCGTATCCCCCCTCGGCAATGGGCGCGCATCTCTCCGCCGTACCAAACCACCAGACGGGTCGGACTGTTCCTCTAGAATTCCGCGCGCACGTCGCCATGATGGGCGGGTCGTTTGGGCTGGAACTTGACCCGGCCACTCTCCAGAATAACACTGCCGTGCCGGAATTGCTCAAGCTTGCGGAGAGGATTAACCCGATTGTCCTGACGGGTGATCTATATAGGTTGAGAGCTCCTGAAGATTCGCAGTGGCCTGCTGCGTTGTTTGTAGCGGAGGATGGATCACAGGCTGTGCTCTTTTATTTCCAGCTTCAGCCGAATGTTAACCATGCCGCGCCATGGGTGAAGCTTCAGGGGTTGGACGAAGAGGCCCAGTACAAGGTTGAGGGCGAGGGGACGTATACAGGAGCAACATTGATGAATATGGGGCTGCAGTATACGTTTGATACGGAGTATGGCAGTAAGGTGGTGTTTATTGAGAGGCAGTAATAGCTGACAAGTAATGAATTATATGGCAGGATAATCTAATTTACTATCAAACGATACTTATAGTTTAGCTTACCAGTAGATCCCCCATGGTGCATGCACTCTAGCATGCTGATAATCCTCGTAATCTGCAGCCCCATTTATAGAAGCATAGCCGGTCTTAGTTATGTATCTGTTTCGCATTATTCTTGCTCAGATCATAACCTAATTCTGTATGTATTCAGGTCCTGGAATTCGTACAAATTAAATGTCAATAAACCCACGAGCCTCCTGACTCGCACTCCATTCATAAAGTCATAACAAACGATATATCATATCCATCCAGAATCCGATACAAACCAACCACTCCAGTAAGCAACTAACATACAATCACTGCACCAAATACGCCGAGCCCGCCAACGCAGCAGGCTAGTGACTTCCTCAAGAACATACTCTACCGCTTAAAAAGACCACTTCTCGGACTCGGCGTGGGCCCAGGTCCAGGCCCAACACCAGAACTCCCAGGAGCTGGGCCAGATAGAGCAAGTCCACCGGGACGAGGTCCACCACCACCACCACCACCACCACCAGCTGTGCCATTATAGTAATCCCCAGGAGCCGTTCCCACATCATCGAGCCGAATAAACGGTCCCACAGCTTCATCTGTGCTCCCTCCCTTTGTTCGCGTTCTGGATCCGGATATCGACGCCGAGAGGTGATGCGATCTGGAATGCCGGCCCCAGTTGCTTCCATTCTTGGAGCTATTCTTGGACTTGTTCTGACTCGAGACCTGTGTCGAGCCGGAAAGAGTGAGTCTGTCTGACAGGGATGCGAGACGTGGCTTGAGCTGCCCACGGTATGTACGGATGATAAGCGAGCGGATGGCGGGCATGCAGGCCCATACGATGCCGACCTCGAATTCGACGGTGGATATCATGCCGACGGGGGCGAAGTCTCCTATTCAACCAAATACAATGTGTTAGTTATGGTCGTTCCATGGGTGGTGGGGTGTTTGCTGCTTACGGGTTGGATTGGCGGTTTTGTTGAAGCCGACTGTTTTGACGAGTCGGAAGATGCTGATGACCGTGACTCTGCGAGGGCTGGTGTCAGATATAGATATATAGATATAGGAGGAATGGTGGCATACGCAGCTCCCACGGCAAACATGGCGCACACGCCTAGCTTCTTCTCAAGCGGCATCTGCAGCTTAGCCAGTGTCGGCATCGGGATGATTATAACCAAAACATCCAGGATAATATTCACAATCGAGTGGGATAGTAATAGTTTATCCTGGTTAAGGCACTTTCCAACATGCTCGCCGTCCCACTGGGTCCAGTAGTAGCTGACCGGTTTACATGAGAATATGAGGATAAACACCGATATAATCCCCCAGATAAGTGTCACGGCCAAGATAGTATATGCTGGAATACGCACACCACGATTTGGGAAGATATCAAGGTAGAGACAGAGCATCGATATTTTAATAGTGGCAATACAGGCACAGTATATCGCTTGGTCGACAAAGAAGAGTTTGAGGATCTGTTGGATGTTATCAAAAGCGATCGTCCACATATCTTTTCCTAGGCCGATTTTGCACACTATACATATTAGCAGGAGTAATTCCTATGATCAAGGAAATACCTACTTTCGATTCCAATGCCGCAGGTTGAAGCAGCCAGGAGCTACACCTGTTAGCATCCTCCATCAACCATTCAACCTGGAGCTCACGCACCAGAGTGAAAATTAAGACATAATCATCCAGTCCTATTTTCCTATCTAAAACCCGGTTTGTCAGGCGCATGAGAACCGCGGTACTTGCAACTATGATGCCAACAATAGCCACAATCGCAAATGCTTCTGTTTCGCTGGTCAATGGATAATCACACGTTGCGTAGGTCATATTCTTCGAAGCTATGCTCATTAGCCCGATAACTCCTCGCAGGTGGGTATCAGTAGCCATGTACTTAATGCGTCTTTGATACTGCATTCGCTGAGAATGCATGGCTCGATCTGCGCTGCGATCTGGGGAGTCCGGCAGACACAGGCTGTATCGGTCAGTGCACATGTTGAGTTACCAACAACCGAGACGAAACACGGCAGCTAGAGGAATTAGTTTGAGAAATGACTAGCAGGGCCTGTGCGAGCATACCGCGCAACTTGGAAGATCCATTTCAGGACAGTCCGGGGAAAGACTGAGAACGTAGCCGGGTGCCTGGCGGTATATTAATAACACGATACGCCACTGGCCAGTGGAGTCCAAGCTCCCTTCCAAGAGGCAAGTCGAGGAAGGACTAGGGCCAAGAGATCATGGCCGTTATTTCATTGTAATCACTGACCTATTAATGGCCCATGGTCACCGAGAAAATGCGATCTCAGCCGGGATTTCCCCGATTTGCATGCTCTCTCTTGGCTCGGCTAACACCAGTGGACCTCTAGATCTGCTGCATGACTCGAGTCGTGAAGAAAATTGCTGCATCGCAGTCTTGCGGTTTGCCTGCATCGACACTAGTCCAGTTCGCTGTAAAAATTCGGCAATCGCGTGTTTTGCCCCAGCTGCCAAGGCCAATAACAGGGAAAACAAACACAAGAGAGTTTTCTGGTTGGTTCCAGCTGTGCTGATTGGCCTGTATTGGCTTCTTTTTCCCCGGTTCTGGATCTTTGGTTGATCGTGTGGAGAATTGAACTGTGCATGAACATGTAGCTTTCTGCAAGAAAATACGTAGGTAATTGCCTGCCAACGCTTGGTTAAATCCTGCAATTTGCGTGGTACTCCATGATTCACTATTCCATGTTACTTTTCGTTGTCTACTATTGTTCCTGTTGGCGAGGGGAAGGTGGCCGTTTGTCTTGAGCCAGTGGGCCAGGGCAGGAGGATCTCCACTCGCCAGAGACTTTGCAGAGTATGGTTCAGTTCCACGTGTGAAGGTCCCAGCAGAGTTCTAGACTCAGGGTCAAAGACCCAATTGCCATGATTCGTTCGCCTTGCTGGGAAATGACTACGTAGACCGTTGTCAGCGACAGTCAACTGTAGAAGCCTTTCATGCGCACGACTGGTCGTCAAATCCGACATTCCACTGCCTGCCAATTCTGTAACGAGACTCCAGGAGCATTATTAGCAGGTATAGCCGTCTAACCAGGTTGGATATTATTCCCTTACATTTTTATCGCTTACTCACGGACGTCGACCTAATTCCAATCCCAATGACCTCAGTTAAAAGGATGAGGAATTACCAAGCTGCGTAAGACGAGGTTAATTGATGTAGGGACACCGAGGGCAAAAGCTCTTCATATTGAAACTATGGTATACGCAGAAATTGACGGTAGAATATGGGTTGACGGTTTCGACGGTGAAACTTCAAGTGCTGGGATCTGTGCAATTTATATGTAAATGCAGGTTATTCATACTTGCAGAAATCGATCTATATCCACTGTCTAGATATAATGAATGATATGCTATATCTAATGTAATTCTTGTTGAATCCCCCCAGAGTTAACCTGCCAGTAGATCCCACACCGTCAGTGCATGCACCTTGGTAACATGGATAGACTCATCCACGGAGGCTGACTCGTTCACAGACGCCACTATAACGTCAGTTAAGTCCAGATAAATATGACAATATAGTATCACTTACTACTCAGCGGACTACACCCATAAACATACGCCGGAATCCCAGCATACCGATAATGCTTACAATCCGTAGCCCCCATAGACGGAATCATAGCTGGTCTCGATCCGCCCACATCCTCCGCATTCTTCTTAATCAGGTCGATAACAGGGTGATCAATAGTCGAGAAACTGGCTGGGTTACTGGCAGCTTCCTGTTTCCTCAATTCAATACTTGCACTGGCATATTTCTCGTCTGCGATGATCTCGTTAATGACATCGAGAACCTCTTCAGCGAGTAATCCAACAGGCAACCGTATATCGAGCTCGAACTCGCAGTGGTCCGGGATCATGTTAACCTTGACGCCACCCTTGATAGTCCCGATATTGACAGTTGGCTTGCCGATTATACGCGAAGTACCTGGCCCCATGGCCACATCCACCGCAGCCAGGACCTCCGGATCCGTCATGTATTTCGCGATATCAGACGGTGGATTCGGCTGTATAGACTCGACTGTTTGAACAACGTCATTCAGAAAAGCCATAGCTATCCGTATAGCTCCTTCGCTATACCATCAAATCAACACCGTAACCACGTCAAGATGGGTTCAAATAGGACTGACCTCAAATTCAAATACGCCCCATGCGCCCCCTTACAAGCAACAACACCGGACATCCTCAACGTCCCCTTCTCAGAAAACCGCACGCTCATACCAGACGGTTCCGCAGAGAGCATCACATCCCCACCCCATCTCTCCTTATCTTCTTGAAGCAGATGCTTCGTACCATACTTACCCCCCGTCTCCTCATCTGAGACAACACACAGCGCAACACTACCGGATAAATGCTGGCGGTTCGCGTAAAGCGCTGCGTATGCGAGGACCAGCGAGGCAGTGCCGGATTTCATATCGACGACGCCGCGCCCGTGGATGCGGCCGTTGTCATAGTCGCCGGAGTAGGGATCTCGGCTCCAGCCTGGGGTGTTTGGGTCGACGGGGAATGTGTCGATGTGGCCGTTGAGGACGATTCTGGGGCTGGGGTCATCGCCGGGATTGGGAGCAGTGCCGTTGAATTCCGAGACGATGTTTGGTTTGGAAGGGTCTGGGGAGATGAGGTCGTATGGGATATTTTGGGAATGGAGGTAGTCTGTTATGATTCTTGTTGCGGCGGTGGTGTCGCCGGGGGGGTTTGGGGAGGGGGTGCGGACGAGGGACTGTAAGAATTGGATTTGCGGGGTAGTGTTGTTCAGAGTTGAGAGAAAGTCTGTCTTTGACATTTTGATTTATCTCACTTATTCCGAGATTGTTTTTCTTCGATTTGTGTCGGATTGTTGGTCGTGGTGGTATATATATTCAAGCGTATGGCGTAATTGAACTCCGACCAGCTCCGATCGACTCCGACATACAATCGACTCCGATATCTACTCCGATGAGTCTACAGATATTTCTCATCTCAACGATCTTTACTGAACAAATATTTATTCTTTCAAGTTAATCATTTAATGAAGTTAAAAACATGATGCTACCAGTCAATGCAGCTCCCAAGACTGCGCACCACCCGCGACAAGCCGATTAAACAGCTGATTCCTGCCTCGCATATCCGTCAGATGGAACGTCTTCTCCGGGTCTTGTCCTTTAATAACTAAACCCTCATTCGCAGCTTCTTCTGTCCCCGCCGCAAACTGCACAACCAGTTTGCCCTTCCACCCCAGTCCCTCCGTCTTCCTCAGCTCCGTGATCTCACTAATCGGGACTTGGAATCCTATATTATCGGACTTTTGGCTGTCGATGCTCAGATCCTCCATATTAAGTTTTGCGGACGCGCGGGATGTGAAGTACAATATCGGTCCGGTGTCAGTCTCTCCCTCTCCCTCCCCTTCTTGCCCTTCACCTGCTGAAGACCTCGGCGAAGAATCAATAACAGCAGTCCCGCGCTTCCTCTCAAACTTCGCGTCGAAAACAAACGGTCCATTACTCAGCGTCGGCGGCGCAATAAGTGCAATATTCCTCTCCAGCACAGCCGAAATCAACCCCTTGGCGTAGTGTTTCGTGCCCGCCCCCGAGAGAGCCATCGCGCGGTTATACGCGATCTGGCCCTTAATCGCGGTCGTGATAGCGCGACGGGCGAACTTCAGAATCCGCAGCCATTTCTTCGGTTTGGCCTTGATCTTCGTTTTAAGGCCGTCCGGGGAGGATGGGTCGGTGTTGTCGCTGTCCTTTGTGCTTTCCCTGGTGAGGGTTGAGGTGTCGTCGTCCCCGTCCTCTTCCTTCTTTGCGGCGTCGATGGCTTTGGTGCGTCGCCGCCAGAGCTGCCATTGCGATGGGTATTGGTCTTTGTAGGCGCCTGGTGGCGGGGGTGCTGGGATGGGACTTGCGGCCATTTCCCCGATGCGGAGGAGAACGAGGGTGAGCTGGGCGTTTGTGGGGACGCCTTTGAGGAGGGTTCTGGTCCTGTTAGTTATGGCTTTCTATTTCATGTTTGGGAGGACGCACTTGTCAATATCCAGATATTCTTTCCAGTTGGGAATGTTCTTGTCGAGGAAGCCGACTGCGCGACTGAGGACAGGGTCGCCGAAGAAGGCGAGTCCGATTGTGAGTGCCACAGACTTGACGATCATATGGCCGGACAAGAACAGTGATACCACGCATACAGAGCCCAGTATCAACGCTATTTGCAGACGCGGCGCAATTAGAGTGAAGGGCGGCGTTGGCGACAAGAGACTGCATGTGTCAGTTTCATCAGTGAAATAGGGTAAGGTTATGACGAACTTGGAGAATCTTTCACAGAGATCCGTAACGTCGTTCAGAATCTTCAGCGTAACACTGATAGCCGGGGAACTCTTGGGCTTGCCGGCCTCGTCGCCGGCCGTGATAGCCAGAGTGCCGGAGTCTGTCGTTTCGACTTGGACTGGCTCATCGGGCTCGGCGATAGACGTCGTGAGACCGGTAACAAGAGCTGCGGCTTCGGCTTCGGCTGCTTCGCCTTCATGCGCTTCATTTGGTTGAGTGGCTTGCGCAGGCTTTTCATCCTTTCTGTGAGGAATGGCCTGTGCCTCTGAGATGGGCGGGAAGATGTGCGATCGGGTTGAAGGCGAGAAGGTCATGAGTAGCAGCACGCCAGTAAGCATCGGAACCAGGCGATCGCATAGCCATGCTACCAGATACACCTGGGCTTATTAGTATACACCGTAAAATTGATTAGAGTAGAGAGACATACAGCAAAGAAGGTCCCCGTCCGGCGGGGATCCTCCCACGAGCGCAGGTGGTTAATATGGTTGAAGAAGAGCCCGAATTTAACAATAACAGAGATATAAAATCTCTCAATCGTCTTCTGCAATTTCGCAGGCGGAAACTGCTCCTCGGCCGAGCGGTTCAGGTCGAGCTGCTGCGAAGTCCGGGGAACAGACTGGACATGGCCCACTTGCTGCGCCTGTTAGTCTCGATCGCAGACGCAGTGGAATGAATATACCTTGTCGAAGCGGCGGATGAGACGCCAGAGGTCCTCGTCGCGGATACCCTGGGCGATATTTTTGTCGGCCATGGTTGTCAACAAAGTAGTTGTTGGGATGAGGGGACGGACCGTTGGACCCTGACGTCGTGCCAAGTGTGGCGACGTGGGGCGCTTAATAAGGGAATATCACCCTGTATATGGCCAGTGTTGATGATCTGTTATATCTTGCTGCCTTCAGGTAGCAGTTTTCTTTAGTTCTATTGATCTATTAAAAGATATTATGGTCTGCGTGGACGTCTGCGTATTTACTGCTTTGCCTTCAGGGACCACCGTTCACCTATATGTATATTATGTTACTTAACTACCCATTAACTAAAGGCTATATAGACTTTTATGAGTAAAATAAGCCACATTTTTTATCTAGTATATAATTCTTTATTTTCTTCTCCTTCCAGGGTTTCTCTTTCAGATGCTATTAGTTACTTTTGGTACTTGATAGGTGTTATGTCGGTGCACTCAACGCATCGATGTGTTAGTTGCTGGCACTGCCACCATTGACGTGGGAGGTTATTGGGACATTATATGAGAATAGCAACAGCTTGGGCGGAAGGGCTGGGGCGAGCTTGTGGCTGGCAAAATCTGCCCCTTGGCCAGATGCAAGGGAGCGGATTCGGACGTCGTAGAGGGGCAAGTATTAATCTTGAATAGTCTTGGTGAAGGTCCTGCTGAGTAGCAACATTTGAATGTCTTATTCATTAACTAGACAGTGCTTACAATAGAGGATTATCAGATATAAGACAGATCCAGGACACCAGGCGTCACATTTATATGCTGCCAATTCCATTTATCAGAACAACCGGCGAGCGAGGTACTCTAAGGCGATTTTCTTCATATCTCAGTAATTTATCTCTCTTCACACTCAATCTATTCTGTCCTAGCCTACAAGGCGTATCCTTCCAACTGCACCCTACTCTAGTCAATGCTACTTGGGATTAGACCCAGCAAGTGTAAAGGAAAACTCAACTCTCTCCCGAATATATGGTAAATCAAGAGCACATGACAAGTTGAAAGATACAATCACCTCACCAAGACCTAGTGATTTGACTCTGGTGGAGCGGCGTTCTTGAAGACATGCATATCGGACAATAATTGAAGGATGCTTAACATTTCAAGCTTACCTTGGCAGCTCAGGAATCGCCTTGTTCTTTCACTAAGTGGGTCAACCGTCCAGGACTGAGACATGGTGAGAACCTTGTGGTTAATTTATAGAGGGTACTGTCTGCGAGTACCTTATAGTTAATATCAATAACATACCTGACATATACTGATGAATAGCCTTGAGACAGCGCAGGGACCTTGGCTGGTCATCGAATGCAGGCTGCTTACAGTCACTCCACTTATCCTGAACCGTGAGTATAGCCTACAGGGGACAAGCAGCTGCTTTTGGAAGTACGTCCGTAGGCGACGGCACCATCCTTGTACCTTGTAGACCTGATTTGTGATGAAAGAATACCGTAGAAGCCGACAGGGCGAGGAACTGCTCATAGACAAAGGTATATAAGGCCACAACGTACCGACCTTCCTCTCACCATCACAGCACATCAGCAATCAATCACTCTATAAATCCAATTTCCAACCCTTTGCCAAAATGAAGTCGGTTCTCGCTATTTCCAGCCTCGTCTCTGCCGCTCTCGCCGCTGCAACTCCCAGAGCACTAGATGAGTTCCAGCTCGTTATCACCGACTCTGCGTCCCGCACCAGCGAGCTCCAGGACCGCGCCCTCATCACCCAAGGCGACGCCTTCATCGTGGCCAACAAGGGTGACCACGGCATCAACTTCACCGGCGGTGACGGATCCCTCGGTATCCAGAACGGCGACGTTGGTATGTCTTCTCTTCCTCTATATCCCAAATACAGCACCAGTTGGCTAATTTGAGGCAGTCTACGTCGGCACCGACGGCCATGTCGATCTCAAAAGCACCGACGGTGTGGCTTCCGGTGGGTTGACAGATGGCTTCACCACGGGCAGCAACAATGTCCTTGAATGGACCCAGGGAAGCTTCTATGCCTGTCCTCATGTTAGCTTCTACGCTCAGGGGCCTGATACATACATGATCTATGCCGATCGCTCTGGTGCGACTCTCGACACGGATTGCATTCAGGTTACGCTTACTGAGACTGCCATCTAAATGTCTTGATTGGTTATGATTTTGAGGATGTGGAGGGAGGTTCTATAGAACGTGTAACTAACTGATACTGTCTTTTGGAAATATATTATGATTTCGTTGAACTAGCTTCGAAGGACTCTACTGCGGATCTAACTGTACGTAGAGAGTTGAGTGATTAATGGTTAGGGCGTGGCCTTCTACCACCGTGCCTCAGGCTGCCTAGAGTATCAGGGCATTCCCAGAACACGCTAGGATCTACTTACTGAGTAAAAGATAGTCAGGGTAAGTACTAAAATAAAAAGCAAACGCTACCTCCCTGGTAGAAATCAAGTACATATGTTGTTGCCTTCCAGGTTACAGTTTTTCCTTGTATAGTCTGCTTAATTGCTGCTCTCCCCGCGTTAAGGTGTTGGTGATGACGTCGGTTTTCACTCCAATATGCGACCGTAATTCACAAAACCAGTTCGTTGATCTCCGACTGTTCTTTATATTTGAAGCTTGAACATGTTATTCGCGGAGGAAGTGCTGTGTATGTCCTCTATCCTATCTTAATATTACGTATACAGCCGTCGTCAATCTACGTACACCCTACAGGATATTGAGCGAGCGAAGTGTTGTTTCTCGAAACTCCATTTCTACCATAGCTTAATAGCTCCAGTAGTAGATTGAAAATTTGAATAATCATCAAGTTTATCGTGGGACGGCTGCAGCTATCCAGACGTTCAGATGCAGGTAGGGCTGGCCAAGATCCCTAGTAAGTGTCCCTGATGCAGGTGTTTATTATGTGCCTCTTTTAAAGTCAGAATTATCCATACTTTGCCATGCTTCTGACGACCAGTGTCACTCACCGGCTTCACTAATTTCCACAATCGAAGCCGGAGACAAGCCAAGCAGCAAACAAGCGGACGTTACCAATCTCAAACAGCTAATCTGGGCCACTGGACAGATCTGTCAGATCGGCAACCAATGTAGCAACTCCGCTGTATGGAGTCCGATCGATCAGATGGTGGGGAAGACATGGCAGCGCCTCTTGATACGACCGACAGCCCGACTGTGAGCTACGGTGCGCTTAACGGAGGATTACTAAGCAGGAATCGACCTTATCGATATAGAAGCTAGATTGAATTGAGGCTTAACCTCCGAAAGAATGACTATCTAGGGGTTTATATAGCTTTCCAAAGACCTCACATCCTTCCCGATTAGGTCATGGATCAACTACTAATAAATTCGGTATATCGAAATATTTCGATATAGAGAGATGCTGGTAGCGAGGTGCTGGATCCTCATGACTAAGCAAGATCTCCACCTCCTTCGGCTGACAACGACGTTTCATTTGGCGCCGATTCACCTCCTGGGAAGTAAAGATTCTTGGCAAGATGGTCTTCACTTATTGGTCTTGTCCTGTCCAATCGGATTTGATAGAACTACACGATCCAATCCCATAGCATGCGGCGCAGGCACACATATCGCCCGAAACAAGCCACCACCACTGTATCATTTACAAAGTTTGACACTCTTTGTCTTCAGGCGGTGTTAATTTCCACTGCGTGACAGATTCTGCGGCATAGGGCGTCTGGGACAGCGGGAGTTTGCTTTGGCCCCAAGGATCAGGAAGGCGTCGTCCGTGCTAATTTATACCCGAAATGGCTTCCTTATTGGTTACGCTTGGCAGATCGATGTACCAGGTTATAAGAATTTAAAGGCCGTCAGCCGCCGCTGCTGTAAAGGAAGTAGTTGTTCGATCAAGCTCAGATTCCACAGCAAAGCCGGTCTTTGCGATTCCATTCCTTTGCTGCTTATATTCATTCCTTACCACACCTATTGTCTACTGCCGCAGGCGGCCTTCACACTGTCCATCACAGACGAGATTACCATTATTTTCGCCACAGACTATTCTGTCCTGTTAAATACACAGCTCAGCCCAGTCTAGAAGCCTCCTCAGAACCATTCTCACATCATCAACACATCCCTGCATATCCTCACCAAACAGAGTGCAACAACACCATGAAGCCCTTCACCCTCCTCACAGCCCTAACAGGCTTTTGCCTAACCACCGCCCTCCCCACCAACGCCGTCCCACGCAGCACCACCAAGGAAATCTGGCAACCCCCCGCAGGAGCAACCTGGCAAATCGTCCTCTCCGGCGCCTTGAAAGACAAATCCATCGCGCGTCGACATCGACCTATTCGAGAACCCCGCCTCTACAATCTCCGCCCTCCACGCCCAGAACCGCAAGGTGATCTGCTACTTCTCCGCAGGCACCTACGAGGACTGGCGCCCTGACGCCAAATCCTTCTCAGATTCAGATATCGGGTCCCCGCTGGATGACTGGGAGGGCGAGAGCTGGGTTGATCTGCGCTCGAAGAACGTGCGTGCTATCATGAAGAAGAGGCTTGATTTGGCTGCCCAGAAGGGATGTGACGGGGTTGATCCTGATAATGTAGATGCATATGGGAATGGGAATGGCGGTTTTGACCTGAAGCAGTCCGACTCGGTGGATTTCATGAACTGGCTTTCTGGGGAGGCTCATAACCGGGGCCTGGCGATTGGGTTGAAGAATGCTGGGGCGATTATTGATCGTGTGCTGCCGAATATGCAGTGGGCTGTGAATGAGCAGTGTGCGGAGTGGGATGAGTGTGGGGATTTCATGCCGTTCGTTGATGCGGGTAAGCCGGTTTTTCATATTGAGTATCCCAAGGGGGAGGAGACCAATAATGAGGTTATGGTTAGAGGGAGGAAGAAGGAGGAGGCGTGTGATCCTGATGGGGTGAGGAGGTTCTCGACTGTGATTAAGAATATGAACCTGGATCATTGGGTGCAGCTGTGTTGATTGTTGTGGTGGTCTAGTCTTTACCAATGAAGCATGATGTGTTCTATACCTATCACGGTGTATACAACGGCTTGCCCCCTGTACGTCTGTAACGAGAATTCAACAAAAGGTAGATGACCTCCTGAGATACAGCCAATACCAGTCCACCAGATACCAGCCCAATCATGATAATTAAGCCCCTCAGGTATCTATACATAATATACCACGTTAGTATCTGGCCTGGTGTAATATTGGCGAGTTATTACTTACGTCGGCGAATCATCCGCCCTGAATATCTGAGTCCCAGCCAGCAGCCCACAAATCGCACTCATCACCCCTGCAATTATTAGCACATACAACCAAAGTTACACTCCTAACTTACACATCCTATCCAAATTAGCAAATATTCAACAAAACTAATGAAGGGAACGTACGAAATAGCAATACTCCTCTCCGCCGTATCCCTACAATTCAACTGCACCCACACATTATGCACAGGATGATAACACACCGCAAAGGCATTAACTACCGTCCACATACCGAACCGATTCCACTTTGGCGCATAAGGCAGAACGCATCTCGCTACGATTAACACAGCCAGGTAGCAGCAGATGGCTGTTATAACTGTAAGACCGCGCTTCTTGGTGCGATCGCTCACCCACGCGAAGAAGAATACGATAGGCAGGGTCATGAAGGCGCCGATTGCGCTTAGGGCGTTGGCTTGTACCCGGGTGAAGCCGAGGGACCTGAATGGTTAGTTTGGATATAGATATGTGGTTAGGTGGCGTACATGATTATGCTTGGGGTGTAGGTTGTCAGCGGACTCCACGTGGCGAAGACACAAGCTGTAGAGACGAAGTGAGGCCAGCGGCGGTAGTTAAGCAATGTCTTTCGTACTGTTGAGAATGGGATTCCACTTCGGAGACTGTGGGTAGATGGTGAGCTTTCGTGCCCTAATCTGGCTGTGAGGATGTGCTGCTCTCTGTCTGAGAAACGAATAAGCCCGTTGAAGAAGAGCGGTTTAGGACGTTGAGGACTCGTTGGGAGGACGAGGAGTAGAAGTAAGGCGACTATCATTGTCGCGATTCCCTCGACTATACCGTCAGTACTGGTATAAAATGTTCAGGGTAAGCCATACTGAGAAAAATATACTGCCAACCCGATAGGCTCCCCTGTCCATGCAACCGCAGAATCCCAGCACCAATCAGGGGAGAAATGGCGTTTCCTCCAAACATTCCAAAGAACAGAATTGCGACTCGTCGTCCTAGTTCCTGCGGGGTGTACCATGTGGACAGGGTATATATTGAGCCTGGAATATATCCCGCCTCAGCCAGACCCAGTAGCATACGTGTAGCAAGGAACCCTCCTCTATTCCGCAGCAGAACTTGCAAAGTTGCAATCAGGCCAAAGACGAATACCTGTGCTGGGATCCATTTGCTGGGGCCGATCTATAACACGTTAACAATGCCATATAATGACGTATCTCTCATAGGAGAATACCTTCTGCAGAAGCATATTCGACGGGATCTCTAGGACAATAATTCCTAGGAACATCAATTGATTTCCCAGGTTGATGGTATTCTGGTTAACGCCAATATCGTCAGCGAAACCCCCAGTCAGCGCGCTGGCCACGTTCATCCGATCGAGCTGGAACATGATCATGCCAAATGTTAACAGAGGTAGAACCGAGAAGTCAATTCTGTATTCCAATTAATATACTGCTGTCTCTCGTTGTTATTGGGTCTTACTTGATCCGAGCCCGGCTTTCCTCAGCAACAGTCCAATCCTGGCCAACGGCCACATCGGATTCATACTGGCTGGACTCGATCTTTGGCGACTCAATCGACATTTTCTGAATTACATTATTTCTGAAAATCTCGGGATCCTCTTCGGCTAAGTAAAGTTTACAGGGCCAGAGGATCGGGATTTGGAAGTGGAGCATATGGACGCAGCAGATCTCACCAAACGCTCGTCAAATGGCGTGATGGGCATGGCAGGATTTGATAGACTGGAATTGACCAACCAGACTGTAGAATAGAGTCTGGAGAGACGGGATATTCTTGGAATATGTCAGGAAGTATTGGCGGTTGCTCATGGCATATCCACCTCCACGTGGACTGTCTTGGAGCTCGGGATTGCCTTGGAAATACTATCTGGGTGACCTTCTAATGGTGCATTTATCCTGACTATACATAACTTATATCTACAGCTTTGAGACTATACCCTGCTTCGCTGCCTCGTTGGCTCGCTTCCACATGTTTATACGTCTCTGATGACTTGCAGCGAATTGCTGGACCCAGGCTGGATCGAACTTGGGCAGTCGTCTTCCAGGTTCTCCATCCTTCGGCTCTGTAGCCAACGTCCTGAGCAGCTCGAAGTAGTTCTCAAAGTCGGGGCTGATCAGGGTAAACTTCACACCATCACCTCTCTCTTCGATCCGTTTAGCCTCCCAGTCTCGTTGCTCCTGAAGTGGTGGCAGCGTTGCTTTACCAGAAAACACACGAGCGGCCAGGACAGACTGCCATTCAAACACCTTGAATGTGAACCCAGCAGCAACGGCACCGATAAATGCAAGTGTTGGATCCTGCTGGTGGAAGATATGCAGATATAACTCCGGGACCCGGTTATTGCGAACAGAAATATTCGGTAAGAATGGCAGTGTCCACGTATAACCAGTTCCAAGGATAATATGGTCAACGTCTGCAACAGACGTGCCGTCCTCGAAGTGTACTGTACGTCTGCTGCCTTGCCCGTCAATGTGCGAAATTGGAGGCCTCCGCTGGACTTGTGGGTGTTTGAACGCTTCGTCGCCGAAATATCCATTGTACTTGCCCCGAACAACCGCATAAATCGGATCCTGAGCGATGCCAACCAGGCTCACTGCTGTATCAGCCCCGGAGACCGAGGCGCCAACCGTAACCACTCGCTGAGAAATTAGCATCATATGCATTATATGCACCGTAGGCGATCATTTGGTTGCACTAACCTTCCCACGATATGTGTCTGGCTCCCTGAATCCCTTCGTGTGCACCACACTCCCCGGCACCTCTGCCGCGAACTCCTTTAGTCCCTCGATGACCGGGACATAAGGCACGCTATAATGCCCCGTAGCAACAACTAATGCGTCAAACTCCTCTTGCCACCAGTAGTCCTTCTCCAGACCAGGAGCCTGTTTCCGCAGCGTCAACACCCATTTCCCGTCCCTTGCCCTCTTCTCCGCATTCTCCACAGTGGTGCTATACTCAACAAGCCGGTTATACCCTTTCCGCTTAACCAGCGACTCGATATAGCGCTGGATAACAGTATGATGTCGAAACGGGGTATCAGGCCCATGGTTTGCAATTGATGCCTTGCTTCGAACTTCAGGGATAGGTTCCTGCGAGTACTGCATAATCCCCGCGTCAATATTCGCTTCTAGCGCTGGGTAAACCGGTGTATCGTCGAAACGGTTCTGACTCGATCGAGGGAAATACCCAGGCAGGGAACCTGGCGCAGGGACAGGTAGGTCGGCTGTCCGAGAAGAAAGGGCATCGAAGTCTGTTAGTGGTGGTGGTTCGTCGTTATCGTAGATCCTGCGCTGTCAGTCTATATATCCCAGGGGCCAGGAGGGCTGGGAGAACTAACCAGCAACCACCAGCCTTCTCCCTCCGTTCAAACACCCTGATCCAATCAAAGGCCTGTTCCTGGGCGAATGCATCTACGGCAATGGCGCCGGCTGGACCAGCGCCAATTATAGCCACGCTTTTGATACGGGGAGTCATGTTGGTCGTTCTTAACGCTTGCGTCTCCAGACGGAAATTGCGACGAAGTAGAGCTCCATCTTTATAGCGAGCATGTTCATATTTCCCAGCCGAGGTGAACGGGCTCTGGATTCTTGTCGCGCTCGCTGTGTGGATGTTCGGGATTTGGACTGTTGTGTGGTGATGGCGCAATCGTTAGCTTTCATCGCGACAATATCCACACTGACGGGGTGCCTGGGATGTTTCCGGGATTGCAGTCTGATTGGGGTCCAGTCAACTGCAGGGCGGGGTTTGGTTCTCGTTCTTGAAATTTCCGCCGGCAGTGATAGAACTATATCGGCCAGCCCACAGCAGGCCCAACCATCCTGCCTGCGGCGCCTCGTTCGTTCTCACAGGCCATGGGACACCCTTCAGCCTCGAGTCCCGGTTACTGCTGGATGCGATTCGTTATTTGTCACGTTGCTTCTTTGATAGGAATTCATGATGTGATACTGCAATTGGTGTCTGTCTTCCTCGCAACAGGGCTGAACTAGAAGACATCACATCAAATGTGGCCGTTAAAGCCTGCGTGCTTGCTTCTGGGATCGATCCAATCTATACAGACATGATCTAGCTAACGTACCTCCATTTATGTTTTATCCAACTGGCAAAAATAGCTAGACCTTGTCTGGATTGCATAATTACTGAAGTATGTCTCCAAATATACCGAACTGATAACTAGCCTCTCTTTGAACCGCCCTCACCACCACTCACGCAGACTCCGACTCATCACATCCTAGAACAACTTCCAGGATCTGCCCAAGCAGAGTAAGCAGCTGCTGCACAATTCCAGTCTCTTGCCTCGCCACCAAATTAGGCGCAGCACCTTCCTCACTTCCAGTTCCTACAAGCAGCGCATTAATCACCAAGCAGAGGATCTCAGTCGTCCGATCGCTTTGCCGCTTAAGATTCATATTATCACGGTGTCCACTTATATAACTTTCAAAATCATCCCTCTCATTCGCTGACATAGACTGGGAAGTATGCATAGGCACAGTCTCCATCTCCGCCTCAGCAACGCAGTCAGCGTGATGCATACTGTTGATCAGAAACTTATATGAGTGAGCAAAGCCTTGAACAGCGTAGGCCTTGTCGCCAGGGACTTCAGGAGGGAATGCTTAGCGGATTAGGCTGTCGAGTCTGGTGTTTATTGTTGCGAGTTCCGAGCAGCTGAGGGAGAATGCGATTTCAGGGACCATTGTTATTTTCCCGCCTTCTGTGGGGAATGATAGGGAGAGAGGGACCAGCATGCCCCAGGTGATGAATGCGAACAGGTTCATTTTGGTATGAGGTATGTCAAATTATTAGTGGCGTTGTACCTAGTAGGGCTGGCTTTCCTCTGAATGGGCAGGATGGATTTATACCTATACCCGGACAATTATCATTTGAATGATACCTAAAAAGCACGTTCAGTCCTCTGATCACGAGCTCTCGCGGATCATTTCCACATCCCCATGCCACACTTTTATTCGCACAGGAGGTACTGGCTACTGGACCACTCGCCGTCTGTGGATGGGTACCATGGAAGCGGCATCTCGCATATACAACCTCCAACGTACTACTGCAAGTCCTACGTTGGGTGACTACCGGCCAATTAATGCATTTCCACATGAAAGGTTGAGAGGTTATCATCTATCAGGACGACATCTACACAAGTAATCCACATACTCGAGTCCGATCTTTTCCGCTGAATCTGGGGAATTGGCCGATACTTGTCGGGGAGGCATGCCCAAGGCCTGTGATGTGTGTTCTATAGAGATCCGAGCAATAGTCCTCCTGGGGATGGTACTTCCTTACTCTGGTCTCTTCATCTACAACATAACAGCCAACACAAACTCAATTATGTCCATGGATTAAGCCCTTATATGGTTATTCGAATACCGAGATCTAATGCAAAATCAAACTACACAACAATTCTGCCTTTGCTTCTCAACGGACTGCATCGCAGCTCTACCATGGCAGCTCTGTCCCATCAATAATGTTCAAAAACTTGCCGGACGTACCCTCGCGTGTCGCACCGTCAATCTATTCTCATATCAGCACTGTTGCCCATATTATACCAAATAATCGATGTCGAGTACCCACCGCAGCCACTGTCTTGGTAACCGTCTCCTCAATGGTGTTTGGTGCCTCTTTCAAACCGATCATCTGCGCACCCCTATTGCCCATATCTGTTTGTACCAGCCTGTCATGCGTAGTTAGCCTCTACATCAGCTCGAATATAATAATGGAACAATTCGACCAGTACAGGTAATAGGGAAATGTGATGTACTCACCCAGGATGAATCGCAAAAGCTGTCAACCACTCTTCAGTTGCGTGAATAGCCCTGCATAACACAAGTCAGTCCGGTTTACAACACCCCATAGTACCGAAGCTACAACGATTGTGACCATAGGAATCAACATACACTGTCAGCCAGTTCATTCCAACCTTACTCAACGCATATGGCGAAATCCTGGCTGTCCCATACTGCTCTACATAAGCGATAGACGCCACAGCAGTGCTCATGGACGCCCACTTTGGCTTCCCGGGTGACTTTTCCAGCAATTCCCGAGTAGTCTGGAACAGGCGAAGGGTACTTAGGGTATTCACATCAAAGACCTTGGTTAGGTCCTGGATGTCAACGGTAGCAGGAGATCCGGCTGGTGAAGCAGCGCCCGCGTTGGGGATGACGACGTCGAGGTGGCTGATCCCTTCGGACTTTATGGTTGATGCGAGTTTGGTATAGTCCTCGGGGTTGGTGCTTTCAAGCTGGACGAGGAGGAGGCGGGAGCCGGGGCCTTTGGGGTGAGAGCGAAGGGACTCGACATTAGGGGCTGTGGTGTCGCGCACGGTACCAATGAGGGTGTGGTTTGAACGGGAGAGATAGGCTTCTGCGAGGCCTCTGCCGATTCCTATATCTTGTTAGTGGAGTAGTATGGGGAGGCTGTGTAAGTACCTCGCGCGACGCCGGTTATCAGGACAATAGTTGAGTCAGACATGGTAATCATTCAGTTTGGAAATGAGTTGTGATTAATATTTCACTTCATGGGATTGAAGCACCTTTATACTTAGTGAACATGACGATATATATTGGTCATGCTCGGAGGAAGAATGGTTAATGGTTAGGGCTCGGCGGAGCAGAACAGGGGAACCAAACAAACAGACCAACCATGGAATAATCGGATGAACCATGGATATGTTTGGAATGATGATGAATTGAAATAATTAGTAAATTATGGATGGTAAGCATATAGATGCTTCCTCCGAGCCCAATTCTTCCGCCGAAGCTGAGTCAGCGACTTCGGCGGAGGAACCACCGCCAACAGTGTACAACTCTTCCTTCCTCCGTCTCCCTCCTCCGAATCAACACTATGGCCGACGAAGAGTCGCAATCCAGAAAGCGACGAAAGATTCGAAAAGGGACGACCAGCTGTTGGGAATGCAAGCGTCGCAAGGTCCGGTGCAGCCTCGTCGACACGCCCAATGCCGTCTGTACGGCGTGTCAGCGCCGAGGAACAAAATGCATCACCCAGGATGTCGCAGACGAACTGAATAATGGGACGCCGAATACGGTCGAAGATGCTGGTAGTCCTGGACCCGCGCGTATACGTACTCGCATTGTACCTGACACCCCTACTTCGCCTCTTGTCGGGCGTACCCGGGATGCTCCAGCTTCCGCCGAGCAGACGCCATCTGTACCAGTGCCGAACCAGACAACTACAGGGACTTCCCAACAGTTATACGCCAGTTTTCCATCTAATGAAGATGTAGAAATTATATCCGAAGTGGCCGCGCACATTCCGATCTCATTTTATACATTCATCACCAGATCATATCCGAACATCGAGAATGGAGTGGATGAGCCCAACGCAATGCTGGATAGGCCATCTGCTGAGACCCACCCAGTTTTACTGGGACGATATATACTTCGGATAGTAATGATCCTCCAGTGCCTTGATCTAAAGAAATACGGGAAGCAGCTGTCGAAGCTGTCAGATGCGCCGCAGTTAATGATGAAGCGACTAGCAGAAACAGCCATCCGGCTAGTCACTACCCACGACGAACTTCTTGGAACGGTCGAAGGTATCGAATGCGTGATGATGGAGGGCAGTTATCAGGCAAACTGTGGAAATTTCCGTCCTGCCTGGATGGCTGTTCGAAAGGCGATGACCTTGGCCCAGGCTATGGGGATTCATCGTCCTGGGCCTTGTCCAGTGCGCCCCCTTGATACTCGCCAGAGGGTTGATCCAGCCTTTTTATGGTACCGCATTCTGTATGTTGATCGATTTATGTGTCTGATGATGGGTCTGCCCCAGGGCTCTATGGATCGAAGGATATCTAACAAAGGGGTTTTGGCCCTTGATACCCCGATGGGTCGACTGGAACGAGCCCACTGCGTCATTGCGTCTCGGATTCTAGAGCTGAACGAAGTATATTCAGAATCATACCCCATCGACAAGGTTCAAGACATCGATCGTGACCTTCAGAATGCAGCAGACATAATGCCTACCGGATGGTGGATAGTTCGTAATATGGCCAGCGACCAAAGCAACAACACCACTAAAGAAAGCACAGAATGGAACATAATCCGGCTGGTAAACCAGATCTTCCACTATGGATTGATAGTCCAGCTCCACAGCCGCTATACGCTGCGAGTTATCAACACCGACGCGGAGCAACTCCACAACTACTCCCAAACAGCCTGCGTGAATGCCTCGCGCGAGATCCTGACGCGGTATATCACCCTGCGCAATTCCAATTTGGTGACGTATACATGCCGCGTTGTTGATTTCTTCACCATCTCCGCGACCTTCCTCCTACTCATCACGCATCTCCGACAACACGCACGGACTCCAGATACATTAAATCATCTAGGTCATCAACGCCCAAGTGACAGAGCCATGGCTTCCCAGGCTATAGATAATCTACAAAAAATTGGCTGGGTAAGCCAGGACCGAATAATCGCCCATTCCGCTACTTTGTTGAACCGCCTACTCGACGTAGAGGCCGAAGCGGCAAAGGGTCGGCTTTATAACACGCATAGCATCCACACGCCCGAAGAGGTTGCGCAGGAGACGGAGAATGGACCCCCGCCAGCGAGTAAGGGCCTTCGCTTTTGTGTCCCGAATTTTGGTTTCGTGAGGGTTGTGCCGGACGGGCATATCCAGAAGGAGGTCCCTCATGGAGGGGGTATGAATCAACCTGGCGCAGGGACTGGGACCCTGCGTACACCTGACTCAGGGGAAATAGGAACGGAATGGAATAGAACAGCTGTCGGACAGGATTTACTCCCTCAGGGACACCAAGAACCTGCGAGGGAACAAGCATGGTATGCATATCCTGGGCTAGGGGCCGATGACTGGACGTTACAGGGACTGGATATGACGTTTTTCGATGGTCTGTTTCAAGGACAACTTATGCCCGCTGATGGGAATATTCAGCCATTATAAGACTTTTCTAATATCCTATAACTACGCACGCACTGTATTTGGATCTACGGAATACAAGACTGATGAACATAAACTCAAAGAATTGAATGCCTGACTTACATAGATCACAATGACTAGGGACGAGACTGGTATTATGCAACTTGCACATTGATGGCCTTTTCACTCTGCCAGATTTGTTTACTAGACGTCTGAACTAAAATGGTCTTGCTCGAGGATACCTGGGTATAACAAAGTATCGCTCCGAGTTCCTCAACAGCTCGACTTTCCAGGTATATTCTACTGACTTATGACTTTAGAATATCCATCACTGGCAAAAATTCCACTCAATCCAGCCAACTCCCTTACGTCCATCCTGTGCCCGAACCTCCGCCCACAGACGGGGAAAGAATGATACACGGCCATCCGGCGCCGTAAGACGCACAGGCGCTTGTCCACGAGGCTGAATATGAAGGACGGTATCATCAAGCCCAGCAGAAGAATATTTAATCAACGCAGTCTGCGGCAGACCATCCGGCGAGACCTGCTCCATGACATCCACACCACTAAGCTCCGCGATAGGAATAGTTGGACTCTGGATGTATCCAATTGGTATAGATCCAGAAGGTAATCGAACTTGCACACCGTGGAAATGAGTCCCGTCTTCGAGATGGAATGCACTCCAAACCCAGTCGAAGGCCCACCAGTCGCGAACACCCCAGGAGTGGTCTCGCTGTCCGGGGGCGTGGGTGAACGTTGTGACGGTTTTATCGACCAGAATCGTACCACTGACTGTGCAAGGGATCTCATACCGTGTTGCGATCCGCCATTGATATGGTGTTCCCGTTGTATACCACGTCAGATCTATATGCACAGCGACAGGCGACCCTTTCTCACCTCGGAGAAGGGCAGAAGGGTCGTCGAACGATTCACCGCGGCCGATGAGGGTAAGACGGTATTCCTTCAATGGTTGATCCGGTGAATGGGTTGCCTTGATACGGTCACTGTTAATGACCAGGTCTGATCCCGGTGTGGGTGCTTCGAAGTCGACAACAGCAACAGTTGGTCGTCCAGGTCCAGATATCAACGCATTGTACCACGAGCCCGGTTGATTCGGAGTTACGCCTAGCCGAATCCAAACTCCAATTCCCTGCTCGACGTCGGCTACATCGAAATACCAGCTCTCATTGTGGAGGGGGTCTTCACCAGCAGGGTGTGCGCCCTCATCGTTAGCATCTACAGCTAACGGCGCGGGAAGGCCGGGTTTGGGCAGCGTTTCAACTGCGTTTGTGTCGATGACATAGGTAGCTAGTCGGTCTAGCATGGTCAGGAACATGTCGTCGCCGCGATCGGTCTGTTCGAGCAGCATGGGCGACGCGAAGGCCATAGGCAGACCTAGAAAGCTCTGTCTATGAACACCCCCAATGCATTCTTCCAGTGAGAACGGCGGGTTAGGTCCGAGGGCATCGTAATAAATCTGGACAAGCTCCTTTTCATGAGCTCTTCGAGTCTCTGTGGGAACTGAAACCCCGAGGAAGAAAGCGAGATCCTGGAAAACAGGGCCGTAGTTGACCATCTGCCAGTCAACTATAGAGAACGAAACCGACTGTCCCCGCCGAAACAGCATATTATCTAGGCGATAGTCACCATGTACCAGGCACCTCTGGCTTTTAGAGTCCATGAGTGTTTCCGCGTACTTGTCGAAACAGCTGAGCCATCGTTCAACTACCTCGCGATGCTCGGTCTTGACCCTGTCTTGGTACCGACCCAGGAAGCCCTTCCAGAAAGCCTGCAATTCAGCCTGGGAAGCTTTCATCCCTACATCCAGCCATTCGGGGGGCGTTTTCTTAAGGGCGACTCCTTGTATAGTCCCCAGTGCCTGCACTGCAAGCCGGGCCTCGTCTAAGGAAGCACCTATAAGGTCGTTTCCGACTGTCGCGGGCGAGATATCCTCAAGCAGAATATGGAATCCATCCCGGTCTCGATCGGCAACGGTGCTATAGGACTTGACAATAGCCGAACATCCATCAAGTGTCGGGGCTATATCAGAGTAGAAGCGAGATTCGCGCTCGTATATTCCCAGTTTCCAGCCCGACTGCCGACTCTGAGTCCCTGAAGCAGCGAGCTTGATAACAACACTGGCAGGCCCAGTCTCGCCGTCGGTGTATTCCAAATGTACGCGATGACACTCTCCTACTTGACCGGTTCCGATACGGTCAGAGGAGAATTTGTGGACCTTCCTGCCGAGTGCCGTTGATAGGAACTCCACGGAAAGGTCCTCGACAGTGTGGATGGATAATGACATTGTGCATGCTGTCACACCATCCAGGGAATCCCCGCGTATATAAACAGTCTTGCAGATCATGTCTGCTGTCTTATTGGCAGATCATCGTTTCCCCTCCACAATCCTCCTCGGCTCGTGGCTGCGTCTTGCGGGGAACAACCCCACTGTCACACACAAGGAATCGTCCTGAATAGCTTATACTGTGGACACCTCGGTGCGTTGAGCGGGGAAGAAGATGGCTCCTCGGTACTTGGCTGTGTGTTGTTTCAGAATGCCACTGTCTTCCGCTGGCATCCGTATGGATTCATCAGCTTCATACGTTTTCTACAAATGCTGCCAGATATGACCCCGTCGCTGCCATGTAGGTAAGCCTACACAACCATGGATCCATCGTTTTATCTTGCTGCTGGGATTGCTGGCGTGGCCACCCACCTGTTGTATTTTCACAATGGCGAACACCACTTATATCCCCAACGGTACCTCCAGGCGCTCCTTCTGCTATCCTTGACGGTAGCTGGACTGTTCAAATATGTCGCAAAAGTTGCCACTGCCGATGCCATATCCCTCTCCGCCAGGTTGACCACCGTATATGTCGCCGGCATCTACCTGAGCGTGGTAATCTACCGCCTCTTCTTCAACCCACTCAACAAATATCCAGGCCGCCTCCTCGCCCGCCTCACAGCCTTCGATCAAGTCTTTCGCGTCGCCAAGAACAAGGACATGTTCCTGAAACTATACGATGCACACCAGAAACTGGGCAACTTCGTCCGCATCGGGCCCAATGATCTATCCGTCGCTGATGCAGACGCTGTCCGGGTGGCGTTTTCGGCTCAGACGACATGTTCAAAAGCACCCTGGTACTCGATTGAACTCCCTGCGTATTCAATGCACTCGACGAGGTCGAGGGCAGATCACGATAAACGACGGCGTATCTGGAGTCCGGCGTTCAGCGATAAGGCTCTGCGAGGGTATGAACAGCGGGTGTTGAAGTATAACAAGAGTCTGCTAGAGCGTCTCTCGTCATTTGACGGTCAAACCGTGAATGCATCGCGATGGTTCAATCTGTGGAGTTTCGACGTTATGGGAGACCTGGCATTCGGGCGGTCCTTCGATATGCTCGCATCCAAGTCCCAGGAAGAGCACTGGGCGATTCAGATCCTGAACAACGCACAAGATAAAGCCGGCCTGGCATTTCCGCCGTGGCTTAATCGGCTTCTCTGGCATGTCCCCGGAATCAGAAAGTCGTATTTCCGGTTCTTGAACTATTGCGCCGAGATGATTGAACAGAGGATGCTTGTGCAGGGGAAGCAGCAAAACCCTGACATCACGCACTATCTTATTGAAGATTTCAACAAGAGGAGCACAGAAGACCAGAAGGTCGAGATCCACTCTCTACATCTAGACAGTAAACTCATTATCGTGGCCGGTAGCGATACAACTGCAGCTACGCTGACATACATGTTCTTCCACCTCGCCACCGAAGAGGGCCTCCTGGCGCGGCTTCGACAAGAAATCGAACCACTACTAGGGGAGAACGGAGAGATTGAACACCGGGACCTCCAAAACGCACAGCTCTTAAACGGCTGCATAAACGAAACCCTACGACTACATCCCCCGGTCCCCAGCGGCCTCTACCGCAAAACACCCCCCGAAGGAGTCCAAATCGGCCAGGAATATATCCCAGGGAATACCACTCTCCAGATCCATCTATACTCAATCGGACGGAGCGAGAACCACTTCACACAGGCAAACGACTTCATACCCGAACGATTCTTCTCGCGCCCTGAACTGATTAAACACAAGGACGCATTTAGTCCGTTCTCAATGGGGCCGTATGGCTGTATTGGGAAGAACCTGGCATATATGCAGATTCGGCTGCTGACTGCGTATCTTATTACGAAGTTTGATGTGCGTTTGGCGCCTGGGGAGGATGGGCAGGATTTGTTGCTCAGGTCGGCGGATCATTTTACGACTGGGCTGGCGCCGTTGAATTTGTGTTTTATTAAAAGGGATTAGGTTTTGCTGGCTGTCATTTAGGCTACTGTACTTGAGATGCTGGTTTGCGTATCTATATATGCCATTCTCAGGTTAGGCAAAAACCTGGACTGCTCAGTAATGCAGCTAAAGAAGATAGACTGTGGCGCTGGTTGATACCGAATGTAGATGGACGCTGCGCTCCGTATCAAAAGATATTAATCGCACAGACCCAGATCAAGACTTCAAATGACGGAAGAGCGACGTCAGCATATTTAAGGAACAGATCCCTATTTCTCCACACCCGTCTCCGGATCTTACCTTCCGGTAGTCAACCCAAGATCGTCAACATCAAGCCATGTCTCATTATAACGGTAAAATCGCAGTGGTTACAGGCGCCGCTCGAGGTATCGGGCGGGCTGTCGCATGTGAATTTGCTGCCGCTGGGGCCGTTGTTGTCCTGGCTGATATTGAACTTGAAGCGCAAGAGGCTACAGTTTCTCAGTTACAGAAGGAAGGACACAAAGCTTTTGCATACTTCTGCGATGTTACCAGTGACGATTCCGTGTCTTCCTTCGCATCAGCTGTTCTCAAGGAAGTGGGCTGTCCAGACATCATCTACAACAACGCCGCCATAATGCACACAGGCAGCATCCTCAACGCCCCTATCGACAATATCCGGAAAGACCTTGATGTGAATGTCCTCGGCTATATTCGAGTTGTCCAACAATTTCTCCCGTCCATGGTTTCTCGAGGCTCAGGCTGGATCATTAATACCGCGTCGCCCAACGCCTTTGTCCCCCCGCCAGCAGTTGCCGAGAATCTCATGAGCTACTGCATCACCAAGGCGGCTGAAGTGTCTTTAAGCCAGTCCATGGCAGTAACGCTTGTACCCAAGGGCATCGATGTTAGCGTTGTGTTTCCTGACATCACCCACACTGAAGCTGTCAACGAGTTATCAGGAACGGCATCAGATGAGTTTCATGCCGCCATTCCCGGTTTTATGCAGAGCCAGGGTCGGCCGCCTGCTGACGTTGCTGCACAACTTGTCCGGGACTTGCGTCCTGATAAGTTCTTCATTAATGCGTACGCTGGCTTCGAGAAGATGTTGACGGTTTGGGCAGACCGGAAGCTGGACCCGGCTTATGATTACTTTGGGGAACATAAGTAGAGCTCGCTAGAAATTTATTTCCGTAGTGTCCTATCTGGTGAGAAGGCTACCGCGTTACCTGAATCCGTGTTTCCCTGTAGGGTAGAGTGTTCAGTTTGTCTAGTCGGATCGCAGAACCGGGGAGTATTGCCAGCTCACACTTGTGATAACAGAGTATCAGGAAATCCCTGTTTGCCCCGACGCCACCAAAATAGTTCACGCAGAAATCATCATGATTATCCTTGTACTCTGAATCTTGAGTGGAGAATGCTAGAATCATGCAGAGAAGGCCATGGCAACAAATATTTTGACTGAGAGTTTAGTATATATTTATATATACTAAATAGCCCTTATTAACTAGCTTTAGAAGTGTAGAGGAGCTTAAAATTTTATTAGAAGTAAGATTTATAATGGATTATCTCCAAATTGACCTTAGCCAGGTATAGTATTCCACTTGGTGGGGGTCTCCTCGTACTGGACGCAGATCGCGGGTCAGTTCGAGATGAGACCCTTGACTTTGACTTCTAGCGTAAGGCTGTGCACAACCAGCCTCGCTAAGCGACAAAAGTCAAAGCTCCAAGGAGATGGCGCAGTCATAGTCGCTGATGGGCACCTTCAATAGCGAAACGTCTACGTTGCAACCCTTCTCATATCCCAAACAATGTCTTCGAAAACAGCACGTTTCTCTATGGCAGACTGGAAGGCATGGAAGCTCGAGCTGTGTGCGCTTGTCGGTGCGCTCCTTTCTTTCGCGATCATGGTCATAGTACTCGGAATCTTCGATGGTCGTCCGATATTCGACTGGAAGAATGTGACACTGAACGCTATCATTTCGGTGCTTTCAGTCGCCATGAAGGCAAGCCTGACGTTTGCGATTGCGGAGTTGATCGGACAATGGAAATGGATACTGTTCTCGCGAGCTGAACGGCCGCTGACAGACTTCGAGCGAATTGACATGGCCAGCCGTGGGCCGTGGGGCAGTCTGAGGGTTCTCTCACGGATGCATGGCTTCCAGGTGTAAGGCCACGATTAGTATATCCCTTTGAGTATCTAAGCTTACTAGAGTAGCTTGCCCCTGCAGCTTGGTGCCCTGTTGATCGTGCTTGTACTCGCGCTCGATCCATTCTCACAGCAGCTTATTCAATTGGAACAGCGACCCAGCTATGGCGAACCTTCCTGGCATACTACGCCAGGGGCTTCGTTCACCACGCTGGCGACGAGCTTCGACCAGGGCAAAGCACTGTATGCGCACGATTGGTCGCGCGCTGAAAACTCAACCCGCAACCCAGTCATTAGGATGACGACGGAGCTGGAACTGCCCATGCAAGCGGCCATCCTGGCTGGGCTCTCTCGTTCTCGAAAAACAATCGATCAACAGAGCACCGTACAGTGCCCGACCGGAATCTGCACCTGGGACCAGTTCCAGACCCTTGGTGTGTGCCACCGGTGCCAGGACCTAACGCCAGAGTTGAAGAGGGTGGATGATTTCGGGGAAGTATACAACTCCCTCTATAATGACGGACACGGAGACGTATACCAGAAGGAAAACGGGACTGCCTTTAGTTTACCCAATGGCCACTTCCTCATGAATATGAATGGCTGCTCACTCACCGACAGTACTTGCGACTACCTCAGTCCGGCAATCGGCCATGCGCCGCCGTCACAATTGACCATGTCGTCGTTTGGAACGGGGGACCCAAGCAAGACCAATAGCATGCGGGATATCAATACTCTGATATGGTCCATGAGTGTGATCCACCTAGACTCGGCGGAGATCGAAAGCTCCCCCAAGGAAGACTACGAGTATGAATGGCCTGATATACCGCTCCTTGCAACCGAATGCGCGATGTATTACTGCGTAAAGTCGATCAGCCTGACAGTGGAGGACAATATTATCCACGAGAACGTGAAGGAGGCAACCGATGCAGTTCGTGACCCCAATTCCTGGCTTCTCTCTTCCTCGTCCTACGACAGCCTTGCGCCAGAGAATATTCCACCCGTCAACGAATCTGCCACGCTGGAGTTTAACGAGCTTTACGCCTACGCTGGCCGAAGCGATCTTGTCCTTTATTTCCCGGACAACTCAACCAAGCCCACATACTCAATCACTGACGACGCGGTCTGGGCACTGAGCCACCGTATGCAGGATTTGCTTTCCACGAATATCACCACGGGAGCGAACATGACTTCCGCAATGCTCGATCTTTTGCCAGAAGATGCAGTCGGGTATAACGGGGTGATACAGGACCAGCAAAGCATTCCGGCAGCAGTTGGCTCTGTTTGGAATGAGGACAAGCTCAACATAGAAGAGACCTTCGGTACGCTTGCTACGAGCATAACGAACGGAATGCGAGAGGAATACGACGGCTACGCTGTTGACTATGTGTACGGCCATACAGGGACGCCTACGCAGTACTATAAAGCCCAGTGGGGATGGATCGCGCTCCACTGTTTGGTGTTGATTGGTGCAGCACTATTCATGTTGGTGACGGCGAGGAACTCAACTAGCTCGCAAAGTGTTCCTGTGTGGAAGAACAGCCCTCTTGCAACCATTAGTGGCGGGTCGTCGGCCGTGGACATTCTCAGGGGCGCCGAGACTATTGGGGAACTGGAGAAGAAAGCGCGAGAGAAAAGCGTGATGATTCCAGTGGGCAGCGCATCCACGTCATACCAGCGCATCAGGCAGAATGAAGAGAGCAATGGATCTTCGACGTAGGGGCTGCATGTGCAAAGAAAAGAGTGTGACAAATCCTGACGGAAGGGAGGCTGATGCAGGACACATCTCTTGACCCTCTTCATACATCCGGCGTGTGTCTAGACGTTGAGACGAAAAGAGCGGCATATAACTACAGCTGCAAATAGGAACTAAGAGACATACAAAACGAATGTTATCAAGCTTCATAAGACGGGTGGCAGGCAAAGCTTAGCAGCTTCCGGGCTAGAAAGAACGGGCTGCGGGGCTTATTAGAAGTCACAATGTCAAAATACTCAAAAAGGCTGGAGAGGCTCAAGGTTCAGAGGTGGTGTCTACGTTTTTGGGGTGCGATAGGCCCGACAAGGGGTTCGACCGGTATCTTTGGGAAGCCGTCGTAGCTGTCTCTTTTGTGGAAGACCCAGACGGATTCCTCATTGAAATAATCCCATACTGAGCTATATTCTGGGTTATTCGCAGTAGTGTCGTATAACGGCTTTCTGTACCGAATGTAGAAACTCGTTGCGTTACGAAATGAGCGTAAAGGTCTACCCAGTAAGTAAAAGCAGTAAGGAGTAAACGCCAAAGCGGAAAGGGACAGTCATCCACCTTTGTAGAAAGTCAAGTATATATGTATCTCACTCACGGTAGGCCTACGCGCGTTTTCAGACAGGGCAGACTTGGTATGCGTCGGCAAGCACAGAGGCCGCCTCGGGCGTCTTTCAACACCACGTCTGGACGATAATCCCTGTTCAGGAGGTCAAAGCTGAAAGGCTCAGGCAACACCAATCATCGTCCGACACATTTCGCGCCGGGCAAGAGGCTGTCGATCGGATTTTATAAAGGTCAGTCTTTCCTCTCCAACTATCGAAATACCGAGGCCCATGGGATACCCTGTCCATATTATATTTGCGCTATGCTCGGACAGTTTTACCTAGGACATTAACAATGGCCAGTGATTCCGCCCCCTCTCAGAAAGGACCATGGCAACGGGAACTTGAAGGTTAGGTTGTTGGTTTCTCTTTCGCGTCGCTGCCTTGCTATCGGGCATTTACTAATTGCAGACAGCGTATTGCAGAAGACAAGGCTTGGGGGAGCCAATTTACCAGCCCGTAACGCAGGAAGCCCGTAAGGGAAAACTGGCATACCCGTAATGGGGTCCATGATTCTCTGAAACTAACGCGATGACTTTGACAAGGCCAAACAGAGCACGGCTGCCGTGTTCGCGTAGGTGACGACGTATTCTCGTCACGAAGATGGCACAGTGCCTTGAATAAGGAAAATGCGAGAGCAAATGCAAGAGAGGATACCGCAGAAGAGGCTGTTCTGTATTACAAAAGAACAATCGAGCAAAAATACACCAATCTCCTGTGTGAGCGTCTCGAAGCTGGGGACCATCGCGGGCTTGAGCAATGCATTCACTCTGGAGCCAACGTCAATGGACCCCGCTATCCTGCAGAAGGGTACAGCCCGCTGCTCATCGCTATACGCCGTCGTGACACAACAGCGATACGTATCCTACTCGCAGCGGGTGCTGATATCAACTATGGCGGTGCCCTGCGGGCAGCTATTCGTTCAGGAGACGCAAATATAGTCTTTACCCTGTTAATAAACGGTGCCGATGTTCGTGGTGATGGTGTTCTGGCAGCTGCTGCAGAATGGGGAGATCCAGAAGTCCTGCGAATGTTGGTAGTACTCGTCGCGGGAGCAGACTTCGCAAACGTGCCGGCTGGGGCGACCATAACCTGTCAGTGGGAACTCCCACAGATCTTTGCGGACGAGGGCAGCAAATTGGATATCTACAGAGTGCCAACAATGACCAAAAAGACCAAGAGTGTCGTATTCTCAACATGCGCCAAGTATCTCGAAACGACGTACGGGAAGCAGAGTATCAGGCTCTTGGACGGTATCGTTTGTGCTCTTAAAGATCAGGACGGCGTTTATGGCAAGTATTTAATCCCAGTATTATGCTAATCTAACGCCTGTGCTAGTCAAATATGGTATCATAGTTAGGGCCACGAGTCGGAATGTCAGCGTTATTGTCAATCCGTCAATGAGAGAGCTATTAGATGCGGTGGTCTGGCTGTGCTTGACATTTCGTGAACCCCCTCCACACGGTCCACAGATATCAACAGGCGAACTGAACCACGGTAAGCTTTCATTTAAGCCATGGCAACCTCTCGCAGAGTTTACTATGCGTGACACATGTTGGGCTGCACTTTTCGACTCGGCGGTAATTGTCCTGGAGCCGTCGAC
Organism: Aspergillus versicolor CBS 583.65; assembly: GCF_001890125.1. NCBI lineage: Eukaryota > Fungi > Ascomycota > Eurotiomycetes > Eurotiales > Aspergillaceae > Aspergillus > Aspergillus versicolor. Next base: position 317,200 of record NW_024467537.1, read on the forward strand.
GACGCCAAACTGGGGGTGGATATTAGATATCACCTTCGAGAACATGGTTCAGCTGGCTGCCGTCGAGTACCCTGTGTGGGTAGATAATGGCATCGTGCTCATGGGCTATTCCACCGCATTAATCCCCGCCGGAAACTGCAGCGAGAAGACCATGCTTTGGCATTTGCAAGTTGCAGGGCATGACAGCCAATTGAACATATCCGAGCTAAGTGTCACCAAGGGGCTCTGGTGGAAGACTCGAGAAATTAAAGACCTGAGATCGGAAAGGAACCTTCTGGGCTGGTGTGGAAATGCCAGTGTTTCTCTGGGAACTATGAATGCAACAGCAGACATCAAACGGTCTGACGCAGGCAAAAAGCATACTTCGTGGCAATGGACTGGTGCAAACCTACAGCTGGTTGCACAGTCCGGAGGCCCAGCCCAGGTAGGAGGCCAACTAGGGTTCGCATTCTGTCGGAAGATGATGGCGGTTCACTTTAGCGCGTCTGATAATTATCTCAAATGTCTGCGAAATAGCGTCTCTGAGCAGATTATTGTATACGACGCTGCACAGCAGAGGGCATGGCTCGTGTCACTGATATGCGTGCTGCATCAAATGCTCCTCTCCTATGCAAAACATCATGGGTTGGCATCTGGTGTACCTCAAACGACATCCGGCAGCAATAACGGTGGCCTTGCGTCGCTCGAGGCGTTGAAGAATACTGCTACTTCAGTAATAGATCGGGCATCCAGTCTTGAATTAACAGTTCGGGACCTCATCATGGGGTTCTCTGTGAACCTGTCCAAAACAGCCGTTCAGAAACCGAGTGGCCGTAAGGTATATGGCTATGAGTTTTGGGATATCATTGAAGATTCCACACACTGCGAGTTAAAGCAGCAACAGCTCGAACGACAGGGCCTGGCTTGGGCACCGCTGCTGGGGGAGATAAAATGCCTGTTCTGCTCAGAATTTGGAGACGCTATTATTGGAAATCGCGCCGCCTCTGTGCAGTCGCCTTGCAATCGTGTACCAGCAAGAAAGGATCTGATGGCGGCTTCGACTTGCAGCCTAAATGCTCTGCTGGAAAGGCACGGTGCCAGCCTTCGAGTCCCCAATCCCTCAGGTATACTTGCCGGAACCCCTTTCCAACAATGCTCTCACCAGGGGCAGAAGGACACATGCTGGGAATCTCCCAACTTTCTCCAGGACGTTCGTGGTTCAAACCCGGATTCCCAAAAGACAGTTATCAGGGCAGACACGTATCCCAATGGCGCAGTTGTTTTTGGCCGCAGCGGAAATCGGTATGCTGACATGGTTCAATGGGTAAATTTAGTGATCAGGAAATAGATGACCCCTTACCAGAGTTGGATTTTATAATATTCATCGTGAAGGCAGTGTCGGTATTGGTGTTATAGCACTTTTACACACTCCTTCGCCCCTTACATTTTAGTACATACGTTGTAGAACCCTCCATAAGTACAGAGAAGCCACGGTAATGGTGACGATCTCCGGTTTACTTCTTGTGGATTGGTGGTGTTGGCGCTCTTGGACTGGTTTGTTTCATATAGCCGCTAGCGTTGCTGTATATCTCTGCCTTCCCGGTCTTAGGGAAGGGCAGATAATCGTCCTGCATGGCCAACAAGAATGATCAACCAATTCAAGTTTCAGGCCTATCACAAGGCAGCCTAGTACGTAGAAGCTGAGGGCAGAGCATGAAAAGCAGTAAGCAACGTACTTACCCTGACAGTCAGATAGAGTTTACTGCGTGTATCATTGATTCGTGAAGTCTCTAGTAGTAGTTGCACCTATAAGGGTGGGTTTTTAATAGGAAAAATGTGAATAATGAAGCCCAAGATATAGAAGATAGTGTATAACAAGTTCAAGGCGTACAACCCCCCCGCAACCACTGAGCAAGCTCAATATGATTTTCCGTGTCCGCATAGGCCGCCGCCTGACAGCGTATCGGCTCCAGATCCACGTCTTCCGGATATGCGTTTAGAAGCAATTTCACCATGTCAAGGTGACCACGCTCTGCCGCGCCGTCAATTGCCGTCCGACCGTTTTTCGGTGCAGCTGGCGCCGCAACATCTGCTCCACGCTCAAGCAGCCGTACAGCCAGTTCGAACAACCCATTGATGGAGGCCGCCTGGAGCGCTGTGACACCCCTGTCCTCTGCTGGAAGGGCGTTGATATCTGCTCCGTGGTCCAGTAGATCATTGGCTATACTGATATTTGATTCCTTGACAGCTTCCTGGAGAGGCGTTCCCCAGTGTTTGCCTGCCCGGGTGTTAATCGTGGCACCACGGCTGATAAGGCAAGAGCATGACCTTTCATAACGGCGTTGGGCTGTGCGCATAAGCAACGTGCTCTCCTCCACGTCACGAGAATCCACAGATACTCCTAATTCGAGGAGGATCTCGATATAACTCCGCATGGGTGCTTCGTTCTCGTCTAAATCACCCACCCTAGTAGGCAATTTGTTCCATGCCCTCTCGGCTGCCTTGCGACGAAGCAGAGGTGGTAGTGATCTTACTTTATCGAGTATCCGCCGACGGGGAATGGTGTCGTCGTACAAAGGGTCCCGGATAAAAAGCTCGAGAACTCTTTCCCAGCCAGGATGTTCTTCCAAGATCGGGACCCTTTCAAGCAGCAAATCAATAACCCAAAAACTGGAGCCTTGCTCCAACGCATGCATTAGAGCGCCTAGTCCCGAGCCCAAGTTGGCTACTGCACCAACATCAGCCTCGTGTTGCAACAATAAGTTTATGATCTCCTCGGAGCCATTGGTGATAGCCCAGCCGAGAGGACTTAATATTTCATCTGGATCGTAGTCGTCTTCCTCATCAGGGATTGGCAGATCATTAACATTTGCAGAACGTTTCAAAAGAAACCGCACCCCGTCGAACCAGTCATTCCTAACAGCACAGATAAGAGGGGACTGGAGCGCACGATCTGCAGTTACGTTGACATCCGCGCCATGCTGTACGAGTAACTTCAGTAGTGGCAGGTCTTTGTGTTCTGTAGCAGCGAGAAGAGCTGTCCTGCCCAACTCCGTTGCTGGGGCGTTAACATCCGCTCCAAGGGCAATCAGATCCTGCACAAGCCCTATGTCGCCGTGTGCGGCTGCCGCCTGTACAGGTGTTAGACCCGCCACGGATGATGGGCGACCGTTTAGGTACGCTCCATGAGCCAGTAAAACCCCAGATATCATCGAATGTCCATTTAAGCATGCAGCCTGCAATGCAGTCATGCCTTGTTCCGCTCCTGCGGGTGCGTTGATGTGCGCGCTACCGAGCAGCATTGATATGATCTCCCAGCTTCCACTTTCTGCAGCGCCTTGCATTGCAGTCCGGCCGTTGGGACTCGCGGCGGGGGCGTTGATGTCAGCTCCCCAGCTCCAAAGCAGTTTAAACATCTCAACATCGCCGAGTCTGGCCGACATCTGCAAGGGTGTATCATCTACACCGGGTGCGACCCGGGAGTCTGGGGAAGCACCTCCACATAGTAAATTTGCGACGATCTCCGCGCTCTGGTTGATAACTCCATACTGTAAGGCAGTATATAGTGGATGCAAGTTCTCATAGTGTGGCTTACGAGTCGTCTTGGAAAATCGATTAGAAACGTAAGGTATGATGTCAGGGTGTGTGGAAACCGGGCAAGCCATGGCGGATGCTCCGTAGTGAAGCAATGTTCGCAGAAGGGGCACATTGTCCATCTTGGCAGCAATTTGAACAGGCGTTAGCATAGAGATCCCCCGAGGCCCAGGGCCTCCTCCTTGCCAATGTGGAAGTTGGATATGTTGTGTATGGGGAATGTTGGTGTCCGCTCCATGTCGAATAAGATATTCTACTACCTCCGAGTGACCCCGAAAGACGGCAGCTTGCAAAGCAGTTCCATAATAGTAAGAAAGGTAGAGATTAACTCGAGCTCCTTTCTTCACAAGCAATTCCACAGCGTCCAGGCTACCGTTCAGCGCTGCACTGATCAAATGGAACCCAGCATTTTCATTCTTGATGAACGTCTCTGGATGGCCATAGTCGAGCAATTTGTGTAGAGCCGGCAGTTTTAAACTCCAATTAACGTCCCATGATCTCTGGTTGATCTCCCGGTGTACACCTGTCTGGCACAGTAATTCAACCATGGCTTCATTCCGTTGATCGACTGCACTGGTGAGGCAGTCAGTCCAAAAGTGCCGCTGAACAGGATCACCGGCATGTAGACGGATTTCGCCCTCGAGAATCCTCCGAGCAAGTGCCACGTTTCCGGACTCAATGGCGCTGAGCAAGACCTTTTTTACGAATACCTCCATTAACGGGGACGGGAGCTTGCAAAGAAAAATAAGGATGTCTGTACCACCTTTTTCCACGACCCATTCGCAGACATCGTTGAACACCCATTGATTGAGTAGATTATTCACCGACAGAAAGATGAAGCGCCTGAGGAATGTCTGGAATATTGATAATGGACATTGCTCTTGCAGTCCTGTTGGCCTTGTGGTCGCACAATTCGAAATGTCTAGGTCTTGAAGTGGAAGATATGCACTCAGGCTGTTTTTGGTATCCCCAAATATACCATACCCCACAGTCAACGGGGGTAGGTTTGTTTGCCATACAGGATCAAGCTTTGCAATGGCTCTCTCCAGGAAGGTCCCAGGAGTGGACAGTGCCATGTCTGCTCGGAGTGTCCCGGAGACTAAAACGTGGTGTTAGATTGCTGATATCACGGACATGGGTTACAGGAAACATGAAGATATCGTCAATGCTCAACAACTTACTACGTGCTTGTATCTGCTGGATGCAATGATACCACGGGAGGCCGCGCAGAAGGAAGTCGCGATTGATGCCACTGACCTCTCCTTTCGGTGTACATACAGTAATGTAGTCCGGGAGAGCATCCTCAGCATGGCACCACTCTCGTCCCAGGGGAACATGCCGTGCGATTTCTTTTTCCTGTTCTTTTTTGGTATACTTGCGTTGGCGGATATAAACATCGCTTTCTTTGCCCTCTTCGCTTCGTTTGCGCTTTTTGAATTGGATGATCGCCCAGTCACTTCCAGGGTGATTCTTTTCAATGCCCCATTTTTGGAGTTTATTGGTGTATTGGCTCTTCCTAGGAAGGGTCAGACGGGGGAATCAGAATCAATTTTCATGGAGGAGATAGTGAAATCCGTACGTAGCTCGAAAACCATGTTGCTCAGCCATATATGTCATGGTTTCGGGTAATGAAGTTGCCTTGTAGAAGGGGATAATTGTTTCCTTGTGTCGGTTCCATATCTGGTCTGGGATTCGCGGTGCTTTCTGGGACATTGTGAAATAGATTTAGATAGATGTTTGCCTTGTGATAGATGCCCTGGGGGCTGGTGCCTTTTCAATTTCCGATATCCTTGTCGCCGCAGCTCAGCCCCAGCTGGTACAACATATCTGATTGGACGAGGCCAGACTCTGCTTTCAGGGCGCCGCAGACCGACTCTCCAGAATCTGGTTTGTGCTGTATTCTGATTGGTTACAAAAGTACTGCTTATTTCATTGGCCATGAACACAATCTGCTTTGCAGTGCTTTCCAACCTGACTCCAAAATCTGCTTTGTTCCTGTATTCCAATTAGGTGCAAGAGCACTTCTCGTTTATTGGCCATGGACATAATCTGTTTTGCACAGAGATTTTGTTCTGAATCCAGAATCTGTTTTGATATATGGTACATATAAACAACCCCCAGGACATGAGAATTTACAATTTTTCAACAACGGCAAGATGACTTGGTCGATAGACACCTCAATCTCCTTCATCACGCTTCTCCTTACTGGGACATGGTCATTTCTTCAGATATGGAATTATGTCGCCACTTACTGGAGGGCTCAATCTCAAGGTCAGTTATCCGAGTTATAATCACAGCAGGATCTAATCGGCTCTGTACTAGATTCAAGCACTGAAGCCTCGGTCGCAGGAGAGCAAGGTAATATCAGCCATGAAATCCTGCTCGAGTCAGGCCTGGTTAATACACCCGGTCAACCATACGGTTTGTGTCCCCAATGAAACAGTGCTGTCGGCCGGCTGGGAACTGACATTGTCTAGGGCCTGAGCTAGCATTGGCCCGCAGAACGCAGTCGGCATAATTTTCGTTTATTCGTGACCCAAGAATGGCATATATTTGTTGTATATTCAGACAACCCGTGAGGATCTAGGACCCGCTTCTGAGTAGCATAATTAGAAGAAATAGAAGGGGATTGTCTTGTAACTATCGCAGCTCATCCAGTTTATAACCGAAAGCAAATTTCGTCATAATGTAGACTGGAAGATCATTTCAGGACCTCGAGCCCGATATCCAGCCACCTTGGCAGCCAGCCCTGTTGGTGCCTGGGGCTGGTGCCTGGACCCCTAATCTTGGCGCTATGGGCGGACACCGCTGTTCCTGTGCCTTCCCATGCTGGAATCTGGGATGGTCATTGCGGAGTGGTGACTGAATAATGAAGATCTCCTATTACAACTTCTGTATCTTAGAAGTTCCCTCAATAAGCACCGCAGTCTGGTGCCCAATAGCAATCAAATCCATCCTCTCGTCAAAAACCAGAACTTCCAAATCCATCCGTCCATTCAAAACCCTTTTACATTCAGTGCGCAGGTAAAGCCACCGAACACCCTCAGCGGGTAATCTCTGCTTAATTTCCGTAGAAATCGTCAAGGACACATTCATAATCCTCGCCCCGAATATCTTCGACCCGTCATCGTCTATAGCCCTCCAGTCATTCCTCCCCTCCTCGCGGGCCTTTTGCTGGCGAGCGGCAAACTCAAGCGTAGCCGCTATACTTCCCATGGGCAGCGGTTTTCCGCTCTCGCGTGGAAAGAAATTCTCTTGAATCGGCATCGTCATATCTACCACAAACGGAATCATCTCATTCGTCCAACGTGCTTTGTTCTGCTCTGCACTTGCAGGCCGAGAGCCCTGCGGGAGGAAATCCCAGCCCGGCTCAACCCATTGCTCTACGAATGTTATTTCAGTAGGCTGGACTCTCGGGATATATGACCTTGCGTAGGAATGGCCGCGTCGGAATCCGTCTGGGTAGAAGGCGCAATGGTACGATACCCAGTTTGGATCGGTATCAGTTTCGAGTTTTGCGAGGTCGACTGGGGCCGGACTATTAGGGAGCCGCCAGCCCGTTTTAAGGGTGATGCCTTTGTTGGACAGGTTTGTGACTCTAGATAGTCGTTCTTGTTAGCCGTAGACGTTGTTGCTTGAGGTATAGGTGGTTATTTCCATACACTACATCGGCAGATACACCGAGCTTATCCTGCTGGGATGCTTCGACGCGCAGTGTGGACCATCCCTTGCCAATGCTGACCTCCCGCAGAGTCATATTTATTGGCGTCCTGATAAAGACCGGGCGGTAGAATTGGGTGACGATAGAGTAGAGGTCAATCTGGCTCTGCATTTTGGGATGTTTGGAGGCGTAGTAGAGGGCATATTTAGCCATTGCAGAGGCCACATAACCACCGACACTAACTATAACTGCGTTATTCTTGGCTATACGTAAATAAGGCGGTTATCCATACCAGAGCCTATCGCAAGGTCCGGAGACAGCTGCACGGTGACTTCAGGGGAAAATAGCAGTGGCAAGTCCAGTGCTTCAGGCACACTGGTTGGAAGAGAAGTGGCCATTTTGTCCGAAGATGAGGCAGGTTTGGGGTGTGTCGTCTGCTCTGATAAATATATAACGGTAAGCCGAACCGTGACGAGAAACGCAGCGCTCCGCCAAGTTGAAGCCTTGTTTTGTCTATATATTAGCAGCCAGCTATTCGTCTGTACGTATCTTGCTCGTCTGATGTCGTTTCATATGCTGAGTTGTACGTCGCTGGCTTACGCGGGCTTACACATCGCCGTGGTTAGAAAAAAGGTCGGCATGGCTACAGAATTGATCCGAAATTATTGCCACATCTAAAAGTATTTTAATTCTACAGATTCAAACTACGATAGGCTATAATTTTAATATAAAAAAAAAAAAACCTCCCTAATCTAACCTCCCTAACCTCCCTAATTTTTAACTACCCTAATCACCCTAACCACCCTAATACGTGGTGTATATGTACTGTGGAATTAGTGGCAATAAACAGGTGGGTCCAATCCTAACCACGCTGACTTATTTTCTAACCACGGCGAGCTGCATCCCCCTTTGATTGGCCAACTTTATCTCACTAGCCCACATTGGTAGGCGTGTATACGAATGACTAAGCCGCGCACTAGTCAGTTAAACAACTTCGTCTGCAATTTATGCTCAGCTGGAGCCTGGCTGCCTGCCTGGTGATGGCAGCTTTTATATCCACAGCATTCCCACTAGAAAACCAGAAGTATCAATTCTCTGCAAATACCTTCCACAATGGACGACCAAACGCCACAGCAGAAAACCCCCTTCGACCTCCCGGGCCTGAATTTGTCCGTGTTCTTCACGCCCAGGGTACTGCTTGCTGCCGTCGCGTCGTCGAATTGCGCTAACAAATCATAGCGAGATTGGAATGGCCTTGTCTGTGGACATGCTATAGATGGTGATGATATCGAGGCTGGACTGGTTGGGTAGGATGCACAGCAACCCTGTCCTTCAGCTGAACTAACCGCTGATAGGTACGCTTTCACCCTGAGGGAGTTGTTGATGATGCAGATTATGAATTCGATAACCGACAAGCAGGATTGGGATACCAAGGTAGATACCTGTGAACCATACAAACTCCTTAATGGCTATTCCTGACAATACAGGTGTTCAATGAGGAAATCGTCAGCAAATGGCGAAGTGAGATCTCTGAGGGTGACCACGACGTGACGACTGCGATGATGGATTGGATGATCCAGGAGCTTCAATGGAAAGCAACCCAATATCGGAACTCTGGTATTGTCACTGCATATGATACCGGCGTCGTCAAGTCAGACGTGGCCATCTCAAAAGACCTCCAGCAGAGACTTCGCCAGGCAGTCAGCCACCTTGAAGCCACTTCGGAAAAGGACTACCATCCCGGGTCTGACATGAAGGTGGTTGACCTGGTCCACCCGTCCTTATTTCCACTCATATATGGCAGATCAAGAGCCCTGCGCGACACTATAATGGGCGTCGAGGACTGTTTCAGCAGCATCGGACAGGGTAAGTTACTGGAACTTCCCAATGAACAGCAACTGGCCGCTATTGGGATATCTGAAGTGGGAGAGTCGAACCCATACAGCGCAAAGTTCCAGTGGCTTCCATGTAATGTGGAGTTTACTCCGGATGGTCAGATCCGGATTGCTTCGTACATCAATAACCTGCACCCAAGAAAACACAGGGATCTGTACAAGATCATCGAGGAAGTGTTAACACAGACTATTCCGCTATGGAACGTCTCCTTATCGTGCAAGGGTACCTTTGAATATCGCATCCCCGTCCACAGTTGCGAATATGAGTCCGATGAACCCGAGCCACAACCTGAGACTCCTGGTGTTTATTCGAACGCTTACTGGGACCTTCATGACGCGTGGCAGGGTCGGCGCCAGGTTAAAATTCCCGAGCCGGGTCAATTCGAGCCACCGAAGGAGAAACCGAACGAAAAAGCCGACCTCCAAACACAATTCAAAGACAGAGGCCTGCAGGTCATTGTCAAGCTGGCCAACATTGAGCTCACCCCGGAAAGACCCGAGTATGAGGGCGGATCGTGGCATATTGAGGGCCAACTGGTATGTCAGTCCACTGCATCTAACAGTTCCCAGCTAATAGTGTTCAGAATGAGAGAATATGTGCAACAGCGATATACTACTACGACTCACACAACATCACCGACAACACCCTGTCTTTCCGCAACCGCGCCGACGAGGAATACATCCAGGAGGTATCGTACGAACAAGGCCACTTCCACCATTTAAGCCTGTTTGGCTTCAACCCCGACGATGGCTACGGTGGTACGGACGATATAACCCAGAATCTCGGGGGCGTATCATGTCGCGAAGGACGGTTGTTGACGTTCCCAAATATCCTGCAGCACCGCGTCTCTCCTTTCTCGCTGGCGGACCGGTCGAAGCCAGGACATCGCAAGATCCTTGCCTTTTTTCTCATCGATCCCAACCGGCGCATCATTTCAAGTGCCAATGTGCCCCCGCAACGCGAGGATTGGTGTGATGAATTCACGGACGCTATTAATGAAGGTCTGTCTAGCCGGTTCCCTGTTGAACTGCAGGACATGGTTCGCGAACACTGCGACTTTGCACCTATCTCAATGGACGAGGCAAAGGCGTACCGATTGGAGCTGATGGAAGAGCGATCGGCATATGCTGAAGGTGGAAATAGTCTCTTTGAAGGTGGTGAATTTAACCTATGTGAACATTGAACCCTGACAGTATGGTTCTCCGTCAAGTCTTAATTTCAGTATTAAACCATTTCAATGAAAACAACGGCAAGGGCTGCCAGAGACATGCTCCACATAAATAAAATATCGGGCGAATAAAGTGAAGCGTTGCTCATTCCAGCATTCCACCCCTGGCATGGACCCATATAACGTGGACCGAAAAAAAATATGATGTGACACAGGCCACAGCAAGGGCTGATAGTGCCCAATAATCGACTGACTGCCCCCAATGTGATCTGACATGAAGCCCGGGGCAGAAATTAAGAACCAGTCCGTGTTTAAATGGGAAATTCCCCGCTAGAGCTGAATTAACCTGCGGGGATCTCTGAACTTAAGTATTTTGGTTTCGACGGTTTGTGAGACCATACCTGGTTTACAATGAAGGGTTCCATTCTTGCTGGGCTGTTGCATGTTGCCCTCTGCCATGCTGTTAATACGGTTGGTAATCCGACTATCATTAGGCGACAGGCAGATCTGCTTCCAGAGTATGATTATGTCGTCGTCGGGGGCGGCGTGAGTGGACTGACCGTGGCAAATCGCCTGACGGAGGACAGTAACAGTATGAGCCGCCAGTCTCCAAGAGAAGGTGTAGCTAACTGTCACAGCTACCGTGCTGGTCATCGAGGCCGGCAAGATGTATGTTCTCTGTCAGCAATCAAAATAGCTTCAATGCTCACTGCTGCAGCGACAACTACTCGAAAGACATCCAATATCCCCGGTTCGCGCAGACGGTGTCTGAGAACTACAGCTGGCCCATTACCTCGCTGCCAACCGCCGGACTGAACAATCGCACCACATCGGTTGTAGCGGCGAGAATCCTCGGTGGTGGCAGCGCTATTAATGGAATGGCCTTTACTCGTGGTTCACCTGGCGATTATGATCTCTGGGCTGAGCTTGTTGGCGATGATGCCTGGGGGTGGGACGGGCTTTTGCCGTATTTTAAAAAGGTAGGCCCTGATAAAATATCGCATGTTAAACCTATACTCACTGCTCAGTGCGAAACATTCACGCCTCCAACTGAAGCCCAGCAGATCGAGCACGGAATTTCGTTTGATCTGGATGTACATGGGACCAACGGGCCTATACAGTCTTCCTTCCCTCCGTTCATAACAACTACAGGAAGTAAGAGATCCATACTAGTTGATATACTATACTTACGGCCGAATAGAAGTATTTCTGACTGCCCTACGGCAACTCGGCATCCCGACCCAGCTTGACGGCTCAGCAAATGCCCTCGGTGGGTACTGGAGTCCAAACAACCTGGACCCAGCGACTAGAGAACGATCATACGCCAGGACAGGATACTATGACAGTGCAGATGCCCGGCCAAACTACCATATACTACCGGAAGCCCTGGTAGCAAAGCTTACCCCGAATCTAACTGGCGTTGAGTATATAGCATTATATAATCCAGCCCTAAACTCCACAACCGATACAAAGACAATAATAGAAACGGTGAGAGCACGAAAAGAGATAATCATGGCCGCCGGCGCAATCCATACACCAAAGATCCTGCACCTGTCAGGTATCGGCTCCTCGGCGATTCTTTACTCTCTAGGAATTAACCAGATACTTGATATTCCCGGTGTCGGGGAGAACCTGCAGGATCATGCAACATTATACGGCTCCCTAGAACTAACAAACCTTGATGATCCTACACAAGATCCCAACTACCTAAAGGAAAATGCTACATATGATGCTGAGATGGGCATGCTGTATGAAGCCAACCGCACAGGACCATGGACTGTTGGGACAGAGAACACACTCTCCTTCCTGACCGCGAAACACCTGAACTTCAGTACTTCGAATTTCGTGCACGCTGCCGACCAGTCTCCGGAACAGTACCTTCGTCCAGGTATTGACCGTAGCGTCGCCCGCGGCTACGAAAAGGCGCATGACCTCCTATTGAAATATATGGTGAAAGATAAAGTCGCCCTAACAGAGAACCTCCTCGTCACAATAATCAGCCTGCAAAAGCCTTTAAGTCGTGGATCAGTGCACGCCGCGTCAGCAGATCCCTATAAAATGCCGGAAGTCAGCTATCGCACCTTCAGCAACCCACTTGACCTGCAAATGCTAGCTCAGGCCGTGCATTTCAACACGGACCTTCTCCCACAAACGCCCGCGCTGAAATCCATTGGCGCTGTAGTTACTTCCCCTGAGCCGGGGTTAGCCACCCCGGAGCTCATGAACACGATCCGGGAATCAGCAGTCCCAAGCTTCTTTCATCCAGGCGGGACGTGTGCAATGCTGAAGTTCGAGGATGGGGGATGCGTGGATAACGAGTTAAGGCTTTATGGGTCTAGGGGGAGGGTACGTGTTGTTGACGCTTCGATATTTCCTGTTATCCCGTCTGCTCATACCCAGAGTACGGTTTACGCTGTTGCTGAGAAGGCGGCGGATCTGATTAAGGGTGTTGGAGTGGAGGGTGTCTAGGTCTAGAATATCATTGTAACTTCGGTGATAGGTTATCGTGGACGCTCTGTGCCCTGACGCTCTTGGCCGCCCCCAACTCAATGCGTCTGGTTTGGGGGCGTACTGGGCGAGAGAATACACAGGAACAGAAATGACTATATACGTATTGGGAAAACATTGGCACAGCGGATAGGCCTGGGCAAGTAGAACTACGCACCCCCAAAGGACCACTTCAAGATAGGGCTATGCCTCTTCCACTTGAACATCTCCTTATAAATATTGTTCTGAATGAATATTTTCAAAACACAAGCCAGCCTTGAGGCCCCCCCGCCCTCGGCCCATATAAACTCCACCCTCACATAGGGAGCACTGTCATTGATACCGAAGCCGGCTAGGGTAGACTAGGAGCCACTTGATACCATCACCAAAAAAGCAGAAACATAGCAAATACCCAGATCAACATTACCAGCGGTGTGTGCTGTGCAGATAATTGGATGCAAATGGGGCGCAGGGCTTGGCCTGGCGGATACTGCCGCACCCTGATGCCAGGGAGTGCGAAATTGAGGAAGCTATAGCGTACGGTGTATGTCCCTGCAGAATCAACGAGACGTGGAGTTTGATCAGTTTGAACCAAGCACGGCTGCGAAGGGCAAAGCTCGCTGGGGCCACACTGCCTCAAATACGGACCGCGGGGCCAAATTATGGAGAGCCCTACGAATGCCGAGATCTTCTAACAGAATTCGCTTAGATGATCTACAGTCTTCAGCAATCTGATTGATAGATGGTGCTCCACAAAGACGACCCAGAGTACAGGAGCAAGGGTGACCTTCTTATCCAGGAACCTACCGCGAGCTCGACCTCAGGTACAGCGTCAGGAGATCCGAATTGCTACGTAGCACCGAGTACAAGGCAGACTCGATTCGAAGAATTGGGATATAAAAACCCCATTGCCTCCGGCTTCTTCAAGTAAACAACAACCAGCTCTCACTCATCTATCCCATCTCTTCCACAAAACAATCAAGCCAAAATGTTCATCAAGTCTCTCCTCGCGCTCGCCATGGCCTCAACCGCCATCGCCGGCGAGAACAATATCAAGTTCCTGTACACAACCTCCAACTTCAACGGAATCCAAGACTCGGGCAGCGGCTCCATTCACGGCTTCACCCTCTTCGACAATGACAACAACATCCTCTTTAACAGCGCTGACCCCATCGGCTACGCCCCCTGCATGCGTGACACCAACCACCTCCAGGTCACCTCCGACTGCTGGGAGGGAACCTACGACTTCAGCTGCGGGTCGTCCTTCAGCGGCATGCCCGGGGCCTGCAGTGCCTACGCTCCTGATGGGTCCGAGACGAAGGGCGAGGCGGGCAGTGACCTGACCTTCATTGGCATTGCTTCTGGTCAGGATGGCACCTGCACTGGTACGATTAAGACGACAAGTGAGGGCGAATGCACCAAGGATAGTCTTGTGAAGATTGAGCGACGCTACACCGGAAAGTATGCTGGTGACAAATAGGCTCTTTATGCGCGGGAAACATGGTGTATGACTGGGCTATTTGCTAGATGTACGCTGATTTTAGCCTTTTTTTCATGCATATCGATATATTTTCTGTTTCTATTTGCTCGCCTCCCGCAGCTTCCATAAAAATATGAACTAGTAACATACAAGGTATTATCAATAAGTGATGAATCCACCTGGTATATAGGCCCTGTCGTAACAGCGTGCAAGGTTTAAACGGGGTACATGATTCAAAAGCCCCGTGTGAGTAGTACTGCCAATCGACCATTGATAAGCTCAAATTAATGTGCCTAAACATCTGAAGAGCGTATATATTCTACTGCTGAGCCTACCGGTTTATGCTAGTATCATCGATTGTTCATATAGAGGCTGGGACACTCGGGGAAGTGTTATTATTTTCAGGGGTTTTAAACACAGGGGTATGGAACGTAGGTCTGTTTAATTGGTCGGGTACATTATTATAACCGCAAGAGATGATCAATTGTCTATGACCGCTGGCCCTGGTGTCTTGTGGATCTCTTTCCTACTACAGTGTTGCCATGCCTTTTTTCTAGTTAGCGTACCCGACGAGATTGTTTAGATCGCCTATAGTTTAACCGAAGCAGGCCCTCGTCTGTTTATATTCTTAGTTGGCGCTGATCTATCGGCATACTGTGTACTCAGACAAACTGTATTCCTGGAAGCTCCATTTCTATGAATCAACTAACTCGAACTAGCCACCCCCTCGACTTCTCTCCTCTGCCCGTGCCATCGAAACGTTCTATATCCTATTCTCGACACTCATCGAGCACCTTAACCCTCAGACTCACTCCGGCTCAACGCAGTCAACAGGCCCCCATTGGTTCTCGGTCGCCTCATACCAGGTAGACTCAATCATGCCAGGATTGCAAGTATTTGCCACATTAAAGTCCCATCCAAGTTTGCCATCACCAGCATCCCCACACCAGGTGTTCGATGGTGTACCGCAGTCCCCGAAGCGCTTGAGGTTATCCCAGAGACCGCCACAGATTCCGGGGATATCAGGCACGCTGTCAGAAGACTTCACGTGGTATCGCCAGACAAAAGCTGCAAGCTTTTCTGTCTCGCAGTTGGTGGCTGCACTTGCTGAAGTTGAAAATGCGGCAAGTGCCAGGAGGCTGGTTCCAATGAAGCCCTTCATTCTGGACTTTTCATATTAGCGCTTTGAATGAGGACCATAGGTTACGGCATTAGAAGATGTAGAATATGACATACTCGGCAGATGGAAGTTGGTGATAGAAGTGTAAAGTGATGTGGAAGAGAGATAGAAACGGTTTGCTAGAGTACAGAACCTGGTAAGGAATGATTCGATGTCTGTGGAATTGAATTTTGTAGGTGCTAAAGAGCCCTATTTATATACTTGCAATCGCCGCGCCCTTCATAGAAAAACTGCCAGAACACTGCCCAAGGCCCATGGCTGTATGGAAACGCACCCCCAAGACCTTGGCCATGGCAATGTCCTCGTCCAGAGCATACTGAGGCATTTTCCATTCTCCTTGTAAACAAGCACAGCCTGGTATTAGAATCCATAGGAAACCTCTATCAAACCCACGTGCGTTTGGGTTCCTCCAATCCAACGATACAGAGTACACCAGATTGGTGCATTGATCCCAGATGCTCAGCAAGATCATCAGCCAAGTCCGTTTAACAAAGCCCGCCCCAGGGTGAATTAGCCTAGGCTATTGCAATACGAGTTTGGCATGTAGTTCCCTTGCTGTTCGTTACTCGGCGTTTGCTACTAACTGCACATGCCAAGAGTTTGCCCTCAATTCCGCCCCAAAGGGAAGGAGGCTGAGTATGATATCTCGAGCTCGGCTGTAGATCCCTTACTTTTCTTTACTAACTGTGGTTTTTGAATGAATATGCCAAGGGTTGGCGAGTAAATACTGTCCGCCCTCTGCTAGAAAGATTGAATAGCTACTGTAATGGCCTATTTTGCTGTCAAGGAATTACATATAAATAGCCCTGCCTTCCCTGCTCTTGGTTGTCTTAAAACCAATTCACCAGTCCTTTCTTTACTTTCACAAGCCTCTTCAGCTCAAATATCACGCCGGTAGCTTTACCTTGTACATATTGCAGATTACCCAAAAGACTGCTTCCATTCAACTACATACAGCAAGTACGTTGTCCCCTGTCTCACCATGTTGCCTACCTATGTATACCCATCGTACTGACATTCTGCTTGAAATTTCAGAAATGAAGCTCCCCATTTCCACCAGTTTGGTGGTCATCACAGCAGCCCTTACAACCCCAGCCGCCGCAGCCCACGGATGCAACAAAAACACCGTGTCAGGCCCCGTCGTCCGGTATCAAGTCCGCTCATCCGATAAAGTACCCGATATCCCCGGAATCTGCGGAGGTCTGTGGGACAACATGAA
The DNA here is from genome assembly GCF_001890125.1 of Aspergillus versicolor CBS 583.65. NCBI lineage: Eukaryota > Fungi > Ascomycota > Eurotiomycetes > Eurotiales > Aspergillaceae > Aspergillus > Aspergillus versicolor. The sequence goes on from NW_024467537.1 coordinate 333,864, forward strand.
GCGCTTTGGCGAATGTGCTTCCGCGTCTAATACCTGGTGCGGCGATGTCGATGATGGGTACCTGGGTTGGGACTTTACTTCTTTTGTTGGCTGCAGTGATGGCATGGTTTCGTCTACTTGGTACGAGGCGACGGAGAACCAGTGGGGGCATATTGATTGTTCGACTTGATGTTGGGGGTTGGTAGTTACTGTATATATGCCTGCGGAGTGCTGGAATGTCACATTCATCAAGACTGTAGCGCCGAATGGAAACGTTCTATTTTGTGCCCTACTTTATGGAGGAGGATGAGTATGTATTAAAGGGCATTTTAAAGAAATTAAGGGAGTATATTTTGAAAATTAAGGTTAAGAGCGTAAGAGTTAAGCTACTACTGGTCAACCTTCCAATCTGACTGGTTTCTACAGCATCTGAGACCATTCAATTATAGCGAATACATAGACACCCAGCTACAGGAACGTGGTAGCGTCATGCCTTCTGAGCGCTGGTCTCCACGACAGACTCCTCAACGTGGATGACAGACGCCAGTTCTCGCGCCTTCTCCGTACCAGCTGCGCCTCCAACCATCGCCTTATCGCCGTCAAAATGCTTTGCAATCTCTTCCAGCGGAGTATTCCGCGTCTCAATATAGTAGAACCAGACCACGGCGAGCTCCACGCCAAGCCATACGCAGTAGAAGATGTAGTACTTCCAGCCGATGCTGTCGAGGGCAACAGGATTAACGTATTGATTGAACGCCACTGTTGAGACGAGTTAGTATAGTCACCACAGCTAGCAAGATATGAGGAAGATAGGAGAGCTTACGAGCTGCGTCAATACAGAACCACATCACAGTCATGCCCTTGGCGCGAAGACTGTAGGGCAAGATCTCGACGGTGTACCCGACGAGCAGGCCGGACCAGGCAATGTTGTAGAAGAGATAGTAGAGGTAGATCATTGCGATGACGGCGTTTGCAGAGGCCGTGTTGTGCTGGGTATCGTATCGAGCAGAGCAGATTGTCCAGACAATAAACGCCACCAACATGCCAGCGGTTGATACGAGGAAAAGCTTGCGCCGGCCGACCTTGTCAACGAAAAAGCACATTGTCAAGGCCACAATAAAGTTCATGATTTGTAGACATCCATTGATCAAGTTCTGATCGACCGGGTCGGTATAGCCGATGTTGGTCAAGATCTTGACGATATAGTAAGAGACCAGCCCGTTGCCTGACCACTGCGAGAAGAAGCCGGCGGAGACTAAGATGATCGTGCGATGGCGGTTTCCCTTGGTTCGGAACAGCTCACGCCAGGAATTGCTCTCGAACTGTTTCTCGAGCTGGAGTGTCTCCTGGATCTCTTGCATTTGCAGTTGAACGACCTCGTCGTCTTGGTTGCCGTTTGCGTGGCAATCAGCCAGGACCTTGAGAGCCGCCTCGGGCTTTCCCTTGTACATAAGGAAACGTGGAGATTCAGGGACGAACCAGATGAAAAATATCTGAAGCACAGAGGGCAAGGCCTGCGCAATCGTTGGCGTTCTCCACGACCAGTGGTTTGGGATGTTATTCGTGCCGAAGGTGAGCCATGCCGCGACAATCGCACCCACATACCACGTCGCTATCCCGATTAGCCAGACTCTGCGTGGACATGAGGGAGAAGGACATACTGTTGTAAATGGTGGTGAAAATTGCACGGTGTTGAGTGTGGACCAGCTCCGTAACCAACAAAGGCGACGCCCCGTGGGCGATGGCGACACCGAAACCGATAAGGAAGCGACTCGCTAGAAGCATTCCAACGTTGATACCGATGCTCTGCAGGACAACCCCGAGAAGCCTATTTGTGTGAGTAGAAACCAGTGTCTGGCAGAAGGCATACTCACATAATCGCGCATCCAATCAATATTCCCATCCGACGACCCAGAAGATCAGCGGTATATGGTACGGCGGGCAGGGCAGCAATGGATCCCAGCGACATGATGGCATTGAGGATGCCCAGCAGCGATCCGCTGGGGTGATTGTAGTGATCCTGCCAGATTAGCAAGGTCTGCAGGCCGTTCATCATCGAACCGTCGTATCCATTTGTAGCCTGTTCGATCGCCCGTCAGAAAGGGGAATAATGCACGCGGGCGTTGAAACATACAGACGTCAAGACGACAAACATGAGGCAGATATAGGTCTTTCGCATGCCTGGATTCTTCCACCAGTTCTCGCGCGGAAAGTGCCTTCCGGCCAGCTCGAACGTGTCGGAGCCCATATTGACCAGATTGCTAAATCAGAGTAAGCTGCCGAACAACTGCTATCCACAGCCAGGAATGGAGCGTGGGGAGAAAATCGCAGGGTCCTTAACAGCCGCATGACTGTTATTTGTACGCCGCCACCGGTTGAAAGCACGCGGTGCTCACGGCTAAATGACCAGACTGTTGCGGAGGGCCCGATTTGGAACGCCGTGGCGTGGCCCTATTCAGAATAGTGACACGAGAAAGGCCCAGACTCGCTCGCCTCAACCTGCCAAGAACCCCAGGATGCGCAATCAGGCTATTACTCCGGGGCACACCCTTAATCTCGGCAAAACATCATATCCCTGCTCCTCCGCGTCCATTCGGGCCATGGCCTCGATCTCTGGCTGTGGTCCCGAATCGCGACCAGCACGGTAGAATGTACCAGTGCGGCGGGTCGCTGCACGCATGTCGGATAGTGATAGTGAGAACAGGCAAAAGAGAATGATTTATGATACTCTTAACAAAGGTAAACCATCGCTTTGAGTCCTCATTAAGTTATCTCGACCTGTGAGAATATCGGGTCGTTATCTGACCCAACCTAGTAATGCCAGTCTTGGTGCGACTTGGATACTTAGACCACATGTGAGGTCCAGGCGGAAAGCGGTGCCTTGCAAGTCAACTGGAAGGCGGCGCTCCAAGAAAGATGTATGCTGGGATTTCAGGCCATGGCTTAATTGTCTTGTTCACAGAGAGGCAGGCGCCAATCTCTTAGAGAGGCCAACGGATCTCCATCCCATTTAGCATCCCCAGGTTTCTGCTTTTAGCTGCTTGGAATAATTAAGTAGGCCGGGATGGTCACTGCACAATGTTCAGTGAGTACCACTAGTAAACACGAATTAAACTGCGACTGGCTGTTTCCCCATGGCCGTCTTACCACATCGTCTGCTTTTGCTCACTGTCGGGGGGGCATAACTACTGTCACGGCAAACATAAATAAGTCAATACCCGCCGGACTTGAGTGGGAAATACTGCCGTTATGTGATTTCTGAATTTCAATCCCCAGTATCAGCTGCTTAGTGACTCTTAACTGCCGCTGGGACAGCTAGCAGATAGGCCAGGATTCCTAATCAGGAAATGCCCCCGTCAACGGGGCCGCCAGAGCTGAAATGGCAAAAGATCAGAGCTTTCACTCAAATATTCCGTAAATTGCGTTTGTTCCAATCGGAATAAGCTCCATGAAGCTCAATTCCTTACTTGGCCAAGGCTTGGCTGGAACAGGACAGTGTCCACTTCTACTTCACCAGATCTTCACATCCCTTGCTGGTACCAGCTTGCCACCTGGCCGTCATGGAGCCACTACACCGAAGTAGTGTAAGACTGTACCCCGCACTCCCGTAGCTGCAGAGGTTGATCAAGCTGATCACCGGTGAATGCTGGCTTGGGGTAGCCCCTACTGCCGATCTCGGCGAGCAAGATATCGTCCAACACATGTGCAGGCATGCTGGACCGGACGTCCCGTGTGCGCGGGATTGAACCTTAAATTAACATATAAAGATACTGGACCAAAGTGGCTGCTGAGCTTATTGCAATCTATACTACGTTTACCGACAAAATGGGCATATTCAGGCGAACTTTCCAGGCCCTACAGGTCCCCACGGATCCTGGGCTGACCACGGCCGAGTTGATGTTAACGAATGATGACTTGAAGCCAGGTAAGATACCCTTCTATTACTTCCTGCTGCATACTAACCCTGTTAGTGGAACGAGACAGACGACAGTGGAAATGGCTGAACTTTGTGGCCTTCTGGATTGCCGATTCATTCAACGTCGTACGTATCCTGCTGACATCCCCGAGTGTCCCATAATAATTGCTTAGAACACATGGATGATCTCGTCGGCCATGATCGTGGACGGCCTGTCCTGGTGGCAGTCCTGGCTGTGTGTCTGGTTTGGCTACGGCATTGCGGCGGTGTTCGTCGTTGCCATGGGACGAATTGCAACCATTTACCATGTTCCTTTTGCAGTGGCTAACAGAGCATCCTTTGGGATCTGGGGATCCTTCTGGCCTATCCTCAATCGAGCGGCGATGGCTGTAATCTGGTATGGTGTTCAGGTACGCTCCTCACCCACTTGAAGACACTTTAACACTTCTAACAACTTGAGATAGACATACCTTGGTGGTGCGTACCCTCATCCGAACTAATAGCCAAGACTAATAAAGTAGGCCAATGTGTCACCTTGATGATCGAAGCCATCTGGCCCAGCTACAAAAATATCCCCAACAATATCCCCGAGAGTTCCGGCGTGACGACGATGGAGTTCACCAGTTTCTTCCTCTTCTGGCTGGGCTCCCTGCCTGCCCTCTGGTTCCCCATCTACAAGATCCGACATCTCTTCACCGTCAAGGCATATTTCTCCCCAGCATGCGGCATCGCCTTGTTCGCGTGGGCTATTGTCCGGGCGCACGGGATGGGCCCTATCATCCACCAGCCCAATACCGCCCATGGAAGCCAGCTCGCCTGGGCAGTGGTGAAAAGCATCATGAACTGCATTGCCAACTTTGCAGCATTGATCATCAACAATCCGGATTTCAGTCGATATTCACGCAATCCAAAGGACGCGGTCTGGTCGCAGCTCATCACGATCCCGGTTGGATTCGCAGTGACTTCGTTCATTGGCATTGTCGTTACCTCGTCGTCGACTGTGATCTTTGGCAAGTCCGTCTGGAACCCGCTCATCCTGATGGAGATGTTCCTTGAGGACGCGAGTTCGGCCGAACGATTCGGTATCTTCGTTATTGCTGCTGGGTTTGCGCTGGCGCAGCTGGGAACGAACATTGCTGCCAATTCGGTCTCTGCTGGTACTAACCTGTCTGCCTTACTCCCTCGATTCTGCACGATTCGCCGTGGAGGATACGTCTGTGCAGCTATCGGTCTTGCCATGTGTCCGGTAAGGCCCTTATCCCTATCCCTTTGAAGAGAACTGATAAGTATATGCAGTGGACCCTGGTCGCCTCGTCCAACAAATTCACCGTCTACCTCTCGTCGTACTCCGTCTTCCTCTCCTCCATCGCGGGCGTCATGGTCAGCGACTACTACCTCGTCCGCAAGGGCTACTACGACCTCCCCTTGCTGTACAGCGTGCAGAAAGACGGTCCGTACTACGGACACATGGGGGTCTCCTGGCGCGGCTACACAGCCTACATCTGCGGTATCATGATCAACGTAGTCGGGTTCGCGGGGGCCGTGGGCGCAAACGTGCCCATCGGCGCCGAATACATCTACAACATCAACTACTTCTCCGGGTTCATAGTGTCGGGGGCCATATACTGGGCGTTGGCGCGGGCGTTTCCCGTTCCCGCCATGAGCGATGAATGGAATGAGATTCCGTATGAGGGCGGGTCGATGCATGTTGCCGAGGGAAAGGAGATTGCCGAGGCTGACCACGTTGAGGAAGCTGAACTTCAGGTCTAGACGGAGATGTCCGTCGGTGTTTGCCGAGAGGAAGATCGATGGGGCGGGATATGTCGGGGGGTTGTTGCTTGATGCCCTAGAACAGACTGGATAGGGGAGTGCGGGGATTATGCCAATACTCCAATCAATAGAGCATTCCATCATCAAATAATTCATCGTCTGCCGGCAAGCGTTGTTTAATGTATCAAGTCCCCACGGGGAGCATTGGGAGTTTCCCGGCCGCCGATATCGAAGCGCCGATCCACAATGTGATATTTCGATCGAGTCATCGATATGTTCCTGGCCTGCGCTAAGCCGATTGACAAGTTGGGGTACGCAGCCAAGGCCAATCACTGCGAAAGTGAAGACAAGTGCAACTTCACAGCTCCACAGTCTCTGCACAGGCCCTCAGCGTCTCGTTCAGTTACCGATGGGTCTCCGGCGCCACCCACGTCCCCGCGGACGTTGACCGCGCGCTCCTGAACGTCATCGTCGCCGTCCTCCGATCAACAGTCTGACAGACACTGCGGTCTGAATCCAGAAATCCTGCCACGCTGATAGCTCCGCGCGTCGTTGAAATACCTCCTGCACTCCGGACGGCACCATGCCGACCCCGGCGCCTGTCGACCATGAGAAAAGTAAACGCCAGAAAGGAAAATCGGACGATCCTGCTGCCGCTCAGTCGCTGTCATATCGCCAGTCCCTCCGCAACGTCTCGTCGTGTACGCGCTGTCGCCAGCGCAAAACCCGATGTGACCAGCAGCTACCACAGTGCGGCACCTGCGAGAAGGCCGGTGCGCGATGCGTCGGTTATGATCCTCTGATGAAGCGCGAGGTCCCTCGTAGCTATTTGTATTATTTGGAAGACCGCGTCGAGTACTTCCAGAGCCTCCTCGCTGAACATGGCGTGTCGTTTGAGCCGGGCTCGTCGACGATGGAGCGCAGCCACCAGGATATGTCCGAGGAGCCAGAGACAAAGCATCCACACAAGCGCAGAGTCAGTGTCGCCTCTAATTCGACTCTACGCAGTGCGCCGTCTGCTAGCAGGTCGCCGAGGGATCCAACCGATGCGACATCGCAGTTAGATATCGATGTCGCCGACAAACACGACCCCGGATGCTGCACTGCCCACGAGTTACTCTTCGCCCTGCAACCCTCGAAACCGCTGTCTCAGTCGTTTGAATTGCCCGACCGAGACCTCGCTACCAAGTTGATCACCTTCTATTTCGAACAAGGATACCCGCAAGTTCCTGCGCTGCACAAGGGCGAGCTGGCACAGGTGCTGAACGAGGCATACGCTGGGTCGGAGAACCCCCACCCATACAGCCTTTTCCTCCTGTACATTGTGTTCGCGATCGGTGCCTGCATCATGCGCGACAGTGACGTTAACCATGGACACGATAAAACGACGGTCGGGAAGAGAAAGCGCGACACGCAGACCAAGGTGCATCCAGCGCATGAGTACTACTCTGCTGCCATTACTCACCTGCATCTAGAATTCAATACGTGCGATGATGCATCCAGAAAGCTTGAAGGCATTGAAGCTGCTGTACTTGTTGCCCATCTATCTCTCTTCTATCCTGTGCGTCCTGGACCTGCCTACCTGGTGGGACTGGCGCTGCGTGCTGCTGTGGACGTAAAGCTGTATGATGCAGATGGTCTTAATTTAATCAGCGGTTCATGTGAAACAACTATCTCGAACTTAGACGGACACAAGCAAGATCAGATCACCGAGCAACGTCGACGTCTCTGGTGGAGTGCGTACAGTCTGGACCGTCTTGTCTCGCCCTACACCGGACGCCCTTTCGCCATCCCAGACCACCTCACCACCACTGCATTCCCATCAATACCGGAAGAGATGGATGTAGTATGCCATGGAATCTCGCCGTCGAACAAACTCATGAACTTTTTAACAACCCACCTTCTCCAACTGCGACAACTCCAGTCCGAAATCCACGAAGTCCTTCAATACCACCACGCCCAATCAACACGAATCAACACCAACACATCAACTGCTTCCATACTCACCTCACCACTGGACTACTTTGAATCATTTGTCTCTTGGAAAAGGGACATTAACCGGCGCCTCGACGAGTGGAAAGCCTGCATACCCTCCCGCGAAGAAACCGGCACATGGGTCCCAATCGTCCGGCTAGAGCTTGACTACTGGAAGACCATCAATCTGCTATACAGACACGAGGCCAAGGTACCATCCGAGCTGGCTCGCCTACTCCCAGCATCGCAAGTAAGCGCTACATATCTGGCTGCAGCAGAAGGACCAACAGACGACTTTACCCATTTCAAGATCGTCGAGGCCAGTCGCAAGGTCCTGCAGAGCTATCGGCTCGTACACCATTTGGAGTCAGGGAACTGTACATTCCTGGCTACGCATAACATATATCTTGCTGGTATGCCTGCCTCCCTATCCCGCGTGAGTATACTCTAACAAACCCATCCAGGGAGTCTATTCCTCTTCGCCATCTGGAACTCGCCGATGATCCGCAGTATTCTGGTATGTATCAATCTCCATTGATGATCTACTGCTCTAACATGGCTCAGACACTCGATGAAATCGACACTACTATTCTCACAGGCACTGCTGTCCTATCCAGCATGGCAGATATACACCCCCAGGCCAGAGAATGTCAGGATTCGCTAGAGGGTATGCGCGTAGCAACGATGCAGATGTGTCTATCAAAGCCCAGCGCGACCAACCCGACCAGCATTACTCAAGCCGAAGCACCAAATGCAGAATACCAGGTGCAGCTACAGACAGAAGATAGCATACCACCGGATCTGGCAAACACCTTGACGAATCTTTTCCCTGGGTCAGATGGCAATATTAACAACGTACCCCCGACCATGGAGAATCAGGCGAGGTATTTTGGGAATATGGGACAGTCGCAAGGGGATAAGGAGGACTCCTTATTCAGTTTGGACTTTCTTGATATTGAACTCTTTCCTGGGCGACTTTGCAATGATCCTGGTTCTATTCTAGGACGATAGAGAGACGTCGGATAAAGTAACACGGTGCCACTAATACACCGTCTTCCCTTTAAGTCCGATAACCGCCGTGCGATCTACTCTCATCCGAGTCCAGACTATTCAGTTAGAAACTGGACCGTGACCCAAACTGACTAACTGCAGACCATCCACCAAGGGTCCCTGCAAGCAACCCGATTCCATATCTCCAGGACTTGCTGCTTGAGCAGCAGCATGATAGGGAGGGGATTGAAGGTCATATCCTGGCAGACACCCAGCGATAACCAGTATATCCCACACCATCCACCCCCAGGTTAGCTGACGCCCATCTCTGGTCTCTCTGGCCTTGCTATAGGGCATACAACTGCGTGCGCGCAAGAGACGGTTTCTTGTTACGAGCCCACCGTATCCTTCCAGAATGGATTTTCAAAATGGGAAACCTTTCACTATGCTTAATGCATCAGGACCTGTCTGCCAGCCGAACTCAGATCGAACCATATGTTCTAGCGCCAGGTCTGGTGCGCCACGGAGTTGGGAGGGGGAAGCAATAGTAGGGTCTTTATCCCCAGACTTGTGATGCCCCCATAGGCATTGAAGATAGAATACTGTCACTAATATCAATGTACAAGTTACCATCTCTCTTACAGCTGTGGCCAGTCCTTAGTAAGCTTAGATGATAGAAAGCACTACCCCATCTATTCCTTTCCTGCCGTCCCTAAAGTAGTATTGATATATCGAATAGGTGAGTAGTGGAACATATACTGCTGCCTCATCTCCAAAAGTTAAAGTTACCCGCTCTTGAGATGGTGCCCTAGGGCGGAAAAGAGTAGTAGACATTGGAAGGACCTAGCGATTCAAACCCACAGAACGGCAGTGGAACGCGAGAAACCGAATTTCCATGACCATGGGCTGGCCCGGCTACTACATTCTTTTATCATGGACTGATGCGAATATTTGATAGTCGGACCGAGCTGCCTGTCCGGCGGCGTAGTGCTCATTTTAATTTCCGCTTTGGGAAATACCCCGTATGCTCTGGCGTTGCAGAAAATGAAAGACCGAGCGAGCATCACATTTATCCCTTAGGTTAGTGCTAGTAGTGCCATTCCATGGCTCTCCCTATTCGGACCCCTCCCCCGCAAAAGTGATGCAATAACAGGTGACGCTGATGTTGGGCGTCCGGGATCTCATACCGCAGAGGCAGGTATTTCCAACGCCCATCCCTTTACTGGAGCCGTTAAGCTGCCGCATTGATCCTGCAACCAGGGCCCTTGGCTAAAGGTCGGACTAAATGGCCGTAGTGCGCCCAGGGTGCACAGGCCGACATTACGGGAAGCAGTCCTCCTGTCAGAATGTGTCCCAGTAGGCGACCCTGCGAATCCTATGGGAGCCAGACCCTTGTCTAGTACACCTCCAGCTCATCCGGGGTACATACTCGGACAACCCCAGAGGCTTGGGCCCCTACCGCACACTCTATTTAGGCATGCTGTTCCGATAAAACAAGCTAGAGCGGGTGAAGAATATGGGTAGAGATAATAACCATATCCGTTATAAAGCGTAGTGGAGCGGTCCTGACGATGTGATACCTTGGTCCCCACCGCAAATATGACTACAGTAAAGGACGAACTTGATAACAAAGAACCAGTTGATGATCACCCCACAGAAGGCAATCTCAGCACCATTACCCATAATGGAGACCATCTCCAACGCAGACTGGGCATCCGCCAAATACAGCTGCTCGCGATAGGAGGTACCATTGGAACCGCGCTCTTTATCAACATCGGCAACGGGCTGAAGGACGGAGGGCCCCTCAGCCTCTTGCTCGGCTGGTCGCTCTATTCTGGCCTCCTTGGACTAATCAACAACGGGATCACTGAGATGACTGTTCTACACCCTGTGGCTGGGGGCTTTGTCCGACTAGCAGGAAAGTGGGTAGACGACGCCTTTGGCTTCATGGCTGGTTGGAATTTCTTCTTTTATGAAGCCCTTGGGATTCCATTCGAAATAACCGCTGTGAATATTGTCTTGTCGTTTTGGAGAGACGATATCCCCACTGCTGCTGTTTGCAGTGCCTGTATTGTTATATACCTGTATGTCCCCAAGTATGCTACTAGTATTCTTTGCTAATGTCGCTCCAGTATTTTGAATGTTCTTACTGTCAAGATTTATGGAGAGGCTGAGTTCTGGCTATCTGGAGGTAAAGTAGCGATGATTGTAATATTGTACTCCTTCACATTCGTCACGATGGTCGGCGGCAATCCCCAGCACGATGCGTATGGATTCCGGTACTGGCAAGTCCCGGGGCCCATGGCTGAGGGTATTAGCGCTGGTACCTTTGGGCGTTTCCAGGGCTTCCTGTCTGCGCTATGGTCCGCGTCGTTTGGGATTGTTGGGCCGGAATTTGTCTCCATGGCCGCCGCCGAAGCGAAACACCCGCGTGTCTACGTCAAAAGCGCATTCAAAACCATCTACTGGCGATTTTTTCTGTTCTTTATTCTCGGTGCACTTTGTGTGGGCATCGTGATCCCCTACGATGATCCTACACTCGTTGCTATCCTATCGGGGGACGACGCCAATGCTGGCACAGCAGCAGCATCGCCATACATCATTGCAATGGGGAATATGGGGATCTTGATCCTCCCACATATAATAAACGCCCTGCTAGTGACAACCGTGTTCTCTGCTGGAAATACATACATGTACTGCGCCACGTACATTATACAGTCTTGCTCTTGAGGGCAGGGCTCCGGCCTTTCTGACCAAATGCACCAAGCAAGGGGTCCCTGTATTCTGCGTCCTTGTTACGACTTGTTTCGCATTTCTCTCTTTCCTCCAGTTAAACGACGGCTCCGCTGAAGCACTTACAATCCTAACAAGTCTCATCACGGCTGGTGGTTTGATCAATTATATCACGATGAGCGTGACTTATATCTTCTTCCACCGCGCGTGTCGTGCCCAAGGGGTTGATCGCCGGACATTTCCTTACTACGGTCGCTTCCAGCCATATTGTGCCTGGGTCGGACTTTTCGGAGAATGTCTAATCCTTTTCTTCTACGGATACTCAAGCTTTACGCCGTGGGACGTGTCAACGTTTTTCAGTTACTACACCATAGCTATCATTGCACCGGTTCTATTTACGATGTGGAAGATTGTCAAGCGTACGAAGGTTGTTAACCCTCTCGAAGCAGATCTTGTTTGGGAAAGGCCAATTACTGATGCGTTTGAGGCGGCGCTGAGTTCGCGGCCTGTTGGATTTTGGACTGAGATGGGGAGGATGGTCGGTTTCCAAAGGAAGACGGTCCATACGGGGGCGGAGTAGGACTATGTTCACTGATTCAATGATAGTATTGAGTTGAGAAGGACTCGTGACTTTCCTTTCCAGCCCGGTTAGAGTAGATAAATTGTAGAAGTATATTCCTCGAGTTTTCTTACCCACCGGTTGTCCTGGATGTCTATTTGTGAAGCATCGCTTTTCTAGAATACTCGTGGTTATGACGGCCAGTATCATCACGACTCCGGTTCGACTCGCAGGGTCTACAGTTCTCCCCGGTATTTTAAAGTCGTCAGCCTATTTAGATGTCTGATGCCCCTGGTCAATTTTCTTCAAGACACTATCCCTCCAGTGCATGACACGTTTACCAGTATGACAATTAGTGTAATCAACTGCAACCACGGTGAGAAACAGTAAGTTCCATCGTTTTGGACCATCCTGGATTGTACTGTGATGATTGCTAAATGCCCACCACTATTGGATTATGGTCCATATTAATCCGTGCAAATCCGAAATTTCCTGTGTAACGGCCTGAATCGCCGTCCCTTAGAAGGCTGTAAGTCCAGCCTATCCGTTCCTCAACCTCTGAGGCACATCATAGATTTTGACATCCAAGTCTGTGATAAAGTTTGGGCCGCTCAATATGCGCTACGGCTCCTATGTGCGAGCATTTTCATTCAAAAGTAGTAAATGGCCCTTACGCCAGCGAGTCAGGTATTCTGGCAATCCACCAGATCCTTTCGGAGATGATTGCGCTTTTCGGCTCTTCACGGACACTCGGGTTCAGAACCCGATGGCCGGGCTGATAGACTCCGTGGCGGAAACGACAGGTGCTCATTCAGTATACCGTTCTGGGTAAATAGGTCCTGAGATAGGTGTGTTCCAGCAATAGGCTCTGGAAGATATGCTGGCATGAATGTTGGCAACTGTAGTATAAAGGCAGCTTCGCGATCAGCCCATATCTGCTTGTTCCCATTCTATCTCAACAGCGGAATCGTTATCAAAACCGTACTTCGTGGTAGCACCCTTCAAACATTTACTCTCAGACACCATGTCCCACAAGCGAAACACGCGAGGCCCCATGTGTACCAGCCCGTACACAGACGGCAAGAAGGAGCCGATTAGGGCCCTCCCAGCTACATGGTATACCTCACCTGACATGTTCGAACTCGAGCGGCGCGCCATATTCAGCAAGAAATGGATGTTAGTCACCCACGAAGTACGGTTGCCCAATACCGGCGACTGGGTAAGGTTCGAGATTGTCGGGTATGAATATGTCATATCGAAGGACCGCAAGGGAGAATTCCACGCCTTCCATAATACGTGTCGACACCGCGCTTATGCTGTTGTTGATAAGCCATGCGGTCGTAACCAGATCCTGTCGTGCAAGTATCACGGGTGGTCGTATGCTTTGGATGGCAAGCTCACCAAGGCGCCGTGGTATGATGATGTGGAAGGGTTTGATAAAGCCCAGAATGGTCTATTCAAGATCCATCTGAGGAAGGATAAACTCGGCTTTATTTGGGTGAATCTGGATGCAGACGAGGACCCTGAGTCCTGGGAGAAGGAGTTTGACGGTATTGACGAGCAGAAGAGATATGATGGATATAATCTCTCTGACTACGTATTCAATCATGAATTCGAAATTGACGCAGATACAAACTGGAAACTCTGCTCGGACAATTTCAACGAATGTTACCACTGTCCCACTTCACACCCCACTATCCCGACCTTGTTCGATGTCGAGACGCTCACTCAGGATTCAAAGGACGGCTACGTTGTCTCTGTGTCTGCGCAGAATGAGGAGCAGAAGAGGGAAGGTCTCCAGATTTGCACAACGTACTACTTTCCTAACGTATCCACCAACATTCTGTAAGTCTCCCTTACCTTCAAACCAACCTACGACGGACTGGAACTGACCTGGCAGTCCCAACTATATCATGCTACAGAGATTCCTCCCCCAATCCGCCTCGCGAACCAAAATGCACTATCAGATCTTCCGCAACAAGAACGCCAAACCGGAACTGTTCGAAAAGATCGACACTCTCTATAAACAGGTCATGAATGAAGACAAGGGTCTCGCATGTGGTGTGCAGAGGAACATGGAGCGTGGCCTCTTCGTCAACGGTCAAATGCACCCTCGCGTGGAGAGTGCGGTGCTCCATATGCAGTCGAGGACCCGTGAGATTGTTAAAGAGCACGCAGAGCAGGAAAAGACTGCAGGGCACCAGATCTGGCCTGCTAGTCAGAATCCGACTACAGATGCTGTGACCAAGGAGGATAGGGCGTTCTGCGACGGGCTTCCGTGTGCGCCTGCGCAGGCTGCTGCTGTTGCGTGGTGATTTCTATTCGCTGTGGAGATTTATGTCATTTAAATTACGGATCATAGCCTTCAGGCTTTCATGGCGGTCGGACTGTTTTGCGCAACAGCGACCGTACTTGCTCCTCAGGTAGAAATATTCAAGGTATCTGATATAGCTCTCCTAATATAGGCCAAACACAAGTTGTCAGGTTATTCGATATTCGTCCTATAACTTACGCTTCTGTCATTGCTAACAACCAGCTGTAAGGTAAACACCCTTTACCTCACAGAACTATTATCCGTGTCTGGGTTGTCCAACCTACCTTTGCTACTATCGCTCTCCCCCAATCGCGAAAACCCATTACTCGTGCGCTTCAGTGCGATATCGCCCGGTACGCCGCCGAATTGTCTCGAACGATTAGATGCATTTCGCTTCCACCTCGTGAGCCTTTGAGGAAATACTCGTGCCACCAGCGGCCATACCGGCGGGAGGGAAGCAGCGATAATGATAATGGCCGATTCCAAGACACACCATATGCCCAGCTTGACTGAGACCCCTGCGTACGACATGTTGTTAGTCGAGTTCAATTGATACTGGGGATATATTTAGAAGACGCTTTTACAAGTTGGATCGCTTAGAATCTCCTCCTGGAAGAAGATAGCCATGCGGAGGATACTTGCTAGAACTCCGCTGTATTGAATGCCGAGATTAGCGAGCCTGAGACTGTTTCCTAAATCGGTGGAGATACGTACAGCCCTCCAAGCAGAAACACGCCTGTCAGCGCAACCTTTTGCATCATTCTTGTTTGCAGTTTCCAAACAAACGGAAGTGGCATAATCAGGATAACGGCATCTGTTAAAATCTGTGGAAGGGAGACATAGCGGAAGAAAGCGGTCTGATTGAAGCACTTTCCTCCCTTTATGCTCTTATCCCAGGCGAATTGCACGGGCGAACATTGCAAAATGGCGGAGAAGAAGACGCCAACGCCTGTGCCTATCAGGATGGACACCATGGCGTACGACAAGACATGAAATTTCGGGGTGCGGAAGATCCTGTTGTAGAAGAGGAGGATTGAGATTTTTGCTGGGGTCACAATGAAGGGATAATTCATGATCTGGGAGGCGAATATCCCCTGAGTACTGGTCAGCATTGCGCCTACAAATTAGCAGCTGTATAGGAATACGGCGAAGGTAACCTTTTGCAGAGCGACGAGTTTGTCGGGTGCCGTTTTCTGGATGTACTCAAAATGGTATCCCAGTCCCGCAATCTTGAGTACTTGTGCGGTCAGTCGGGCTAATGAAATCGGAGTAGACGCCATACACACTATAAACAGGACCGACTGTCCAAGGCTTCCTATCTTCGAGAAAAACTGTCAGAAACAATGTATTCAACAAGGCGGGGCAGGGCTACCATAGCGGGAATCATTAAATAGTCGTCCGCCGTGCACGCAATTCCTTGAACACGCCTGGTATAGAACCGACCGGCCACAAGGAGGATCTGGACGGGCATAACAGCAATGGAAACCCCCATCAACGAATCACCACAATAAGAGGAGTCCATCTCTGCTGTCCCGACCTGCGCCTGCCTGCGTTGGCCAGCAGGGGCGGGCAGCGGTTAAATACACAGCGCTGGCATGGATTAATTCCTTCAATCTCGGTTCCAACGTACTGGATCTCGGTGGTTGCATCGTGGCCAAACTATTTGAGTCCGGACCGTTCGATGCAGTCTGCCCGCGAGTCGCAGGGAATAAGTTGCAGGGAATATTAACCGGCTAATACGTGATAGCGCTGTTACTAGCTGCTAATGAAACAGCCCACGCTCTTGGTGTCTGTCATAAATTCTTTGTTCTTTTCCGCCCCTCTGCACTTTCCACTTTTCTCTTTCATTTCTGATCCTAGTATTCGCCTCGCAATTATCATGGCTGGTGTGTCGTTATCCAGCGACATTGTGACTCTCACAGAGACCGTGAAGTTGAGAAAGGAATCCATTGATGAGACTGCCCGAATTGAAGCTCTAAATGCCGCGAAAGGCTTGGTAGAGGCACTGTCCTCTCCTGTGGAAAAGGCCATCCAGGATGTATCAGTCGTATGCAAATTCGCCGTAACTGGATCTGCCAATAAGCCTAACTTACCCTCGTCCTTGCAGAACATAGTCACCCCTATGGCGCTTCGCATGGGTGTCCAGCTGGGCGTTTTCACATCAATCAACGACCCCAATGTCGAAGGAATCACTACCAAAGAGATTGCAGAAAAGGCCGGGGCTAGTCCGATTGTCGTCGGTATGCTCTCTCTCCCCGTCTTCCATCTCCCATGGTCTAAATATCCCCCTGCTCAGGCCAAGTCATGAAAGTCCTGTCAGCCACAGGCTACGTTCTTGAAGCGGGGGTACAGCTGTACAAGCCCTCTGCTCTGACCACCGTCATGGCAGATCCAATTATGGAGGCTACAACCAGAGCAACGTGAGGCCCTTCTAATCCTGCGCGATTTGATTCTGACATTTGCAGCTTCGATATCGGTCAACCCTGCGCTACGTACGGGCCCGAATTCTTTCGCCGCAACGGCAACCAGTTCCCAAGCTGTGTAGAAGACACTCCATTCCAACTCGCACAGAAGACTAAACTCAGCTACTGGGACTGGCTGGGACAAAATACTTCATTGGCGCAGGACTTCCAGCAGTTCATGACGATCAAACAGCAGAAGACGCCTTGCTGGGCTGACTGGTTCGATGTTAGCGGTATTATCCTCGATGGGTTCAGGAAAAACGAGGAACACAGTACGATGCTCGTGGATATTGGCGGCGGTGAGGGACACTATACCATCGCCTTTAAGAGTAAGTTTCCTGATGCAGGTCGGTGCATTCTGCAGGACCTCCCTCATGTCATCTCAAGTATAACCAATGCCCCGGACGCCACCGAGTTAATGGCCCATGACTTCTTCCAGCCCCAACCGGTAAAAGGCGCAAGGGTGTACTATCTCCATTGGATATTACATGACTGGTCTGATACTCAGGCACGGGAAATCCTACTTCAAATTGTCGACTCCATGGAACCGGGGTACTCACGTTTGGTTATTAACGAGAACATCATCCCGGATACAGATTGTGACTACAATCTAGCTTGCTTAAGTATGTTAATGATGGTTCAGGTTGGGGCTTTGGAGAGAACAGAGTTGCAGTGGCGCGAGTTGCTACATTCAGTGGGACTGACAGATATATCATTTCATCAACCTCCAGGCGGTCCAGGGAACGGTGAGGGTGTTATTGTTGCTGTGAGGTAATGATTTAGTTAGTTAATTCCTGTAGTGTTGACTAATTCGACTTATATTAATCCAGTCAATATACATTCCATAACATCGCGACTTCATTGGATAGCACCAGCTCAATCCAATGGAACTGCGCCCTCTGCCCCAGGAAAGACATCCAATCACAGAGTCGAGATGTTAGGCAGGAGTTGGGAAACGCAATACGAAGCCCCTTCCTCATAACGGCCTAGTCACGATGGTCTGTGCCCATTCGGGTCGTTATGGCAGAGCCAACAGCACCAAGGACTGGCTCGTTGCTTGGTATTTGATTTACTTTTGGGATGATATCTATCTTCAACAGCCTTCTAACTGTGTAATTCCAGTGCCTAGTGTTTACGACAGGTCCCCATCAACTCATGAAGAATCATTTCCAAGGACTTTCCTTTCCAAATGTTGGTTACATCGCCAGGTGATATTTTTGGAAAGTGTTGGATTATTAGGGCTTACACACCGTAGAAAGAAGGTTTGCATGGCCACAGAATTAATCCGTTGGGTTTATTACCGCAGCTCCGTTAACTCCTCGTTAGTCTTACGCGTCCTCCACCTTTTATCATTTATCTGGCCTTTATTCCCCAGGTGGACTTTAATAGACCTTGTACATGCTTACTGGCTCGCTCGTGCCTGTTGTTGTTTGAAGATGGAAAACATCGGATTTCAAGGTGACTCGTCCGAAGCATCTTCTGTCCTATTTCCTGACATTCTACAGATTACCTCGCCTGGAAAGCCCTGGCGTTCGAGTGGGCAGACAGCATTGACAAAAAAGTAATTACCCCATTTACTACTGCAAACGATAACGCTAATCGGACGCAGGACTGGGATCGACTGCGAAATATTCTAACGCCTAAGCTCCTGGTAATATTAATAAATTATGGACATCGCATCTTAAAGCTAACGTCTCCAAAGGTAGATTACAGCATGCTCGGACAGCCCAGCACGCCGGATATGGAATCCGACGCTTTCATCGCGTGGATGAGCTCCCCAGACTTTGTCGGAGACCCGCTCGTCCGCACTCAGCACCTTCTCGGGGCTGTCTCGTACGAGTATGTGTCTGAAGATGAGATTACAGCCATTCATCAGATTCGCGCTGCGCACCAGCGCTACTCGGACGATACTCTTGCGACTGTGGCTTACCACGCCCATGGATATGGTAACATACAACATTGGTACAAGAGAGTTGAGGGGGCTTGGAAGCTTTCTGGATTGCGACCCGAAATGTACTGGAGTGAGAATGATCTTTCGAAGATTTTCTCGCGACAGGGCCCAGCATCGTGACTGGCATGTCATGGAGAAGCAATGCGCGGTATCCTGCTTGAAGATTGTGGTGGTTGTCCTCGGTTCTTGCTAGAATATCACACGGCCAGTTCTTATTATACTTTCTGCATTGCACTACATATAAACGGGCAGGTACTTCTGGGGCTGGAACGAGATACCATCCTAGCGTTAATCTCCTAGGCAACTAACTCATTCATGTATCCCCTCATGATCATGCCGAGTCACTATCCGAACTTGCTTTGCAAAACACGCAGTTTATTGAGACAGGGATCCTTATCCACACAAGTCCCCCTTAACCACCGTGCCTTACCCACATCCTGCATCTCAAACGCACGACGCGAATTCAAGGTCCTTGTATTATCAAACAGAGCACATTCTCCGAGGTTCATCTTCCGCTCGTATAAATATTCTGGCCGCTGTAAGCGCGCGTTGGATTTTCGCGCGGCTCGGTGCCATTGTTCAGCTTTGTCGTTTAATGCTGAAAGGGGAGACTGTGGAAAACCTTTGCCCTGTAGCTCAATAGCTAGGCTATCATGGTTCGAGAATGGAGCCAGGAACGGTGGGCCCCAGTTGATCTTTTGCAGGCAGCCGACAAGGAGCTTCGTCTTCCAGTCCTCGTCACCTTGGTTCCCGCGATAAGGTTCCATTGCGTCCGCAAAGTCCTGGAAGCGGATATAGACAGTAATGCCAATTTGGAGAGGACATAGGTCAATAAAAGGCTTTCTTGTGTGGTATACGTTCGAATCAGGATGGTTGTAGTGGTAGTTGACTGGAACCGAGGCGAGTATACCGAATGCCTCCATATCGGAATACAACACGTCAACGGCCGCCTTTTAAGCATCGGCAAATATACTAGCACCTCCTGAAGACGCAGACTGGATGCAGTGTAGCAGCTGAACGTGTGGCGGGTGGTGAAAATACAGTGTCTTCTAACATATAAGGCTAGATTATTCCGGACCTCTTGGTCTACATCAAACATGCTTATTCTATTCTTTTCGACTACACCGACCTTACGTCTTAATCAGTGGAACCTATGGGGTATACTACAATCAATCGGATTGTTTCGCCGATTTTTTTGAGCTGGCATACAAGAGGTACCCACAAGTATGCGGTGTGATGGGCAGCTACTCTCTGTACAGTAGATCGTTAACATTCTGGGTCGGCATATACGACCACTGGAGGCCAGAAGAGAAATATAAATTCTCTACAGCCGTCACCCAGGACGTGAACTACCTCAACAACATTCAAACAACTCATCTCATTTCCAAAGCCAGTACATCAAATTATTTTGAACCCCCAAGATGAAGTTCCTCTACATTGCCACCGCCCTCATTGGAGCCGTCACCGTCCAGGCCGCCAAGGTTCGATATTTTTAATTTGATGGCAACGCATAAGCTAATCTCACTGTAGCTGCCCTCCGGCGCACCCTGCAAGCCTGATGGAAGCATGGGAGTCTGCGCTTCGGGACTTTGCATTGTAAGTTTAGCCAACAAGAACCCTTGAGTTGAATTGATCAAATGCTAATGGACATCGTGTCTAGAAAACTCCTGACCAGCCCCAGGGCAAGTGCAAATGATCGCGAAACCCGCTACATTTAGTGGAGGACATTCATATGTTTAGGTCCTTTCGGAGTGCCTTATTGGGTGTCTTGGTTAAGACGAAGGCTGTGTTGGAAATCTAGTTCTGGTCTTGCAATTCCTGACCATGTCATTCGTTATATAGAGCCAATTCAGTACTTCTTGATCCTTATAGCAATATGTATATCCGATGTCCTTATCGGCGTATTTCATGTCGAACCCTTACAGATAAGCCGTAGTATTTTGCATAAACAAATCAAAATATCTTCAGCCCTGCCAACACGCTCATTGGCCTAGTTTCGTGGTAAATGACCCACTAAGCTTGGCCGTGCGTTCATCGCCGAAGCATCACCCCCCGGGATAAACTGCGCCAGCTAAAAATAGCCGGCATAGAGATGCCTTCTATAAAACTCGCTTTCTGCACTCAAAACTGTCCAAATTCCATATTTTTGTTTCCATAGTTTTTTAATAAGCCTGCCACCATCCATTCGTTTAAATAACTCGCCGACCTACCAGAACCCACGTACTATTCAATCATTACAATATCATCGCATCCACAATGTCCTCCACCACCACAACAGCAGCCTCCACCTGTACCGGGTCAGCAATGTACGAACTTCCCATAAAGGACGCAGCATGCGGGACACCAAACAACAAAGACAAAGACTACAAGTCCCTCTTCTCAGACTGCGCCGCCCCCGCCGCCGTCCGCACCTACCACGATGACTGTGCTCTCTACGCCCCTGCACTGGATCAATCCATCCAGAGTCTCACCGATTGTCTCTATGATGCGGGTGTGAAGTGGGAGGATGTCTGGTGCTCGGGGAACACCAGTGCCTCTGCGACTGGGACGGCATATCCCACTGCCACTGCTACGTCTAAGGAGGAGTCTAGCTCGACTTCTACTTCTAAGGGTTCAGAGGAGACGGACGGAAAGGAGACGGACGCTGATACAAACGGGGCAACGTCTGGGCGTTTGGGACTTTCTGGGGCTGTGGTCTGGGGGCTGTTCGGGCTTCAGGCTGTTGGTGCTGGGATGATGATGTTTTAGTGACTGTCGTTTCTGTGCTGATTTGTAGTATATAACTCGCAATATGTATTTGAATTAATTCCTTCAAAGTCTTCTGGTATTTCCCATGTATAATTCGAGGTGCAAGCCTGGTTTATTGTCCTTTGCTATGAGGGGCTTACTTGAAGTCGCAATGAATTTTGGTTTTGCTTGGATGAGTTTCATTCCCAGAGCTGATCATCGACTTGATCTTCTCTATTTTAGCCTCACAATATGCAAATATTGAAGTCAAGGTGGTTCGTCTGAGTCTATCTCTGTATTGTCGTCGATATTCCGAACCCTATTCCCGATACTACTATCTACATCTACGAGTGTGTTCGCGAAATGCTGTCGCCATGCTTTAATACTTACTTCTTGGTATATTCGTTTAATTTTTATTAAATAATCTCTATTTCTCTCAACATCTTTGTCAATTCAAGGCTGATATTATGAGTAACAAGGTTTTCCCACCACCACGGCGAAGGTATCAGCTGTCATTCACACAGCGATCTCCGTCAGCCCTGCGGAAATATATATCCTAGTATAGATGAACCGTGGATGTATTATGTTAGCTCTTCTACCTATGAGAGAACGTGAAAGTATACCGACTGATATTTCATAAATCGCTGGTATATGCTTGGCCTCTTATGAATCAGTTTAGGCTTATGAGAGCCTTAAATGTCCATGTATTAATATGATGCAGAGTCGCTCCATATGTTCTCGACTCTCTAAGATTCCCATAATCCCTGCAAATTATGTTACCCCAGGCATCATTTTATATATGTTTCAAAAATATGACAAGTGTAATGATTTTGGGGAGTAGGGAAGACAAATGATCAATCAGACAGTGGTATGGCCAATTTCCCGGGTTCTATGATGCCCTATACTCGGGGATATTGTCCGCTGATCCGATTTCGTTTTCTCTTGCTGCAGGTCGGACATATTCTTGCGTCAGTGTCACACAACAGCTCGGGCTATGCGCGATGAGTCACTGTCACAACTTGCATGTCCACGATAAAGTAAGGAGATCGGATCTTATCATATTATGATGCATTGCAAAGTGCCTTATGGATGTGATATAGATACAATATGTGATGCATGTGAATGTTCTTTTATGCCTCTGAAAGTATACATAGCGACTGCTTATGTCATGGCAAGTGGGGATCGGGTAACCGGCAAGTCAGCGCCACTGCGGAGATAACGGAGATTGTCTTGTTGAGCTTATATTTGCTCACTTTTTGATGCGAATTCTTAGTGCGATGATCAGTGATGAGAAATCTCGTCATCGCATTTAAATCTCTTCTCTTTCCAGACACCTTCGCCCACCAAATGTCGCCATGACTGCAATCTCCCGCGTCCTGTCCTACGCGGTCAACAAGCCCTATCGAACCCGCGACCTTCGCCATGACTCTTCACCGTATGTAAACGCAGATGGATATATCGACTTCGCGCCAGGGGACATCGAGAACCCCCGCAACTGGTCTCTGCCTCGTCGCGTCGCCATCACCGTCACCGCCGTCTTGCTCGTCGTAAATGCGACCTTCGCCTCCAGCTCACCCAGTGGCTGCTTTGGCTCCATCTCCGAGCACTTCGAGGTGTCGACGGAGGTCGCAGGCCTGACAATCACCCTCTTCCTCCTCGGTTACTGCGCTGGCCCTCTGATATTTGCCCCACTAAGCGAGTTCTACGGCCGTCGATGGATCTTCTATATCACCTTCGCTCTATACCTCGCTTTCAACTTCCTATGCGCTTTCGCTCCGAACCTAGGCGCCCTGCTCGTCGGACGGTTCCTAACAGGCACATTCGTCTCGGCACCCTTGAGCAACTCCCCGGGCGTCCTAGCAGATCTATGGGATCCACTGCAGCGCTCCAACGCCATGGCCGGGTTCTCAGCAATGGTCTACGTCGGACCAGCCCTGGGCCCCGTCATCGCCGGCTTCCTCGAGCTAGAAAAAGACTGGCGATGGAGCTTCTACGTCCTCCTCTGGCTAGGCGGAGCTACGGCTATCCTCATGCTTACGATCCCAGAGACATACGCGCCGATCGTTCTCTGCAACAAAGCAAAACGCATCCGCAAGGCCAAGATCCCGGGGTATGAGAACGTCAAGGCGCAGGCCGAGGATAGTGATCGGACACTTGTGGGAATTTATAAGGTCGCACTCACCCGGCCGTGGATTATTCTCTTCGACCCGATTTCGCTCCTCTGTGCGATTTATATGGCTGTGGTATATACCCTTCTCTATATGCTTTTCAGCATCTACCCGATTGTATTCCAAGAACGGCGCGGGTGGAACTCCGGCGTGGGCGAGCTTCCTTTGATTGGAACCGTCGTCGGGGCTCTAATCGGAGGTCTGGTTGTGTTAGCGGATACGCATATTCGACAACGCAGGATTGAACGCGGCGAGAAGAAGATAGAGGATACCGTTCCCGAGGACAGACTCACCCTCGCGATGATTGGCGGTGTTGGCTTTCCGGCTACCATGTTCTGGTTTGCCTGGTCGGCTGAATATAAGTAAGCTTTTACCATTCCTTTCATTATCAAGAGACAACATTACTAACTGGGATGTCAGTTACGTCCACTGGATCGTCCCCACCCTCGCCGGATGTTTCCTCTCAAGTTGCCTCCTGCTCATTTTCGTCTCATATCTAAACTACCTCGTCGATTGTTATCTAATGTACGCCGCCTCGGCAATCGCAGCGAACACCATCGCGCGATCCGCATGCGGAGCCGCCGCACCCCTCTTCACAAACCAGATGTTCACAGCCATGGGAATTGGAGGCGGGGGCAGTCTCATCGGTGGTGTTGCGACTGTGCTCGGAATCATCCCGTTCCTGTTCTATAAGTACGGAAAGCAGATTCGGGTGAGGAGTAAGTTCGCGCCCGCGTTTGATGTGAAGAAGAATCAGACTACGGATGAAGAGGCTGGGGCTGTTTCTGGGGGTGTCCAAGATGAAACCCAGCGACGTAGCCTGTCGGAGTCTACGGAGAGTACGACTTCTGAGTCGACTGTCGGTGACCAGGTGCATGAAGCAGAAGGTCAGAACACGGTGGCTGAGGGGGCTAAGGAGGGTGACGGAGCGACCAGGGAGGGTACCTCCTAATATGCCAGCAACAATGCCTATAGAGTTGTCGGCCAAAATAGATAATAGATGCAAATATAGACTACGTATATAAAATGGCAGTGGGAAGCCGCTCGCCCAGCAATAATGAATTATGTGGAGGTGCACCTACTTCTCACTCCGACCGTATATTTTTACCTCTGGCTACGATAACCTCTCCGGTGCAGCTGTGAGTCTGGGAGGACTATATTGTGATATTTTGATTTGTACTTTCAGTGCCTAGACGCATCGAGACTTATCAGACAATCTACTGAAGTTCTAAATGCTGAAAGCAGCCTAGATTGTTCGATTATATATAGCAGTACGTTGCTCCTCTTGTGTCGTAATCACAACCACATCAATGTTTTGAAAGTCTTCCTACTCCTTCAGAAAGCTATTCCTATCCTTGGTGATCCCCAAAATTACCAAAACGAAGGCGTTGACTTATTCCTGCAGCTGTGTTCCCACCCTTGTGGTAGCAAGACCTGCACCGTGAATGCCAAGCCAAAGCTGAAACAAGAGTATGTGATTCATCCTTGCTGCCTGAGGATGACTTTATAGCTCAGTATAGGATATCAGATGGATCATATGTTTGTTGTATGTTGGTAAGCCCTGCGTTTTAGCAGAGAAAACTTTCGAATAGCCATCGCTTGATGTGAATGCAAAGCCCTCCATATAATGGACCTCTTCCCAGCTCAGTAAGGATCAGTGGGTGACCCATCATGGGTTTCCCTCACAGTATACATGATGCCCTCAAGTCATGCCTGTTTGATTGGATTCTCCGTCTGATCTCAATATTCACCATTTTTTACTGTCTAATATTTAACCATGAGTGAAAAACCGCAGTACACTTAAAATTAACTAATACGATATTTATGCCTCAGGAAGGATGCCTTGGCACTGCTCGTCTCGAGGCATCTCGACACGGGTCTATCCCCACTGCCCCCGCGCGACAGCCACAGCTCCGTCCACGGTGATATCCATTTAAACCCCGCCAGTGCGACTGGGGAAAGCTGCCCAGCGGCCAGCTATTCTTTCCTCTCCTAACGCCACAACCATGGCATCCCTCGCAAGCGGAGCAGCCCGCGCTGCACTCAGAAACTCCTTGTCCCCCCTGCGACAGCACTCTTCGCGGACTCTAGCCACCCGCGCAACCTCTTACACACTCAACACGGGAGCCAAGATCCCAGCTCTGGGCTTCGGCACATTCCAGGATGCAGAGTCCCAGGAAGAGACCGTCAGCCGCGCCCTGCAGAAGGGGATGCGCCTGATCGACACGGCACGGGTCTACGATGTCGAAACGCAGGTCGGGAAGGGAATCAAAAAGAGCGGCGTCCCCCGGGAGGAGGTTTTTGTTGGCACAAAACTGTGGTGTAATGATTACCACCCTGATGATGTGGAGCGTGCGCTGGACGACTCTCTCCGTGACTTGGATACCCCTTATGTCGACCTGCTGCTGATGCATTACCCCTGCACCTTCAAGCGTGGACCGGACCGATTCCCACGCGATGCTGAGGGCAGGATGATCCACGGCGAGACGAGTTTTGTCGATACGTGGAAAGCGATGGAGAAGTTGACCAAGACCAACAAGGTCAAGGCCATTGGGGTTTCGAACTTCAGCAAGGGCGAGATCGAGGCGCTGATCAAGGAGTCTTCTACAGTAAGTCTAGTCAATCGGCTTCCCAAGATGCCTAAGACTAATAATATTCTCTCCTCAGGTCCCCGCTGTTCATCAAATGGAAGGACACCCCTATTTACAGCAGAAGGGATTCAACGAGTGGCTGAAGAACAAGGGTATCCACGTCGTCCAGTTCAGCCCGCTAGGCAACATGAACGACTTCTACCGCCAGACCGGATGGTCAAAGGAGATTGCGCATATGATGCGAGTCATCGACCAGCCGCTACTAAAGGAGATCGGCGAGAAGTACGGCAAGACGCCGGTGCAGGTAGTGCTTGCATGGGGTATCAACAGCGGCCGCTCTGTCATTCCCAAGAGTGTTGTGGACTGGCAGATTGACCAGAACTTGGAGGCTGATTTCGAGCTGCAGCCCGAGGACATGGCCCGGATCGCTACTTTGGATGCGAAGGCTCGCTTCAATGATCCCAGCTTGGACTATGAGTGGCGGTTGTACAGTGATCTGGAGGGGATTGAGGGGACCAAGAGAGGGAAGACACACTAGTTATAGGTATTGGGAAAAATGAGTACAATAAGCTAATAGAATTTGAAATGCATTCCTTTATCAATTCTTGCTCTACATCTCTTAGTCGTTGCATTCGTACGAATAACTCTATAGGAAGCTGATATATTGAAGCTCAATATTCGTATGGTCACTCCGTGTGCCACTTTTCGTGTGAATGTGTTGTAACTACAAGGCTGCCAGTTGATACTAAGAGAAACGCTTTTATTAAAAGAGCAGCTGGGATTGGACTTTCCATTCTGAATTGCAGAGGCCAAAAAAAAAGCGCTTTCCTACTTGTAATATCAGACCAAGCTTGGTACAAATAAGTACCGAAACCCAGTTCGACTATAAAAATTACTAGCGATATTAGGCTGTCTTTCTATACTGCATTGTCAAAAAATAAAGGATCACTACATTATCGCGTATCGCTGCGTCGTCTAAGATCCTATCCACCGGTTCCATTTTGTCTAACCATACGTATGTATTATTTAAACTCAAGGCAAAGTAAATCCACCATCAACGACAATATTCGAACCCGTCATATAACTAGACGCATCCGAAGCACAGAAGAGGTACACCTGGGACCCATGTTAGCCAAACCCAAACTAGAAAAGACATTTTAGATACTTACTCCCTTGAGCTCATATGGCGATGCAAACCGACGGGCCGGAATCTGAGCCAACCACTTGTCCAGCATCTCTTTGGACGCATACTCCATGATCTGAGTCTGTGTATAGCCCGGCGAGACGCAGTTGACACGGCAAAAGTCTACCCACTCCACGGCCAGTGACTTGGCCAGTTGCAGCACCCCCGCTTTTGATGCATTATACTGCGATAGATTAGTCTAAATAGCTCTAACCGTGGTTGATTTATGCAAGGCAGGAAAGAGATACATACTGAAGCCTGTCGCTGAGGTGTATTCACAAGCGTCGCACTAACTGACGCCGTGATAACCACATTTCCGAAACCTTGCTTCTTGAAGACCCTTGCCGCAGCCTGTGCAGTGTAGAAAGCACCATTGACATTGACGTTCATGATCTCTTGGAACTCCTCAGGGGTGTACTCCTCTGCCGCATGCTCAGAGCAGATCCCTGCATTCGCCACAATCACGTCCAGCTTGCCAAAGTCCTGGACGATCTGGTCAATCGCTGCGCCGATTTCCTTTGGCACTGTGACATCGGCCTGGTAGGCGCGGGCTTTGGTCTGGTATTCCGAAGCGATGTTTTCTGCTGTCTTTACGGTGGTTGTCGTTGTGCGGTAGAGAAGGGCAATCTGGGGGTGTTAGTACGGATCAGTCTCATTGTAGGGGCTAGTTATTAGCATACCTGGGCCCCGGCCTCAGCGTATGCAGTAGCCACAGCTAGACCGATTCCTCGCCCGCCGCCTAAGTTGTCAGCGAAGACCCCTCTTCAAATAAAAGTAACATACCGGTGATGGCGACGACCTTGCCGGTCAGATCGAAGAGCTTTTGCACCGGGGCATCATTGGGTTTACAGAGGACCATTTTGAGAGAAATGCCAAAAATTGAACAATTAGTATGTTAAGCCCTAGAAAGACAGTGGGATGTATTTATATTCCAATTGACTTGTGAATTCTTCTCCTCGTTCATAGACTCAGTATGGTCCAGATAACCATATGGGTTATACCAGCTGTGCGATCACCGGCTCGTGCATATCCTCCGCCTCGGGAATCTGCCTCGTCTCGGGGGTTCCCCACTGCCTCTCCAGGACTCTAGACTCGGATATCATCAACTCCAGGCGAGAGTATACACGAAGTATGGGCGCGAGAGAAGTAGATATTATTGATTTAAATGCCTTTAAAAGACCGACTGAGTAGAAGTCGCTGAAAACCCGCTGTATTCCCACCTTCAACGATTCCTTGGTGTTCCTGCTCGATATACTCAAGTGCCCCCTTACCTCTGTTTTCTCGAGAGCCAATATGGTCAGCTTCAAGCACGGAGATCACTACATCGGAGTCGATGTAGGAACAGGCAGTGCCCGTGCCTGCGTCATCGATCACACAGGCAGCATCGTCGGTCTCGCATCGCAGGAGATCAAAACATGGCAACCGAGCCCGGAGTTCTACGAGCAATCAACCGCCAACATCTGGGAGAGTATCTGCACGGCAGTCAAGCAGGCAGTCCAGCAATGTGGCGTGCCACCGTCCAAAATCCGCGGCCTTGCGTTCGATGCGACTTGCTCCCTTGCCGTCTTCAGCAACGACACCGACAGCCCAGTTTCTGTCAGCGGGTTGGACTCGAGTAATGACCGGAATGTAATCCTATGGCTCGACCACCGTGCTGTTGAAGAGACAAAGTCCATTAATGCGACTCGCCACCCTGTACTCCAGTATGTGGGTGGGGGCATGTCGGTTGAAATGGAGATGCCCAAGATCCTCTGGCTGAAGAGGCATATGGATGCCAGCCTGTTTCGGAACTGCAAATTTTATGACCTTGCAGATGCTCTAACCCACTTGGCAACTGGAAGGGAGTCTCGCAGCTACTGCAGCGTGATCTGCAAGCAGGGCTATCTTGTATCCGGTACAGACCGAGGCGAAGAGGGCTGGCAACTGGACTTTTTGACGTCAATCGGCCTGGAGGATCTTGCAGCTGATGGCTTTGCTAGACTTGGCGGTATAAACTGCAAGGTTGATTTTCCTCTCGGGCTCCCTGTTTATCAGCTACACAGGCTAACATGTAAATGTCTCAGAATGGGGTATATCTCAGTGCAGGCGAGTGCGTGGGCCCGCTAAGTGCAGAGGCCGCTGCTGGATTAGGGCTCTCACCGGGAATCGCCGTTGGCAGCGGCGTAATAGACGCCTACGCAGGCTGGATTGGCACTGTCGGTGCAAAGGCTGACCTTGGACTTGCCGAGGGGACGGACCACAAGGAGCATGTCTCTCATCGGCTGGCGGTGGTGGCCGGCACCTCAACATGCCATCTGGCCATGTCGGATGATGAATTGTTCGTCCCTGGGATCTGGGGCCCGTACCGGGACGTCCTCTTCCCGGGTGCATATCTTGCAGAAGGGGGCCAGTCGGCAACGGGTGAGCTCATCCGACATGTTGTTGAGAGCCACCCCGCATACTCGGCAGCAAAATCGGCAGCCAAGCAAGCCGGTGTGCATATCTACAACTTCCTAAACGAGTATCTTCGTAAAGAAGCCAAGCAGGCCCAGGTGGCCCATGTGGCTGCGCTGGCCAAACACTTCTTTTTCTACGGCGACTTATGGGGAAACCGGTCTCCCATTGCAGACCCGCAAATGAGCGGCGCAATCATTGGATTAAGAAGCGATCAGTCACTCAAGAACCTTGCACTCCATTATTACAGCGTCTTGGAGTTTATCGCTCTGCAAACACGTCAGATTGTCGACACGATGAACAAACACGGGCACCGAATCTCGACAGTCTTCATGTCAGGCTCCCAGACGCAGAATGACATCCTGGTCCATTTGATCGCTTCTGCTTGTTGAATGCCGGTTGTACTTCCTGAATACGTCCACGCCGCTGTCTGCCACGGTGCGGCGATGCTCGCGGCTATGGCCGCCACAAATGCCTCCGGGGCGAAGTCGAAGGACTTGTGGGGAATCATGGATCAAATGAGCAAGCCTGGCCGACGCGTGGATCCTACAGCTGATGCGGACGAGCAGCGGCTTCTCCAGGCCAAGTATGAGGTATTCCTGGACATGTGCTCCAAGCAGCGCGAGTACCGGGAGTTGGTAGATAAGCGACTCGGAGCAGCATAGAAATGACCATAATTGGATAATGTACTGTATGGAACAACATACTTGGCAGTAATGTCGGCGATTCGGTGTGCCGTATGATCTCGGATAGCCGTTGCAAGAATATCATCCAGAAGTTTAGGCTGTAAACGACGAACCATCCAATGGCGTTCCAGCAATAGGATCAGGTTTCCGTTTCTATTCTATACCCCCGAGGCGAGCACACTCGACGCGAGCATCCCCTAGCTGACCCCAACTGACTCCACACCCTCATCCTCTTTTTCTGATCCGGGGAGCCGATCTTCAGTCTTGCCGCCTGAATGGACAAATCCGGGGCGTGTATGGTCTTGCCCATGTGTATATTAGCCCCCGATGCCCCTATATCATGACACATCAACCGCCACGGAGACCATCTTGGTATTTCTCACTTGCTTTTTCTCTTCCTCCTTCTTTGACTGCCAATACCCCCTATCCTCTTCCACGGTGCCATGCTGGGAAAGTTCAGTGATGAGCGGGCGAAATGGAAGATCGCTTCCAAGCTGGAGAAGAGATCACTCCTGATAGCAGTTAACCTCCTCGCTGGCCTCGCCATTTTTTTCTTCGGTGAGCCGCAAATGATTCAACTGGAATGACTCGTGCTGATGGATGAAGGTTATGACCAAGGAATGATGGGTGGAGTCAACGACTCCAAGGCGTACGTGGATCAAATGGGATTGGGATATAAGGAGAATGGGAGAATTGTTGTAACCAACACCCTGCTGCAGGGGGGGATCGTCTCTGTCTACTACCTAGGGACCCTGGTTGGATGCTTCCTCGGCGGGTATGTCAGTGATAAATACGGCCGTCTCAACTCCCTTGCGTTCGGTTCTGTCTGGGGTATCATCGGCGCCGCGCTACAGTGCACCGCAATGAACCCAACGTGGATGATCGTGTCCCGTCTGATCAACGGCGTCGGAACAGGCATGCTGAACGCTACCGTCCCCGTCTACGGCTCCGAGCTTGCAGACTATGAATCGCGCGGCATGTTCATCGCCATGGAGTTTACCTTGAATATTGTCGGGGTGGTGGTGGCTTACTGGCTGGGCTTCGGGCTCAGCTATATTAGTGATGGCACATCTCAGTTCCAATGGCGATTCCCTGTTGCCTTCCAGATAGTCATGCTGCTTATCCTTGTGACAACATGCTGGTTCTTCCCCGAATCCCCGCGTTGGCTCTGCATGATGGGCCGTCGCGACGAAGCACTCTATGTCCTCAAGCGCCTCCGTGGGTCCGCGAACGAACACGCAGCCATCCAGGAAATGCGTGAGATTGAGGCGATCGTCGAGCTTGAGCATGAATCAGGGCAGAACGTCACCTACTTCCATATGTTGTTTGGCATTGGTGATGGAGATTTGCACATCGCTCGCCGTGTGCAGCTCGTGGTCTGGCTACAGATTCTGCAAAGCTGGTCAGGAATCGCGGGTGTCACCATGTACGCTCCCAGTACGTTGTCTCTACGGTTCTCCCTTCAATCCATCCAAATTCTAATTGGCTTATAGCAATATTTAAAATCGCCGGCTTCGATTCCCAAAAGACAATGTGGATCTCGGGACTGAACAACATCTTCTACGCGTTCGCAACCCTTCTCT
This sequence comes from Aspergillus versicolor CBS 583.65, assembly GCF_001890125.1. NCBI lineage: Eukaryota > Fungi > Ascomycota > Eurotiomycetes > Eurotiales > Aspergillaceae > Aspergillus > Aspergillus versicolor. Next base: position 365,883 of record NW_024467537.1, read on the forward strand.
GTGTCTTCACGCTCGATCGCATCGGTCGTCGCTGGACCCTCTGGTGGGGAGCGGCAGGACAAGCAATTGCCATGTTCGCTGCAGGAGGACTTGCTCGTGGTGGTACAGACCATCCCGACAACCAGGGCCCCTGGGGCATTGGCGCAACCTCCATGGTCTATCTGTACACGTTTGTCTTTGGTGCAACGTGGCTCACTGTTCCGTGGCTGTACCCAGCAGAGATCTTTCCGCTCAAGGTGCGAGCCAAGGGGAATGCCTGGGGTGTTGTGGGCTGGAGTTTGGGTAATGGGTTTGTCTACCATTTTGTTATTTCTCAGTATGGATGCTAACATTCAAATAGATCGCTGACCCTGGCGCTCCCTTATATTTTCGGCTCTATTGGCGAGAACACCCTGCACGTATTCGGTGCTGTCAATCTCATCAGTATCCCAATCGGTGAGTAAAAATAATGATATTATCCTTTAGCCTCGCTAACAAGAACCAGTATGGGCTCTGTACCCCGAATCCAGCCAGCGCACACTCGAGGAAATCGACCTGCTCTTTGCAGCCAAAGCTCCCTGGGTCTGGGTGGCCGAGTCCAACTTTGCCAGGCTTATGGCCGAGAACCCGAACTTCGGCGCCGCTCGTCACGGCGGGAAGATTGTGACCGATGCGGAGAAGGCATGGAATGCTCAGTCGGAGCATGAGGAAACAGTTTCTACTAACTAAGTGGGGGGTAAAGCCACTCTCCCGTTACACTGTTACACTGCTGCCTATACGACAATGAGCGAGGACTGTTTATCTCATGAACTAGCACCAATGGGTTATACTAAGTTTCTATCTTTGTATTTCAAAAGGAAGAATTCAAAATAGGTGTAACCTTGAAAGTGTAAGACTGCTATTATTAATTACGCCTGGCATCTACAATATAACCCTGTCAGTGGTATTATATAATAACCAGAACCTTGCTAAATATCTTTTTCAGAGTGGAAATATATTGTGAGTCTAGGCAAAGATTTTCGTATACCAGCATCAAATAATATTAAAGGCATGAATGCAGGGCAATTCGAGCTCGGGAGAGCCATAAATTGGCATTTCACTGAATTCAGGGAGCCATGTGGGAGATTTACGAAGACAATGATATAACTCAAATAAGATCAAAATTCTATTGAACTAAGAAACATTCATATTCACATGTACAATGAAACCCATACAGGGCGGTCTATTCGTTTTATTTATTTATTTATTTAGCAAACTGCAACCTGTTAGTATAGAATCCACACAAGCATTTGTAACGGAAACACTTACTGCCAATAACACCGTTCACGGGAATATCAATAGAGGTCGTGTAGCTGGCGGCGTCACTAAGGAGATAAACGTAGGCACCGCCTAGTTCCTGTACCTCCGCCAACCGAGGGAATCCACCATAGTACTTGAGCTGCTGCTCCCAGTCAGGCTGCTGAGGTACCCAGTATGTCATGGCAGTCTTGACCAGGCCAGGGGACACGCTGTTGACACGGATTCCGTATTGCGCCCATTCCATTGCCAGGGTGTGGGTCATGTTGCGAACGCCGGCTTTGGATGCACCGTAGGGGGTGGAGGGGACGCGCTGAGATGAACTGTTAGTAATTATTTACAAAAGAACGGGATTTACTCTTCTTCATACCTTGTTAGGTCGGTAAGAGGCCATGGAGGCTGTGAAGACAACAGAGCCCTTAATTCCGAGCTTAATAAAAGCACGAGCAGCGGCGCGTGCGGTGTAAAAGGCACCAAAGAGGTTGACATTGAACAAGGTCTCAATATCCTCCTTCGTAAAGTCGAGAGCGGCCTTGTGGTGGGTGCGTCCGGCGTTGACGACCATGCCGTGGAGAGCACCGGCCTCATCAATGATCTTATCAATAGCAGCAGTGATGGTCGATTCTTCAGTCACATTGGCAGTGACAGCGAACAGCTGGCCGGGGAAGCGCTTGGACACGGCAGCGAATTCGTCTCCAGCCTCACCAATGTCGATGGAGTAGACCTTTGCTGCGCCATTGGAAAGGCAGCACTCGGCGATGCCTAGACCGATTCCGCGGTTGGCACCGGTGACTGTGGATGGGACATTAGTGATGCTCTTTTTGTAGTTCTGTAGTATTCCTGGTATGCATACTTGCTATGACCTTTCCGCTGAGACCGATCTGGGTCTGAGGGGTGTTGTCCGCCTGGAGGGGAGCTGATTCTGTCGCGGAGGGAGCCATTGTGATGATAGTAGTGATATGGAATCAGGCGAGTACGATTGAATCACAGATCATTTAAGGAAGGGGAATCTATTTTATAAACGACGGAAAACACGCCCCTCTGCCCCTCCGCGTCAACAAATACTCTGGACCATCCTCGGGTCGGGGCATAGCATGGCCAGTGGCCGATCCACTCCCCGCGTGGGTAATCCCTCGACACGGCGAACTCTGCAACTAACGCCCCCGAGACGAGACAGCGGATCCCTCTCCAACGCGGGGAACAAGACGCCGGTCAAAAATGCAGCAGCTTCACGATTATCACCTTATCACCTCTCAACACCAGATTCTCACTCCTGAAACCCTCCTCTTTGCCCAACTCGTCGTCCATTTCTCATCGCTCATCCACAATGGCTGCCCTGCCCGCCTGGAACTTGCTCAAAGGCAAGACTGCCGCCATCACCGGTGGCACCACTGGAATCGGTCGCGCAATTGTTCTGGCATACATCACGCAAGGATGCAATGTCGCCGTCAATCACCTCGGTCTGGAAAAGGATGAGCAGCACCGTCACAGTCTTCTCGAGGAGGTCAAGGCGATCAAGAATACGGGTATCAAGGCAGGCGAGATCCTAGAGCTCCCAGGCGACGTGACAAATCCTTCCACCAGCACCAACCTGGTTAAGCAGGCTGTATCGCAATGGGGGAAGCTGGACATTTTTGTCGCCAATGCGGGTGTCTTCAAGCAAGCAGAGTTCCTCAAGTTAGTACCTACCTACGCCATTCCTCGATACAAAAAAAGTCAAAGCGCTAACAATACCACCAGAATCGAGCCATCCCTCCTCGATCACAGTGTCGACGTGAACGTCAAAGGCTGCTTCTATTCCTGCCAGGCCGCCGCTCGCCAGATGGTCGAGCAAGGCCACGGCGGGTCCATCATCGGTATTTCCTCCGTCAGCGCCCTGGTCGGCGGCGGTTTTCAGACCCATTACACACCAACAAAGGCTGCTATTCTCTCTATGATGCAGTCCATGGCGATTTCCCTGGGTGGAGACAAGATCCGGTGCAATGCTCTCATGCCCGGCACGATTGCCACCCAGTTGGCCGACCACGATATGAAGAACCCTACCAAGAAGGCTATGCTTGAAGAGCGTATCCCGCTTGGTCGGATTGGTGATCCAGAAGATATGGCGGGGCCGGCAGTTTTCCTGGCCTGCGAGGAGATGAGTCGTTATGTGAATGCCACAGGGCTGTTGGCTGATGGGGGAATGTTTAGTAAATTGCAGTAGTTTGTGGCAGTGCTTTTCATGTAATTGATAGAATTGACATAGAATAAATTTCGCCAGTTTTATTCATTGGACTCTGATGAGAAGATGCACTCATTAAAGCTAACATTCGAGTATCTATATACAGTTCTGTCTTTTTGCCTTACCCGCAGACCCAGCGATCTCCATCCATTTCACTGTCAGATCTGCCACTTTCTGAATACCTTCCTCGATCAGCTGAGTATGCGGCATCTTGTCAACGCTTGCCCGGAGATGGTCATAGTAGTCGTCCAACACAAGCCGGTTGACGTTGCTCCTGGTGACACCAGCGGCCACGCAGCACTTCATCAGCTCCGGGGCAAACCCGTTGGTGCCGTGTAGAGCTAGATTGATTCTCCCGTTCGCCTGGGTGCGAACATTCTGAAATCTATCATAAATACATTAGTATATCATAAAGCAGGACCAACCTAAAGAGATGCTCACCTATTAAAATCAAGCTGCGGCCCGCGCGGCCCATATTCACCATGCACATTGCCAAACGCAGGTGCAAGCACATCCACACCTGTATTGAGAAACTCATCCACTTCATCAGCAGTCGTCATACAAGCCTCCAGTCCCGCAGTATCCATAACTCCGTCCTCCCCTCCTTCAATTCTCCCCGGCTCAGCCTCGGTAGCTTTCTGGCGGTCATTACAGTATGTCACCAGGTCGCGCGTCTTCTGCAGGTTAATCTCCTTCTCGTAGTGCGACATGTCCACCATGATACTATCAAAGGGAAGCTCTGCTGCACGCTTGATAATAGATTCTGACTGGGCGTGGTCTAGGTGGATGCTGATGGGGACGGTTGCGCGTCTTGCGGCCTCGGCTGCAGTCCGCACCAACAAGCCGTCGGTGGCTTCGATAGCCCATGGGAAGAATTGAATGATTAATGGTGAGCGCGCTGTCTCTGCGGCGCGGATGAGTCCTATGATTTGCTCGATGTTGTAGGCGATGGCGGCTATGACCCCGTAGCGGCCGGCTTCGGCGTCGCGCAGGATGCGCTTATGGCGGTTTGAATCTTTCCAGGACATGTTAGATGGAACGGAGTGCAACTGATGTGAGTACCGAGCAATGTGGAAATTGTTTGGTTGTAATAATCATCTTCTTACGAGTGGCTGCTTGACCAAGTTATACTGTGAATAACCTCGAGGCGAGAAAGGATCCACTCCACCATTTTCGCCGAGGAAATGCTTTTACTTCGACTCGTGTTTTCAACGATAAAAGTACCAGTTCCTATAAATTGCTCGGACTATAGACTTTGTACAAGCTCAGACTCACCCACTGGTTGTCCTCAGGCCGCGGCTGCGGGACGTTTGTGGTGCTGCCGTTGATGCGGTGATCGGGAACGCACAGTTGCGGGTCCGTTGGCATGCGGCCAAACGTAGGCGATATTGTCTGGTCGAGAGGGAACTCGTCTCGAGAATATCTAAACGGTTCGTGCCGAGTTTGGAGACACAAGCAGGATGCTCCTCGTGTGGGGAAACCCCAGACTAGTCCTCAACCCATTGCACGCAATTAGACATGATGTTATACAAAGAAATTAATTGATAATTCCAGACCGAGTTAATTTGGCACGATATCTATATCCAAATTTCTATTTCTATCTCTATCTAGCGTACATTCTAGTTTTGACACGATTTATAATCTGATCCGTGGATCAAACCTTTCCTCACCCATCCCATGCTCATAGATGACAATATCGGTGGCTGAAAAGCCCTCCCCAAAGTCTCAAGCGCTGGCTACCTCACTTTGGAACTCTGGGGCAAATCCGTAATCGGCATAGCCTTCTCCGGACTCAGGGACGTAAAAGCTGTCCCGGTTATACGGGGTCAGATCCAGGCCTCTTCGAATCTTGAATGGCAGGTCGGGGTTTGAGATGAAATGGCGCCCAAAGGCAATCATCACATCCCTATCTCGGAATTCCTCGTCCACGGTAGCTTTCGCTGAATCGGGGGTGAATCCTCCCGCGAGAATCACAGGGTTTTCGTTTCCCCATGCATGGACAAAGGGATCAATTCTGTCACGATCTTCACTGTCGACATTACCACAAACGCGTGCTTCAATCAGGTGGAGATATGCTAGATCCAGTTTGCTCAACTGCTCGATGACATACTTGAACTGTGGGATTGGATCATCCATCCTCATCCCCTGGTACCTCTGCCATGGCGATAAACGGATTCCAACCCTTTCTGGGCCCACAGCATTTGACACAGCACTAGCAACCTCAAGAATAAACCGAGATCGGTTCTCGATGCTCCCACCATACTCATCGTCTCGGTTGTTGCATTTATCTTGCGTGAACTGGTCAATCAGGTACCCGCCAGCACCGTGGATTTCCACCCCGTCGAATCCAGCTTCGAGTGCATTCCGGGCAGCCTGTACGTATTCGGTAATAAACAGCTGAATCTCCTCTTTACTCAAGGCTCTTGGTGCCGGCGTTCCAGGCTCAAGAAGCGTAGCGCTAGAGCTCACCACATCGAACCCTTCGGCCTGGGCAATTTCAGGGACAGCGACGCGCCCAAGAGCCCAAAGCTGCAGGAAAATAGTACTGCCTTTCTTGTGGACAGCATCGGTTACTTCCTTCCACGCGGCAATTTGTTCACGATTCCAGATTCCAGGGACGTTGGGATAGCCGCTAGCGCGTGGAGAGATGAAGGTCGCTTCACTGACGATGAATGTCCCTGGCACAGAAGCCCGCTGGCCATAATAGGTCGGAACGATGGGAAGTGGAACATGATCGTCATTTGCCCTAAATCGGGTCAGAGGCGCCATAACCACACGGTGGTTAAATTGAAGGTTGCCAACCTTCAATGGCTCGAAGAGGCGAGTTTCAGACATTTTCGCAGATAGGAACAGATATAGGAGGTGATAAGATGCGCGTCTCCTATTTTCAGAGATAAATGCTTTATTTATAACTCTGCCAAAGCAACTTTTTACATTATCATGGCCGTCACGGTATACTAGCTGACAAACGCTTCGAAACTAACTAACTAGTGTCGATCGGCAGAGAATCGGCCCCACAATTGACGGCTTGGCAGACAGCGGACTTTATATTCCGTCGGTCTGCGGTTGCTCCGTACGCCTCACGCTGCTTTGTAATGGAAGGGAACACAAAAGAATAGCCATTTTGTGCAAATTCCACATAATTATAAGAATATGACTGATGATGATTAAACTTTCGATCGTGGTGACAATTCGGCATCCCGAATAGTAACTTTGCCTTCCGGAACATATATATATTGCACCGCCAGAGACTTGGAATATTTCTTGCCACCATCGTCTCTTATATCGAATAACCCTAAAGACCAGAAAACCACTAGCGGTATTAGCCGTCTTTCCATACTGCAATATCTGTCAGCACCTTAAACAAAACAATGGCCCCTTTGATCAAAGTCGCCATCGTGGGAGCAAGTGGCGAAACCGGACAGTCTATTGTCAACGGGCTGCTAAGTTCTTCTGACGCGAACTTTGTATGTGCAACTAATTTTATAATATACTCTCTTCAGATCGCTTACATTCAGCAGGAAATCAAGGCTCTTACTCGACCAGAGTCCGTAAGCAAGCCTATCAATGAAGATCTCAAAAGCCGGGGTGTAGAAATCGTACCTGTCAATTTGAGTGGCCCTCTGGATAAACTTATCGAGGTCCTCTCAGGTGTCGATGTTGTCATCTCCGCCATTTTCTTTGGCAGCCTAGGGGACGAAATACCTCTCGCAAATGCCGCTAAGGCGGCAGGGGTGAAGCGGTTTGTCCAGTCGGCCTTTATGGTTGTTATACCCCCAAGAGGCGTTGTCGATTTCCGTGAGAAGGTAACAAACCCTCGAACGAGTCTTTTTATATATGTTAATTTCCTTTCAGAAAGAAGAAAACTTCAACTACATCCAGAAAATACGTTTGCCGTACACGTACATAGATGCTGGCTGGTGGTATCAAATCACGCTTCCTCGTCTTCCTTCAGGACGCCTCGATTATCTCCTGCCAGCTAGCCAGCCTGAACAACCAATTGGCCTGGACGGAACCGTACCAAGTGCACTGGCAGACATCAGGGATGTTGGACGTTATGTTGCGAAGATCATTACTGATCCGCGAGCCCTGAACAAGAAAGTGCATGTGTACAATGAGGTTCACACCCGAGACCAGGTTTACGACTTGCTCGAGAGTGTAAGCGGAGAAAAGCTCGACCGCCAATATGTTAGTCTCCATACTCCCAATGACATAACATCGGTTTAGAGGAAAATACTAAAATGGTTCCTGGGCACAGATATCGGAAGCGGATGCCAAAGGACGCATTGAAAAGGCGCGTCTTGCACTCGAACAAAACCCGGCAGATAGTTCAGCGTTTGGTATGCTGTCAGTTTCTCAATTATTCTTTTCTTGGGGAATTCGTGGCGACAATACCCCGGAATATGCTGCATATCTGGGGTATCTGAGCAGCAAGGACTTGTATCCGGACTTTGAGTTTACGACGCTCAAGGACTATATGATCGAGGCTATTGGAGGCAAAGGAAAGGGGGTTTATCAGGGAAGATAGAAAGCGAGGTAAACAGCCATTCCGCGACAATGCTTTCGAAATAAAGCACCTTGCATAAGCCATGCGTGAATGAACGATAGGATTATCGTCTTGACGGTGCAGAGCTCATAACACCAGTTGCGATGAATCATAATGCGCTACCAGAACGGAGGATTATACTGAAGTATAGATGCCTTCAAATGAGGGGATAGCAAAGGCTTTATGAAATAAAAAAGTCAGCCTCTTAGACCTTCAAATTCTCGGAGTTATCCTGCTTTCCTGACTCATATTTGTACGGCGAAACAGTGCTTATGAGCCCAAATATCGCATGATACTAGGTGGTGTATGCTATAAGTCTCAGATACTTAACTAATTATCGATACATATCATATAAGCTGTGTACGGCGTCTTTCACTCCGTTATAGCCCTCTGCCTCGTTGAAAGAAAGTGGAATGTTTGAGTTTATACCAGGAATGAGGAGAGTGAAGACCACTCGCTCAGGTCTCCCAATGGTAAATTCCATTCAGATTCATCAAAAACGCCAACAGAGCCCCTGGGGAGGCCGGGTTCCTATTTTGTACAGCAGGAAGGGGACGCTCTGAGGACTGCAAGGAGAGCAGCGGCCTGATCCCAGGTTCTCAATACCACACGGTCCATGGCCAATGGTGCCCCGGAATCCGAGATGAAAGACTTTGCAGTGAAATAAACTTTCTCATCACCAGAATGCTGCTCTTTGACTGGCCTAGGAGTCCCGAAGCGCCCGCTGTCAGACCTCTGGCTGGGAATGATACTTGTTGCATGCTGCTTGGTGGATCCCCTAGTTGCTGATCAGGGAAAGAGGTGGGTGTCATCTTAAAATGCCCAAGCTGCCTAGATACCCTGAGGCTTTTATGCAAAGACAACATTCCTTGCAATGGCCGGCTTCCTATTCCGCCAAGATGCACGGTTCTGTGGGACGCGATCCCACTATAAATACAGATAAACGGGAAGGGAGAGAACTGGGGATTTCTAATTGTAACCAACATAAAAAGCTAGAAAGGCTAGAAAGATTCCAGAATTGGCTATAGAGAGTGTCCTTTACGACGCAAATAGAGGTATAGATAGGGGTTCTATTATTCGCATATTCCCCGCTTCATAGACATCCCTTAAACCCAAGAATGTTGCTGTGCTTTGACTAGAGCAAGCACTGTAGCTTACATCTAAAAGAAAGTAAAAGTAAGCCAACTTCCCAGTCCAGTAATATAGGTTCACATTTCCCCGTTTATAAGCGTTTCCTAGATCCTCCGACGTGGCTCACAGAACTTGAAATGAATCTCGCAGAACGCTGCGGGATTTTAGGTCAGGATAATGCTCCAAACACGTCCATGCGTTGAGAGTATTTTGTCAATACTTGCGTCCCCTGGTATCAGCAGTAGGGCGTTCCCATAGGGGCTGGCTTAGTGCGCACGGAATGGGCCAGATCTAAGGTTCAAAGTCATCAAACTGACAAGTCCCGAGTGACTCAATAGCAGCTTCATCAATATAAAATGAGCAATAGTTGTACACTAATTATTCACAAGAGACTTACCTTGCCTATGTTAATCAGTTCCAAACGCATCCAGTTAACAAACGTCCAAATCGGTGTGCCAACCATTGGTAGGATGGCCATCCATCGTTGCATTTTCTAATTCCTGCACATGTTTGGTCACCCGGACCACGGTGGCGTATCCTCATGATATATTTTCGGTAGGTTAACTATTTCCCTAAAAGATTCTTACTCTTATATTGCACTTTTGTGGGGTTTGGACCTCCCGCAGCACCGACAACTGCCATGCCCTACATTCCATTCCACAACAAATATTCCCCCAGCCCAGTTCCGTGGAGAAAGAAATTTGCGTCTAATAGACCATCCCTTTGGTGAGGTTGACAGGTTAAGATAAATATCTACTTGATCCCCGAGTCTGGTGTTTATACTCTCCTTCAACCACTGTACTACATCTCTTGTTAGCTGCACAACGTACAACCTTTCTCCATCATGCATGTTGCCACCTTCCTCATCTCTCTGCTTGCCACCGGCGCATTGGCCAATCTGAACCTTGATCGTGACCGTGATCCTGACCATGACCCCGACCACGATTCTGAACACGATTCTGGCCATGAAAATGGTCAAAGGCGGATCTGTCCAGGTCTCGATACACAGGACAAAGGCTGCATTCGATACACTCGAGGCTTTGATGTTACCGGTGTCACTACCGAAGTCGATCTCACCTTCCCAGAAATCAAAGACGAATGCGATTGCATCCAGGCATGTTTGGACCGCATCGAGACTTGCGCCAACTATGTTTGGAAGTTCTCAACCCCGGAATCCGTTCGCTCCGGCCATCGTACCTGCACTCTGTACTCCAATTTCAACCTTCCGCAGAACGTAACTTTGGCGTTCAATGTGGATGACTCTGTCAATATCGAGCCTCTGGATGACGATAACAATCCCCAGCGAGGAAGCCTCGTTCCGCAAGCTTTTAAAGATGTTAATCTTAATACTACGGCCGACAATGAAGCTGTCTCAGGTCCTGTTTGGGCTCTGTCCAATGGGGATATCCAGTGTTAGAGCTGAGATATTCTGCCTGAGAGGTCTTGCTCACCTCATACTGCTCTTTTGTGTTAGTTGGAAGCCGGCTGGCCGAACTAGGATGCCTGTTGTTAGTTGCTCATGTGCTATTTAGTTGGTTTAATTTGAAAATTTCGCGCACATTTTCATTGTTGTTGTAGGCACGCGTGGAGGTAAATCCTAGTATGGGATCAGCCCGTTCTTTCGCTTAGACTGTACACTCTGCATGGAGACAAACTATGGGGTGCGTCCCCTACCAAAGCCACGGCAGTGCAGTGCCTCCACAACACAACTTAGGAAGTTACCTCTTTCGTCCACGGGCCTCTGTCTGCCTCCAGATGTGACATTCTCTGCACTGGTCAAATGTCACTCGATCCGAGGAATTACTATATAGCTTCTACAAGACCAATGCTGGGAATAAATAGGATTCCATTCTCAACCGCGCTGGAGAAGGACAGCCTAGAATATGTGGAATATCGGGAAGTACAATTAAATACTCCATAGATAAATGTATATAAAAATGAAAGGCTCCTGCTTGTTGATCTGAATTCAGGCTTAGTTATCGTACTCCTCGAATTTTTCTCTTCTTTCTAAACTCTCTTCGATATCTCCACAGGCAGCTCAACGGGCCATAGATTGAACGCCTCCTCGTTCTGCAGCGTCCAGTCAGGCGAAGGAAGTGAGAAATCATACCTGTTCACAAGAGTCGCCATCAGGATTTGCTGCTCAATCATAGTAATGTTCCTTCCAATGCAGGCACGACCGCCCGCGCTGAATGGTATAAATGCCTCGCGCATTTTGCCAGTGTTTTCATTATTAAACCACCTTTCTGGAGAAAAGGCCTCTGGTTCTGGGAATATATCCGGGTCCCGGTGGGCAGTATACGCTGGAACAGAGACACCGACATTTCCGGGAATAAATGTACCCATAATAGTAGCACCAGAGGGAGGTGTTACGCGTTCAAGTCCCCGCGGAAGGGGAGGCGATAACCGCAGTGACTCTTCAATACAAGCCTTTAAGTAGGGCAAATTCTTCACCTTGCTATAAGGGGCAATGGTTTCTCCAGGTATAGCTTCAGACACCTCCTCCCTTAACTTTAGAAAGCAAGTTGGATTTTTAATCAGATAGTAGAGCAGGTGAGTCAAGGCAATCGCTGTCGTTTCAGACCCGGCATCAACTGGAAGTTCATATTAGCCTGTTCCATAAGTTTCATCCAGGGAATGGCTTACGCAGGATGCTCGTTTCTGCCTTGAGCTCACCCATATCTAGATCTCGAGGTTTTCCCGTTTTATCTTTGATAAGGCAGCTTAGGAAATCGTCAATGTTCTCGCCATCCCCATATCGTCGCAATCGCTTGCCAGTCAAGTGGCTTATAATCTGGCCGACGTTACGTCCACAATCCCGCTGCGAGCGGCAGCGCGAGGAGACAAACCAAGAAACCGCTTCCAAGGTATAGTACCAACCTAGCGTACCGATTATCTTCGACTTTGCCCGGGCTGCATCTTGCATGTCCTTAATGAGTGGACGTGCACATTCCCCTCCAAGCGGACGCTCAAACTTGACGACATCTGACCCGGCTTCGAGCATTCCAAGCCGCTCACTGATAGAGATATCTGCAATTGCATCGACTGTGAAGAGGTTGAACCAATACCTGACATCAACCATACTCTTATCGGGCTGAGTTGCCAAAGAACATGCCCTCCTGTCAAACTGGGCCACCAGCTTTTCGACTTTATCGGCGATTTTGAACTCCCACGATTCCAGGTTCTTTGTGGAAAAGGCGTGCGACAGCATTCGGCGTTTTCGGCTGTGATCCTCGCGGTCAATCACGTTAAGGATGTTCATGTGTCCCTCGCCGTTCTGGAGTTTGTACATTTCGTGCTTTTGGCAGGAAGATCCGAAGCCGTAGATATCCTTGATCGCCGCAACATCCCGGAATGAGAGCATATTGGGCGCAAGACGGATGACAGGATGCTTTTGATGCTGGATATATAACTCTCTTGTTCGGAAGTTGCGCCGTCTCTCGCTTATTGAGGCCAGATTGGTGATGCCGGATAGGAGATTTTGGTTAGGATATTTTCGCAGTTTGTTGCTGTCGTAGAAATAAAGGACCAAAGGCCTTAAGACAAGAAAGGCAAGGATACCAATGAGAAGCTTTTCCAGTTCCATTGTATAAGCCAGTCTGAAATGGTTGGAGATGATGTGGGCGAATTCAGCGACAGCTAACAGGTCTTGGACAGGGAAAGGATGCCACGACAGCTAAGAGCCGGACGGACTTTATAAGCCATTTACTGTTACACTCATTTACTTCACCCTCATCTGACTTTGTCAGATGACATTACCTTTAACTGCCATGGCCCGAGGGGCATACCCGTCAGAGCTACCTGATAGGGAATGTTAGACGCATCAACTGCATCACTCGCCGATCCAGCAGGGCATGGATCACTGATTAGCTTAACACTCTTGAGGGCTCTGCCTTCCGATTCCAGAATATGACAGGAGGTCCAACCAATATTTGGCTAGAGCGCATTGGGACACCGTGTTGGTTACAGGATTAGCCCTCTATGCATGTATTCTTGCCAAGCCGAAACTCGCTAGCTGATCGTATGCAAAGACGTATCTCCGCGATTAGATTTGCTGTTGATCAGGACTTGGAGCATAGGACGTGGGGTAAGTGGCCTTCTGATTTGACTCACAGACTCCTTGGGCAACGTCTCTTTCGCCAAAGGCACTTAACTTGGCAAGCCTCGCTAGGCCCATAACAGTCAAGGCTATCCGTCTCGTATACCAAGAATGGTATCCTAACCGCAGTTCCATGAGATCCAAGTGACGATCCACAACTTGTCTTCTGATTCGACAATATAAACGACGCATGAACGGAGCCAATCTAGGTATGTTAGCCAAAAAAAGTATGTGAACCGGGGCAGCCAGCTCTATGGCTTAGCGTCAGGTTTGCTACTTATTCTATTTCAAGAAAATCGTCTCAATGAGCCCTGACTACCCCAAGGAGCTCCTTTGCATAAACTGCCACTGTAGCTGCCGCGTAACCCTGCCACCGGTCGTTCTTATGGGTATCAGAATAATCACAGATTCCCCGAATAACAACACACGGACATTGGTTCATCAAGCCTGCTGCCTCCATTTCAAAACACAGGATCCCTTCCGTCTCCGCCAGATGATCTCGAATGTTGACATCCCTCATTAATCGGTCTGCCGATGCGATAAGGCCGTAATGGATAACTGGACCATCCGTTGCTTCATCCGGATTCCCTTGACGTACTATCTGACCAGTCTCCGTGGTAAAACAACTAGAATTCTAGCAGATCATCTAGTTTCCAGTTGCATTGCGGGATGTCTCTGCTAGGGAGTATATCCGGAAAGTGAGAATTTAAAAGTATCAAGAGTTGAAATGAGCTTGGAGATCGGCGACAATCCCGACAGCAACCCCGTTGCAAGCAATCCCGGAAAATGAAGGCCGAAATTTCGGCCAAAGTGCCCGAGTGGGCAGCAAGTATACCCCGGATGATCTGCCTCCGCATACCCCACAAAAGAGGAGAGAGTGCCCCCAATTATGATATAAAGGTATCTCCTCCCGCCCATTTGTTTATCTTTTTTCCTTTCTCATAAGCCCAAACCAGGATGTTACTTCAGCATACCCGAGGAAAGCCCCTACAGTTCAGCATCACCGCGGCATGCGGTTTTGGATTTCTTCTCTTTGGTTACGACCAAGGTGTCTTTGGCGGCCTACTCGATAATGACAATTTTCTCCGAACTTTTGGATACCCCAATACCACCATCCAAGGCCAGATAGTGGCCACCTACGATATTGGATGTATTATAGGCACTCTACTGTCAATGTTCTTTGGAGACAAACTGGGGCGGCGGCGATGCATCCTTACAGGGTCTTCCATTTTAATCGTTGGTGGCATTTTGCAAGCAGCTGCGTACTCCATGGCTCCCATGATAGTTGGCCGTGTGGTTGCTGGGATTGGCAATGGCATGAACACTATCGCGTGTCCAGTTCTACAGTCTGAGACGGCGAAGGCAAATGATCGTGGGAAGCTTATTGTGCTTCAGTTGGTATTGAACATATTTGGGATTGTTATCAGTAACGTGAGTCTAGTACTATATTCCTTGGTCTATAGACAAATTCTAACTTTATAGTGGATGAACTTTGGTTTTACTTATATTCCGGAGTCATCTGTTAGCTGGCGCTTCCCTCTTGCCTTTCAGTGCTTCTTTGCTCTTATCACAATCGGTCTTATTTCTGTGGCACCGGAATCGCCGCGTTGGCTGCTCATGAAACACCGCGCCAACGAGGCCCAGGATATTTATGCTCGACTACAGGACAAGCCCTACGACGACCCTATAGTTATCGAGGAAATACAGAGCCAGACGGCCACTCTTCAGCTGGAAACAGAATTACAGCAGTCAAACCCCCTAAAAGAGATATTCGCTACAAAGAGCAAGCACCAGACTCTGCGCAGGATTCTTCTTGGTGCTGGGACTGCCATTTTCCAGCAGGTGGGAGGCACCAATGTAATCGCATATTATCTTCCGATCGTCTTGACGCGGTCCGTTGGACTGAGTAACCGGCTTGCCCTGATTCTCTCCGCTTGCGACTCCATGTCCCTCATGTTCTGGGGCGCTATTGCCACTCTTCTAATTGACCGAGTCGGTAGGAAGAAGCTATTGCTCATGGGCGTTACGGCCAGCAGTATCTGCTTCGCGCTAGTTGCTGTGGGCTTGAGATACAGCGGCCCGGAGAACAAAGGCATGTCCATCCTTGCCGTGGTATTTATCTTCATGTACTATGTCTTCTACGGCACGTCCCTGCTTTCAATCCCCTTTCTGTATCCGGCGGAGATAAATTCACAAAAGATGCGCAATATCGGCACCTCCTTTGCAACGACCGTGAACTGGCTCTTTGTCTATGTTGTGGTCGTTGCCACTCCGACGGGGATAGATAATATCGGGTGGAGGTACTACATGCTCTACGCAATCTTCAACTTCTGCTTCATCCCGATCATCTGGTATTTCTACGTTGAAACCGCCAATCTTTCGTTGGAGCAGGTCGATCGACTGTTTGAGATTAAACATGATGCTGGGAGGGATATGGATTGGTCCGAGGCATACAATATTGCCCGCCGGGAAGATACAACGGCTACTAGGTTGTCTACCAAGGATGGCGCTGAGTCTGAGCATTGTGAAGTTTTGGCTTGAGGGGCAGGTCCACTACAGGTGGATTTCTATGGGTCTAACAATGATCGGTTGTATTTTGGCCTTTTGCAGTGTTTATAAGGAGACAGTATGTTATGGACTTATGGTACCTAGCAATAACCTCGGTGCATGGTTTAACCAGACCCCCTTATGTCTGTTTTATACAATTATTTTTCTCAGCCCCCCGAGCAAGCCTAGACCATCAATCTATAATTGATGGAAAGAGCAAGGAATTATTGCAATAAGCCATTACTGAACGGCGCAATATACCAGAAATGTAAATATATCTGCTACTTTGTAGGACATCCAGATTTATTTAGGACGCAGCAGCATTGCCTGCACATAAAAAGGAAAGGGGGCATTCATCCAGTCTAGTTGGCCCGCCAGTACTTGCATCATCTTCGAAGGTTTGGGGCCTAACATCTCGCTAAATAGGGTCAAGTAGAATGCTACCTCTCTGCTGTTCCTACGGAATATTGCCCGTCGATAGCTGGAAATTCTCCAAAGTCGGGAAACGAGTAGCGAGACCCCCATCCTGCTTATAAACCCGCGATATGTATCCCGGTCTGGGCAATGTACGTCATTGCGCTATACCAACTACTTAAGACGTCCGTTTCATCAAGAACTACTCATAGTATACAACCAGTTCTTCTAATCAGTTATAATGACTCAAGGAAAGCATGCCCTCATCTTCGGTGCGTCCGGTATCTCCGGCTGGTCGCTAATGAAACAATGCCTCCGTTACCCAACACCCACGACCTTCGCACGCGTCACCGGGCTCTGCAATCGCCCGGTTGACAAGAAGAACTTATTTCTTCCTGATGACCCTCGCCTCAACATCGTCTCCGGAATCGACCTAACCGCCCCTGTCGCAACAGTCGTGTCGGAACTCCAGAAAAAGGTCCCCAACGTCGAAGATGTGGATGTTGTTTTTTTCTCTGGTACATTCCTTCCTTCGCCTTGCTTCTAAGCCCGTTATAACCGTGGAGACCTGGTTCATGCTAATACGGAACAGCGTACATTCAAACCAACGACCACGCCTCCCTCCTCCAAGTCAACACCGCACTCCTCAAAACCGCCGTGCAGGCCATAACAAACGCCTCCAACAAGGTTTCTACCATAGTCCTCCAAACAGGTGGAAAAGCCTACGGTGTCGAATTCCCAGACAAAGTCGCCATAAAACCACCCCTCCACGAAGACCTGCCGCGCATTCCCGAGCCGTACCGGAGCAAGATCTTCTACTACGCGCAGTACGATCTCCTGAAAGAAATGTCCCAGGAGCCCGGGTGTACTTGGACATTCACGGAGATCCGTCCTGATGGTATTGTGGGGTTTGCGCCTGGGAGCAATGCAATGAATATGGCGCAGGGGATTGCGCTGTATCTTTCTTTGTATAGAGAGGTACTTGGGAAAGGTGCCAAGGTCCCATTCCCCGGGGAGAAGCATGGGTATCATGCAACCCATATGGATACATTCCAGGATCTTTTGAGTCGGTTGGAGATCTACGTTGCGGTCAATCACGAGAAATGTGGGAATGGGAGTGTGTTCAATGCTGCGGATGGTGAGGTTGTCACCTGGGCGGGTGTTTGGCCACGCATCTGCGATTATTTTGGCCTTGTTGGCGTTGAGCCCCAGGAAGATAAGTTGGAGGACAAGGAGAGTATGCAGCGCTTTGTGAAGGGGCATATGAAGGAGTGGCAGGGCCTGGTCGATAAGCATGGGTTGAAGAAGGGGACTGTGGAGACCCAGAATTGGGCTCATACGCGTTTCATGCTGGTTGATTTCGACTTTCATCGAGAGTTCTCGATGGAGAAGGCGAGGAAGGTTGGCTTTGATGAGACGATTGATACGGTGGACGGGTATAAGATCGCTTTTGACCGGATGGTTGAGGCCCGTGTGATTCCCAGGGTTTAGAGTCTGTATTGTAGCCTATCTACGATTACACTGGCTAGAATTTGTATCACAGCTTATATCAAGTATCATTATTTGATAATGACATCGCGTAGTATTATTCTGTGTTATTATCCTGCAGCTGTAACGAGTGGAAGAAGTCGGCAACCCGGTGGAAAGACTCCTTGGGTGCCCATGGTGGCATGACCCTTGTCTTTGGGTCCTGCTCCGGAAAGTATTTGACCAGCGAGAAACACATCATGTCAAAGTCTCTGGCTCCATCTCCGATCCGCATACGCGGGAATGAAAACACATAAATGAATACCGCGTCAACATCCGCGTTGGCGAGAAGACTGAGCTGTGTCCCTACATAGTCAGCCTGTTCCTTCTCGCTCCGTGTCGGGACAATATCGTCTTCGAAAATGCCGGTGCCGTCTGGGTTTGTGCCTTTTAGCAGTATAAAGCCACCATCCCCTCGACTGGCTGCTCCCTCGTAGGCGCAGCAGCCGACTTCCAGCACAGCGAGGGGCTTGTCCAGTCTATAACGGTCAAGACCCGAGACATACTTCTCTGCGGATTCGCCTCGCCGATAGTAGTCTATGCCAACAATGTCGAACATGTCCCAGTTCACTAATTCCCAGGAGCCAGCCGAGTACGTGACTGGACCCCCGAACTGGGCTCGAATAACCTCGACGAAAGACTGCAAGACCTGATTGAGTGCCACAGACTTCTCACGTAAAGCCGGCGGTATATCCTCCGTCATATGGCCACCAGGGAACTGCGAACCGAGAAACATCGCACGCTCCTCGAATGACTCGCCGGGAAACACTCCCTTGCTGAAAATCGAGTACTCGCAACCGACAATAAAGACCAGGTCAATGCCTTCATTCCGCAGCCTTTCGGCCGTCTTTGCAGTCTCGGCAAAGTAAAGACGCGTGTCGTCAGTACCCGCATTCATCTTCCACGGATTGAAAAAGACTTTCAGGCCGTGGGAATTGGCTGATCGGGCTGCGGTCTCCAGCCGCTGGATATCCTCTCCCTCGATGCGCACAGCGTTGGCATGTAGTTCAGTGGCGATGGTCCGCATGTCGCAGTCAACCAGGGCGGGGTCGAACGGTTCAACAGAGAGTCCTTGGCCAGTGAAATTGAGGCCGACATCATAGACAACACCGCGGTACTTCATGGTCAAAGAATAGATACTGAAGACGAGAGTAAAAGGAAAGGACCGTCCAGTACTGCTTATATATTATATTGTCTCCACAGCGGAGTGCGCACTCTTGGCGTCCCGAGAGTCCGTCAGAGCGGAGATTTCCTGTCCGTCTTCCATCATCCACCTTCTTCCGTGACTTGTGCTGCTTGCTTGAAGTCTTCGATATCGTCTCTGGCTTGTCAGTTACAAGTTTGCTGGGTCCCTGGGCCCCACTGCTATCATGTCGTGCAGCCCAGATAACAGCTATGGGACCACCTGCCAGCCTAGGGAGGAAAACTTCGGCTCTCAGCGGAAGGGTCAGAATGAGCATAAGAGCCCAATAACCAGCAAAGTGGCTGTAGGGAATTTCGCCATTTGCGCTGTATAACTGGATACTGACTTTGTCGACAGTGCGATCGTTGCCGCCAGCGCAAGGTACGGAACTCTTTAACGATTAATAGATTAGATCTTCCTTCGGAGACTTATCTCAGGGATGCCACTAACTGCTGCTGCACAGATCAAGTGTGATCGTGTGAATCCATGTAAGCAATGCCTCAAGATAGGAGTGCACTGTGCCTATACATGTGGCAAAGCCAAAGAAAAGCGGCAGCGGGTCTTGATATCGAGTGCATAGTCGGTTATCACCCCCAATTCAATCTATGCAGGACTGATCATACAACAATTATATAGCGAGCAAAGGCTAGAGGACATTTCGACCAAAATTGACGAACTTGGCGAGATAGTAAAACGTCTCGATGAGCGCCATGCTGTTGGCCGCGCAAATCCAGGTAAACTGCGACTGCCAACACATTCCTCCCTTCTGTCTAGCGGTACGAAAGCAAGCGAGCAGCCTCTGAGTCGAGCGGAAGGAATCGAATCCACGTTGTTCGCCCATGTTATCTTCACAGCTGAGGCTCTCCAGGCTACTGTGGCGGATAGCCCTGGAGTAACTCCGGCGCTGGATGCTTTGTGGACGACGGTCAATGTCCAAAAGCAACAGAATGAGACCCTGGAACGCTCACGGCCGTTTCGGAAGCTTCCTCCAGGCTTCAATCTCAGGGACTTACCTATCCCTCCCATGGATAAGATCATGGCATGCTTAAGAATCGCTCAAGGTGCGCGACTTGTTCTGACAATGCGCTCTATTTGCTAATTCCTATAGAGAGCTCTCCCAGCCAGCTGTATTGGCCATTCGAGTTTGGGTCTCTGGCTGATTTCACCCAATACGTCATCAAGGCTTGCTCGCCAGGTCCAATCACAGATATGGAGCTGATCATTGTCCACTATGGTCTTTCCTGGCTCTTCACCGAGTGCTCGAATAGGGCCGGAGACGCGGCCGCCCGGCGGGAGTACGAGGCGCAAGCACTGACTTGTCGAGACAGCCTGGAGACAATTATATCAAACCTTTCCATCCATACCGATACAGACATAGTTTCTATCTGTGCCATGTACATGGCTGTATGTCTCCCTTTGAGATTTGTCCTTCTGCTCGATCATGGTTGTAATTACCAATGCTAAAACAATCAGGCCCTCCACTGCCTTCATTGTGGAAAAGCCACCACAGCGTGGACGCTCATTTCGAGGGCCTCGCTCATGGGTCAAGCCATTGGGTTGCATAGCGCCAGCGGTATAACAACTGAGCCAGCAGTACAGAGGAAGATTGCTCTATTCTGGGCGGTTTATGTACTTGAGAAGTCAGTGTCGTTACGTCTCGGCATACCCTCCACCATCCGGGACCAGGATATTACAGTGCAGCGACTGCCCATGGATCGCAAGATGGCATCTCTGGTCTTTAATCGGATGCCTGACTGGATAGATGCAGCCAGCCTCTACGGGCGGGTTTATGACAATCTGTACAGTCCGAATGCTCTGCAGCAGCCATTTTCCGTTCGAGTGTCTCGTACCAATGCCCTCGCTTCGGAGCTAGAACGAATGATGGCTGCGAGAGCTGACTTCTATGTAAGTTGTCCTTATCGCCTTGGGCATTGCAGCTAACAGTTCGCAGAACCGGCCGGACAAATGGACTTGCCATGTGGTACACCCTGTGTTATCTAGGTTTATCATCCACGCCAACAAGGCTGTGGACTATTCTACCTTGGCGTCGATATATAGAAGTGCTCCATCAGAGAAACCTTTCAGCATATCCTCTTCTCCTCAGTGCACCAGAGCAGCTAGAGCAGCCATTCAAGAGAGCGAAGCCTGCATCTCCATAATCACAGATTCGCCGGCATGGCCTCCAAGATTTGACTTATGGGCCAACGAGATTCTCCTGCTAACACCGTTCATGCCATTTTTAATTCTGCTCTGCAACATAGTCGAGAGCTCTGACTCATCAGATCTAGAGCGCTTACAACGATTAATTGACGGTCTACGGTCGCTGGCACGATCATCTCGATATTCTAGCTGCATGAGACAGCTTCGCATATTCAAGGCCCTCTATGACGTCGTTGCGAACTATGTCCAGGACAAAGCAGAAAGGTATCCAGCCGACTTGATTAGCGACGATACTACGTACTTAATAGAACAGGACTGGCTGGGTGCAGACTTTGAGCTCTGGGGAGCATCTGAGGGATACATGGGAAGCTAGATCTGGAGAAATTTATGACTTAAAATAGTGACATAATTTGCCCTGTGCCCTTTCCCTATCCCTAGATTCAATGGGTCAATCCTATCTGCCAAGCAAGTGCAAGTTTACTTCCAAATACTCCCAGCAAGTACCTTTACCTACCTAACATCTTGTTAGTTTACTATGTTATCTCACGATGGCCTTTTTACTATACCGCGTCATGTAGCCCAGGAAACAGAATACCATTAATAAATATCCAATATCCTTATCCTTACCCAGGAATATCTTTTCGTCTAAACCTGGGCAACACTATCCAATTTTTCTCTTAGCAGTAGCCAGGAAACACGGTGGGATTGGAAATGACGGGAGAAAAGTAGAAATTGGGGGTTGAACAGGAGCCTCTCCACCAAAACGCATGCCAGCCCAGGTTTATTTCTTGCAGTAAGTCAAGCAATTCCACTCTTGCAGAGATTGTCTTGGTTTGCATATTAAAATTCAACCAAAGTGCACTGGGACAGGAACAAATCTCCCAGGGTAACTCAATAATGGCGTGGAGGCTTTGGTATTCCAGAGCGCAATGACCACCTAGTGCTAATTGGAGACGCAAAACCTTCACCCGCACGGTTCGCTTCCATGGCCGGCTATTCCGTGATGCTTCCATCCAGCCGTTTGATGGTTCATGTCCTCGTTGACTAGGACACCCTTTCTGCTGATCTTTGGAGTGATTGCACTCCAAGCCTCTCACCACAACGCATATACCAGACGACTGGTCCCTAGGGTTGGCTCTACCCCCTCCTAAGAGGCCCAAGCTACACTCGGATACTAACTTGAATGCTGCATCAATAACCGTCCAGGTCATTACCGATGTATGAGGCAATTGATATACCCCGCAAAACACCATGGACCCCTCTCCAACCCCTGTTGTGGGGTCAGCAACATCCAGAGGGCTATCTGCCATCAAGGCTACCCCGTACTCTACCCCATACTCCTCACGTCATGCCCATTGCAAAGCTGGTCAGTCGCCGATGCAAACAGCCGTCAATTGCCGATTTATGATGAGGAAACTATATATATGCTCAATCATCGCGAGCTGTGGTACCTTGATAATCCAGCCATCTGTCAGCAGCCATGAAGTTCCTCACTGGATTGTCACTGCTAGCCCTTGTTTCTCCATCCCTGTGCGTCCCCGCCGTCCAGTTCCATGCACGCAATGATGCTGGTGCCACCGAACAGCTATTGATCAAGCTCAAGCCGCAACGGACTTCTTCCCGCGAGCTTGTGAATCTGGATGGGCTGTGGAAATTTGCCCTCGCAGCCAGCCCCAACGACACAGCCCAGCCGTGGACAGCGCCCTTGCCCAAGGGCCTTGAATGTCCAGTCCCTGCCTCGTACAACGACATCTTTGTGGATCCTGAGATCCATAACCATGTCGGGTGGGTGTACTACCAGCGTGATGTGATCGTCCCCAAGGGCTGGACTCAGGAGCGATATCTGGTGCGAGCTGAATCTGCTACGCACCATGGTCGGATCTATGTCAATGACCGTCTTGTTGCTGAACATGTGGGTGGCTATACACCTTTTGAGGCAGACATCTCGGATATTGTTGCCCCTGGAGAGAGCTTCCGCTTGACGATTGCTGTCAATAATGAGCTTACCCATGAGACCATCCCGCCTGGAAAGATCGAGATCGGGGAAGCCACGGGCAGGAGAATACAGACCTACCAGCATGACTTTTATAACTATGCTGGTCTTGCTCGGTCTATTTGGCTTTACTCTATCCCTCGCCAACACATCCAGGACATTACCGTTGTCACGGACGTTGAAGGACAGAGTGGCCTGATACGTTATGATGTGAAAGTGGCCAACACGTCTGGCAACAGCACCTCTCGGCAGATCAAGATCACTGTGATTGATGAGGACGGGGTTGCTATTGCAAATGCCACCGGGGCCAACGGGACCGTCAAGATCAACTCTGTTAAGTTATGGCAACCGGGTGCCGCGTATCTCTACCAGTTCCGTGCCAGCATTGTGGACTCCAATGGCAAGGTCGTCGACACCTACAGCGTGGCTACGGGCGTGCGCACCGTCAAAGTAAGCGGAAAGAAGTTCCTTATCAACGACAAGCCCTTCTACTTCACCGGGTTTGGAAAACACGAAGACACCGCAGTGAGTGGCAAGGGTCATGACCAAGCCTACATGGTCCATGATTTCCAGCTGATGCAGTGGATCGGAGCAAACTCTTTCCGCACATCGCACTACCCCTACGCCGAAGAAGTCATGGACTTTGCTGACCGCAACGGCATCGTCGTGATCGATGAGACACCTGCTGTCGGTCTGAACCTTGGCCTGTCCTTCGCCGGGGATACATCCATACGCACCTGGTCCCAGGAAAACATCAACAACAACACCCAATCAGCCCACAAGCAAGCCCTCCGCGAGCTTGTGGCGAGGGACAAGAACCACGCCAGCGTCGTCATGTGGTCGATTGCCAATGAGCCCGCCTCAAATGAAGACGGAGCGCGCGAATACTTCGAGCCGCTGACCAAGTTAACTCGTGAATTGGACCCCACGCGCCCGATTACCTTTGCCAACGTCGGCGGCGCAACCTGGGATCTCGACAAGATCACCGACCTGTTCGACGTCACCTGCCTGAACCGGTACTTCGGCTGGTACTCAGAGACCGGCGACCTTGCCGAAGCAGAGGCCGCCCTGGAAAAGGAGCTGCGCGGCTGGCAGGATAAGTTTGATCGCCCAATGATCATGTCCGAGTATGGCGCCGATACGATTGCAGGGCTGCATTCAGTGCTGGGTGTGCCCTGGAGCGAGGAGTACCAGACCCAGATGCTGGAGATGTACCACCGGGTGTTTGACCGTCTGGAGGCAATGTCTGGCGAGCATGTTTGGAACTTTGCCGACTTCCAGACCAGCTTGGGCATCTTCCGGGTCGATGGTAACAAGAAGGGGGTCTTCACCAGAAACCGCCAGCCCAAGGCAGCGGCACACAGTCTGAGGGCCCGGTGGACCAACCTGCACAAGGAATAGGGAATAGTCAGTGTGATAGGAGATGTAGCTTTATTCACATTCATATCCTGTAATGCATGCTACATGCTGTATTGCTAGCTTTTTGTCAACTTTCCACTTGAATGGGATTACATTAGGCGACAGCATAGCTATGCTTGCCCTAGAATTATTTCATTCTGAATTTGAATTCCCACCTTCAACAATATTAAGTATCTCAAGATAGGCCATGGCTTGTTCCTGGCTACTACTTATCGATATCATCAACTTAAATAATCTTAGCACCAGAGGTTACTTACCAGAGCCAACATTGGTTGTGTCTGGGCCTCTTGTAGGTTCTGAGGGTTTACCAGCCTGGTTGGGACTTGAGCAGCTGGAGGGTCCGAGGCAGTTTCTAAATTTTACTGATTCCTAAAGCCAGGCCGAACATCTAGGACTGTCATTAAGACATAATCATGCGCCGTCCTAGCCAGACAATGGCTAAACGTACTGGAAATAGAATTCAACTGAGGGCTCCGCTGTTGACTCCATGGCCCTCTGCGTGGTGGGCGGGTGTGGTCCGGTCTGGCCATTACGGGCCACAGAATCAACAATAAACCGTCCACGAATTTCCAACAGAAAAACGCCGAGAAAAAAGACTCCACTTTCCCCGCGTTCTCAGACGATGATATGCCAAGATTCCCCAGCTCGACTCTCATATCTCCAAACCGGCGCGGACTTCTAGCGGAGGCCCAGGCCAGCCAAGAGTCCCGCAGCAGTAGTCCAAAGCAACTCCTCTTGCCATGCCTTATTATAGCCAATCTTGTCCTCAGCTCGGCCCTCGGAGGTTCCCCGTCTTCCCATCCAGAATGTACTTGGCGTGTTCAGCCATTCCGAGGTCGACCTGCTAGCAATATAAGTCGTACTCGGCGCAGTCATGTTCCACTTTCCCACACTCTATCACCGCTATTGACTTATCTTCCCAGAGCAGAGACACAAGGAAATATGCCTGGCACTAAGACCCCGATCGAAGATGAGAAACAAAGCCTCGATCATCTCGAGACGCTGAAACAAGATGATGAAGCCGCTGAACGATTCAGCGGCAAGGATGCATCCTCCATCAAGCGCCAGATCGACTTCCGGCTCATCCCCTGTCTGGGTCTTATGTACTTCGTGTCCCTCATGGATCGAAAAAACGTGGCAAATGCAGCCATAGCCGGAATGAGGACAGACCTCGACATGCTGGGGGGATACCGGTACAGCCTGATGACACTCGTTTTCTTCATTACCTATGTTATTCTCCAGCCTCCAATGACTCTTCTATGCCGCAAGATTGGCCCTCGCAACTTTCTTCCTGGCATCTGTTTGCTATGGGGCTGCGTTATTATTGGTTTCGGATTCAGCGACAAGTGGACGACGCTGGTGGCCTTGAGACTTATCCTGGGAATTTTCGAGGCCGGGTACTTTCCAGGCTGTGTTTATCTGTTGTCGACTTGGTATACTCGGTGTAAGATGCCCTCCATTGTCATTTTTGCTTTATTAATATACAGCAGTCGAGGTTGCGCGGCGATACTCGGTCTTTTATCTCATTGGCAGTTTCGGGTCTGCATGTTCAGGAATCCTTGCCTATGGCTTGATGCAAATGGAGGGTGTCGAGGGCATTCGTGGTTGGCGATGGTAAGATATACGAAGCCACTGTTATTGCCAATTGAACTAACAGTGCAGGATTTTCATTATGGAGGGCGTTGTAAGTGTCAGCCATTCAACATTTGTCAAAGTTAATTGTTCATAGATAACCTGCGCAATCGCCATGTTCGCGTATATCTTCATGATCCGCTTTCCAGACGAAGAACGAGATAGTCCGTCCCCCCGTTTCTTGAAGCCGCAGGAATGTCAATTTATCATCGACCGGTTGGAGCAGGACAGAGGAGATGTAGAAGTTGAAGAATTCAGGCTAGTGAAGTACCTCAAGCCGGCTCTGGATCTCGAGGTCTGGGGGTTTGCCTTTATTTTCTTGTCAGTGCAGCTATTCTTACAGCTATTCGACTGGCCTGACTGATTCTCAGCTGCTCCACGACCGTCTCGTACGCATTCGCATGTGAGTACCTTCATTGGTAACAGAGGTACAGAGCTAACTCAACAGACTTTCTCCCCATCATCCTACGGGAAAACCTGAATTTCAGCCTGGCGGCGTCTCAGTGCCTAATTGCGCCGCCTTATGCATTCGCCGCAATTCTGATGTATGCTACCTCCTGGGTGGGAGACCGCTATCGGGTCCGGGGCATTATTATCGTGGTGAACAGTCTGATTGGGCTGATTGGCCTGTGTATTATGGCCTTTCATGCGGACGCTGCGGTCAAATACTTTGGTGTGTTTCTGGCGGTTGCTGGGGTAAACGCCAATATGCCGGCTATCATGACATATCAGGTGAAGACATACGTATCCAATATGGACTTAACCTCAGCTGACTTGGTTAGGCAAACAATATCCGCGGCCAGTGGAAGCGGGCGTTTTGTTCTGCGACGTTGACGGGCATGGGCGGCATTGGTGGAATCGCAGGCAGTCTTGTCTTCAGAGCCCAAGACAAGCCAGAATACTTGCCCGGCATGGTGGCAACGATCGTGTAGGTTGTCTTTCATAAGTCTGTTCCTAAATGCTAACACTCCCCCAGTGCCAGTGGTCTCGTGGTCATTATCGTCGGTCTTCTCTCGGTGTACTTCAAGATTTCAAACAGGAAAGCCGACAAAGGGGAAAAGGTTATCAACGATGACCCGGACTTCAGGTATACTATATAATGTTGCAACAGGAGCAGTGGCTTCCCTAGGTAGTGCGATAGCTGGTGGGGAGCGAATATAGCTTAGTCTATCTATGAAGAACAGAGGAAGAAATTGCGTCACGACTGGGAGCTAATATTCCATTGAGAGTTTATTACTAGTTGCATGGAAATGGGAGAAGCCATGGAGAATGCAGAAGTATCTCGTCATATCGGCGGCTCGATCTAGATCTATTGACAAGGTCCCTGCCACCTAGTACCATGGCGGCGTGCAATGTTGTTGTGTTTCGATTGGAATTGCCACTGCTATTGCCGTTTTGTGATGTCTGTATCTCAAAGATACAACTTGGTTCCGTAGCTATAGCTGCCTCGGTCAAGAAGTATCCAGTCTTCTTGGATACGAATTGGTAGGTATCCTCGTTGAGTTGCTTAGCGGTGTAAATCTGTTCCTCGGCTCCGGTGACGCAGTTAGTGTCTGGTTTATCGCCACAATTGATATAGGCACTACGGCTGCTCTGATCGCAACATCGCCTTCAGCGCCCTTCGCGGTGAACATGCAGAGGCAAGGGATGCCTTCAGGCTCTTGCATCTCCATATATCTCCTTGCATTACCGCTCCTCAGCGTGAAGAATCCCCTTAGATCCAGAAAATATGAAATATATAGTATCTTGGTGACACGGCGTCAAAACTCGAGATAGTTTCCATACATATAGATACAACAACTTGATTCCATAACTGTAGATAGAGCTAAACCGGACATGATGCCAGCTTCCCCCCCCAATACCCGTCCTTATACCAAATGCAATCCCTTATCACCGGAATTCAATTAGCTGGTAACGTCCAATAGTGGGATCTTCGCTTACCATTAAATGGGAGTCAGAATAAATTCTTGCTCGGGGCTGGGGCTCCATTCAGCAAGTTGCAGGCCCTTGTCGACGGCGTGCAAGAAGTATCCAGTCTTCTTTGATACAAGTTCATAGTCACCATCGATGCTTTGCTCGACGGTATAAATCTCTTCGTCGTCCCCGGAAACGCAGTGAGTACCTGGCTCAACGCCACAGTCGATATAACCACCACTGAGGTTTTGGATCACAAAGTCGCGCTCGCCGCCTTTTTTGGTAAAGAACCATGTCTGGTAAGGGTTGTTGCTCTTCTCAGAGAACTCGAGCTCTTCGTTCTGGCCTACGTCGGTCAGGACTTTATTGCTTTGTAGAGCCGCCGATCCGATCGAATAAGTTCCGTCTTTGAGGGCCAGAGCGGACTGGCAAAGGGCCACAAGGGCTCCGATGGCAAGGGTGATCTTCATATTGAAGGATAAGGTGGAATATGGGGTGAGAACGTGAATGTCGAAGCGGCCAAGTGCTGAGGATTCGTCCGCTCTATATGTTTCTGTGGGTAGTTCGTCAGGTATTTGAGCAGCTCATGATCATTATACCGGGGGGTCTGGGACATTCATAGGCAAGGGATGACTTGGATCCCCTTGCATCACATTCCTCAGCGCGAACATCCCCTTGCTCAGTCACTCTCAATTTAGGGCACTTCCGCCAAGAGGATACTTTGTCGGCACGAACAATGGATTCATCGCAGTATCCCACAAAATTGCGTGATCGAGACATCACACGACGATTACTATCTTACAAGTCAAATAATTCTTTTTTTCGTGGCTGAAGATGAATGCATGGGATTCAGATACGGCGAGAGCGAAGGAAGAAATGGATGCCGCGAAGGAAATTCCCGGGACCGTTGCCCACAGCAATTCGATCATCGTACAGGAAAGAGTCCGCACTTCGCAGGCATGCAGGCGTGTAACACGAGATTGTCCGATCGTTCACTGCTTTCGTCCCCTCTCACTGCCTGATTTTGATGAATATGCAGGACCACATTTCTGTTGCTGTATATTCGTCCGGGTGACATGCAGTCATCATCTAATGGTTGGATATGAGAGAGTATGAGTTGACTGGGATTCCTCCAGCCGGCATCTAGGCTAGCAACGGGATATCTGCAGTGCAGGTATAACCGGTAAGCAAGCCATGACAATTATAAACAATGCTACAATTACCTCAAGAGCCAATAGCAGCGACAGGAACTACGGGCAAAATTGAAGAGCATTCAATGATATTTTAGATATGCTTGACGGAGGACTGCAATAACAGCTGATCTATATATCACGCAAAAGGGAAGCCTACCGATGCTCCTTTGAGATGCCTAGATACAATTACAGTAAAGCCTAGCTATAGCGAACTAAATGAGACCGGCAGGTATTCTTACTATAGTACAAACCTCGCAATATATGTTGGGTATAAATATCTGTATCTCGACTAGACTTAAGATATTGAACCAAACTTATATATATATAATGCATCTTCCTACTTACTTATACGATATACTATCTTTACTTCTAGCTCTACCAGTATTCTTAAAAGTATTATTATCTAATATACTGTCTTTACTATTAACTAGTGTACTAGTATATAGCTATATCTTTAACCTTATTACTTAGTCCTAAGTTTTCTAGTTCTTATTCTATATATCTGGTATTAATATTATTAAAGTCCTAACTACTCCTACAATTAGTAGCTGTATTTATATATCTTAAGCTACTATATAGTATAATAATATTACACAGACTACTCGTTAGTTATATATAATATAGATATAACTTACTCTATCTACCACGCGGTTATTATAAAGAGAGAATATTATAATATTATAGACCTTGGAAAATTTTTGATTGTAGTAACGACTGTTAGTTGTTTGAGGGAGGAAATCGATATTTCAGTCGCGAATTCTATATGTTGCAGTGCACCAGCCAGTCACACCTATTCAACAATATATCTGGCTTGCACAGCAGCAAGAATCAGGTCCCCCAATCCCCCAATAGTCTCCGCTCTCGTAATATCAATCAGAGATAGCTCCAAACCCCCGTAGCGGCGGCACCAATTCCGAATCTCAAGTGTCATGAGAGAGTCAATCTGCATGGCAGCTATCTGCTTGGGGTCCTGCCCCCGAGCAAACATCGAGTGCTCCTGCAGGGTATCGATGAAATCGAGCATCGCCTTTTCCCTCCAAGACACGTCCTTGATGAGGTTTGGATCTTTCATAAGGTCCTGGATTATGTGTTGGAGGGTTGGTGCCTGCTTGAGCGGATCACCCGAGGTCTGGTATTTCAGGTCCAGATCGAGATACTTGCGAAACCGAGCATCGGGGCCCCAGAGGGGCCGGACGGAGGGGTCGGCAATGCTCTTCGTGGAACTCATGCCAACAGTGAGAGTGTTTGGTGCGTGTAGCGACCTGGGTGCTGGCTTGGAGTCTGCACAGAAGATGGCAACCTCGAAGGCATCGAGAACTTCTCGTTCGCTCAAGAGTCGCACCGACGCAGAGGCCGCGTGGTCCCGAAACCTGGTGTTATGGGTCGCCAAGTATCCCACATCATTGACGCACCCCAGATTGACGGCAGAGGCGGGCAGGCCCTGCTGGAGCCGGTATTGAGCAAACGAGGACACAAAAGTATTCGCCGCCGAGTAGTTGGCCTGCCCTGCGTTCCCCATGACTCCGGCGATGGAACCACAAACGACGAAGAAGTGCAGGCTGGCGTCTCTGCCCGCTAACGCATGATGCATGTTCCACGTTCCATCTACCTTGGCCGCGAGTACTGCTTTCCAGGTGTCGTGGTTCATTTCTGTGATAAGATTATCCTGCACTTTGTCAGTACATCTCTTGCCCTTGGGCCATTGCAGTTCAGGTTTACTTACCCGGAGTAGCATCGACAGCTGGAGCACGCCGCCGATCGGGTGGGAACAGGCTTGCATGGCAGCTTCCACGTCCTTCAGCACCGATGCATCACCCGAAAACATGACTGCCGTACAGCCTTGGAGCTCGAGCTCGCGCCGAAATGACTGGTCCTGCTCTGTAGTACCAGCTGACCGGGACAATAAGAGGAAGTGCCGGGCCCCTCGCCCTACCATCCAGGTCACGATCGCCCGACCAACACCACCGAGGCCACCGACGAGGAAATAGGTTAGTGTAGGTGAAAACCGCGAGTTGAGTCTCGAGGGGGCAACTAGGCTCCGTTCAGATACCTCGGGTGTCCGCACAGCCATTTTGCCGAGATGAAGTCCCAGCTGGAGGGCGTGAAATGCCTCTGCTGTTTCGCTGCTGGAGAAGACCTTTAAGGGGCGAATGGGACGGATTTTCCCTTCATTATACAGGCCCAAGACTTGGCGGACAAGCCTATTCCAATGTTAGACAACTCCCAATACGTGGATCTGTCGTGGCAACATACCCCGTGCGAAATCCTGGCCTCTCCAGAAGCCGGACGAGGTCTACCCCGAAAAACGCACGATTGCACCCAAATAGGTCCATGGCTAGGGCGCCATGCTCCAAAAAGTCACGCTTTCCAATTTCAATCATCTTTCCAAACTCGGCAACGCATTGCCACGATGCATGGAGGAGCTCCCCTGCGAGAGAATTTAGCACAATATCTACGCCGCTGCCCTGTGTCTCTTGCATCAGCCCGCGGACGAAGGAGGTGTCTCGGGAGCTGAAAATATTGCTTCGTGGAATTCCACACGCGTCCATCAAATACTGCGCCTTTTTCTCACTTCCGACGGTTGCATAAATCTGAGAGGGTTACTTGGCAGGCCGCACAATAGAACAATCACGGCGACTTACCTTGGCCCCGACCATCTGGCAGATCTGTATTGCGGCAAGGCCGACTCCTCCACAGGCTGCATGGATAAGGACGGACTGTGCATGCATATCAGTAATAGCGCATGTGGTACGAGCTATTGGAACACACACCTGCCCTTTTTCCAACCTCCCAACGTCCATGAGGCAATGTATTGCTGTCCCAAAGACAACAGGCATACTCGCGGCGTCTTCCAAAGAGAGAGACGACGGCATAGGGGCGCACCGACTTGCCGGTAAGACTCTGCGCGTGCAGAACAAACCGAGTTCCAATATTATCACGCGGTCCCCGAGCTTGAAGTGCCCAACGTTGGAGCCAGCTCGTCTGACAATGCCTGTGGCCTCGGCACCTAGCTCATCCTCTTTTCCCATTATTCCCAACGCGACCATGAGATCCTGTGCAGTTAGTGTAGACCAGTCCATCGGAGGCGTGTCTGTAACTTACGCGAAAATTGAGCCCGACGCACTGGATCTCAACGTCAAGATCATCCTCTCCTAGTGGATCAAGCTCGGACTCGCCCCAGAATAACGAGTGTAGTGACCCGTAGGAGCCAATGCCCAAGCGTATGGGTGAATTATTGTTTGGAACGTGTAGTAGCCTGTCGGTAAGAGAGCTCCACCTCGTCCGCGGGATATGAATGTACCCATCACAGAGTGCAAATTCATAGTCTACATCAATTAATCTGTTTTTGTGTACTGAGCCGAAGACCTTCAGCGATACCGCTATCAATGCTTTGGCCGAAGGCGCGTCAAAGTTGTCGACTTGCAACGTCGCAAAGGGGATCTCCTGCTCCTGGCGTGTCGTTCGCGAGACGCCCATGACAAGCGCAAAGTCTGGATTGTCACAGTTCAGTTCGACGGATTTGGTAACCCACATTATCTGAGGTTTGAGAAGTACAAGCTGCTGAAACCTGATCCAGTTCTGTTCGCTTATGTTGGAAAAGAACGGGCCTTGCAGGTCAAGGAGTGATATAACCCGCTGGCCGTGTGGGATATCGTCCTCCAACGTGCATTTCTCCACCTCGTAAGCAAGCTGGGTCAATTGCTTCTTGATCTCATAGAACCATATATTGTAATCCCCTTCGCTCGGACAGAGAAGATAGATCTTCCCGCCGTGTATGCGGCTTTCGGATTGCACGCGTGAAACGAAAGTTCGATACAGATGACACCTTGAATTGCCGTCATAACTGCTTGCCTCGATACCATCAAAGCCAGCATGCCGAAGTTCCTTGTCCCATGTTTCGATTGGGATAATCCTGTCGTCACCTTCTTCCAGGTCGGTTGTTTCGAGAGGTGGGTTCTTTGATGGGTCCTGGTGCCGAGTTAGTAAATCAGTCAGTTCTATTACTTGGTTGATTACGCGTGTGGGTAGCTGCTGACTAGGATATGTTTTATACTGGGTATACCTAAAGGTTGTCAATAAAATTTGGTTCAATAGGAAGCTAGGGAATAAACGCTTACTGGGGCAATATTCACGATGGAGAAGTCGTCCGCCAGCGGCGAGAAGCTTCCTAATGTTCTTTAACGCTGCTCCAGGCGTCGACGTCTGAGCTGCCAACTAGGGAGCTGTCAGAATGATCAATGGATAGGAGAACACGCCACTTACGTCGGACACGATGATTAAATCATAACCGCCCTCCTCGAGTTCCTGCGCTGACGGCTCCTTATCGACATCAAACGACTTGAAATCAACCCGATTATATTCTTGGAGTCGTTCTTTGACGGCGTCGTCGGTGTCGAACTTATCCGTCCACGTGTATCTTGAGTAGAGATTGTTTTCGCCGGAGGCCAGATTCTGCAACACAAAAGAAGCCAAGGACCCCTTTTGCCCCCCAATTTCGAAGATGCGGAGACTGGGGTTGCTGTGTCCAAGAAGGGAGAGCCAGTGTTCTAGGCTGCTCAGTGAAGGGGCCCAGTCGTCTAGCTTGCGTAGTGCATTGCCCCTTGCCATAGATATCGAGGCGCACGGTGACTCCTCAAAAGCAGTCGTGAATTCGTGTACTGTTAGCTCGGCAACTTCCACGATAAAGCCTAATCCCTTAGCTTTAAGCTTCTCGCCTAAGATATTCCACTGCTGCTCTAAACTCTCGCTGCATAGCTGAGCCCGTGCTTCCTCTTTTTTAGCGGATAAAACACCTCGCGCGTCTAGAAGCTTTCTTTGTGACTACAGCCATGCTTTGTAGCGGTGCAACGTATGCGAAAGTGTCACCACGTTGGACAGGTTGCGATGGAGAAGCATCACGGAAATTCCGAGGGCCTTGAAGAGTAGTTCCATGGTGTCTTCAGAGTCCTGTGACAGGGGCAACTGAAGATGACTAGGCAACAAGTCCAGATCTGGCCGCCACTCTTCGTGAGACGAAAGGGGGATCTTTGAGGGCTCGCTTCCTTTTTCTATATCTAATGGGGCCAGAGTAACCCCACGCATTGCGAGCACAGGACTATCCCCCGACACCAACTCAACACTGCTTCGTCCCGAACTCCCCACGAGGGTGGTCCCGAACGCCCTGGCTCTCATTACGTCCTTACTTTGGCCAAGGCAGACCTCTTCGATGTACATTGGAATGTAGAGCTTTGTTAACAGCAGAGACCTTCCCTGAGTGGCTGCAACGCTGAGCAGCTGCAAGCATTTGTCGATTGAAGTAGGGTGAAGAGCATTAGTTATACCTGTTTGGACGGCCTGTCCACGAATCGTGGCACTTGCTTCAGAGCGAACAGGAGATGCGGTGATACTCTCGAGGCCCTGAAAGTGTGGGCCGTACTGCAGCCCCAGGTTTGCCAGCATTGTATACCAAATCGGTGAGGAGACAGCCCTTTCAAGAGACGGCGGTTCCAGGACAACTCTTTCCAAATCCTCGGCGCTTGCCAAAGCCTTTCCAGTCGCATGTTTGGTCCACCCGCGCCCGCCATGAGATGATATGGAAAACTCGTACCACTTCGAATCAATGCGATCGCTAATCCGCACCGGCCTCATTGAAGTAACTACTTCTATCACAGTGTCATCGCTACTGGGCAGAACAAGCGGGGCCTTGACGTGCAGATTGCGAATCGTGCATTCTTGCGTGTCAGACAGCTGCCGCAGTGCTTCGTTGGCCATGGCGATATATCCCGCACAGGGGAATATACGTTCCCCGAGGACCTTATGATCAGCAAGCCACGGAACGTTCCTCACGCTGAGCAGGTTTCGCCATCCGGGGTCGAAGTCACTGGTCTCCGGCATCCGAGCGCCCAGGAGCTCATGAACGGCATGCTTGCGAAATCTCCAATTGTAGCTGATGCGGCTCTCTTTCCAGTTGTTATTTTGTCGATCCCAAGGATAGGCTGGCAGATCTGTCCGGAGCTTTCCAGATCGATATATATTTGCAAAGTTGACAGGGACTCCTTGACAGAATATCTCGCCCACTCCTTTCATGACCGAATGGGCCTCGCTGGCTTGTTTAACAACTGTTGGCACGTAATAGGTGTTTTCTACCGAGTGAGCTGCAAAGATCTGACGCAGTGACCCGGAGAGGGTAGAATGGGGTCCGATTTCCAAGAAAATAAGCGGCCGTTCCTTGTGCTGGTCAATGAGATTCTGAACTGCAGGCGAGAACAAAACGGGTGATTCCAGATTCGATCTCCAGTAATCGGCGTCCAAGTGCGCAGGGTTGAACACCACTTTTCCTGTGACCGTCGAGTATAGTGGTAGCATGGAGTCGCTGCACGTAACGTGGGGGGATATGGCTGGCTCAAAGGCTGCAGCAGCTTCTCCCATATCAGCTGTCTTCAGATTAGCGCCGTCACGCACGTAGATCCGGGAATAAACGTACGAGAGTGGTACGCAATTTCCACCGCTAGATACCGCGTGAACGTTTCTGGGTTTGCTTCGAGAATGCGGTTAACGACCGTCGTTAGTCTAGACTTCTCTCCTGAGATGTTGACGCTCTCAGGACTGTTCTCGCACGCGATGACTACACCATCAATCAAGAAGTCCGTGACATCGTCCTTGCCCAGACCAATGACAGCCATCGCTCCGCTGGACGGCGAGATCTGCGCACAGCATCCGCGCAAATATGCGATGGTGATGGCGGTCTCCATCGAAATTGCCTTCGCCGCGTAAGCAGCCACGACCTCACCACTGGAATAACCGATTACGGCAGCGGGATTGATATTCCAGCTGGCCAGCAGATCCACTAGAGCGATCTGAAGCGCCGCGCATAGGGTTTGGGAGTATTCCGTCCTGTTGACAAGGGAAGTACTCTCAGATTTCGAAAGCTCCGCTACATTTCGACCATCAGTTATCCGCCGTCAATCTAGGGAGACTGGATACCTTGAATGCTCCACGCTGGTGGAGTTTCGAGCCCTTGCAAGACTTCGTCCATTACATGGATAGCATGCTGAAAGGTTGCAAAATTGTCCATCAACTCTCTTCCCATACCTGCCCACTGCGCCCCCTGTCCAGTGAATGTAAATACCACCGAGGGCTCTGTGTTGGCGGCCGAGCCCCCGAGGTAGGGTCCGGATGCATCCCCTTTGGTGTCGCAGAGAAAGTAACCGCGGTGTGACAAATGGTCACGTCGAGTTGCAAGTGTGTAAGCCAGGTCATGGACAACATGGGGCCTAGCCACGAGATAAGCCTCAATCTGAGCCAGGCGTGACTTCAGCGCCGCTGGGCCCTGGGCGGACACAACAATGATGCGACAGCTGCGAGGAACGTTG
The DNA here is from genome assembly GCF_001890125.1 of Aspergillus versicolor CBS 583.65. Lineage (NCBI taxonomy): Eukaryota > Fungi > Ascomycota > Eurotiomycetes > Eurotiales > Aspergillaceae > Aspergillus > Aspergillus versicolor. Next base: position 402,489 of record NW_024467537.1, read on the forward strand.
ACCTCTGTTCGGCACAGTTTCTGGGGTTCTGGGTGTGCATCAAGGATGATCTGTTTAGTATTGTATGAGCCAGTGCATAGAGACAGAGTTGGGTGGGATTAACATGGGCATTGCTTCCTCCAATTCCGAATCCATTAACGCTCACTCGTTCACTGCGGCCAGCAGGCCAGGAAGTGGGCTTCGTAGGGACGCAAAGGCCACCTTTCTCGAACGGAACTAAACAACTGGAATTAGAAATGAATAGCAATACCGGGACATGGAGGCACACATACTAGCCTTATTAGGGTTCTTGAAATGCATGTTCGGTGGGATTATGCGATGCTTCAGGGCCAACACAGCTTTGATTATTGCTGTTAACCCCGACGCCCCTTCACCATGGCCAACATTCGACTTTACCTGCGCATGGTCATTAGCCCAAGGTCCCAGGAAAACATGGTAATACATACAGAACCAATATGCACACCCTTCCCACCAAAGGCCCGAGCGATGGCTGTTGTCTCCACTTGATCGCCAACTTTAGTTCCAGTCCCATGGCATTCCACAAAGGCAGTCTGAGAGATATCATGAATCCCCGCCCTTGAATATGCATTGCGTATCAGTCGCTCTTGGCTGTCAATATCTGGTGCAAAGATCCTGACAGACTTGCCGTCATAGTTGACAGATGTACCACGAATAATCGCATGGACAGTATCGCCTTCTGCCAATGCCAATTCGAGCGGCTTGATCAGGATAGCATTTACAGCCTCTCCACGCCCATAGCCGTCTGCACTCGAATCAAAGGCTTTGCAGTACCCATCTGGAGATAGAACCATATTCTCAGACATTGTCACACTCATGGAAGGTGTTAACAGCATATTGGTGCCTGCTACAATCGCTGACTCGCAGCTCCCGGTGTACAAGGCCTGGCAGGCTTCATGCAGAGCCGTCAAGGACGAGGAACATGCTGTTTGAATGGTTACGCTATAATCTTAGCCCAGGGGATAATTATGGATCCCTCTAGAGGACCTACCTAGGTCCCTTCAGGTCAAATTCGTAGGAGACTCGATTTGACAGTGTATACCCCCCATTTGCAAATGCATGCACCCGCGAAACGTGTTGAGGCTCCTTCGCTGTCAGCTCATGCCAATCTTCACCAAAAACACCAACATAGCACCCGATTTTCTTTCCTTGCCACTTGGTTTGTCCAGCATTCTCCATACATTCCCAGGCAACCTCCAGCAGCTGCATCTGTTGAGGATCCAGGTCGCCGTCTGCGGACCCTGGCATGGGCGGGAAAAAGGTCCTGTCGGAGCCCTGCATATACTCATCATCGAGGAAGTATCCACGTCGAGTGCGCACTGACTGGGGTTTAGAAGGGTGGTAAAAGGCGTCAATATTGTACCGCGAACTGGGCACTTCGGACGAACAGTCGCGCTGGCTCATGAGAAGGTCCCAGAATTCCTCAGACGTCCGGACTTTGCCGGGCAGTCTCATTGCCATTCCAACAATGGCAACTGGTGGAACATGCAGCGCTGGGCCACCACATCTTTGCCTGTCGGAGCACATCTCCCGCGCGGCCTGACAGGTGCTATTCATTTCCTTCGTCGAGATTAGCTGCGGGGCTTTGTTCAATGAGAATGAGAAGCAAACCATTGAACCAATGCATGCTCTATGTTCCTGACAATTGCACTTGTCAACCATGATGGCAGCAATCTAATGAGGTGTTTGTGATATTGAGATTAGAGGCACAGAATCAGATCCAAGAACGCTCCAATATTATCAATTCTGGTTCAATGATTATATTGTCAGGCAACATGCGACTCTGGGGATCTCCAGATCTGTAAGGTGCAGGCCTATCCCTAGCAGAATTTGTGTGACACTGCGCTTGGTCTGTTGACCTGGATCAAGCCACCTATCCATCCAAGGAATGTATACCACGAACGTATCGTATAGCACCTGGCAGTCGTTCTACTAGCTGGCGAGTGATGGGTACCACAGGAGATTCCTCAGGCCCCTACATACCATATCTCAATGATGTAGCATTTCTCTTGTGCTACACCATTCTACACAGAATGTATTTCCTAACTAACACCAGCCAAAGTGCTCCGACACTCGAGTTCCAGCATCGAATATTTAAAGGCTCTGCTTTCCACGCATTTCGTCGATTCTGGTCATCACGTATTCTCCTGCTTATCCTGCAATAAGTTATCTATAAAAACAAAAATGCACTTCAGCAAACAAATTGTGCTCCTCATCGTGAGCGCCCTCGGGGCAGCTCCACTGGTCTCTGCAGCAGCGAATGTCGCGCAGGCGATCAACAATATGAACGCCATGAACGCCAGAATAACAGCGGCCAAAGCCTCCCTTGACAACTACCAGGGAGGCGTCCTAGCGGCCCGGGAAGTCGGGAAGTCAATTTCGGATGCGGAGCTCTCGGCTCGCACTGCCCGCAAGCATCTCGAAGAGGACGACAGTTTCACACCTGAAGAGGCCTCTAGCTACTTTGAAAACTATGAGCAAATGGCTCCGGTCCTTCTGGATGCTATCGGGTCGGCCAAGGACAAAGTACGCGCCCCCCCCTCTCTCTCGGGCAAGCGCTTCTCGCTAATGGAGTGTCCTCGTAGGCTCCCTTATTCAAAAAGTCCGGGCTTGGTTCCAAAGCCCGCATCCATCTAGGTAACTTGCACAATGAGAAAAGGCTGTTCGAGGACGCCGCAAGGGCTAAGCTGCCCGAGGAGGTTATGGGCAAGGTGCAGCCTTCTGCAGACAAGATCAGCGCGGCATTTGACGATGCCGATAAAGCCTTCCAGTCATAGTCGCCTTTATTATGCTGGACTGGGTAAATCCAAGTTTGCCTGAGTCCGATTGAAAGGAAATAGCAGGGTTCAGTTTGTCTGTGGCTGCTGCAGGGGGTCAAGTTTAACGCAAGGCTCATTTTATCGATGTCAACTTCATGACAGCACGCAAATTGTATGCGATATTTCAAGAGCTATATGAGAGCGTTTTCGGACTTTATCACAGAAGAATAATAGTTAATCAAGGCCATGTGCTCGTTGCAATAATGGTGTTTATGGCAACGTCCCAGCCATAAGCAACCTTGTATATTAGCCTATATTGTAGCACTATGCAGCCAAGTTGGAGTCGAAGCTTGATCGGTTACTCAAGTATTATGCCACTTGCCTTTCGACGCAGAAGCATGACTCTCCCCTTACTTATACTAGGGGGTAACAAGAAATATATCTGTCAGTGGGCTAGCCCATGCAACTGGTGGCCCCTTGCTTAGACTTAATTGCTCCCATTCCTATGGAGGCTACAAGGGCAAATCGGGGACTATGACACTTGACTACCGCTGTTCATTTCATAGGCGGCCGTCCCCAGCACCAGCCGAGTGCAGACCAATGCCACCGATCCATTATATTTCAGGATGGCAAACCATAGATTTTATGACTACAACTGCATCCAAATGGATATTGATCGCCGGAAGTGCCGGCGCAGTGTCTCTATGGAGATTTTAGCTCTCGGAATGAGTCGCACTGGAACAGACTGTCAGTAAACATTGCTTGACTTTCCTTTCTTAGCTCCGAGAACACATGCCAACGTGTGATTATTTCCAAAGCCCTCAAGCAAGCCCTCTTAATACTAGGCTACCACGACGTATATCACGGCTACTCCGCAACGTTAGAAAACCCGCGAGATTACGAAATGTGGCTGGCCGGCCTGCGTGCAAAATACGACGGTACGGGGAAGCCATTTGGGCGGCTGGAATTCGACCAGCTTTTAGGCCACTGCCAGGTATATTCCGTCCCCTTGTTACTATACGCCTGGATACAGCTGAAGGCAAGAGGTCGTATCGGACCTCCCTGCGATATGCTTTTCGGAAGAGCTCATTGCAGCATATCCCAAGGCAAAGGTCATATTAACCACGAGGGACTTGGATAAATGGCACGCGTATGGACGTCCTTGTTTGTCTGTTTTCTTTGTCTATGTGTCAGAATCTAAGGCTCCCAGTAGCTCCATGCGAAAAACCTTTGAGCCCCTGGTGGATAGCTGGCTTGTACGTGTGCTCGAAATGATCGATCGCGCCTTGTTGGGAAAAACACGGTGGATGGGACGAACCTGGAGGATGATCTGGAAAAACGTCTTTGACGGCGATTTTGAAAAGAATGGTCGCCAGGCATACATGGACCACTATGCTCTAGTCGATGGGCTGGTGCCGAAGGGTGGCTTGTTACTATTCGATGTCCATGATGGCTGGGAGCCACTTTGTCGCTTCCTGGGACGCCCAGTCCCACCGATCGATTTTCCTACAGGAAATACCGTCGAGACTTTCCACAGGCGGCTCGCTAGTGGTGTTTTGGCAATGGTCTACTTTCATGCGGCTAGGGTGTCTAAGGGCTTGCTGTTGCTCTCCTTTATCTATCTGGTAGTAGTGAAGGCAGGATTCTCTGCGGTGGTGCTCGGAGATATAGATAGTTAAGAAATAAATAGAGTAATAGTTACTACTAGATTAAGCTATTAGTAACTCCAATAGTAAAAAGAGTACGAAAAGAGAAGATATCTACAGCACTATACTAGAAAGGAGTAGTATTTAGATAATATAGTATCTTAAAAAGAATAGTATACTGGAGGATAGTCAGGCAGTAGGGAGAAAAGTAAAAAAAGAAAGTATATTGTTTTTTAAGAGAGTATAAATAGGGTATATAGATTACACAGCAGGTATTAGGTAGTAGATAATAAATATAAAAGTAGTAAGAAATAGGTATGATACCTGAAATAGATATACTCATCTATAAGGGGCAGTAGCCTTCTATATAGGATAAGTGGTGGCAGGCAGCAAATGGGTGGTGTAATAGGGGCGGTTTTCGGCGCCCCGCTAACCATCATAACAGATACCAAGATCTATATAGGAAAATAGAATATCTGTACACATTGGCAGTATAAATAGGTTATGGTAAAATAGGTGGGCTTTTTAATTTGAGAGTTTCTTGCTTGAAGGAGATCTTGCTATGTCCAAGTTCGATACAGCCGGGGTTTACTGTATTGTATGTTTTTGTGTGTTTATTGCATGATAATAACGGTGTTCATAACGAAGGTATCTTGAAACTGGAGCTATAAATACCCGCGACATCAACCCTCAACCACATTACAACGGCGCATCTCACACCCAGTCACTATAGACATATGCGCGTAAACATCAAGAACATCATTACAGCACGGGAACCGAAACGTAGGATGTCGCAGATCCCACCCTCACATCATAACCCAGGCCGTCAGGCAGCGGTAAATCAGACGACTTAAAAGACAACACCGTAAGCGGCGTATCCAAGAGCAGCATACATCAGCAGCGAAGAGTCAAGGTGCGCAGCAGCATCATCAGAGGGCGTCTCTTCGGCGCCACCAGACTCGGTAGGGCTGGGAGTTTCCTCAGTGTCGTCGCCGGAGGTAGATGTGGGCTCATCGGTCTCGGAGGTGGAGCTGTGGGGAAGTGTATCAGATTGAGTTATTCTATTCTTAGCTTGCAGGGACATACGTTTCAGTGTCATCACCTTCAGACGAGGTGGAAGTCTCTCCGTCGTCCGAGGAGGTGGACTCGGGGTCGTCAGCGCTTGATGTTGGGGTCGTAGAGGGAGACTCGGTAGGCGACTCGGTGGGAGACTCGGTAGGTGTCTCGGTTGGAGACTCAGTGGGAGACTCACTTCCCGTCTCTGTCGGTGTGGGATCGAGGACGCTGGTGGACTCAGTTGGAAGCTCGGTGGGAACGACGTCGGTGGTGGTTTCCCCCTGAGCGAGCACGGGGGCAACGCTCGCGAGGGCTGCGAGGAGGATAGCTGGACGCATGATGATAGTTGATATGAGGTGGAAGTATACAAGTAGAAGATGCGAGTGAAGCAGGTACAATGACGGAGAGTAAGATGCGAGGGGAGGCCTCTTTATACCATTATTATACCATCTGACAGACTCGTCATCAGCAACCGCCCAGACGCAAGTCAACACTGGATTGCCTCTCTTATTCGTGGTCTTACACACAGCCATCGCAAGGCTGGCCCTTGGCGTGCAGCTGGCAGCAGCTCACTGCCCCATTCGCGATCCAGCCGGGGTTCCTGTTCGTTGGCACTGGGGGCTTGCACTTGGCATCATCATTGGGCGTCCTACAGGATGAACCCCGCTCGAGGCTGTGACGCGATCGGCGGGGAATCCTCTTTGTCTATCCAGAGTCTTCGGTTGTTGGATGGAGATGTTGCTGCCTGCGGATCTGCGGATGTCGGCACACCTCCTGCGAACTGACCGTGTTCTACATTTAAAATAACTAAACACAGCTGGAGATACTCCGGGCCGTGTCTCGAATATAAAAAGAGACGCCTTATTGCGTGTCGCTTATGAAACGACAGCCCGCTTACAGGCCGTGAGCTGGCGTCAGCATGGAAGAAGGAACGGAAAGCAGATGGCGGGACATTCCGTGCTTGGATGTCTTGGTTTAATGTGCTGGTTTAATATGTGACTGCAGGCTGCTTACTGTGACTGGTGGGGATGGGTATATCACGGCTTATATAGACCGGGGTGGACAACACAGTATCAGTCATATTATACCTTGGATCAGACATCTGCTATTTGGATAAACAAATCCCTGGGATCTGGACTGCCTTCGATTATAGCCATATACTTCAACTCCCCTTCTCATTTACCTCCCTCAGATCCTCCCTACTCGTCCTCGTCACCGCCAACACAGCTGGAACAGCAACCACCAACGCACCCATGCAAAGCCCCCAATCCATCGCAAACTGCGTCATCGCCGGCTTGTCCAGCGCATTGATCCTCCAAGCCATCGCGCCTCCTGTACTCTGGAACGTCTTATACGCACCCACCAGCACCGCCACAACCGCAGGATCATTCGACCGCGCCCCCATCAGCCAATAGCAATAGGACTGCCAAAACGCATCGAACGCGCCGTAGAATATATACAAGAATATCGGGCCGGTCGAGACAGATCCAGCCGTGTAGTCTATATCCTGCTTTAGACCGTGCGACATTCGCGTAGTACTCCATCGCTGGAACGCGTATCCGCCGCCCCAGATACTCATCCCCGTGATGAACAGGAATACCCATCCTGCTTTTGCGCGTGCAGGCCGGGTTAGACTGGGGATATCGAGAATCAGACCCATGATTAGACCGCCCAGCATCTGGGCTATCCAGTACAAGGCGCTGTTCAGGGAGCGCGTGCGGATGTTGAAGGTCATTCCGTTGACGATGTTTTGCTGGTATGAGTAGAAGACGTTTGCACAGAAGAAGAGCGGTAGCATACAGAGGACGCGCCAGTCGATGATTGTATGCACTGCGTGGCGAAGCGTTCTTTTCCAATTCGTCGCTGTTTCAGTTTCTATATCCGTCCTCTGTTGTTGTTGTAGTTCATCAAGACGCACAGCAGACGGCGGGCAAATAAGCACACCAAGCAGCCATCCCACAGCCATGAGAATCAACAGGGCGATGTACGTGCCATCAGAAACAGTCCCACTCTCGGAGTGATAATTCAGCCCGAAACTCGCCAGCGATCCCACACCACCGCCGAGGTTGAATATAATCCAGAACGCGGCAATCGCACGCCCCTTCTGGGATTCGTGTACGTAGGTCGTCATAATTGCGCCCTGTGAGACCCAAAGAAATGATGCGCCAACACCGAGAATTGCACCGGAGGCGATCACGAATGCCCCGTTCTGGGTGCGGTTGAAACAGAGGAGACTTCCTGCGTAGAGTGGGTATGTCCAGCCTCCGAGAAGAAGGCAGGTTCGTGGTCCGACGCGATCGAAGATGGGCCCGACGATGAAGAGAGCTGTACCGGCTGTAGCTGCTAGCAGGGCTACGGTTGCGTTTGCCGCGACTGTTGGGTCGACTTGGCCGGAGCCTCCGAGGCCTGTTAGGGCATTGTACATCTATCTTGTTAGGTGTTGAAATGAAAGATATGGAGAGGACATACTCCAGGACAGCAGAAACAGATGAAGCTGATTAGGAGGATCTGGAACCAGGGGTGTGTATATGTTCGATATACAACTGATTGGCTTGGTGCAGCCCCCCGGCCATCTTCTGGTGTATTAACCTGCATCTTGACCTGACACAATGGAATAGAAGACAGTCGATAAAACTGGGTACCCACGTTTATAAACATATCAATACCATCTCCACCGTCGCGTGGCCGTTCCATATCCGGTTCCACGAATACGAGCTCCAATTCGCGATAATTCGCCTGATCGCCAGCAAAATACGACGTTGGAGAAGAAGAATGTAACATCTGGAGAGTAACCTTATTGCGGGGTGCTTTTCATTTATTTTGTACCTTCACATCCAGAACTCATTCTGTTGATGCATATACTCAGCTAAACAATGGACCTCAACACCCTCTCCCACCTCCAAACGGAGGCCTCGAACCCCCAAACCAGACACATCGACCAACTCTCCACACTTGACATGTGCACCCTGATTAACGATGAAGATCACCGCGTCCCAGCAAGTCTCACCCCGTGTCTCCCCCAGATCGCAGGCGCAATCGACGCCTTAACTCCTCGCGTCCGTAATGGCGGGAGAGTCATCTATGTGGGCGCAGGGACAAGCGGCCGGTCAGTAACTCCTTTATACTCAATAATTATCCAGGACAGTAATGATATAATACCCAGAGTTATAGACTCGGTATCCTCGACGCGTCTGAAATCCCACCAACCTTCGCCGCACCACCGGGTCAATTCATCGGTCTAATCGCCGGCGGAGACGCAGCCATCCGTCGCGCCCAGGAAGGCGCTGAAGATAGTATCTCGCTAGGAGAGAATGATATGGCCAGTCTGGACCTGGATCCCGAATTTGACAGTGTAATCGGGATCGCGGCGAGTGGGCGCACGCCCTACGTTCTCGGGTGTATATCCTTCGCCAAGCGCATCGGGTGTGTAACTATCGGCGTTGTCTGCGCGGAACCTTCTGCACTTGGAGAATCTGGAGATGTGGATTTTCTTATTGCGCCGCTACCTGGCCCAGAGGTTATTAGTGGGAGTACGAGGTTGAAGGCTGGGACTGCGACGAAGCTGGTGCTTAATATGCTGAGTACGGGGACAATGATTAAGGTTGGGAAGACGTTTGGGAATACGGTAAGTTCCTCTATCTCTATGTCATCCAGTTAATGGGATAGAACTAATTACAGGTAGATGGTTGATCTCGTCGCATCGAATGCGAAACTGCGTCAACGCTCGCGGAACATTATCCGCCGGTGCAGTGCGCATTATGCGTCCGCTTCGAATGAAGATATTGACTTGCTGTTGAGTCGATGTAATGGGAGTGTGAAATTGGCTCTGATTGTGGCTGAGACTGGACGGTCTGTGGAAGAGTGCCAGCAGGACCTTGAAGCATGTCGTCAGCAGCTTTCAAAAGCTCTGGACAGGGCTAAGATTCCTGCTATCGGATCAGAACACAGTAAAGGCCGTGAGGAAAGGCTTGTTTTATGCGTCGACGGGGGCGGGACGAAATGCGCTGCCGTGGTTGCAGACCATACTGGTTCTGTACTGGGTAGAGGAGAGGCTGGTCCGTGTAATATGTGTGCTTACCCTCCTTATACATATTTATGGCATACTAACAATTATCAGAACCGACAGCGCTCAGTTAGACTCTGCAATTGTGAATCTCACCACAGCAGTGCAGCAGGCCCTCCAGAACGCGCGGGTATCAACTACAAACCAGCCCATTCTCTCAGCCTTTGAAAAAGCCTGGATTGCTCTCGCCGGAATGGACAGACCTGGGCTACGCCAAAGGTTTGAATCCAAAATCACAGAAGTACTGGGCCATCCATCTGGGTCCTTGCGGATGTCAAACGACGTGGACTTGCTCTCCGCCGTGATAGGTCGACATCCTGACATATCCCCCGCGATAGTTCTCATCGCCGGGACAGGTAGCGTTGCAATGCGATATAGCACCGAATCAGGTACGGAGCCGACAAGAACTGCCCGCTCAGGAGGCTGGGGACATCTTCTCGGTGATGAGGGGGGTGGGTATTCCATTGGCCTGGAGGCAGTGAAGCATACCTTGACTGTCTGCGAAGAGGTCAGCCTCGGTATACGTCCTAATATGGAGCTTGGACAGCTTGAACAGGCAGTTCTGCGACATTTCGGCATATCAGAGTCAAAGGATATGGACCTCTTGAGTGAGGTCCTATCAGGACAGAATGGGGGAAATGTCAAGACGCGTATTGCAGCAGTTGCTCACATTGTGCTGGATCTAGCGATCAGCGATACTACAGCCATAACAATTGCATCATCACAAGCAAAGGCACTGGTTGATACAGTTCTAGGACGCTTGATAGACCCCAGATCGTCCACTACTGCTCAACCCGAGAAGACAGGCCTGGTTCTTTCCGGTGGTGCTCTGATGCACGAGACATATCAAAGACTAGTTCTGGATATATTGGCTGGTAACCGAATCAAGTTTGCCTATGTTGAGGCTGTTCCAGACGCTGCGGCTGTTGGAGCGCAGTCTCTGGCCTTGAAGCACCGTGTTGAATAACCAGATAGTTATACAGATATATAGATATAATTCAATAGAACTAGACGCTACTCATACACTTCTTCCCCCACACAACCCATATTGCAATCCACATTTTCTTCCACTTCAGCCTCAGCCAGGCCTTCTACTGCTTCAGGAACCAGTATGCTGCAAGGCTATGCACTACCCCCCCTTGGGCGCTTATTCCAGCCCAGTGGTTGCTGGACGCCATCGCGAGGCTACGCACAGCCTCATCCCCCTTAACTTCAGCTCCAGACCTTGACAACCTCGCTGCCTTGAATAACAACCCCAATCCTGCGGAAGACGCTTCTATGTCTTCTGATGCCCCATTTCACCGGTTGCAATGCGACCGACATCGCGCACCGAGTTTGCGATCGCAATCATCTGCGCGCTTACTCTCGAGGCTGACGCTGTTGAAGCCTTGTTCGATGATCCTTACGATCGCCTATCCAGATACTACAGCAAGCATCCGAGTGATAGCAATACATATATAAATGGACGGATCGGAAAACATAATGTGGTATTGAGCTACATGCCAGGAATGGGGAAGGGAAGCGCCGCCAGTGTCGCTGCAAATTTACGAGTCAGCTACCCAGAGGTTAGGCTTGCTCTGGTCGTTGGTATATGTGGAGGGGCACCTTCACCACCGGAATATCCTGATATATTCCTGGGTGATGTTATTATCAGCAATTCCGTGATTGAATATGATTTCGGTAAACAATACCCCGACGGCTTCAAGCGCAAAACCGATGTCCTGGACACGTTGGGTAGGCCAGACCAGGAGATTCGAGGTTTCCTCAAGGCCCTTGATGCGAGGAGAACTCGCATGGAATATCAGGAAAGGATTCTGCACCACCTCCATGCTCTCCAGCAAAAGGACGGACTGTGGCGCAATCCGCAGATTGATGACCTTCTGTTCAAATCGTCTTACGTCCATAAGCATTACGAGAAGACTTCTGCTTGTGTCTGTGATGGCTATAGCATCTGCGAGGCTGCACCTGACACTAGCTGTGCTGATATTGGGTGTAAAGATAGCGAGGTACGTCGCCGTCGATCGGAAGCAGGCATCTCTATGCACATTGGGCGGGTGGCCTCCGCAGACACGGTGATGAAGTCCGCCCAGCACCGAGACGAAATAACTAAGAGAGAAAGGACTGTTGCCTTTGAGATGGAGGGGGCAGGGGTATGGGATAATATCCCCTGCATTATCATCAAAGGCGTGTGCGATTACGCCGACAGTCATAAAGACAAGTCATGGCAGAAATACGCAGCAGCAACTGGGGCTTCCGCGGCGAAGGCATTCTTGGAGGACTGGAGGCCTACTCAACAAGAAGGTCAGTAGCCCTAGGTAGCAGATGTTAGCCTATATCAATTCCCTTACCATATGTGACAGATACAAGCAAAGCTCGCCACTTGATGATTCCTTTTGGAAGAAACCCGCGTTTTGTTGGACGCCAGGATGAGCTCCTCGAACTAGAAAAGTTAATGTCTATGCCTGATGGTCCGAAAAGGCTCGCTATTACTGGTCTTGGAGGGGTTGGGAAGACCCAGGTAGCTCTCGAGCTAGTGTACCGTGTTCGAGATAGAGAACCGCATTGTTCAATCTTTTGGATCCCCTGCATCAGCTACGAGGCTGTTGAGCAAAGCTTTACGGCAATTGCAGAAACAGTCGAGGGTGAGAACAGGAAGCCAGCAGATGTAAAGCAGTGGTTCAAGACCTACTTCAGCCAAACTGACTCGGACTGGCTCTTGATCTTCGACAATGCAGACGATATAGAAATGTGGATGAAAGGAGACAACAGTACCCCGCCATTAACGGACTTTATCCCATTTAATAATAAAGGGCATGTTATCTTTACTACCCGGAATGGAGAGCTAGCTGTGGACTTGGCATCCTCTGATGTGGTACATATTCACGCCCTTGATAAAACATCCGGCATGGAGTTTCTGGACAAATCTCTTCGCAAGGACGTGGATCGTGATTATCAGGCAATGCTTTCTCTGCTTCAACAGCTCACATTCCTTCCATTGGCTCTCAGCCAGGCTGTTGCCTATATAAACAAAAAGCATATCTCAATATCCGATTACTCGACGCTTTTAGTGAAACAGGAGAAGGATGTTGTGGACCTCCTCAGCAAAGACTTTGGCGACAGCCACCGCTACAAGGATGTACAAAATCCCGTAGCAAAGACATGGCTCATCTCATTCACTCAGATACAGAGTCTACATCCACTTGCTGCCGAGTACCTATATTTGATGGCCTGTGTCCATCCACAAGATATCCCACGAACATTCCTTGCCCCCAAGTTCAACATTGAGATGGTTGATGCCCTTGGACTTCTGAGCGCCTTCTCCTTTATCGCATTACAACCTGGAAACGTCTCCTTACAATCTGAAAATTGCTTTATTACTCTCCATCGTTTGGTCCATCTGGCAACTCGCAATTGGATGAGGATGGAGGGTCGGTTACCTGCTTATATATCCAAAGCAGCAGACCGAGTGGAAGAGGGTCTTCACATGGATCAGCACTGGCGAGAATACGTGCCCCATGCGGTACATTTATTAAGTGGTCCCGTACTGCGCAAAAATCAAGCGCGGTACCGCGACTTCTTGGAGAATGTGATGCGTTGCTTTGTCGACGACGGGGGGTATGGTGAAGCCAGAAAACTACTAGTACTTTACGCCAACGCAGGGTATTATGAAGCGGGAACACTGGCACTACGGATATTAAGGATGCGCAATGCGATTTCAGGGCCCGACCGCCACCCTGAGGCTGTATGCCTTCTTCATGACCTTGCTTCATTATATCTGGCTAAAGGCCGGCTTGGGGAAGCAGAAAGAGTGGGGGTAATTGCATTGAAAGTGCGGATGGATCTGCTGGGTCCAGAGCACCCTGATACTCTATGCACTCTTGATACCCTTGCGCGTATATACCGGCAGCAAGGGCAACGCAAGAAAGCAGAGGAAGTGGATGTATTAGTATTGGAGGCGCGGAAGAATCCCCCAAGGCCACAGAACTTTGGTACTCTAGACATACTGGAAGGACGTGTAGCTGGACGGGAAGAAACAGAACGGCTGCACATCCAGGTCATGGAGATACGAAAACGGGTACTAGGCTCCGAGCATCCTTTGACTCTGATGGTCATGGCTAGCCTTGCAAGAAAATACTTTGCACGCGGTCAATGGAAGGAAGCAGAAAATGTCGCGCTACAGGCAATGGAGGGGCAGAGGCAGGCGCTGGGGGCAGGGCATCCCGAGACTATAGAGAGTATGCAAACCCTTGCATTAGTATACGCATGGCAAGGACGACTGCAGGAAGCAAGAGAACTACAGGCTACGGTAATGGAGGAAGCGGGGCGTATGGTCGATCAAGAGAATCCCCACAGTCTCTTGATCATGCTTAAAATTGCGATTATTTGGAAGAATATAGGGAAGGTTGAAGAGGCTAAAGGTCTGATGGAAAAGTGTACAGAGCTTGGAAGACGTATGCTAGGGCCTGACCACCCATGTACCATGGAGTCTTCTAATGAGCTCAGACGGTGGGCGTCGAAAGATCAAGGAGGATAGCTGGTCTTCGAACATTCGAAACGGTCCAGACTTGGAGCAGCCGAGATGACACCGTTGAGTGCTCGTAGGAGTAGGGATATTCAGCCGATCGCTTTCTCCAAACTCAATTTCATCCAGTGGCCTCGGAAGTTGGCCATTCTGTGGCGGATGGAGCTGTTATCCTATAAATATATCTCCTACCGGTAGACGTACGTATGCAATTATATACCATTGTTTTAGGAATCCCATGAACCTGATGCTATGAAGAAACCGGGACATATCTCCGAGCAGGAACGCATTCTCAACCGCGTAGCATCAATATACTAAGTCCTCTGCTTTCGTATAGCTACCAAGCTGTCATCAAGCTTGTGGGTGATCAACCATTGACACCTCTCCCTTGCCGAGCAGCACGGGTACAACTTCGAAGATCTTACTTTATAAACGACCACAGCCGAGGAAGCGACGAAAGCCAATGGCTTCATTGTGTGGATATCTCCAAGGACCTTGGACATCCTTGGAAATCCAAGCCTGGAGGGCGATCAGTGCGCAATTGGGCACGCCACATGTCCCAGCGGGTCCCAGGCTGCGCCGTGAGTTGTCGCACGGATCCAGCGTGGTGCTGTTGCGTGTGTGGCGTCAGGCTAATATTAAGCAAGAGTTAGCATTTGCGTTCGACCTTACGAGGAAGAGTTGCTCTGGCTTCAGGTCCCAGGGGCGTGGCGTCGTGGTATCGCTGGAACCCAATCACGAATATTCGACTCCCACTGGTTCCAAGTAAGGACCAGTCTGGGCCTGTTTTGCTAGCCAATGACGAGCCACAGTCTGAAACTGCAAAATCTGAGCTCCTCTGCGTCGTGGAAATAGTGGAGTCGTCCGAGTGTATATCGCGCCACCGTGGGCCTGGTGGAGTGTGCTGTGGAGATAGGAAGTGGAGCGAGGCGCCCATTGCCAAATAATATTGAATACCTGTCCAGATCAGGCTCGCTTGAACTCTGCTCCAAGATGTCATAGGCCTGCGGTCGAGGCTTACTCGAAGCAAGAAAGTCACGGCCGATCTCGCTGTTGAGATCAGATCGTGCCCCTAATCTATCTCCTCCCACTATTCTTTTTCACCCTGTAGTTCGAGTTTTGTACACTCACAGTACTGCAACCCATGGAGGAAAAAGACCGCGACAGAAAAGACCATTCGAGCTCCGATGGCACCTACGTGGGCGAGCCCACCGTCTCGCCCAGCGGCCACCTCAAGGTCGACACCAACCTCCACGATGTCGAGCCAGGCCCCATGAGCACGGCCTCGTCGCGACGAGAGCAGGCCACCCGCTTCGACGACGACCTGCAGCTCATGCAAGCCGAGCGCGTGGCGTCTCAATCCACCCAAGCCCAAAGCCAGCACGGGCGCACCTCCATGAGCCGAACGCGATCGCACCGCAGCCACATCGACGAGTTCGACGAGGCCACGAACCCCCTGCACGAGAAATCCGCCGTGTACACGCCGCCCGAGAGTCCCGCGACGAAGCTCTCCGCGTTCGTCAAGAAGGTGCACGAGTCCAGCTTCATCGTGCGCTACCTCACCTACATCGTCCCCGTCGTCCTGCTCCTCCTGATCCCGCTGCTGGTCGGCGCGCTGGAATACACCGAGGCCAGCGTCGGCGGCGTGGAGCTGATGTGGTTCGCGATCTGGCTGGAGATTGTCTGGCTGACGCTGTGGGCTGCGAGAGTTGTGGGCAAGTGTATACCGCCGGTGGTGAGCATCGTGGCGAGCATTTTCACCAACAACGCGAAGAAGTGGCGCGACATGGCCAAGCAGCTCGAGGTGCACTTTGTGCTGTTCTTCTGGTGGCTCGCCGTTGAGATTTCCTTCCTGCCTACAATGAAGAACCACCATGTGGATGGGGATAAGCGCACGCGTGGCTGGGAGGGGACGCTGAACAAGCTCATCATCGTGGGCCTGGTGTGGACGATCCTCAACTTGGTTGAGAAAGTCATTATCCAGCTTATTGCGATCAGCTTCCATCAGCGGACGTACGACGACCGCATCCAGATCAACAAGTTCCAGATTGGCAGCTTGACGAAGCTATATCACTTCTCGCGGAGCCGCATCACGGAAGAGGACGACGCGTTCGAGCAGAACAACAACGAGAAGGCGTCCGACAGCCCCAGAAACCCGCTGCAGTATGCCAGCAAGGCTGGCAAGGTCGCCCAGAAGGCCGTCAAGACCGTTGGCAACAAGGTGGGCGATGTCGCTGGGGGCGTCCTTGCAGACTTCACCGGCAGGCAGGGGAAGAACAGCGGAGACCCATACCAGGTCATTCTGGCCCTGCTGCGGTCGACCTCTGGCTGCCAGGTGCTTGCTCGTCGTCTGTATCGGACGTTTGCGCGCGAGGGCTTTGAAACCGTCTTCTCGGGCGACCTGAAGGAGGCCTTCGACGACAACGAGGAGGCAGAGGCGGCGTTCTCCATGTTCGACCGGGACATGAACGGCGATATCTCCATGGAAGAGCTCGAGGCTGTCTGTGTTGATATCGGCCGTGAGCGCAAGTCCATCACTGCCTCGCTGAAGGACCTGGACTCGGTGGTCTCTAAACTGGACCAGGTGTTCATGTTCTTCGTCTTTATTATCATTGTTATTGTCTTCCTCACCTTGATATCAACCTCCGCAGCAGGAGTCTTGACATCAGCCGGCTCAACCATCCTCGCCCTCTCCTGGATGTTCTCTACAACTGCCACTGAATTCCTCCAGTCCATCATCTTCGTCTTCGTCAAGCACCCCTTCGACGTCGGCGACCGCGTCACCATCTACGGCAACTCCGGCGACAACGGCCTCGGCGACGACTACTTCGTAAAGGAAATCGCCCTGCTCTACACCGAGTTCAAGAAAATGCAAGGCCACATCGTGCAGGCCCCCAATAGCGTGCTGAACAACCTCTTCGTCCTAAACCAGCGCCGCACCGGCGCCCTGGCCGAAGCCCTCCCCATCGTCATCAAATACGGCACCACCATCGACCAGATGGAGCGCCTCCGCCAGCGCCTCGTCGAGTTCGTGCGCAGCGAGAAGCGCGACTTCCAGAGTATGATCCTTACCGAGCTCCGCGAGGTGACGGAGAACCTATCTCTGACGCTGAACATCGTCTTCTTCTACAAATCCAACTGGCAGAACGAGGGACTGCGTCTGCAGCGCCGCAACAAGTTCATCTGCATGCTCATGGTCGCGCTCCAGGAAATCGGCATCGAGGGCCCTCGCATGAACCTCCAGGGTTACAACGTCAATGCGCCGTTCCATGTTGCGTACTCTGGCGCACCGGCTTCTGGTGCTCCCCCGCCTACATACCAGGATCAGGATCAGGACCGCGACCCTGCAGCAGCTGGAGACGACCAGCATGCTGGACCGGGCGTCCGTATTGATGAATCAACGAGTATCCCCGAGAACAGCGGCACAAGCAGCGGCGTGCAGCCCCGGCCTTCCATCCTCCGGCGGGGCATGGACACCGCCGCAGCCCGGTCCCGTGGCGAATCTGTCAGCAAGCACAAGCACGTCGATTTCTCGCTAGGCATGTCGGATATCTCCTCGAACGATATCATGGGCGATGTCTTCGAGGACCGCGGCAGTACCTCGCATGTGGACGAGGTCATGCGCAATGCGAACCAGCAGGCTGCGGACCGCCGCATGCAGGAGATTGCCGAGGAGGAGCGCAATTCTACGCAGGAGGGCAGGTCGTCTGCTGATGGGCGCAGTGTGCGTAGTGGGACATCGTCTGCGAGACATCGGTTTGGGAGGCGGAGGGGGAGTGTTAGTCGTGAGCGTGGAGGGGATCTAGAGGCTGGGTCTGCGAGGAGTGTACGCGAGTAGATATTAATTGCAGTTTCATATATCCATTTGATTAAAATACATTACATATTCCGTTCTCATTTATTGACCTCGGTTTTGTATCACTTGGGCTGGATATATATATATCCGAGTCTACATAGTTATGCTGGAATATATAGGCCAAGAGAGGATATATAAAATACCCTCCTACGGTGGACATCTGGAAATCCACAAGCTCACACTTCTGAGCGACCATGGCACTGACATTGATCCTTCTCATACTGGCTTGCATCCTCGAACCCCTGCTATCGTATATCATCGACCCCAAGTCCCTCTGCAAACACCACCCCATCATTCTAATCAAACCCCCCCAAGCACTCGCAATCGTCCGCCAGGAAGTCGCCGGTGCAATGGCAGACAACGAGCCCATCGCAAGATACGACAGCGTCAAGAACCTCCCATACCTAAAAGCCTGCCTCGAGGAATCCTTCCGCCTCTCGCCCCCTCTCGCCCGGGGCCCCGAACACCGCACCCCACCAGAGGGAATGAAGATCATGGACGAGGACATTGCCAGGGACGTCGTCGCCTAGGTACCAACATTTGTTGCACATAGAGACCCGGTGATCTTCGAGGATCCAGAGGTATACCGGCCTTGGCTTTCAGAGAAATGAATCTGGTGTGCTTTCCAGTTGTGTTTTTAGATTTCGACTGTGTAATCTAACTCTACTGCCGGGCGCCTCTGACGGAGAAAAGGCACTGGATACTGTTAAGCAGCACCCAAGGCTCCAATCCATCTGGAATACGGGTATACTGCCGTTTCAAACGGTATGCTGGCGCCCAGTGCATCACTATATCAACCTTCTTTATGGCCCCCAAACATAGCCCCGCCATGAGGCAGTGCTAAGCTGATAACACCAACACAGGGGGACCACCGTGCACATCTGCGCCATCCTGACACAGGGCTTGCAATGGCTACTTTCCGTTCTCTTTTGTGCGCTGAAAAGTGGTGGTGGGACTCCGCGGCAGAGAGCTATATCCAGTTCCACGAAGATGGCACTGGCGATGTAAGTCTATTTGCACCATTCCACCGACCTGAGCTGATATCACCAGCTGGTCGCCCGCCGTGAGCTTTGTTTGTTTATCGCAGCCCATTTCAACTGGGAAGCACAGCAGCCAGACTTTTCAAACAATGAAATCGACGTTGCGTCTTCGTGGCTGCAAACCTGGCAGCCACATAATATCGGCCAGATCGACATCAAAATGACACTCACAACCCGCCGCATTCAGCTGGGCGAAATGGACATGCAACGATTCCAGATCAACGAGGACAGACTTACCGAGGAAGCATTCCTGCCCCAGAAACTTAGCCTGCGGCTGGAGAAAGGGAGGTTCATGACTGTTAATGATGCTCAGTTCGTCAGTGAGCTTCCATATTATCAAACCTTCCACTATCGGCTTTCATGCGACCCTTCGCCGTTTCCAGTACAGGATATGTGGAAAAGTCCCGGTGGAGCGCCAGAACAGCTTCGGTTTTGGGAATGGAAACAGTTCCACTCTCATGAACGGTCGCTTCAGAGTCAAATGACGCCGTGGGGGAAGGTATTCAATACATGCAAGAGGGCAATAGGGCTGGATTGATTGAGCTGCCTTGGATCAGTTACCAATGTATCCGAAGCCAGTGAACTGAGCCGATTACCGTCTGATATTGACCCGCGAGGGAGAACATTCCCCATGAATTAGCTATACAGTCTATAGTCATTACAAATACAAATAGAACATAATCTCGACCACGTCAATAAGCAGTCTCAGGGCCAGCCCTGCGGAACTGAACAACAGGCCCCTCCCCAGCCATAACTGACCACGCCTTCGTACTATACTCACACTCCTCCCCGGATATCCTTCTAGAACAGCAAGGCGCACCAGGCGCCAGACGCAGATTATACAGAAATAACGTCCGCGCAAGGGTCACATTCAGTTCCAACCAGCCCAACCTCCACCCAACGCACTGCCGCGGCCCAACGCCAAAAGGTGCGAATGCCTTATGCGTCATGTTGACGCTCTCCTCCGTCACCCCCGTAGCTGGATCTACGAACCACCGCTCGGGCCGGAAACTGTTAGGCTGGTCGAAGTACGCCGGGTTTCTCTGCATGGTGTACAGTGAGGTTCCCACGATAGTGCCTTCCGGGATATGTTCACCACCCAGCGTCAAACCGCCCTTTTCGACAGCTCTGAGAGAGGCCAGAGGTACGGCGGGGGCTAGTCGCAGGGCTTCATTTATACAGGCCTGGAAGAACTTGCAGTCGTTTACCTGGGTGATCCTTTGGATTTCGTCTGCGGTTTTAAAGGTCTGTCGGACTTCGGAAATGGCGCGGGCTAAGGCTGCTGGATTATGTAGGAGATAGAATATGGCGGCGGACATGGTTGTTGATGTGGTATCAGCACCTATATCTGTTAATCTTTACTACAATCAAATAGCTGGGGTACATACCTGCAGTGAGTAGCAGCATTGACTCGATCCAGAGGTCCTTCGTTCTGTATTCTAGACCACGCTTGTGATCCTGGGCCTCCATCAAGGAATCAAACAGGTCTCGGTTTGTTTCCTTTCTTCCTTGGGCCACACGAGCCTTAACCCTATTATACGTGTAGGTCCCGGTGCGGATGATATCCCGATACGCAGCCGAAAGGAAGATCTGGTCGAGTTTCCACTCGTACAACTTGGGCTGCGTGAGTGACTGCACTCGTTAGCTAGCGGTTCATACGTGACCTCTGTAGGCGAGGAAAGAGAAGGACTCATACCATCGAACTTCGCCGCGACATCGCCGTGTACGCGTCAGTAATCCACCGCATCCCCGGTGTCTCTAACATGTCCAGACGCTTTCCATATACGATATCACTGATTACATCAAAGGCAAGCCGTTCGCAGAGCAGCGCCATATCTTGCTTAGGGCCCCAGGCGTCATTACCCTGCTTCCCCTTCTCGGAATCCGTATCCTCCTGTGCAGGTTTCGGTACTATCTCGTCTGGCACTTGCAGACGCGCAGTGAAGCGCTGGACATTCGCCAGTATCCTGCCCTCCAACTGCTGCAGCCCGCGGTCTGAGAAGACCGGCCCAATTGCCCGGCGTTTGAATGCATGGACTGTCTTATCCACTGTACTCAGAATATTTCCACTTCGACGGCTGGGACTAAACGCCACCCAGGCATCGGGCTTTCGCACATTCGCTCCTACCGAGTATATACCCGCCATCGCGGACGGGCTATTGAAGTAGAGAGTATTTGGGCCTGCTCGGACGGTGTCTCCTGTTTCAAATCAGAATCTTCATTGCTGCCTTTTTATTTGGAAATGAAGCGGGATTCAATTACCGTATTGCTCATGCCAGGCCTGATGCGTTATATGCATATCGCCCCTCCATATGTAAAGTGCCGCATACCAGTTGGTGATAGCGGCGAATTTGGGACCAGGATATTTGGCCAGTGGGTGCAGGGTTAGACGATATATTGATAGTATTATCAGCTACTCATTCTGTTAGCCTTGACAAAATCGCGACAACACGGTACCAAGACACAACATACGTAGGACACCAGCGCCGCGGCCGTAGCGAGCACAAGTAGGCCCATTTTGGTTACACCAGAGCAGTCCTCTAGAATTTTATCACGTCAGGGAATGGACAAGGAATTACCGAGTAGATGTTTAAATGAATCAAGGTTCCAAGGTGCTCGGTAGTAGGGTAAGTATACAAAGCTGGCGGGGCGTCGCTTTATTATTATTTTAGAACACCACAGATCTCACCACGGACAAAGGGGAAGATTCAAAGGACTTGATTTATTTCTGAATCAGAAGTAATCTAGTCTATACTCCGTCATCACAATATACCATGAGTCAGGAGATATTCGGAGTTAGGGGCCCTAATCAACAAGTGGCCTGCGCCCCTCCGCGCCTCCGTGCCGCGCCTGGACATTTACATGTGAGAATAAATATTTAATTGGGTTGAGACTGTCTCTCAGTTTATACCACACCTGTCAATAATAAGCCCTGCCACAGCGTTGTGGTCATGGCGCCGTTGATTTCGTCATACGCGCCGTTAGGGCTGTGATGCGTTATGGTTGGCCACGTTGCAACCACATGGATGGCAAGGTTTGGCATTTCTATTCTAGGATTTTTGCTCGCTAATCTAACTTCAAACGCAATCAGCTAATATATAATCGGGTGCTAGGCACCAACGGGATTGGGCCACGCTTATCACCATAAGAAGTTCGCCGCGCATAATGCTTCCAGATCGGGATGCAGGATGAGTATGCGTACCGATCAGCTGGTCTGCATAAATGCCCGACGCGACATAACATGGCTTAGAAGTGCCCTGACGGAGTCATGCAGTATATCATTTCAGGCTGAGAGCTGACTCCATGACAGCTTCCAATATGCGTTATCGCCCCAAATACTTGGAAAGAGGCTGTGCTGGCATAGCATGGGCTCTACCGCCTACCTCTGTATATATCCATTTCATAAAGCCCGTGATAATATTATCTCCAGTGCTACTGCTAATGAAGCTAGCACAGCATAAACCCATTAATGCGGTCATAGCCCTATACCCATTCACATCCAAGTCCGACACAGCCCATCATCATCCCAATCCTCGCTCCCCACCCCCTTCCGCGCAATAAACATGCCATCAGGGTCCCTGTGACTCTTTATATTATACAGCTGCTCGTAATTCCCACCCCAGAATGATTGCTGAAAATCCACCTCGTTCGCGTCCGCTTCATTCACATACGCACCCAGAGTACCCGGCTCCAGCGACCTAAGGATGGCCACTTTATTATCCGTAATATCCTTAGAAATATCAACCTGCTGGGAAAAGCTTGTGCTTGCATCCCAACGCGTTGTGAAAAGAACATGGATGGCTGCCTCTCTCCATGCCGGATTCAGGCCGCTGCGGATGTGTCTGTTTTTGGCGACTTTGCCTCCAGCGACTACCGTCCCTTGAATATACTCGCCTAGACCAAGGTCGAGTTGTGAGAGGGCGCTTGAGATCTGGGCAGGTCCGTCCTCCTTTGAAAGCAAAGAGCGAGATAAGAGGCGTGAGCCCAGTTGGCTGAATATTCCGGTCGTTTCATTTTTAGGGAGGACAGCAGAGAACATGCCTGACAGTGTAGGGAATGAAAAGGTGTTGAGGGATGGAGTCACCCCAATTGCCCTTTCCAATTCTGATATCACTGGACGGATGAGTCTCTCAGGGATGCTGGGATCGGTATGGTTTATAAACACCATGAACAGCTCGAATGTGGAACTATTCACGGCTGCAATGCTTCTCGGTGTAATCATATAATATCCAGTACCGCCGTTGTCATTCAGCTCCAGCAGATGGTTGTGGACTGTTTCCACACCATCCCAGAATCGACTGCTAGATGCTGGCAATGTGTAGTTTGTTCTCACGGCTATTGCTGGGTAGTCGGGGTATGCGATTACTGTCACCCTTACAACGACGCCGAATGATCCACCACCTCCTCCTCGCAAGGCGAAGAATAGATCGGAGTTCTGGTATGCATTTGCAAAGACAAATGATCCCTAGTACACAGTTAGTAGAGGAGTAGAGCTGGTGTAAATGGGGCCATACATCTGCAAGAACCACTTGAAACTCAAGTACATTGTCACTGGCCATGCCATGGAGCCACCCCATGGCCGAGTGGCCTCCCCCTTGAATATACCCCCCGGCCATGCCAACAGTGCTTGAGAAACCCCCAACCACCATGGCGCCCTTGGAACCCAAATACTCGTATAATTCCCCCAACTGAACCCCAGCGTCCACGGTAACCGCTCGAACGCCAGTTGGCCACGCAGTCCCATCAGGAACCGCAGGCGCAAAGCTATCCGTCAGGTCGATATCTCTCATATGCCCCGTGAAAATCTGCAGAGAATGAGGCGCACTTGACCGGCCCAGGAAATCATGTCCTGTATTTCTAATAACGAGTTTGACATTGTGCTCCGCAGCAAACCTAACGACTGCTTGTATATGGCGCGATGTCCTCACGGCGGCGGAATATAAAGGGATTCTACCTTGGCCGCATGGCACTGACTGCGCACTCGCAGCGTAACACTGTTCGTCTCTGGAAGGATCCGCGCCCCAGTTTTCATACTGCATGGCTCCTGGCTGCAGGGCCCGATAACTCGAATTGTGTGCATTTGACTGAATAAGGGAACACTCTGCGGCGTTGAAATCTGGCGCATGGCAAGGATATGCGAGTGGTTTGAGTGCAGCCAGGTTCCCTTCAATTGTGGAATTGAGAGCTGCCCAGTCGTCGTTCGTTGGCCAGCATGGTTGATCAGGGGTGCAGCGACAGGATACCTCATGTTCATTGTCCGCAGGGTTCAGAATAGCCTGGACCGTCACGGCGGCAAATAAACCGAAACCAAGCAAAGACACCCTCATATTGGCCAGGAGGATAAAGACAGCCCTGGCTGCTCCTGTCCACGGGAATGCAGATAGTTATACCAAATTTCACAAAGAGGCATAACAAAGCGGCATATAAGGCTAAGCGGGCCATGCCACATTTGAAACGGAGGCTCAGCAGGGCACCACCTCCCATTGTCTAATCCATGTCAATCTCACCCCTGCCATGGACAGAAATACAATTGGTCGCTTGTCTACCGCTTGCGCATGCCCATCCACCTGCAGCTAGTTGTAGCCTCGCCATCAACGCTGCTGTTGATACAACTCGTCAAAATTCCCCGCCGAGAGTGTAACGCAGCATTGTCCTCTTTCGATGGTTGAGCTACTGGTGAGGCGCTGGGCATCAAGAACACTGCCACAGAAATTCCGATTCAAATTTGCAGAAGACAAAAATAGCTGATCGCCCCAGCGCCCGAGTAATTATCTCTAGATCATGTTAATAGCGCTGCTTAATCCTATCATCATGCTCATTCCCTCATTATGCCTCGTCCTCGGCCATAGTTACTCCCGGTAGGGACTTCAACTAGACAGAGAGCATAGCTGTAATGTAATATTTTGGAGATCTCGAAATAGCCTATGGCATACAAACCTGAGGTAATTCTATATATTCCTTACCTTAATGTCCAGGAAGAAACAGACTGCAATAACATCAAAATATCATTATTTCATCGTAGTTCGCATGGCATACGCTATGTGATATTTATGATCCACGTTAGGCTGGGAGGTTATTATCTTAATCTCCTCAAGTTCTTGCCCTCCTGGAATCTAATTAAAGAGAGGATAGAGAGAATATATACAATCTATCCTAAAAAAGCTAAATTATATGAATAATCTTACATAATAATGCTCTCCTGTGCTCTGGTGTGATCTGTTCCACTCCAGCCAATCGTGACGACCGGGACTTTTTGATTATTCAACAGTCCCGACAGCCCAAAGCAATCCCGCCACGTCCTTCTATTACATCACTGCATGTCTTCAAGATCAAGAAAATGTCTCAAAAGCAATCCACGATGGTTGGAGCAATGACTGACGCGCCCGCTCCTCGCAAGAGAGGCCGGCCACGAGTGACGGACAATCAGCAATGTCCCGAGGTGGGTGCATCCCGAACTACGGAGTACAGTACAAGTTGAACTAACTCCAGGAATCCAGAGACGCCGAAAGCAACTTCGCGTCGCGCAGCAATCATATCGCAAGAGAAAAGATACCACGATCGTCAATCTGCAATCTCGTGTCCAGAAACTCGAGTCGGGCATCGAAGAGCTCAGCGAGTCGTTCCTTTCCTTTAGTGATCTTCTGTTGGAGGCTGGGATTCTCCAAAATCAGCCTCGTGTCACAGCTGCTCTGCAAAAAATCACACAGCAATGCGTCTCGCTTGCCAAAAGTGGCTGCGACGAGGCCGAACAGGCACCGGCAGCCCCGGCGGATGTATCACAATCAATATCTCCCACGCTCCGCGATACACAAGATTTCATCTCAAATCACAATCCGCCTATAACGCAGCTTGATTCATGGCCAATAATCGGTGACGCTTTCCAGTCCTCGTCGGAGGCTGGACTGTCACAGCTACCCTCCAAGCCACCCTTCCAAGAACAAGCAATTCTACCCTTCGGCATAGTCTCGTCGTCTCCGAATATCCCCTTCTCCACCTTGAATTTCCCGACCATAGTATCGCCCGACAGCCTCTTAACGCAAGGGCGCTGGACGCTCTCGCACCGTCTGGTCCGACAATGCTGCGAGACTGGTTACTATCTATTAACAAGATCATCTGCAGACGATCCAAGAGTCAAAGCAGTCTTCGGAAAACGATTGACCATCGACGAGCGCGACCGCTTCATCTTCGGGTTCTTCGCCAACATGCACGACGAGATGGGAGACACGGTCGAGTTGAGTACAAAAGTTCTCAGTTCAAGGAGGAGCAGCTACTCTCCTGAACAACTCACCGTTTCCTCTCGAACGTGGCAAATGGTCCAGGAATCGGGTGCTGATGAGTGGATGGATGCGAGTGGTGTGCAAAGGCTGCTACAGCTGCGAGGGATTCGTATTCAGGACCCGAGCTGCCCCCAGGTTAATTCGGCTCCGCAGCTCAACGCCGTGAGCTTCACTAAATGTGAGTAGTGCCGAGGTCAATCGATCTTTGTGCCTTCTTTTCCATGCATCTACTGACTTTGCCGTAGATCTTTCCCTCAGCCCTATCTGTCTCGGTCGCGGACCAGCGTTCCGAAAGCGCGATGTTGAGAAAGCCATTCGCCTTGCAACTCTTGATGGATGATCCTTGGGCGTTTAGCGCTGTGTGCGCGAAATACCAAGGATTATGTATAATCTCCGTTTACTTTGCATGATGCGACGATTACAAGCAGGATCCCGCTATGGAGTTAAGGACATCCTTCCAGTACATATGTTCCCTATGTCCGCGAAATCTTTTTCACAAAGCGCCCTTTGCATCCCGGCCCTTCATGTCGACTGTCACTTTAGCGTCTCAGGGACTGACTGGCCTTTGAAAATCCAGGGGCGGACTCCGAAATGACCCATATTTCTATTTACATTTCCACCCTTTTTTGGCGTCACACAAATGCGCAGGCATATTATTAGTTGTGTCGACGCCAAATAGAGACTCTGTCATGGATCACCCCATTCTCATCCTTGCCCACGGCGTGCGTGCGCTCTGGCTGCCAGTACTCCACTCTCTCCAGGCCCTCCTTGCTGGGCTCTCGCAACGGGTCCGCAATGACAAGACCCTTGTCGTTGTAGGAAATCTTCTCACCGGGGTGGCTTAGGTGCTCCATGTACGCCTCGGAGGGGGAGGCAAATGGAGGGCCGGGGGCCAAGGGGTTCTTATGACGGGGAGATTCCAGACAAATCAGATTGCCTGCGGGTGAGGGGGCAAGGAGCTCGGTGTATCGGAGAGCCCATTTAGGACGAAGCTCTGGGTCCAACGCACAGAAAAACTATACGACTGTTAGAAGGAGTGACCAGAAAGATCAGAGAGATCCAAGCTAGGTCGAAAAATGGCACATCAAAAGCCCAAAGACAGAGAGCGAAGCATCTTGCAGTTCCCCTGGTAGAACGCAGAGTACACCGGCAGCAAGTATACATACCGTGTAATCATAAATAATATCAAATCCATTTCGAGGTACTTCAATTTCCTTCAACCAGGCATCATCAAAAAAATCTCCCTGGACGAAAGTGGCCTTCCCTTTGCCGGCTTTCTCGTCTCCCACGCGGTACCGGCTATGGTTCTCTTTCTCTTCCTTCTTGCATGCTTCGACAGCTGTGGCGCTGACTTCCAGGCCATAGGCATCATACCCAAAGCTCGCCAGTAAGAGTACATCGACTCCACGTCCACAGCCCGGCACCAGGGCCTTCCGCCTCTCACCGTCCTGGGCAATAGGCCCGCCAATGGTGCCAGCTCGCTGGATTAAGGTGTCTTCTAGCGCGGGGTTGGGGAAGCCACGATCCCAGGGCAAAGTATCACTGTCCCAGAGGGAGGCCCAGCCATCAACATACTTGTCGCCCGGATATTTGGCCCAGTGTGCTCGAATATCCTTGGGATTAATGTTCGTAGGAGTCGTCATGGTTGCGTGCCAGTGATAAACAGGGTAGAAAATGAAATTTTACAGAGTTGTCGGAAAGCATTGACTACATGGGGGCAGGGCGTCTGTTCTACTTATATATGTCTCTCCAGACTCGTGATTGAGTATCTTTTCGCTGTTTCTGGCAATCCCCGTCGATCGATTACCTCAAGCTTTGACTGCGAACCAATAGCCAGTTAGGTGTTGGGTCGAAGTTGAATTAACCAGTCTTTACCTGTTTATTCATCATACCGAGATCTGTCGAGAAAAGTGGAGGTTTCTATCACAGTGGCATGGGATTGGACCAGGCGATAGTTAAGGTCTTGACTGATGACATAAACTAAATGCTGCGCCACCCGGAAAGATGAATAAACATTCCCACGTGATAGTCTCGATATCTGGATCTTAACAGAAATAGTGGCTTGTGCCAAAACTAGTTATAATCAACAGGTTGGTCAACTAACTAAATTTGGGAGCAGAAGGAGGGTTAGGGAGGCTACAGTCACCGCCACAACATGTTTCTATTAAATAGAGAGGCAGCGGGAAATATTCCGAGGTAGCTTTTATATCACAATGCTATTTTGGATATCCAAGTTTCCTAGACTCAAGAGACCTCGGCCGAGCGTAGTCTTGAAAGAGTGATGTTATCTTTCGCGATATCTTGATCACGAATGTGCTGTATACCCGCGGTGCGCTGGGGTGTGTAAAGCCTCGGGCCCAACCCGGAGGCATGGCTAAGACAAAAGAGAAAAGTAGTGACCTAGACACTAAACATATCCTATATAAGACCTTAATTTTGCAGATACTAGACATCTTATCCTACAGAGAAATAGGTAACTAAACACCAAGGAAGAACCCCCTAGAATTCTAGTCTGGTAAATGGGGAGACCCTAAACCAGGGCCTAGAAAAGTATTTAAATTATAGTGTTTTAGGCTATAATACAACAAAATATTCTCAACTTAATGATAATGAGCTTAAATTGATATCTACGTTGCTGTGCTATTGCAAATTACTTTAATATCATCAAGTAGAGCGGTTTTGCAGAGTCGGTAGGATCACTAGTGACGGTCGAATAACTGGTGAGTTACGTTAATAGTATTATTCAAAGAATACTACTTCTAGTATACTTCGGAGACCGCAGCAAAGCATAGAAAAAGTTAGTATTTGGTACCTCTAGAATAATATGCGAGGCGGAAGATATATTCCTGCACACCAATGTTCCTGCACCCCACACTATCCCCAGCCAAAATATAGACCGAAGAGTCGCCGAACAAGCCGGATTGGCCGGTACAGTCCAGCTGCATGCACTGTGGGTCTCTGGGACGAGATTATTCGGGTCAAATCACAAAGAGCCGAGCGGAATGCATATTCCGCTGCCTAGCAAAGTTTTAGTGGATCCCCCAATCGATTACATGACGTGCGCCAACGGGACGCTATACTTGTCTTTCAATATTTATGGGTAATTTCAGCGGGCCGCCAACGTGGTGCAGCGGTGATTGGAACCTCAATGCTCTGGTTATCGACCCTCTGGGGTCTTGCCAAGCGGAGTCCCCATCCTTTTCTCCAACATTCACGTTATAGGAACCATTATCTGGGGTCGAGTTAGTTGCCATTGTAAATCGGCAGGTTACACGAGCAGCTTGAGAATAATGGTTGGAAGCGGAGAGAATGGGGTATAAAGCCAGACAGACAACCCAACTGTCTGTTTTGCTATCAATTCTACTCCGTCAACGGAAGCCTGCCTCCTGTCCGTGAAACATGCTGGGCATCAAGGCATTGGTGGCCGTGGTAGCCACCTGCTCACTAACCCACGCTACTCCGCAAGACGTTTACCACAGCAATGTTGTCCACAGTGATACGTTCTTTTACGGCCAAAGTCCCCCGGTGTATCCGACCCCCGAGATAAGTGGGCTCGGAGACTGGGATGAGGCTCTCGCCAAAGCACGGGCTATGGTGGGCATGATGACACTAGTCGAGAAGGTCAACCTCACTGGCGGTTATGATAATAGCACCAGTAGTTGCTCTGGTAAAGTCCGCGCCATTAACCGCCTTGGCTTTCCGGGTATGTGCTTGCAGGATGGTCCAGCTGGAGTGAAAGGCGCGGAGGGTGTCAATGGATATCCAGCTGCCTTGCATATTGGCGCGAGGTACGCCCCTACACTCATACCCATGATATAATACCGAGGCGAGTGCTAATTCGTTCAGCTGGAACAAAACCAATGCATATGAACGGGCAAGGGCTATGGCAGGCGAATTCAAGAGAAAAGGGGCGACGCTGAGTCTGGGACCTGCGGTATTAGGGCCACTGGGGAAAATTCCTCATGGGGGACGAAACTGGGAAGGCTTCGCTGTCGACCCATATCTCAGCGGCATCCTTGGAGCAGAGTCCGTCAAAGCGACCCAGGATGAGGGCATAATTTCATGTACGAAGGTAAGTGCGCTTCTTGAACAAATACAATTTATACTTACCACGCGGGTCTAGCACTTTGTTGGAAACGAGCAAGAAACACACCGATTCCAGAACATAGATCGCAAGAATAACCATACAATTGAGACATTGTCGTCCAACATTGATGACAAGACCATGCACGAATTATATATGTGGGCCTTTGCAGATGCCATCCATGCTGGGACAGCCAGTATAAGTAAGTAATGCATGCCACGCCATACTTACTGGGCTAATCAGATCCCAGTGTGCTCGTACCAGCGTGTGAATAACAGCTACGCATGTCACAATAGCAAGGCCATGAATGGTCTTCTCAAGACAGAGTTGGGATTCCAGGGCTTCGTTCTCAGTGATTGGGAGGCCCAGAAAGCAGGAGCTTCAAGTGCACTGGCCGGCCTTGACATGACCATGCCCTATGGGGAGACATATTGGGGATCGCATTTAGTCCAAGCTGTCCACAACGGCTCAATCCCCGAGTCACACATTGATGACATGGCTACCAGAATCATCGCCGCCTGGTACTATAGCCGACAGGATGACAGCGACCTCCCACCAGTTGGAGCGGGCTTTCCTGCTGATCTACTCGCACCACATGAATTTGTAAACGCTCGAGACCCGGACGACGAAGCCATCCTCCTGGACGCGGCCATCGAAGGCCATGTCTTGGTGAAAAACAACAGGCACGCTCTTCCGTTGTCAAAGCCGCAGATGCTCGCCATTTACGGCTATGACGCCAGGACACCCGGACGAAACAACCCCGAAAACGGGTTCAGCGACTGGATGCTAGGGTTCGAAGCACACGATTACCAGCAAGTCAACTGCGGTGACTTTGGGACCAACCTAGGCCCGTGTCCTCCCTACTTCACCCCCTTCGCAAACGGCACCTTAATGGGCGGTGGAGGGTCTGGTGCCATCGCGCCGTTCTACGTCGACAGCCCGCTTGAAGCACTGCAGGCGCGAGCACGCCGCGAGAACACACAGCTTTTCTGGGACGTCGAGACGCGGAATTCCAACAGCACAGTCCCTGGGGCCGCAGACGCGTGTCTCGTCTTCATCAACTCCTTTTCCTCCGAGGCCCGCGACCGACTTAGCCTCCGCGACGACTTCTCAGACGCCCTGGTGCTGAATATCGCGGCCCAATGCAGCAATACCATTGTCGTTGTCCACACAGCTGGAATCCGCCTGGTGGACCAGTGGATCGAGCACCCGAACGTCACCGCTGTAGTTATAGCCCACCTCCCAGGTCAGGACTCTGGTGAGGCAATCACACGCATCCTATACGGGGACGTCAGTCCTAGTGGGAAGCTGACCTATACCATTGCCCGGAATGAGTCGGACTACGGCGCGCTTCTCAAGCCCGCTACATCTACCGGCTGGGATCGATATTTCCCGCAAGATGATTTCACCGAGGGACCGTATATTGACTACCGAGCTTTTGACCGGCGCGGTACCGAGCCACGTTTCGAATTCGGGTTCGGACTTACATACACCACCTTTGAGTACTCCAACTTAGAAATCCGGGCTCTGAACGCGTCGAATCTATCCATTTTCCCTACCGGTCGAATAATCCCAGGAGGGCACGCAGACCTGTGGGATACAGTGGCCGTGGTGACCGCCGACGTGACGAATACAGGAGACATCGAAGCTGCGGAAGTCCCCCAGCTCTATCTCGGTATTCCTGGCGAGGGCCAGCCACCCAGGCAGCTGCGTGGATTTGACAAGGCTGTAATCCGCCCTGGTGAGACGAGGACTTTTGAATTCGAGCTCCGCCGGCGGGATCTCAGTGTTTGGGACGTGGCTGCTCAGCAGTGGAGGTTGCTAACTGGGTCTGAGTACGGGGTGTTTGTTGGTGCTAGCTCTAGGCAGTTGAATCTGAATGGGACTTTGGTGCTGTGATTGCTGCGTGTCTATCGCAGTTGCCCGCTAACATGGGGTTCTTGGAGTACGATATGTATGGATTTGGTGCATGTCCAGCCTGCTACAGTGAATCCCGGCCACTACAGCAGATCATACAGCGTGGAAGTACTTAATAGAAGAGAAACACAGAGCTCATTTTCTCCACCAGACCAGCGAGAAAATACGAAACGCTTGAAAGTGTATTACACTAACAACATCATTTGACTGTCTAATTGATAAACTACACTGTATACTGTACAGGCACCCTATAACTGGCGATTGTTTAATTTGACTCATACACCCTTAGTTTGGGAGTATAAACATTGGATACCTGCACCCGATGTTTCCCCAAGCAGCTTTTAATTTGCAGCGTTGATAATTAAGAGTAGTCATCATTTCGTATCCCCAACGGCAGGAATAATGGTGAGTGTTATTCGACGAGCAAGAGAGGTCTGTGCCTCGCAATAGGTGGTTCGTTGGTTCTGGCGTTGATCTTAATATCGGAAATGGTCGAACCCATAGCGCTACCGTTCACTGCCACTGAGATGAGGAAGATCAAAACGTGCACGCTCTTGGCAAAGCTTACTGGGACAGAGGAAGTCCGGCACATTCATGTTGGTAATGCTGGAAAGCTCCTTACTGTTAACGCAGCAACCATCTGGTTTACAACGGTGCTTTAATCTATAGCTCGTCCGTTTGTTGGGAAGAAATTTAAGATGGAAAATAAGAAACCACCTGAACCCAGTCCACTCATCTTCTCCACCGTCATTAGACTGGAGTATATTTCGAAAATGTGGAACAGCACCAGGGTCTCGTGGAGAGATCCAAAAATATCAACCCAGTCCTGTCAAGTATCAAGCGGCTGATTAAGTGGATGCTTTAACAGACTGAGGCTCGCGGAAACCAGTCTCTTTCAGTTAGAGGCGGCTGAATACGAAGTGCTTGATTGTGATGAGCAGGCGTAAACTGCACATCACTGTCATTCCTGGAAGATCAACCCTATAAACTGGGTCAGCTTCAGAACAGGCACTGCTTGGCAGGGTCTGAGGACTGAGCCGCGTATGCATGGGATCTCAATGGCTTCAACATGATAAATAAAGGACTCCAGAGAGTACTAGATGCCGCTCTAGAAAGCTATTCACTTGCTTATTGTACTCACCATGGTCAATATCCGGCAAAGCTGGCTGTCCAGTCTGGCCCTGGCCCTTTTTGCTCAGCAAGGCCTGTCCTTGGTTTTTGAGGACTCAGACGCCCCTGATGCCGTCGATAATCTTCTCCAAGCAGGAGCGCAGTCAAACGACGACGCTGCTTTCTCGATTTTCGATCGGCTGAGCAGAGACTCCTACTACTGGAGCGGTATGCCTCATAAAGCCCTTCGTCCGGTTAAGATAGCTAACATGGCTTGCATAGGCTCCCAGAATGGCCACAAAGCACTAGCAAACCTCACCGTCGACGTCGGCGACGAGGAAGCGAATATCGTCTCGATGGAGAAATTCCGACACCTTCTCGAGTCCGTCGACTGTACCGACAACGGAATGGTCGTGGAGTTCAAAGACGAGCGTTCGTTCGGATACACACAGCGTGGATGGCAATGGGTCAACGACGACGAGGACCGGAACCTGATATTGGTCACCGGTAAACAGCACTGTGGCTGGAACCCTCACCGGGTGCCGTTTGTTGTCTCGTCGATTGTGTTCGACAAGCCATCCCTCAAGGCGAGGCTCAGCGGCGTACCATCGTCATGGAAGAAGCTCTTTCGCAACTACGAGCTCACGCTGGGAAATGTCGAGGAATCGTCTGTGGCCAAGCGAGACTGGGACTCTGATGCTTCTTTGAGCTTCAACCACAAGATCCCCCTCTCGAAGTCGATTCCGATTCCGGGCAGTAGTCTGTCTGTGGATGTCTCATGTGAGGACTGTAAAACAGAGGGCTCCTTCGATTTCGGTGTGCATATCAAGACTAGCTATGGCGCCCCCGAGTCTGCTTCATTGACGCTCTCGCCAAACGGTGTCTCTGCAAGCTTCACGCCCCGGCTTGGACTCAGCGGGAACATGACAGACGATATATCCGATGAGATCGAGCTTGTCAAGATCCCCGTCGACGGCATATCTATTCCAGGTGGCATTCTTGACCTTGGTCCGGAAATCGTGTTTAGCTTTGGATATCAAATTGGCCCTGTCAAGGGCTCGGCGGGTATAACCTCCGGCGTGACTCTCAGCCTTGAAGACTCCGCCGAGCTTGAAATCAACTTCCTCGATCCGGACATTTCCGCTGGTGGGTGGACTCCTCAGGTCGACACTGTCCCAGTGAAGCTCGACGCGAAGATCGAGGCAGGGGCGGAGATTTACACCAAGGCTGAGGTGCAATTTGCTGCGTCAATCCTTGGTATGTTCCCGTACTATGGTGATATCAATATGCTAACGCCGTCTAGACTACGGCTATGAAGCTGGTGTCAACCTAAAGCCGTATCTCGGGGCCACTATATCAGCTTCTACTGGTAGGTCAGCTGTGCCCATGTAGATTTAATATACTAATATCACATAGACAAAGGGGTCGGAGTCGATGTGGATATCGCAGGTCTGGGAGCTAATATCGAGGCTGGTGGTAAGTAACTCCCATTCATTATGCTCCTGTTCTAACAAAAGCAGGTGCCAAAGCCTGCGTGACCCCGAGAGCTGGAGTCAGTCTCAACGTCGACGTTGCGAAGGCCGATACCCCCGAGGACCCCCTGGTCGAGAAGACAGTTGCGGTATGTCAATTCGACTATATCTTAAGACTGCCACTGACTGTCTACAGGAAATCACAGCACCAATTGAATCCCAATGCTTCAATTTCGGCCCTACCGGCTCTGTAGGATTGAACTTGCCAACTCCAAGCAGCGGTTCTTCCTCCTCAGTCGCACATACGCCCTCTCCTTCAAGTACACCGTATACCTCGCCGCGTCCTCCAACAAGCTCATCGTACTACTCACACTACACGACGACCTCGTCATATTACACGTCGACCTCATACTCGACATCGGTATCATCATCTGCTACGGTAAGCCCGTATCACCACTATCGCAGACATAACCACGGACGGCATCACGTGGGAGGACGTTGAATAGAAAGGTACCTGCACCAGGGTTATCGGCCCAAGCTGTGGTGCAGCGGCCAGGCCGATGCAGTGGAAACCGCACATGGAGGGCCAGGAACGGTGGAGATTGTAGATTGGCGTGAGGAGCGACTCGAGTCATTCTGAGCTTAGCCCTATACAAGCAAATTTCGTCGACAGCTGCCAAGTAGGTTTCCAAATGAAGTATGGGAAATGGCCTAGGCAGTGGCAGTGCTCACTTCTTTTTCATTTCTGGTATCTTGTTCAAATATAGATATATTTAATTTCTACCTCTTCTGTCGCGAGGAGATTCCAAGTATGCCTGGTGCATTGAGCTGATCTAAACCAATATATCCTTGCAATCTACAGATAATCTGAAATTATCCAAGAGAGTCAGACAGGGTAACTGGGTTGACAGTCTTGCAAGTTCTTTCCATGGTGAATGTAAAGCAAACACGGTACCAGTTCTGACCCACTTAGACCAAATTAACACAGTCTCTGTAAAAAAAGACACAGTTCATAGCTAACACAAATTCCTAGTATATCCAGTTGGGAGTACGGTAAAGATAAAAATCCATATCCACCCCAATATATAAGCCCTTTCTCACCGACACAACTCCTCAACATATCGCGCAAATCCTGGATACTCCTTCTTGGCCATAGCCAGAATCTCCGCCGTGGCCCTTCCCCCACCAGGCGCATACTTCTCCGCAACAGCACAAAACGCTTCATTCGGCTCCGTCACCCTACCCGGCTCTTCAAGCGCCTCAGTCGGGCCCGACCCATTGGCAAGCATCCAGAGAAAATCCCCAAGATCTCGAGCAATCACGCTGAGCTCCCCCTCGGATCCAAAGTAGACGACAGGCTGCGCGGTGACTGGCATCTCAGGCTCGGGTTGCACGAGCCAGAACCCAATGTAGTCGCCTGCGCCTGTGGTGCCGAAGATGCGGAATTGGCTACCGTCTGCGGCGTCGTTGCCGGTGTAGAGACGGAACCAGGCTGTGGTTTCCTCGGGGGATTCGAACTTGGTGTAGGGTTCGAAGTCGCAGCCGTGGGATGTTGATGAGAAGTCGAGGGCGGCTACTTCGGCTAGTGCGGGTGGCAGGGCTAGATGGGCCATTGTGCGGTTGATAATACTATTTGAAAATGAAACATGTATTGGGGACGGGCTGGGAGTCGAAGAATTTAAAGGATGCGGTGGGAATGGAGATTTTGTATTATTAGTGTGTTGTTGTGTTTGCCGAACACGAGGTGATCGGTCGATAACGAAAATAAGGGGGAAGGAGAGCTAGTTACTCATAAAATCGTTATTATTTTAAACCAATACGAAGAGATCAATCAAATAAAATATTATATCTTGTCTGAAACCACTGACATACCGCTGCAGGCAGTAAAGCAGGCATTTAGCCGTCTAGAGAAACCTGTAACAGGTCTTATCCTAGATAGCTACCAGTCTTGATAATATGTGGAGCAAGGCGCAATGGCCACAGACAGATGTTCTCCAGTTTGCTATTAACTTGGATAATAAAATAGAGAATTGGACTGTGAAGAAGCTCTATAATGTTACTCGTCTATGAAGCTTTGATAATGCAGTATCACAAGAATGGCAGCCACTCATGCAGGCTGCCCAAATAATGCAGGATTCTTCCCAAATGCAGCGGAAGCCCCCGAGATAATAGCATGTGGGTTAATTCTTGATGGAAACAATCGCCGCATTCTATCATAGAGCTCCTCAGGGCTCGACGTTGCCTTGACAGCCTCCTCGAACGCTAGGATATATTCCCTCGTTGTGTGAACGTTGAAGACACCATCCACCGTCCCAGCCCTTTTATGACCAGCGATAACCATGTGTGGATTGAGCGACTCTATCGTGGCGAGCGCCTGAAGCCATTCCTGCCGCTTGTCTGTCGTGGTTGCTTCGCCGAAGAACTGGTGCACGTCTCCATAGACAACATCACCCGCCACGACCAGATGGATGTCTGGAACATACAGAACAGTGGTATCGCGGGTATCTGTATGTCCGACCTCAATCATGCGAAACTCATGGCCCTCCATCTCGAATGTATCGGCAGGCCAGGCTTCAGCAGTCTGCTGCGGCTCATATATCTGGCCGGGGAAGAGCTTGAGCCAGAAATTGCTGAACTTTCCAGAGGATAACTGCTGCTCGGAGTGGGCCACGGTTGCAGGAGTTGCTATTGCGCGCACGCCAGGCCATCGCTTCTGAAGCTGAGGGATGCCAAACCAGTGGTCTCCGTGGCCGTGGGTGATGTAGATGTACTTCAGCGCCTTATTTGGTGCCACGTCCTCGATCCACTTGATCAGTTCTTCGGTCTGGGTGATGGAAATAGGTGTATCCACGAGCACGGCCTCGAAATCCCCCTGAATTAGGGTACAAGTGATGGGTGAAAAGGCACTTGGCTCGCCGGCT
This sequence comes from Aspergillus versicolor CBS 583.65, assembly GCF_001890125.1. Taxonomy (NCBI): domain Eukaryota; kingdom Fungi; phylum Ascomycota; class Eurotiomycetes; order Eurotiales; family Aspergillaceae; genus Aspergillus; species Aspergillus versicolor. The sequence continues at coordinate 440,230 of NW_024467537.1, forward strand.
CGTCTGATGGCAAGGGGGAGGCGGGAGGAAACCCAGATGTCTGCTTTAAGAGGTGCCATATCATATGAACTGATATTCACTGGTGGAAGAAAAGGTAATTTGATTGGAGTTCTATGTACTAATCTGGGACCAGTGCTCTTATAAAATATCTGGAAAGGAATCAAAGGCCTGAGATGGCGAGAGGCAAGTCAGTCGGTAATCCACGGCCTCGGTAGAAACTATTCAGATGATTATCTGAGCAAACCGGAGTAGTTCCACTACCTAGTCAATGTCTACCGATCGATCATACACCCGGCCGAGGCCGCATTGTACTGGGACTTGGCCTCTATAGATCGGGAGTCTCCTCTAGCCTGTAGCGAATGCTTGAAGCAAACCCTTTGCAATTTACCGAGGGTATATACTCTGCAGGTTGAGAAGGGAGACATCCTTGGGTTCCTGTGCTATATAAAGGGAGCCAACCATCTCAGCCTCCTTTCTTACCAACGCTAGATTAAACACTCCTATTTCAATAAATCTATTCCCAAATTGAATAACTACCGAAACAAAATGCCTCGATGGACATTTGAAACAACACCAGGGACCTTCACCCGCGAAGAGAAGCATCTCATCGCGCACAAGGTCACCGATCTCTACATCGCCCGCGGAGTCCCAAGTTTCTTCATCAACGTCTTCTTCCACGAAAACGGCCCCGACAACTTCTTCAGCGGCGGAAAGAACCCTCCAGAGGCGGTGTTCTTCCACATCGACCACGCCATCAGGAAGCTCCCCGACGAAGAGGCACGCAAGAAGTTTATTGCGGAAGCCAACGCCATCATGAAGCCGATTCTCGACCCCAAGGGAATCAAATGGGAATCGAACATCTATGAGCACCCTAGATATAACTGGAGAATCAATGGCATGATTCCTCCGGTTGAACACCCCGAGATTATGAAGGAGTGGAAGGAGAAGGATATGGCGATCGCGTATGAGGGTGCTGAGTAGTGTGGAGATAGCAGGGAGCATTGAGATGTGGATGTACTGTGTCTGGACGAATCGGTAGCTTAGGAGAGCAATGAATGAGAACGGTATCTAGAGAATTTGTACTGGCTTGTAGAAGATGTCATCTCGCACGACGCATGTAGAGGACATGGGCCTCCACAACGTCTGCATCACTCAAGATAACCAACCGTAAAGCCACGTAAATTACCGCTTTAGAAGAAACGCACCCAGATATGATTTGCTGGTACGTTCAAGTGTCCCCGGGTCTGGCGAATGGGTGTCAAATATCCTACCCATTGGTTCAGCCGAGACATCAGAAATCAATAAATTCACAGCGCTTGGACCCCGAGGACCAAAACAACGGGCAGTTCGTCAAAGCGCGGGGAGTCAATCCCCTGTCCGGTACCCCGGAAAGTAATTGGGATCCACGGTAGTGTGGGGGGTCTGGCCAGGCCTTTACAAGAATAACTCAGAAATCAGATATACGCCACTCAATGATCACGAATCATGGCAGTGGCCTCGGCTGAGCACTTTGAACCAGGTCTCTCTCTCCAAGGGGAATTTTATGGACGAGTATATGCCTGTTCATCCCTTTTCCGCGGCACTCGGCATCCCAGTCCCCGGATAGTTGGTTCGAAGTAAAATATGGTTCCGCCACAAAAGGAAAAGGGTGGAAGGGACCGTGCTGGAGTATTCATATAGATATTAGGCTTTTGTCCTTTTATCTAGTCAGTCTACCGTTGTATCCCTCTCCGTCCTGCTGTTATTTAACACTATCTTGAGTTCCTCCCCGACATGGACAAGGTACCAAGTATCTCAGATAAAAAGGATCTGGATACGATGCATCTGGAAGAGGCACATCTGCAGGATGAGGTGCGCAGTATTGACATACCAAAGACAGATGTTGCCCCAGTCTATGGCATTGATGAAGCCCATCAGAAGAGAGTGATGTATCTTTATAATCCATTACCTACTACCACTCTGCAGCCTGGCTAACCATTTGATCGCGTAGTCGGCGCGTGGATCTCCGGCTTCTGCCCATTCTCGGCATCATGTATTCAATCTCGCTGATCGATCGTCTAAACCTGGGACTTGCGTATGTCGCCGGAATGAGGGAAGATCTGCAGTTGGACGTTGGCACAAGATACACCATTGTTGTAATGGTGTTCTTCGTGGCTTATATGTAAGTTTGGCATCGTACAACACTAAATGACATTTTCTAATCATATACAAAAGTATATTTGAGATTCCAAGTGTACGCCTTCCCACGTTTAGAGACCGATAACACAAGATTGACAAGTTTTTAGAACATGATCTTACCAAAAGCTGGTGCCGCTAACTGGTTGGCGTTTCTCGGGGCTAGCTTTGGTTCTATTATGATAGGAATGGGTTTCACTAAAAACTGGGCAACCCTGGCAGTGTGTAGAGCCCTTCTTGGTATGAAGTTATACCCTCCTGTTGTGGATGTCTATTCTAGTCTAACTTTTACAAGGTACTATGGAGGCTGGATTCCTTCCGGGTAAGTCAAGATAACAAACACGGTCGTATATCTCTTTTTTTTGTTTAACATCAACTGATCCTGATTGCATAGGCTGCACGTACCTTATCACTTGCTGGTACACTCGCTTCGAGGTCGGGAAACGGCTGTCTGCTTTCTGGCTCATGTCTGTGGTCATGAATGGATGTGCGGCGATCTTCGCCTATGCCCTAACCCAGTTAAGCGGAACGCATGGAATCAATGGCTGGAGATGTGAGCTTTTCCCGTTTATTGCCTTTTCCTTTGGTTAGATAACTGATAGATCAGGGATTTTTATTATTGAGGGTGCCATCACGACCGGAGTCTGCTTGGTAGGCCGGCTTATAATCATCGACTTCCCTACCAAGGCAGAAGGCTTCCTAGCCCCTGAGGAAAAGGAATTCATGATAGCCAGGATTAACAATGACCGGGGAGATGCCGAAGAAGACAAGCCAACCTTACCCAAGATCCTCCACCATCTCAAAGACTGGAAGCTATATTTCTGGGCATTTAACCTGTTCGCATCGATGCTTCCGGCATACGCGCTGGGATACTTTAAAACAATTATCCTGGAGGGCATGGGCTTCTCAACCATGCTCAGTCAGCTTCTTACTGCGCCCCCGTACATACCAGGCGCTGCAGTGGCACTCATCTCCGGGTGGCTGTCCGATAAATACCACATCCGGGGCCCCATGATCGCAATCCACCAGTTGATAACCGCAGTCGGGATGCTTGTCACTGCGTACGGGCAGTCAAGCGGAGCTCGTTATTTCGGAATATTCCTAGGTAGGTGCTCCCACGTTCCCTCCAACTCTCACTTATAAGCCCGCACTAACAGAGTAATCATCTATAGGCATCGGTGCGCTGCAATATTGCATCCCTGGCGTGCTTACCTTCCAGGCCAATAACATTGTGTCCAACTCGAAACGCGCCGTGGCGTCCGCAACATGTTTGATTGGTGGTGGTGTGGGAGGGATCGTTGCAGGCGTTGTCTTCAGATCCAGCGAAAGCCCACAATACCCAACTGGCATTTGGACGACGTTTGCAGTCAGCATTGTCAGTGTTGCTTTGACGATAATCATGGATGTTTATTTTTGGAGAGCCAACAAACGCGCGAGAGCAAGTGGTCGGCCTCTCGAGGGGCGAGATGGGTGGTATTACACTCTCTAGAATGTGATTTACAAGGAATTGCTTTCTATGTGCGACATCACCTTGTGTGGATCTAGATCAATCCTTTATATTTATTATGCTGTTGATATAGAAAGCCCTCCCTGGTTAACCATGGTCAAGAGTGTTGATGATACGTACCATGGAAATTGGAGGACGTATATAAGTTGAATATTGAATACTTGGTTGATATCCTAGAGTACCTTTTTTTCTCTTACCAGCCATGCACTTCCTTTTCTTTTCTTTCAGGCTTATTTGTGCTTGTTCTATCGACCAATGTCCCTGCAATGGCCAAGCCGTTATGACTACCAGTGGCTTACCGTGACTGTAGAATAAAGCACGATGAAACTAAATATTTGCAAGAGTTATTATTCACCTCAAGGGTTATTCTAAGTCTATCAGGTTCCAACTGAATCCCCAGACACTGCTTCTCCCTAGAGATATCTATCTAAAAAGGCAATCTGTGTCGATACATTATCCTCAAAGTAGCCACCACGGTATACATCAAAATGTCCGCAATCCATCTCAAGCAACTGCTTCGGTTCTCCAGCTTTCGTGAAAGCCGCCACTTGGTCCGGACAACTAATGAGAGTATCCTTCCTCGCAACAACCATCAAAAGCGGCTTAGGCGAGATCTGGGAGACATAATTCCTCGGCTCAGACCGGATGGTATGGAAGATAGATTGCAGGGTGATTTTATTCTCCCGACGCGGTTCAAGGGTACGGACATCTTCATAGTGCCGAAAACACTCCTCAGTCCCCATAATAGCCCCCGTAGCTGGATCGCGCGCTTGCTCGAGTGTTTCCGGATAAATGGGGATATATGTAGGATCCGCAGATGTTGTTTGACCTCTATCTGCGAGGAGTCGGGCAAGTTTCTCCTCGGGGAGGCGTGCTCTCCTTGTGTCGCCGGAAATAAAGGGTACCTGGCTGACAACGACTTTGATGCGCGGGTCAATTGCGCCTGCAATCAGGGCGATTCCGCCTGAGAAGCTGGAGCCCCATAGTGCGATTCGAGTAGGGTCGATATCCAGTTTGGTTGAGACGTAGTGAATTACACAGTGTGTGTCTTGGGTCTGCTCGTAATGGTTGGAATGATGGCGGGGGAGGCCCTCGCTGTCTCCCCAGTTCCTGTGGTCGTAGATGAGGGCGGCGTATCCTGCTTTTTGGAACCGTTCTGCGTAGTTGGGGAGGTAGTGCTCCTTGATCCCGGATAACTTATAGCATGCTATGTCAACATTTTCTTCTTTTGTCTTTTGGCCGGGAGTACATACCCCTGGAGACATGATAACCACAGGCCCCTTGGACTGAGCGGGATAAAACAAAGCACGCAGGATTGTTCCATCATGAACCTTGATATCCAGCTTTTGCGCCATATTGGACTCTCTGCGTTGGATGCCACTGGAGTGTCTTTCTTGAGCGGAACCACCGTGTTCATATAGCCTACCAGAATCTCGTCACTCGCAACCTCGGGACAAATCGGCTATTATGGTATTTATTATCATTGTAGCTCGGAGCTCCTCTAATTCTATGCGAGAATGCAGAGGATCATTAATTCCTCGGAAACCGAACATACCGCCTCGGCTGAAACACCCAGATATACTTCTTAACTCAACGATATCATTCTATTCCACAAAATAGCCTTCAGAACCGCCATCATGATCGTTGCAGTAATCGGAACAGGCGTCATCGGGTCAAGCTGGGCCTGCCTGTTCCTCGCAAAGGGCCTTAGGGTCATCCTTACTGATCCAGCACCATTCGCAAAGCAGGATTTCGCCCGATTTCTGGAGACCACCTGGGAAGTCATACCGAAGAACGAGATTGCTGCAGGTGCATCAAAGGAGAATTACCAATTTACGAATGATATCCTGCCCTATTTGAACGAGGTTGACTTTGTTCAGGAGGTGTGTATAACAATCTCCCAACAGCATTGCAGCCCTAATGTGATATAAGAATGGCCCAGAAAGAATCGAGATCAAAACCAAATTAATCTCCCAAATCGACGCACACACCAGATCCAACGTTATCATCGCATCCTCGTCTTCCGGCATCCCAGCGTCCCAGTTCGTGCACGAGTGTAAAGTCAATCCATCGCGCGTCCTGATCGCACACCCATTCAACCCTCCCCACCTCCTCCCTCTGGTAGAAATCATTCCACACCCCGGCTCCAGCAATTCCTCAATAACAAAGGCCTTGGAATTCTACAAGGCTCTAGGCAAAACCCCCATCACTCTCAACCACGAAGTCCCCGGCTTCGTCGCGAACAGACTCCAAGCCGCCCTCAACAACAAAGCCTACAGCTTAGTTAGTCGGGGCGTTATTTCGGCGCAGGACCTGGATACCGCGGTTACGAATGGGCCAGGATTGCGTTGGGCGTTGAATGGGCCCTTCCAGACGAATGCACTGGGTGGGGATGGCGGGACGGCCGGGTTCTCGCACCGGCTGCAGCACTTGGGGTCTGAAATACAGAAGTGGGAAAGGGATATGGCTGAGCATCGGTTTGATTGGAGCGAGGCTGCGCTGGGGAGTTTGACGGATGCTGTCGGGGTATACCTCGACGGTGTGGATCCTGCTGATGTTAAAAGGGAGCGCGATAGGAGACTACTGCGTATTTTGGAGTTGAAGAGATTGTGAAATGGTTCTTGTTCTTGAGCATCATTGGCCATCAATTCCATGTTTTATGCCAATACAGTAACGGCGATTTAATTGTATCTGCATACTCGTAGGTGCAAACCCTATCTAACCCGCTTAGTAATCGTTCGTCGGTCCTCGGCTCGTTACTGATTTCTGAGCATTCGGAGATTTAAAAGTACCAAGCACGATCAGAAATCAAGTTCTACGCTCGGCACTCGGCCATAGTACCCAGCAGTGCCGATTCCACATCAGAGCGTCGGAATCCCGGAGCGCGGCCCAGACACATTGCCTTGCGTTGCAACACTGCGGAGGGGTCAGAAGTTAGAACAGTTACTATATACCGTGTCCAGCGAACTTACTTGATAACAGTTCCGCTGCATTAACTGCCGGAGCTTCGTTTCTGCAGTCTTCAAGTCCTGGCTTTACTTCAAGTAGCCGAACTCCTTTCTCGCGTAGATACTCCTCCAAATCACATATATCAAACCAGTCGCCGCTCAGCTCCTCCCGAACTGAAGGAGACAGCATTGACAGTGGATCTTTAACGGTTGTTCGCTCACGATCGGACGTGTGCAGACCCCACGAGCACGAAAGCCTCGTAGTACGTCGGCGGTAATGCGAGCCAGCATCACCCAGGCTGAAAAATGGTATTTCGCTCCATTCCTCCAGCCCAGTCTGCTGCGTTCTAGCAAGAAACACGGCCTCGAAGTAAGATGCCAGCGTCTTCCTGTCCAAAATAGCTAGCATAAAGCGGAATTGCGTTTGGAGCGTGTCTAGGCCAACCACCGGGTCGGACAGCCGTCGAAAGCCACTATAAAGGCATGTTTTGTGCAGTCGTTCAATAAAGGTGGATACGTCTACTATAGGAGTCTCTAATGCCGCCAGAACCTCAGCAGGATCTGAGGCGGCAAGTGAGGTTGCGCGGCAAAAGAGTCTGTCTGTGTACGGCGAGGGATTTGACCCTGTCAAACTGGGATGGCCTTTATCGGTGGCATCCTTTGCCAGGATCTGACATATCTTCACCGTGTCGCGCAAGTGTGCTTGTACGTCTGGCTGCGATGCAAGGACGCCAGATTGGACCAACGTATCCCTGAAAGCAAAGACAGCGGCAGTCATTCGCTGCATGGACATGCTCAGCTCTGAGACGCGAATCTTCAACGCTGACGTCTGGGCGTCTCTCCGGTATTGATACGCTCTTTGTGCGGCACGGGTCTGTAGTCGTCGTCGCTGTCTGAGGTTCAGTATGTGGAAAGCAGAGAAGAATGGGGGAGGCTGACTTCGGCCATGTCTGTTTCTGCGGCGTGAACAAGCAGTTTTCGCGGGCGGCCCCGTTTATTGACAGAGGATGTGGCAATCGTAGTGGTATCTTTTTTCCGATCTTTGGGTGATGTGCTTGTGGACAGGCTGCACATAGTGCGCTGTTCATTTGAATTTTCAAGGAGTAGTCCTCCGTAGAACGGTATGGGGGCACGATCTGTTGGCAACGAATTGCCTTGTGGAAGTGGGTAATAAGACAAGGAAAGTGTCTCAGTGCCAGTCAATCCCTGCACATTGCTATCGGCAAACGAGGGCCCAACACAAGGGGCCAGCTGTTGAGGATCCCGGGCATTCTCCCCAGACGATGTAAAGTCTCGATTAGACCGCGTCCTAAGGCTATGTGGACGTGGCATCCTGAGTATTATTCGCTCCCAAAAGGTTACTTACCGCAACGATATTTTGATAATATGGCAAGTGACATTGATGGACAAAAGGTTCTCAACGGCGCGGCAACCATTTGTACCCTCACATCCTCCTCGTCAATGGGCCCCACCCCGGCCAAGCCCGATAGTTTACGAATTACTACAGGTTTGGGGTAACGAAATACCCTGCCCAGTACTCTGCGGGAGTTCGGGTACTGGGGGACAGGACCGTCGTGGTACTCGGTGAGCTCCAACCCCGGACTCCCCGCGCCCCAGACCCGCACTGCAGTTTGATCGGCTATTTTAGCCGATTGATCAAGGACATGGCTGTTGAATTGTAGCTATACTCAAGCAATTATACCGTCATTATGGCCAATTCGTGGTATAAAGTTCACTGCTAACCAAACACCCAGCTGGCTCCCCATGCAACAGCACCCATCCCAGCCTTGACTATACTCCGCTTGACACACCCCATCCAAAGCCCGCCACCAGAATCCTGGAATTTGCCCGAGTCATTCGCCATGGGAAACGGGGTTTCCGGCTCAGACATGTCCAAGAACCGACAGAGCGGGCCCCAGCCACCCGCAGGATGAAATTCCAATAGCCAATCCAGACTCTTGACAATAGTACTTCCGGTGCAATGCCTCCGTCCACACGGGGAAATGGCCAAGGTCCAGTCGATTCTCAAAATCGTAGGTTTCAGTCCGAGCTGAGTCAACGCTGCGTTTAGTGTTGCGTGCCTAGTTAGCACACACTCTGACGGGGAAGTATATGTATGTACATTTTGTTCCAGTACGCGGAAATTCCAGCGCCAACACTTTCATGGGCCGCTAGCTATTGATATTTGTGCGGCATCTGGCATCATGGTCCTTGTTGCTGGGCGACTCGTGCGCCATCGCTGTCAGCATGGTATATTGGATATATGTGTGAGGTATTCATCCGGACTCCTGGAATGGTTTATAACATTCGACACTACTTCTGGCCTTCTCACCGCTTCTCGTGCGCATGGTATATGATGGGTAAGAAGCGTGATGAGGTAGCTATTCATGTGTCAATGACCAGATACGCAAGGACAACCGTTCTCTACACGTTTAAGTGTAACTGGCTCCTTAATGAAAATGCAGACACGCAAGGCGTCCGCTCCTTACATCAACACCAATATACTACATTGAACTTTCCGGCCCGGATTTTATGTTCCTTACGCAATTATACCAGTCTTTAACCATGGGGCAGCCGTAGGTTCAGGATATGATAGTAGCCGCTAAATATACAACAGTTGCTTCGTCAATATGGCATGCGCTGGGTTCCTTCTAGGAGTATCTCATTCCAAAATCATTCATAACATTACGAAATTACCGTGTTTAGCTCTATCTCGTCGATATCGTCTCCAAAGACATACATACTCAATACCCGTGGCCCCTTCACTCTTCGCTCCAGCACCAACCCTCCGACTATTCCCCCAGCGCAACCACGCCAGCCACCCTCTAACCTTCCCCCATCCTAGAAGCCCAAATCCGTGCCTCTGGCCCCAGCTTCCGGATAACGTTCATGCCCGCCTCGCGGATATCAACATTCCGCCCGCGGAGGTGGGCTCCGCGCCGACTCATATTCTAGGATCGTGATGCGTGGCTTTTGCAGCCCCGTGGTACGAACCGCCTTGCCACAGTTTCGCCGCCCGGACTTGGCATGTACTCTCTCGCAGATCATGCGGGGTTCATCCGTTGGATACGAGGTCTTGGGCTGCCCAGAGTCTTGGGTCTGTTGGCTTCTCTATTCTCTGGGAGGGCTTTGGCTTGGCCTCTGTTGATCGTCCGTATCCTTGACAGGGGGTCTGGATTGGATGGCTCAATGGCAGGATGTCCAAGATAGAAAAGTTTCAGAGCTGCACATAATACTCCTGTCTCGTATGAGTGACGTATTTCCAGTGATATCAGGTAACCGTCATATTCTCAATCTTCATCACGTCTACCAGGAGACGCCGTGTACAGGTGACTGAGTTAGGTTGCTTCGGAATTCCAGCGCTACTACAGCAAGCATAATGTTTTTTAATACTACGTTGTAGGTGTTAAGCACTCACAAGCTCTGCTGAATTAATTTCAAAACTCGTCCATGTTGAATGGTTGGCAATGTGCATGTTATGATACACGCCTAACAATGAGCAGAGCAGACACAATCAATCAACCAAAACCACAGCCTGAAGCTGAAAGCAGTGGTCCCTCTTAGCCCGGCTACGCAGCCTAGTCATAACACCTAAACCCACTAACCCGATGACCTTCAGGGAGTCCCTTGTATCCCGCACGGTCGATACCCTGGATCAGCAGTTTCCCTGGCTCACAGCCGGTCTCGTACGAGTCGCAGTGGTGGCCGGTAGGGGTACTTGCTGAGTAAACGTGGTCGTTGTACTTCGTTGGGACATACACACAATCTCCGTGCGGAGCGGGCACGTCGATGCAATCGCCGAAGTCTCTATTATAGCACATCCGAACGGACGCCGCATGGGCACTCATCAGGAGAGACGAGGCGCAGACGAGGATGCCGGTGGTGAGTTTCATGTTGGTCTGACGCAACCGGGGGTGTTAGCTTCTGTATATGGAGCTTCAAAATCTGTATATACTCGGGGGTTGCCTTACTGATAAGTCAGGGTAGAGCACAGAGAATAAAAATTTCTTTTGAGTTGCTGGTGTGAATGTCTTCTGTCAGGTCCTTTCTGTGGGAGGGTAGGAGGGTTTTATATGTCGAGCCAGTCCATATAATCCTGCTTCTGCGATGCAGTTACTAAAGACAGGACGACGTTGCAATATACGACCCCTGTATACGAGATGCTACAATACATTTACTTGGCAATCTCGGTCACCTTTGACAAAAGTATGTGATCGCCGCGAACAACTCGACCGCCAAGGGCTGGAGAGTGCTGTCCTCGTATATGGCCACCAATAACAAGAACACATAAGCCAGACAGGCAATCATCGTGGGATTGACTGAATCATCGAACAGCCTCCTACAGAACTCTCTCTTATACTTCAGTCCGTGATCGCGAGATACCACCACAAACAGGATAGCGTAGAAGATTTCACAGCCTGGCACACAATGGCAATTGATACCACATCACATACAAGGCCAATCTCTTAAGCGTTCCTGGCCTCCCTCGGCGCAGAAACAGCCTCCACATTGTTCCCTTCCATGTCAATTGCAAAGGCCGCGTAGTAAGGATACCGGCTCATCTCCTCCCTGATTCCAGGATCGCCATTCCCCTGCGCTCCGTTTTCTCTATAAACCACACTTAGCAGAATGCTTAAAGGGAGAAAGTGATAGATAGATGAAACCTCACAGTGCAACACGATGAAACTCATCAACAGCCGCCCAATCTATACATCAATACAGATCAGCATGGAATTCGAACAAAGTATTTGTAGAATAACAAACCCGGTGCATCAAATGCAACATGAACAGGCATAGTCTGCTTTCCCTCCGGCAACGCCTTCAGCCAGAAATAGGGATAGTCGCTTCCAAATCCGATGAGCGTGCTGTTGTGGGCGCAGATAAGCTCCTTGTACCCAACCGGAGCGAGGACCTTGCTATAGAAAGTGCGCAGGGTAGCCATGTTTCTGGCCGTCACCCATAGGAAGAAATGGTTGATCGTCATGTTTAGATTGATTGTTTGAATTGAAAGTCCAGAGTGATACATTGTATAGTATTTATATTTGTATCCACCCCGGACTTCAGGCTCACACTATTCCCTGAACGGAATGGTGGCGTATTATTGGAATGTCAACCCGGAGTTCCGGGCTCAATATCAACCTCCTCCTCCCCCCGTATGCATCAATCCTGCCCAGATACACTCAAATTTATCAAAATATGGAGTCTACAACTGCAGACAGCAGGACGCGGTGCCGGTTTTGTTCCGCTACATTCAGTCATCGTGAGACCCATAATCCCCATCTACAAGGCACTCTCTTATGAGTATAGGCTCCTCACTTATACGTCACCTCCGAAGGAATTGTAATCAACCACGGCCCCATAGCATACGGCGCAAGTCCTGTAGCAGGTGTGTTGCAGACAAGGCGCGGTGTAATCTTAAGCGCCCTAGCTGCTCGCGATGCTCTACACGGCAGATCATTTGCCAGTATCCGGCCTCGTCTCCAGATTCATCCGATCCTCCACCAGAGAGTACTTCAGCACTACAGACTGCCGATCCGTCTAGCATGATTGAGGCCCTGCTGGCTGATCCTACGTCTTGGGACATGCTTGACACCGAGGCCTTCCTGTCCCTACCTTCCGACTCGGCTTTGGTTCCCACTGACAGTGCCGGAGTATATCCACCAGAGTTGATGAATGAGATCTCCAGCTCGCTACCATTACCCAAGTCTACTGCAGAATCACCCGCAGTAGCACTAGCAAACCACAGCATGGAGTTCATTTTCCGCATTCTTCGATCGTGGCCTCGAATGCTTGCTGAGGGCTTCCAGACGCCCCCATTCATCCACCACAGCCACGTCGCAGATACTAAATCTCTGCCCCAACCCCTCGCCAAGTGCTTCACACTCGTAAGGACATGGCAAGGACAATGCAAAGGCGCCGAAGACATGGTCCACCAGCTGGTCATGACCGAAGTGAACGGCCTCCTAACCAAGGTACGAACTCCATCCGACTCGACAGACCTTAACTGACGACTACCTAGCTCGACGACCTCGACGAACCCTCCCTCCTCACAACCCTCCAAGCAGTCCTAATCTACCTGATCATCCTCCTCTTCCCCAGCTCAACCTCCCAGCCAACCCTCCCCCCAGCCCCTCTCCTCCGCAAAGTGCAAGACCTAGGCACCCACGCCGCCAACACAGGCCTCTTCCTCCAAGAAGAAAGAGAAGCAATGCGCCCCTCCTGGTCCACCTGGATCCACGTAACCTCCAAGCGCCGCGCCGTTCTCTCGCTCTACCTCCTCCGCTGGGCACTATCCGTATTCCACAACTCGCCGCTGCTAGACTGCCGCGAGGTCGGGTTCATGCCTGCGCCCGCGGCAAAGACTCTATGGCAAGCCCAGTCCGAGCTGGAGTGGAATTCCTTGTATATTCGCTGGCTTGCCAGGTGGGACGGGCATGGGTATCTCCAGGGAGAATTTGATCGGATTCGCCCGGGGATTCGCATGGAGGATAGAGCGGAGAAGTGGCTGGAGGAGGCGGATGAGTTTGGGCTGATTATGATGTCTATCGGTGGGTTTATTAGTCTTTTTCGTGGATCGTATACTGACTTTGCTGTAGTAAATGCGACAGAATGCCCTGCGCCGACATTTGCGGTCGATCTAATGGATTAGGGCTGTACTCTGTTCAACTGGCCTTTTTAATTTATTGAAGGCAATAATCTAACAATGGCCCTCCAAATCCCCACCAAGCCCCAGACCCCTCGCACTAGGGTCCACAAGGAGAAGGCGCAATTTAGCACAATTGCAGTTCGAGTCCGATGTCTTGTCCTTGACCAGCATGATACAGCCGATGAATTCGTTTCGTTCGGCGACCCAGCACCGTTCGGATTTGGGGTCGTGCGTGGCCATGAATCCAGCTGTGATTTCTTCGGCGATTGGTGCGGCGAGACGTTTGTCGAAGTTGTGTTCTTTGCTGTAGACGTTTCCCTGGTGTTGGATGATTTTTGTCATGTCGGTGGGCGAGATGGTATGCCGGAGGGTATATGGTGTGGCCATTTTTCAGAGTTGCAGATTGTAGATTAGATATTTGGCAAATTTGCAACAATCACGATAGAGTAACGACAGGAAGGTAGATATTTATATCTGACTCATTCAGAGCCGGCCAAATCACCCCGGTCAGGCTATCTCATTGGCAAATTCTGGTGGACACACTACGGCCAACGTTAAAAAACGCCGACACTTCCACATTCCTCCTGCTTCCACCGATAACCGGAATGCAGGCCCAGAACTCAGACGATGACTCCCAAGGCGTATTCAGGCGAGCTGGGGGCACGAGGATATCTAGAAATTCTGCAAAGAAAAGACCTATAGCGTTCGCCCGGCCGTTTTTCTGCTGCTTGTGTCCATTCTGATCCATCCCAGGGGGTCTTTATTCTGCTATGAGTAGTTGTGCGGCGCCGTGGGTTAAGGGACGGGTGGATGATGAGGATAGATTATGGCGTTTGAGTGAAGAGTTCATAAAGCGAAAGCTCCATAGACACTCATGCAGAGTGATATTAATTGCTATAGCTAGCTACATCCTGATCAGCTGTTCTAGCTAATAATATCATATTGAAATCACATTCTCCTACGGAATAACGTAACCATCCTCGCGGCCTGTGACTCCGCCAAGTCAGCGTCTATAGCGGTCTGGATCCCACAAAGTGCCAGGATAAGACAAGTTGAGCCTGCCTCCCGATTTATATCGCCACAATAAACAAGATGCCCCTGGCCAACTCTCGCCGCAGCAATGGGAGTCTGTTCCATAACCAGTTCCTGTGCTGGAAACCCAAGAAAACCCGGTCTCGCGGCCTCGATGGGAACATACACCCTTTTCCGGACTCTAGCATTCTTCACAAGGGTGGCGTTCATGCTATACGCCTCGTGTAACATTGACACTGCAGTTCCCTCGGGCACTTCGGCAAACGGGTTAAGCCGGAAATTCCAACGACAACACTCACCATCCGACCAAGAAAGGCCAAACTCGTGGAAGAAATTTTCGATGCCCGAGGATGCGAAGCGAGGGAAATGCAGGCCCACTATGACAAGGCCGCCTTGATGAACGTATTCCTTGACTTTGTCCGGCACTGCCATGTTTTCGACGTTGCAGGACTCGGCCAGAGCTTCATCTGTGATGATGATTGCTTTGAAGGTGTTCTCGGCCATTTCTCGGAGGGCAGCTGTTGGGTGTTTAGCGCGCTTGATGTGGGCAGCTTCGTATAGTCTGCTGAGGAGCGTGTGGTACAATACGTCGAGGTAGTCCCGGTGTGCGAGGCTGAGGAGGAGAATCTGGGGCTTGTCATCTGAGGTCATTGTTGTTGAAGTCGATGAGGAAATGGGGTTGCAGTCTATGTTTCTGATAAATATAAAGTGTGTTGGGAGTTCTGATACATATGTAATTGAAACGATTGCCTTTAGTGAATCTAGTGATTAACAGATACTTGTTGACAGGAAATTCTGGCAAGACAGTCCAATATAATATGTCTGGGACCCTTCGCTCCTTCCACTGCACGCGCAACTTGGCCGTGGTGGTCCTTCTGGTTCTCGAACTAGACTATGGTTAAGCAGGACGGTTCAATCTATTCAGTAAACGAAGCTTGGATTCTATTTGTTGCACATATCCAACTATGCTGCTTTGAATAGGGGCATCCATTAATATCATCTGCCCCCGCCTTCAGCAAGCAACAGTCACTGCTTCATGACTACAATACATCAATAGAGACCATTGTGATACTGGAAATATTCCAGGTATCTCACAGCAGGTCAGTTCTTCGCATCATGCGCGTATTCCTTCAATTCCAACACCAATTGCTGGGTCTGTTCACGGGGCGAGTCGCGCAGAACTGCATTTAACATCATATCAAGATGTATGAGAGAATCCGAGCAATCCAGAAGGAACTTGGGGTCTTCCACATGTTCGAGCAGAAATTTCGCGCCGCGGTCCAGGAATGCTTTGAGGGCTACCCGACACCGCAGGTTGACCATACTCATCACGGCGAAGCGGTTGGTTTGCGGCGTGATCTTCAAATTGACGCCGTATATCTCCAGCACTGCAAGGACGCTCTCTGCATTATGGTAGTCTCGGCTGCATCGGAACACGCCATCGAGTATCTCGTACTGATCGATGGCGCAGAATGCTGTTGGAATCAGGCCTATATTCAAAAGCCACATCATCGAATCAATACGCTTGTGAAACAAACAAGTCATCAGGAGAGACGTTGCCGAATAATCCTTATCGTTCTTACTTTTCATCTGGGTTTCTCTCAATAAAGCGCCGTTGTTGTACAGAAACTCTAGCATCTGTTGCCCTCCCTCTATCGCCGGTCGTAGCACATTGAAGACCAGGTTTGCGAGCGACACGCCTCTATCCAGCATAACCGGCAGTTCGGATACTCGACCTTTACTAACTGCCTCTTTCAATATATCCAAGAGGTCGTAGCCGCTAGGTATGCTGGCGCCCCGCTCCAGGAGGAGTCTAAACAGATCCTCATGGCCCATTGCAGCCTCTAGGGCTAGAGTCTGACGGGAAGAGTTGCTCCTGCAATTAGGATCAGCGCCAGCATCTAGCATCAATCTCGTCATCGACATGCTGCGACGTTTTAGGGCTTGGATTAGAGCTTGCGGGTGAGGGTTTGCGCCATGACGGAGCAGCAACTTCACCATATCTCCCTGACCATTCCTTGCAGCGCACACGAGCGGCGAGTTCCTATTATCTGGTTCTCCGCACAGTCCTTCGATGGAGACTCCGCCCTGAAGAAGTTTACGCACAATCGCCTCCGAGCCCGTCGAAGCAGCCATGTGGAGCAGGTTTAATCCTGTCACCCTGTCTTCTAGCGCTTGTGTAATATCGACGTATTCCAGCAGCACCCGTGCAGTATTAAACCTGCCGCTCGAAATAGCTAGCTGCAGCGGTCTGGTGAGATCTACACCTGGTAGTCCAGAACCGGCACCGTACTCCAGCAAGCGTCGGACTGTTTCAGGATCGCTGCAGTATCCCAGGCCATAGACCTCGCTTGCCGAACCGAACAAAGCGCTTCGATCAGCTTCATGGTCAAGAAGGTATTGGATAATCTCAGGGTTACAGCCATGGGAAGATCGAATAGCGCATTGAAGTAGATGAGATAGCGAAACGGAGTCAGGAACTGTAGACTGGCGAACGCGCCGTATCAGCAGCCTAGCCACAGACACGTTCTTCCACACACCCCGGAAGTGTGCCAATTCCGTTTTATTGTGTAGGACTGGGGCCGCTCCATGTTCTAGTAGCAACCGAATAACGGGTTCATGCCGACAATTCATTGCATGCCAAAGCGCGAAGTCCAGATATCGAGGAAAGGGAAGCGGCCATCCGCGTGAAGCGTGTAACTGTTTTCCAGCGTCGAGAAATAGCGTCATGATCTCTAAACTCCCACGTTTAGCAGCAGCTGACAAGAGTCTCGTCCATGTACGTTCGTCAAAGTCATTCGACTTCAAGACAAGCAGCTTCCTTACGAGCGAGTTGATGCCATACTTAAGACCAAAGAGAAATGCTTCGGTGGCCGAGCACTGCTTCGTGAATCGGTATAGGTAAGGGCTGAGAGTCTCGTAGAGGCGCGAGTTGGCGAGAGTAAGCGATTTGACGTTCCAGGAATACTCGAATTCGTCGGCGATGCAATAGAGGATTTCGACGGGGAGTTCGTGGAGGCGCATTGCGACGGCTGCAGATATTCCAGTTGAATTGGGAATTGTAAGAGTGTCAAGGTTGGGATATTTGAAATAATACTCCTTGATCATTTTACACCTGATCATTTTATGCCAGTGAATGGGCTTCACTGGTGGCTGGAATGCCTTGATGGATGTGAGCTGTTAATGTCAGTCACACCGTAATATTTTCAATTAATTCGCATTTAGTGACCTGAGTAGTGAATACAATAAACAGGAAAGCCCGTGGTGTCTTATATTAACAGCCGGTTTGGATAATAAGTACTACTGTAGGTGAACATTTACCACAGCTCCAGTCAAGAATAGCATCTATTAATGACAGTCTTCAATTAGTTCCTATAAATAAGATATCCTCAAATCATTGCCATCTTTGGAATTAACTAGTAGTGTATAGATTAATGACTTCTAACAGTGTGAAGTACACAGGTAACCAATAAGACTAATATCTATTAGACTCAGGCACAAGGTCTGAGTTCACTATTTACACAGGATTTGGGTGGCCCTGAAAACTCTGCTCTCTTCCTAATACTTCAATCTAAATGCAATTATACCATACAGACACCCAACCGCTCTATACTTATGCAATGTACATAAACATTATCATCATAACATCTATACAATCCCTACACCGGCGAATATTCCGGATTATTCTCCGACTCTCGATGAACAATAACATTCGTCCGAATCTCCAACGGGCTACTTCTCCCTGCAGTCGATCCCGATATCTCTTTCTGGAGGGGCATAGCAGCAGGCTCAAACTCCCCCGCAGACCCCTCCGAGCCGCGCCAGATATGCGTCTCCATATGGCTCTGTAAAGACGCGAACTGCGTTCCATTATTCCAGTTTGAAGTGCCGTCGAAAATAGGATTGAACTTGACACAATCACGCGGTTGGTCGTGTTCTGATGCCTGCCGGTTCTGGCGATATAGGGTTATGTACTTGCTTAGTGTGGGCAGACAAGCGCAGATAAGACCGATTCCTCCTTCGGCATTGCTAAGTAAATTATTAGCAGTGCATCTTGGGAAAAAAGTAAAAGGATAGGCTTACCCAGATAGCAGCACTCTCATGAAAAAAACCGACCTGTCAGGAGTACTCCCATCCACAATCAACAGCACCAGCCGATAGAGGCTAAACCCCACCGCAATCCCGCCGAGCCCAAGCAGCGAAACGACCTTGATCTTAACCCGCATGCGCATCTGCAAAGGCCAGGTGAAAACAACCGGGAGCACGAGGATCGCAATATCGGAAATCACACTGATCAGGGAGTCTGCGATTAACACTGCCGGCCTGTCGAGACATGTCCCGCTCCCGTCTGGTCCGGTCGTCTTGGTCCAGTACGCTGAGACGGGCATGCAGATGAATGCTTTTACAAACAGGATGATGAGATAGTACACGACGTTGAGGGCTAGAATGATGTAGACGGCTAGGGCTCCGCGAAGTGGTCTGTAGATTTTGGCTAGGACGAGGAGGAGCGTTACTTTGACTGTCATGGCTAGCGGTGCGTAGATGATTGTTGATGCGTAGGATATCTTGGCTGTCAGTTGGAGCTTTGATAAGAAGAAGTAGAACGCACTTTGAAGGTGGTGTGGATCTCATCTTGACTCAAGTAGACCATGTTGTCCGCGCCCCCAGCGAAGCCGTCTGCGGCTGATGTCAATAAAAGCCTTGAAGTACTGATTGAGGGTGCGTGCATACACATTATACAACAGGTACAATAGCCCATGAATAAGAGCTATTCCAGTGAGAAGCCAGCCCGAAGAAATTGGAGGATTCCTTACCCAGGCAAGAAAACAGGTCACTATCTAGTAAGCATAGTCCAGTCCAAAGCTCGCTGAACACATACCATCTTCCACGCTAAACGGCTGATACAGCCGTTTCCGGATAATCAGCCTCAAGATCACCACCGGAGTGACAAGCGTAATGCACAGAATCTGTGTGGCGAGGTTAACCTGGAGCAAGCCGTTATCTGCCAGCCCGGTGCGGCCCTGGCGTTTGTCCGGCATGGAGAACTAGAATATATTTCGGTGAGGAGAGAAAAGCCATTCTAGTCAATTGGGATTATATTCAGATTCTACACCGCTGTGGCGGATTCAGACGCCGAGCTCGTTAATTTACCCGGGTGCTGGTCCATGGTTCTGAGCCAGTGCCCAATTGGGGCTGGATACAGCCAAGTGGTGATATCAGCGGTCGAACGGATTACACGTGGGATTAGCCTAATAATTAAGCAAGGCTGCAGGTACTATTGGGTCGTTCTAGGCCATTCAACTTAGAGAATATTGATTACATTTCGTATTTCCTTTTCTCGCCACATACAAATTAGACAATTAACAGCCATAATTGGCAAGCTGTACAATAGACAAAATACATAAATCATAGGTTCGCTCCGCTGGCACATAGGACAAGACGGTAAAATAATAACTGCATCCTCTCAGAAAGAATAGTTCGTCCATCTAAGTAAGAACCAAGAAAGAGCGCAGGTTCTCAGGAAGCGTGTAGCCGAACTTGTCGGACGCAAAGTGGGTGATCTCGTCCACGCACTGAGCATCGGCGTAGAGGTTGAATTCGATGGGTCCTTCCGGGTTACCGTCGTTGAAGTCGACGTTCTCGCCCTGGTCGCAGGAGACTGTGGTGCAGGTGCTAGAACCTTGACCTGAGAAGGTGTGGCCGCAGGCGTTGATTGTCCAGGCGCTGGCGAGGGGAGCAGCGAGGGCCGCGGCGATGATGGAGGTGATCATGGTGGTCTTCATCTTGATTGACGTTTTGTTAAAGAATTCGACTGTTGAGGGATCTTGAGGTGAGGAATTGAGAGTTGTTTGGTTTGTTGTTATGCAGAAGGGAAGGGGGAGGACGATGTTTATATATGGCCGGAAAGCAGCTTCATGCATGCGGGAACAGCTCATCAAAGCCTAATCCTCACCTTCGGGAAATGAATCGCCAGAACCCTATTATTAGCTAAATCCTTCAAGGCCGATCGAAGCCTATTATTAGTCCCTCGTAAGCAGCCTCAAAGCCTTTTGTTCACCCCCACAACTCCAACTCACAAAGCGGCCCAGAACTAGCATTGTCACCATGCCAACTTGTTGTGCTTATTCACTTCTTCGACTGGTCCATTATGCACAAGTGATACCAGTCCAGTAAGATTCTGCAGCCAAGCGTGCAGCCAAGAGTGGCTGGGAGCTCACCTGCAGCTTCGCCATGCTGCCAGATGCTGATCCGCCGATCTGACTGGCCAAGCAAATACACCGCAATGTGGGTTCCAGATTACCGAAAGACCAAGAGTAAGCCTTGAGCGGAGGCCTTGTTTAAGGCGCCCTCGCTCGGCATTAGGCCGTCTTGGTACGTCAGATAATGCAACTCGAATATCGATGTCAATCAATACCATCCGCCTCAGTTGCAGTTCTTCTCTTAGCATATCATACACTGCGAACGGATACTCGTTACAGTGGCGGAAACAGGTTTACTACAGCATCGAGGTATCCAGTACATTCCTCGGCCATGCAAGGTAACAAAGTAACGAGGTAGCATCGAGGTAGAAAATTCACCAGCATAGATCCGCCAAGTGCGCTGCACAGCAAACCGCTATCCCGGAGTAAAACCCGGCCAATGCGAGCTGGCCCATGTCTCCTCCAAGCATACGAAGGAGCGCATATACGCATCCAGATGACAAAATCGCACTCCTTCAGGATGCAGTACGGATTTACCCCGGTGGCGCGACTAACTGTCTGTAGGGGGCGCTGCACTATGACATGCAACGTCAAATGACTGAGATCATAAAGCGCCGCGGCCTACAGTACAAGTGAAGGGTAGGATCGGTATTCTGGGCAAGACAAAGGGAAATAGCAGCACCCGTGTGAAGGTTTGGAGTTGTAATAGTGTATCAGCAAGGCAGGAAAATGAATTCGTGTATTTGCAATCTTTCGAAAGCTGAGTAGTTCAATTATATATATGTAATACGATACTTGAAACAGGACGTGAAAGCTAGAAAATACCCCCAACTGCAGCAGCGAGGTGCATAACCTGCCGAACATACAAGAGATGCTGGTTAGAGGTGAAGCATTTCCTTCCAAAACTTGTAATTGTTTTATAACTGCGAAAACTTCAACTTGACTGAATTGTTGACCTGACGACAGAACGGTTCTCTAGTTCTACCTCATGTAGTCATAAAAACTCGGATTGTGCATGACTAGCCCGGCTAGCTCAATCGGTAGAGCGTGAGACTCTTAATCTCAAGGCTGCGGGTTCGAGCCCCGCGTTGGGCTTTCTTTTTTATTTTTTCTGTCCGCAGCTCGAAAAACAGCTCATCTCAAGACTCCTCAAACTTTTCTTTTCAAACAAGTGGCACATAAACGGAGTGACTTAACTCCCTCTAACTAAAGCTAGATGGCTTAGCTAAGATCTGGGACTGGAATGTTGACAGCACAATTAGAATCACATCCATCTAACTTAAGCTGTCTTTCACCGAGATGCCCAACGAGGTCCAGTTTGCTGTAACAACCTCCACTCATAGCCCTAGGCCGCAGGATGAGCTTCCTAAAAAGGCCTCTTGTGATGCCTGTCGTCGGCGAAAGGTCAAATGCGACAGAATTCAGCCATGTAGCCAGTGCACATCCTCGTTCTACGGTACATATTCCTACTCCTAAAAGAGAATGCAAGCTCATTTTGCAGACTGCACATTCTCCGAGCCAGCCCGCAAGAAGCGCAAAACGGCAACGGATGAGAAGATCGAGCTTCTCGAGCGCCGAATAAAGGCCATGGAAGAAGCGGCCCAGGCTGCGCCAGACTTACCTACTACAGCATCATCGCCTGTTTCGAGAGGCCTACCACAGGCCCAGGCAGCCCAGCCCGGTGCAAAAGTCTTTCATCCTACTGAGAAAGGAGATCTGGAGTTCACAGGCTATTCGGCTGACCGTACATTTATCGAAGGCTTCAAGCACAAGCTCGGAGACTGGGAGCTCGATGCAACACATAAACGCGTCCCTGCTGCTTTTGCAGTTCCAGGACTCTTCGATACAACTCGGGGACCGGCAGTCGATGTCGAGCTTCCACCCAAACATGTCGCCAGAAAACTAGTTGACGCGGCACTGGATGCCCAGATTCTGTTTGGCATCATCCACCGCCCGTCGTTCAATAATCTGTTCACGCTCGTCTACTCCCTTGATCGGTCTCATTACAGTTTAGAGGAATGGCGGTTCCTGGCCCTTCTATACGCCGTTCTTGCTTACGGTGGCCTGTTCATTGACGCCGCTGATGGCCAAGAGAACGATGTCCTTTCGAACTCGTCCTGTTACTACGAGAAAAGCCTACAGCTGCAAAATATCGCCGATTGCAAAGACCTTGTCTCTCTCCAGGCCATCTTCTTCAAGATCCTTTACCTCCTCGCAACCACCCGAGTCTTCACCTGCTACACCTACGTGAGTACTGCGCTATCAGTGGCATTACGGATGGGACTCCATCGAGTAGACTCCTCCACAGCCCCTCAGGATTTGATCCAGCGGGAGACCGGAAGACGAGTATTCTGGGCCGTTTGGACGCTCACCAATGAAGTTGCCGCTACCTGTGGACTTCCAGTTCTTCTCAGCAGCGAAGAGATCGACCAGGAAACCCCAATTGAGGTTAACGACTCCTATATCGAAGCGCGACAGATTCTGCCGCAGCCGGAAGGTGAATTCTGTTTGACAGCCATCGCCGCAGTGTATCGACGACTCCATAATGTTTTCCAAAAGGCAGGAAAGCACATTTACTCTGAGAACCAGACCAGTCTGCTCCAGACAGGAGGTGTAGGGAGCCACCTCGTGAGCATGAGTAAATTAAAAGGAATTGAAAAACAGCTTCACCAATGGGTTCGACAGTTACCCGACCATCTTGTTCTAGGCAATGGACCCGACGACCCTGAACTTGCCGCGTAAGTCAACATATTACGGCGGGAGAGGCAAATCTAATAAATAATTTCAGAGCCCGGTTTAACCTCTGCATATTATACGCACACGCACAGCTCTACATATACCGCCCCTTTCTCCGACAATTCATGATGCACACAGGAAATCCAGACCAGGCAGATAGCACAAGCTCGAGATGGCTCGCGACGATATGCATACAGGCATGCGAGAACATCATCATCCTATGCGAAGACATGTATAAACGGGGCTTACTAGCCGGCGGGAACTGGTTTACGACTCGTGCATTATTCAGCTCGACCCTGACTCTCTTCTACGTCGCCCTATCATCCAAAGACCCCGGGTTGCTTCAGACAGGATCGATTTGCACGCGTTTGGCACTGGGTAGGAAAGTCTCGGACAGTCTTGCGAAGCGCAGTGGCCTTGCCCATCGGTGGAAAGTCATGATGACGGTATGTTTGTTCTTCGTTTCCTATGCATTTGCGGTACTGAATCTATCTAGGTTATGATCGCAACCCTCCCAAGCAGTGCTCGTCATATACAAGAGAAGCTCCTCAGCTTAGACAGTATGATGCCGGACCTGACCTTATACAAAGATCAATCTCAACCGGATGATGTTTACACAACCTCTTTAGGAGCGTCGGCTCTAAATCTCCTAGGCAGCGACAGTTCAACCGCCGATAAAGTCAAATGGCTGGCACCCCATCATCTCGAAGCCCTTGGCCTTGGCTGTCCTGAACATGAAGACTGCCAGTCTCCTTCGTGTAGGCTGGATCTAGAATCAGCTCGCGATAATATAGGCCTCACTGATGTCCCTCAACTTGATAACAATATCGGAGACTACTTTCTGGGGAGCAATGTGCCCGGAGCCAGCGATGAGCCAGTTAGTATGCCACTGGAAAGCGAAGTGGGATTTGGAGATCTCGACGAGTTTCTGGATCTTCAGAACTGGCTATAGTCGAGTATCGACTGTTACTCCGTTAACTCCGTATATAATTGCCAAGACAATATCCACGCTAACCGAAAACGCGGACTTGAGTCTCCTGAAGGCCGAGAGAGCCAATCAGAAACGGCAACGCTAACCACATTCACGGGGGATTTGCCCCGAAAGATTTCTATACAAAGCTCAAATATTGCTGCTCTTTCGAACATCTCGCTGTCTTTGAATCTACCTTCAAGATGGCTGCTAATGACGACAAAAAAGGAAATGGACAAAGCAACGAGGTATGCCATGAATCGCTCTCTGGTCAAGAACTCACTGACTGGTAAAGCAATCGCTCTTTATGGACCTCCCCAGAGGAATAGTCGGCTGGGAAGATGATAAGGATCCTCAAAATCCAAGGTATGAACGGTTATTTGATACCGTATTGCCAGTCTAACTATCCAGGAACTACCCACCTTCTCGGAAATGGTTTCTTCTAGGTATCGTCAGTGTCGTCACTTTAATCAGGTATGAATCTTTATATACTGGAGCCGGCATGGTAATGATTGTATCAGCCCATTTGCATCTACTATCTTTGCCCCTGCTGCTGGATATGCTGCACGCGAACTCGGCAACACCTCGTCTATATTAAGCACCCTAGCCGTCACATCCTATCTGTTTGGTTACGCCGTAAGCATGCCGTACTCTTCTTTCTGAATGTCATTGACAAGTCGATAGGTGGGACCTCTATTCTTATCACCCTTAAGCGAGCTCTATGGTCGTAGAATCGTCCTGAATACGGCAACGACGCTGTTTGTTCTATTTCAGATTGGATGTGCGCTTTCACCCAACATCGCCGCCCTGATTGTCTTTAGAACCATCACTGGGATGGGCGGGTCTGCGTGTCTGACAATTGGTGGCGGAGTTATATCAGACCTCTTTGCGCCTGAGCAACGAGGGCTTGCCATGTCGATTTTCTCGTTGGGTCCACTGCTTGGACCTGTCATTGGGCCTATTTGCGGTGCCTTTATTGCACAGGATGTTGGATGGCGATGGGTTAGTATAAGTACTGCCGGTCATTGTTAATACTAACTTGTATAGATATTTTGGGTTCTCACTATTACAGCAGGCACTTTCACCACCTTCGTTGTCATTTTCAACCGCGAGACCAACCCAGTGATCCTAATGGACCGCAAGACACGCAAGTTGCAAAAGGAACTAGACAGACCCGAACTCAGAAGCTGCTACGACAAGAAAGACCAAGAACCGATCAAAACCCCCAGAGCAGCCCTCAACTTCCTCCTGCACCGTCTAGCAACCCCTATCCAACTCCTCATCCACTCCCCCATCGTCACCCTTATCGCCTTCTACGTGGCCGTCATCTACGGCTGCCTCTACCTGCTCTTCACAACAGTCACCACCGTCTTCGAAGACACATACAACTGGCCCCTCTCCACCAGCGGCCTCGCCAACATCGGCCTCGGCCTCGGCTTCCTTACCGGCCAGATCATCTTCGGCCTCACAAGCGATAGAGTCCTGAAACGCCTCAAAGCACGCAACAACAACACCCTCACCCCAGAGATGCGGCTGCCACTGGCCATCCCCTTCTCCTTCCTAGTTCCCATATCATTCTTCTGGTACGGCTGGTCCATCCAAAGACCTACGCACTGGATCGTGCCCATTATCGGCCTCGCCCCCTTTGCCGCTGGCATGATTGGGATATTCAGCACGCTGCAGACTTATGTCATTGACTGCTATTCGCGGTATGCGGCGTCGGGCATCGCGGCGATTACGGTTATGCGCTCGACTTTTGGCGCCCTGCTCCCGCTTGCTGGGCCTTATATGTACCGTGCTCTTGGGTATGGGTGGGGCAATACACTGTTGGGTTTGGTTGCGCTGCTTCTTGTGCCTATGCCGGTTATATTTTATCGGTTTGGGGCTGTTCTTAGGGAACGTGCTAGAAAGGAATTCTAATAGCGGTTTCGGGGTGCGTATTATCAGAGTAGAGACTTCAGAGTTATATCCTTTGTTTATTTAGTATTTGTTAGGCCTGAGATATTTTGCTATCTCTAAGAGACTTGTTCTAGATCTCATTCTTTTTCTCCGATCGTAACCAAACTCGGTCTCTAGAAAATAAAACACATTGGCTTCTGTGGCTTGGCGCTCCAAAAGGAGCGGGCGGGCGATCAGATACTGATTGTAAAAGTGCTTAGCACTAAACGTTCTGCGATATAAGTGAGCAATCATCTGCCAGTCCTTTCGCTCTGCATAGAAGTGGCGCACGACGGACTTGATCTGCCGAGCTATCTCACGGTGAACGTCAGCGCTATCGTCATCACCGTGTTGATATTTGGGTGGAAGACGAAGAGAGTCTGCGTGCAAGTCTTCTACAAACTTGCCAGCGAAAAGATTGGTCGCAAGCTGCCATTTCTCGTTATCAAGCGCAGTATCAAACAGTTCTTTGCCAATCGTCTTGTCGTCGAATAACCTGAGCACGTTTTGGCGCGGTAGAATGGGTGTAGGCTCCTCAGAATCTTCCAATACATAATGTAAAAGAGATTGGAGGTGAGAGGATGGAGTCTGCTTATTCGCTTCAACAGCGTGGTCAAGCAGCACTGTCATCAATGGCAGGTCTTGGTACTGAACTGCGATGGAGAACGGCGTTTGATGGGCTTTGTCTGCTGCTAAGATGTTGGCACCTCTGTAGAGGAGATATTCACATATGCTGTCCCTTTTCTCAGAATGAAGATTGCTCGTCGATTGTATTCGGTTTGATTTACAGGCCGAGATTAGAGGCGTGTTTCCCTCCAAATCGAGGCTCTCGAGGTCGAATCCGTGGGATAAAAGGACTTCTACAAGGTCCACTCTGCATGCCTCAGCTGCGTAATGTACAGCAACTGTCGCGTCTATATGACCGATTTCTTCATTCCTAGACAGCATAGGGCATAAAAACTGCAAATAGACCGACAATGTTGCTGGTTCGCCATGTGCTGCGGCATGGAATAGTGCTTCGATGAGAGAAGCATGAGACAAGGAATGAGTTGCAGGATGATTCAAGAATTGCTTCAAGACGGAAGCGTCATTCGAGGCGAGTGCAATAAGGAAGGGAGACAATTTTGAAAAGTCTGGTGAGAACGGATTTGCTCCGTGTTGAAAAAGGATATGTGCCAGGCCGTACTGCTCACTGTTTAAAGCTAAATGGAGGGCTGTCTGTAGGTGAAAGTCCTGCGCATCAACATGTGCGCCGGCTTCGAGAAGGACTTTAGCTGCTCTGGGATGTCTTCCTTTTGTCGCAGAGTGTAAAGCGGTGCTTCTTCCATAATCAGTGAGATTGACCTCTGCGCCACACTGAATAAGTGATCGTAAAACGTCCTCGTTCCCCTTATATGCTGCGACGTGGACTGCAGTCACGCCTGTCGAATCTCGCTGGTTGAGAGAAGCACCGCGGGAGTGTAGTAATTGCACCATGGTATCAGTTTTGCAGGCATGCAAAGCCGTTCTGCCCAATCCATCTATACTATCTAGAGAAGCCCCTTGGTCAAGTAGCAGCTCTAGCAGCCAAGTTGAGCTGCCCATAGCAGCAATGTGAATGGGCTTGAACGATGACGCATCGGGGAGATCCACCGCCGTTGGATCGAGTCGCAGAATGTAGAGAATGATCTTTCTAAGCTCCTCGGACTCTCGGTCAGAGAATGCCTGCGTTGCTAGGTGTAGTGGATATGTGTAGAGACTCCGATGCTGGGGGGCTTTGATCTTCATCCTGGCAAGTTCAGGACAGTTGGTTAGTAGAGCCTCCAGGGCATCGATATCTTCCATGTCGATTGCCTGGCTAACACCAGTCCTACCATCCGGATCCTGCTGCTGCACTATTGGAGAAATTGACAACACAGTTTCTCGTAAACTATCCAGATAGCGACTTCCATGTATTGCCAATCGCTCAGCATTGGTCAGGGGCGACAACACACACGCGAGAGGGAGGCTTCTCAAATGCTGGTTAGAGCAGACAATGTCCATCGTTACACACCGGCTGGGAAAAGCCGAGTGCCATAGGAGGTCGAAGATCCCGGGAATATTATATTTGACAGCCATATGTAGTGGCGTGAAATCCGCCATTAAATGGTCCTGGTCCTCACTCGGCGAGAAGGCTGGGATCAGGGGGTTGGCCCCGAGCTGGAGAAGGGCCTTGACTGCTGCAATATTCCCCGATGAAACAGCAATCGCCAGCGGAGTTCCCTGCACTTTAAAAGGCCACTGTGAGTGCAGGGGAGTTTCTTCCGCAGCAGGCATGCTCCGGTCTAGGGCTCCTTCTTTGAAATTGTCTCTGCATACCTCTTGCAGTAGCTGGACAAGCCAGTCAATCTGCGTGCCTGAGAAACAGAACAACCAATAGAGAGGGACAGAATTATCGAAGGACTCTGTTGAGCTCCAGTATCGCATCAAAAGCTCCACTATGTCCAAGTTCCCGCAGCGAGCGGCGGTGTTAAGGAGGGATTCCTTGCTAATGTTCATACCAGGACTTCTTTCAGGCGCTGTAGACAACATATCCTCCAGCAGTTTGAGATCATTGTGACGGATTGCAAACTCGAGAATATTGTAACGAACTTGCCGTCTATGAGTCCGCACTGTGGCCGCGGTGATATCACCATATTCCGCATATGTCGTCTGTAGATCCACCAGTCCATTCTTGAAGGACATATAATCAGGATAATTGACTATAGCTTGACCAAAGTGCACATCAACACTAGAAGACGCACTCAACTGGCTAGTAATACGGAACCCCAAAGCGAGAGACTCTGCATATTTATAAGATGGCCCTGAATTTTCGCCCTTCTTCTGCAAGAGTCCTGACTCTATTTGCGGGCCGAAAGTTTGAGTCAGTACGTGGCGTGCACTGCTTGCGTGTCGAAGGAAGACGGCGGCCTTGTCATGATCCCTCGGTGTTCCAAATGCATTTATATAGCACAACATGGTGTGGAACGCAGCTTCCGTTGCACTGAGGGACGGGTGATCCCTCGTGGCCTCTGTTTCCAAGTCGTGTAGCAGTACCTGCTGATGCGCCCAAGGTATATGCATGTTATTATGCCCGGTAAATATGCTGTATTTCATCTCGCTGGTCATGGCAAGAGAAGCCAGTTCTGACTGCAGAAAGGAGCCCCCGGCAGCCTTTTTCCAGGTGTTCATAACTGGAAGTCGACTTAGGTCCGATAGTCTCTGACAGGGATCAATTTGTAAGGTGTGCTTGAACAATGCGAGGAGAATCTTCCTTTCGAACCATATTTCAGGACTCCCTATTCCCTGGACGAATGATTGAGCAAGGCCTTGGAGGTGACCAGGATCAAATAGCCCAAATATACGCTCGTCATCCGCCTCAGGAGCTGGCTTATTGTCTGGTTCCAAGGGACTGCCAGAATTCGTGGATGAAGTAGGGGACAATGATGGTTGACAGTAGGCCGGATTCTCCCTCCACGACTTTTGAAAATATATTTGGCCATCCGCTAGTATTTCCCATACACATAGCCCAAATGCCCAGATATCACACTTGTGGAGCTGCTCAACTGGGATGGGCTGGCTTCGTTGATGGCGTACTTCAGGCGCGTTATATCTGCACAGAAACTTCAGCTTATATCAGGGAAGACTACAATGTACTGCCAACCTACAGCTCCGTACCAAAATAATGAGCCGTCGCTTCGGACTCTGGGCTGAGAATGATGGAATGGCCAAAATCCGACACCTTGGCAACTGCCCCGGATGGACGGTCAAGAGAGGGAACAACCAAGACGTTGTCGATCTTGAGGTCCCCGTGAACTATGCCAGACTTGTGAAGGGCCATCAGCCCAGCTGCAATATCTCCAGCAACAATCTGCTTCGCTTTGAAACTCCTTTCTGCCTCTTTCAAGTGGTTCCGCAGGGAGCCTCCCCGAGCAAGCTCCACCGTTATGAAAGGCAAGAGTCGCTGTTCCTCAAATACCCAGCCGTATCCCAGCAGGCTAACAATATTCGGGTGATGGGCAAGAGGCGGATGGTGCATGATGTTGATTTCTCGCAGTACTGCTTGCAGGCGTCGCTGAAATGCGGTCCGGTTGGCGTTGGCCATGTCTTCGTGAAATCGGATACGCTTGACGGCAATGACATTGCCATCGAATTTGCTCTCACAGACAGAAAACGTTTCTCCTACACCAACTGTCCGGATCTCTTCTATGCGATCGGCTGGGAACTGCTTGAGCTTCATGCTTTGGACCGCGGTGAGCAGACTTCCCAGATTTTCAATCATGCCCGTATCGAGGTTTTTGCTGAAGCGTAGACCGTCGACAGTCGACACTCGAGTCCTCGAAATTGACGCTGTCCATGATAGCGTGTCGTGGCCTTGTGCTGGCCGCTTTATTTCTACACAGTCGCGTCGAGGTCAGCAGCATATAAAAAATGAACTCCGTCCACGCACTTATCCATTCGTCGTCCAGCGGACTGTCCGCCATGGCTTCCTCGGTGGCTCTGAAGGTGAAGTTGCGGAATACGAGATCCTCCGAGAGATCTTCAATATCTTACCTCATCTTCTGGCGTCTAATCATGGATGTGTCCAATGGGGCGAAGGCATAGAGCGCCCTCTCTCAGCCCCGCTGCTGTCAAGAGCCAGCCTCGCGCCCGCATTACAATGCGAATTTCCGTCTCTGAGCCATGGATCCTTTGTCTCTAGCAGGTTTGACCATAGCTGTGGTTGATGCGTTGATTAGATACGGCGAAAGGACCGCTGAGCTTATATCAGACGCCAGGGGGTTTAACGGTGTAGGGTCCCAGAAGCAGCGTGGATGTGGCATTGCTGACACTGTTTCAGGATTCAAATGAACTTTACAACCTCGTCGTGGACGAGAACACGCAGAGCAAGCTTTTGAAGAACCTGCTTTTTTCCCAATCCTGGGTTAGTTCCCCATATTGCTATATGATTGTCAACAAACTAACTTTGGCCGTGGCCATGCGTATAGGTATATGGCGGCAAGACCTTGTTTGAACAATTCGACCCCGATGTCCAAGAACAGATCGAGCACCTCGTCCGGGACATCGAATCGATCCTCCGACAAGGCGTTGAGCTCTTGGAGCGACGATATTGTGTTCCGGACGGGTCTTCAAATGCAGCGACTCGCCAGCCTTTCACCAGCTTGCTTACTGCGTTGCCAGCCGTTTCCAGCAGTGGTCGGGCAAGCCCCTCGCTACCAGCTCTCCTACTCTGGTCCCTCCGGGACAAAAAACGGGTAGAAAGCATCCTGGGGTCGTTCAAAGACCGGAATTCCAGACTCAGGCGCAAGGTTGAGCTATGGTGCTTTGCGTCACAGCTTGGGATATCTCCAGACCATCTGAGACACCTGCAAACGGACGAGTCTTCCAGGCGACTTGGTTTCGATAAGGACGCCACTATTCGCCTGGCTCAGCAATGTACAGAGGGAGGTGGAGGAGAGCATACTCCTCTTGAATTACCGCCGTCGTGGGACTCCTACCTCAAAGAGATCGCCCCAGAGGAGAACCAGGGGCTTTTCACCATCGTCACCAAAGATTCCCGAGTTTACGTGCAGGAGAATCACCGAGTCGCTGCGCAAGTACTTGCAAATGGCTCTGGAACCGGAGTATCTCGCCTTGATGCACGTACAAGGGGCAGGATTGAATCTCTCGCAAGATTGCTACACCAACCAAAAGAACAAATCTTCCGCATCCTTCCCTGTGTCGGATGGAGGGAACTACCTGACAGGAACTATATTGCGTTTGTCTTCGAGCTCTCGAGCCCTCTCGGGTCCCCAGCCAGTCTCCAACGGATTCTTTTCGAGTCCAAGCTGGTTCCGTCCTTGGGAGACAAGTTCCAACTGGCACTCGGACTCTGTCAATGCATCGCGCAGATCCATATGGTGCAATGGGTACGTATCGCCGTCTGACAGATATCTGACTTGTATCTATTGTATACTAATCATCATCGTCTACAGGTCCACGAAAGCTTCCGAAGCGACAACATCCTCCTCCTCCCCCACCGCATCAAGGACGACGACTCGAAAGAGCGCCTCGACATCAACTACCACGAGCCCTGGGTCTTAGGCTTCGAATTCAGTCGCCCCGAGCCCTTCTTCTCAAGCGGGCACTCCGACTTCGAACCAAGTCGCGATATCTACCGCCACCCAGAGCGCCAGGGCCAGCCAAGCACGCCGTTCAAGAAAATCCACGACATCTACTCCCTCGGCGTCGTCCTCTTGGAGATCGGCCTGTGGGAGCCGGCCATCAAGCTCCAGAGGAACCTATTTGCCCACGCG
The DNA here is from genome assembly GCF_001890125.1 of Aspergillus versicolor CBS 583.65. Classification (NCBI taxonomy): domain Eukaryota; kingdom Fungi; phylum Ascomycota; class Eurotiomycetes; order Eurotiales; family Aspergillaceae; genus Aspergillus; species Aspergillus versicolor. Next base: position 472,675 of record NW_024467537.1, read on the forward strand.
ACTGACTCGACAGCAGTGCGGGCGCAGCTGGTTAAACATGCCCAGAGACGTCTGGAGTCGCGTGTTGGAAAGCGGTTCAAGGAGGTCGTGCTGAAGTGTCTGAACGGGGATTTCGGCGTCGATGATGATACGAGAGAGGATATGAAATTGCAGCAGGCGTTCCGGCATCAGGTTCTCGACGTAATCGAACAGGCTGCGAATTCGGTTTAGAAGCCGGATTATAGCACGAAGGCGCCAAACGAAAGTCACCCATCTTGCCGATATGGTTTGAAATGAATCTGTCTAATGCAGGGCCTTGCTGCGTGGAGAAGCCAATTCAACCGACCATTAATTAACCCGATGTAACCCGATAGTGCTTCGTCGGTTACAGCGAGCTCAAAGTATTAACCCCGTTTTGAATATAGTGGCAGTCCCATATAAGAAACATAATCGTCAAAGTCTCCCACATAACTGGCCTTGCTACTAAATAATATTACCCCTCTGTCCTTGTATAGTTTTTCCCTTCATTATTGTGCCCCTCAGTGGACTGAATCGGTGGCTTTGGCTGAATGCCTTGTCGGGGCCTCCGGGGTTCTGGATCAGATCCACATCTCCCTCGCTAAAGTGACCCAGTGGACCAATTTTTGACATCAGCTCGGCCACATTCTGACTGCTTTGGCATCTGACAGACCGACTCGACACCCACATGTTTACCCAGTGTGTTGTGCGGCCCGAGTACCAACTGTACCAAAGGGACAACCACCAGAGCTGAGTTGAAGACAGGGCCGTGTACAAGGATATAGAACAATAATATCCACCTCTCAGATCTCCCGTTACTATATTCACACCAAGAAAAGAGCCAAGACTGTTTCGCAAGCCATTTCTGATTTCACATGCTTGTTTGGTCTAGTGGCAGGGTTCCACGCCACGATTCCCATCCTCCTTGACCCATTGTAGCCAAACTCAGCTACGAAGTACGAACTCAACGTCTCAAACATATTGCTAATGCTTCTGTTCTGAGATCCACACGGGGAGGCCGATCAGGTACCGACAGTGATACTGATACAGGTTAGCAGGAGTTCAGCGATACAACCTGGAAGTAACATGCATAAGTGGCGCACGACGGACTTGATCCTTGATCTGCCGAGCTATCTCAGTGCATGTTAGCGCTATCGAAAGTCGCCACAGTGTTGATATTGGATTTGCCGGAAGAACAGGTTTGAGTTTGGAGCAAGTCTTGTATCTACACCGGTGTAGAATACGGTGTGCAAACCTGGCAGCGAAATATTTGTCAGTGTCAGTGTCAGTGTCAGTCCTCTTAGTCTACCAAGTAGTCTACTATGCATCCACCAAGCAGTAGAAACCTATCATGATTTGGCAATTGGCACAATCTTGGCTGTCAATATCGAGAATGGGGCAGGGAACGGGGAAGACGGTGGATGGACGCCGCCCGGTGGATCGCGATGGGCCATCGAAAATCCAAAAGGATCAGGATCAGGAACAGGACCAGGAATTTCCGCAAGTGGATGGTGGAAGCGACGATCTTCATATCTTCATCGCCTTGAGAGTGAGACTAGTGTAGAAGTCTGTGTTGCCCTGTCGACAATCACATGCGGCCAACGCCGGGCGTGGATGTTTCCACGTGGATGGTGGCTCACCAATACGACTTAATTAATTAATGTATATTAATGAATAATAAGGAAATAATTAATAGTATATGAAGACAGTTGGTACAATTGACTTGTGCTATTGTACCTTCAGACAGAACCTCGTCTGGAATAACATCATGTAAATCGGGTATCAACATCATTAATTTATATACAGACCTTCCAGTCAGGAAGAATAAAGAATCAAGTAAATAGGCCGGATGGGAGAAATAATAGCTTCATTCCCCTTCCCCCCTCGGGCCCCTCTCAACCCTCACCTCCGTGGCAATATGAATCTCCTTGTTCCTATCCCCCCGCCCACGGCCATGGTTGTGGTTATGGTTATGGCCATTCCCAAGATCATCCTCATCACTATCCCTCACCCCGCCCATATCCCGATCCGCCAGGATACTCTCGGTCGAGTAATTCTTATCGCGCACACTAGGCGAGCCCACAATCCCCGTCATGGGCACGGTATTATCGTAAACCCGACTCGGCGGATTCCGCGACGACACATTATACGACGCTCCTCCTGACCTGCCAGACCGACCGAGTCCAAATGCCCCGGATTGTCCGGAGGCATCGTATGTTGGGCGTCTGCTGCGCTTGTACGAGGACATGTTGATTGCGAGGGCGCGCACGTATGGACCGTACGTTGGGACGCAGCTTATTATTACCTGCTTCTGTCAATATCATATCTATATTGTAATCCGAGTGTAATGTAGGGCAGGACGCACTCCAAGGCTAATCTCCACAATCGACCAGATGATAATCGGCTGACTATCTGTATACGTCTGCAGGTTCTTTATTGTGAAGACGCGGATGATCTGGATGATTGTGACGAAGAAGCCGAGACCGAAGAGGACTGCGAGGAAGATCTACCGTAAACATTGTTAGCATATATCAGTTCTTTATTGGGCTGGATAGAGAGAGAGATACCTTCTGCCGCAACTTCAGCTGCAAGCGCAGAAGAATCGGCAACGGGAGGGCAATGATAATAACATCGAACCCCAAACTCGTGCCCGCAAGCGCATAATATGAGGCCACGGTATTAATGCAACTCCCCGGAATCGACGGGTCCCATTGCTTCGCAACCGGATTACAGCCGAACGACAGCACAAATGTGAAAATAATCTGGTTACAGATACAAGCCACAAGGGCGAGATGGATGACGAGGCGGTACATCTTGACGAACCCGCCGATGCGCAGATACGACGCCAGCAGCGAGATCTTGAAGCCGAGCAGGGAGAGGGTGTAGATGGGCCCGCCGGCATACTGCATCTTGCTGAACGGGATGTCGTTTGCCGGGGGGAAGTAGTCAGCGTTTAGCCCTAGGCCCCAGCGGGTTTCTTAACAATTAGCATCGTATTCTCTGGCTTTATGCAAGGACTGGCTTGGAAAAGGAACGTACGAGCAACAGCAACACAGGCATACGCCATTGCAAGGGCAGCACTCAGCAGCGCAGCATAATCATCAATCCAAACAGCCTTCTTCACCCAGATGCGGATGTGGAAGCGCAGGGCCACGGCGATCAGGGCCGCACTCGCAAAGGTCATGCATACTGCAATGACACGGGCGATGTGGTTGTTTGGATCGGGTTCTTCGAGATTATGGACCCAACCCATGGCTTCGCTCCATCCAACGAAGAACTGCGAGACGGATATATAGGAGCAGCCGGGGTAGGTGAGGAGGGATGGATAAGCACTGGCAGCGTGGAGGGGGCAGGGTCGAGATGTTTTTAAGAAGTATCCGGAGAGTGGCAATGGGCGTCGAACAGTGGGACCCGACAGACGTCGTCTCGCATCAGCACGAGCAACTCAGATATCCGGAACATGAGGCCCGGACGATCTCTGTGCTATGAACCCTGCGCAGGCAGACTCCGCAGTGTGTCGAGTGCAGGGATCAAGCGCGATGTGGCTTCACAGACGCAGCGTGCAGGAGGTATTATCAAGGTCTCAGACTTCGGACTATTGCGATAGTAGGCACTAGCCACGTCAACGGGACGGGGCCATTCGAGACTGCACGCAGCCAGATGTAACAGAGCCGGCAATAAAGTTTGACGGGCCAGTCCAAGATCTGCTGGCGACTGACGACCGAGTCCAGAGAGTCGTACTAGCAGTACCAGAGAGAGACGCAGTGGAGACGGTGGAGACCCATGTCCATGTCACTCTCTCCAATTTCCCAAAGGTTCGCTTAGCCTGCGTCATGTCGTCGAATTCTCCAGCTCGTAAACTGCTAAACGAGTGCCACTCTTGCCCTCGATCGGTCTTAATCAAACTCTGTCTGCAAACTCTGTTGCAGATTCAATAGCGCAATCAATATCCCGCCCCCAAATCTGCAAATCTGCAAATATGCAAATATGCAGGGGTGGGGAGAAATTCTCCGTTAGCTAGAAATTAAGTAGCTAGAAATTAAGTACTCTCTCTAGAATAATAATAATATAATAATAATTACGCCCTGCACAGCCGCCCTTCACGTTCCGCCCACTCGTCGGACCCAACCGCCTGCCACGCGTAGAACACATCTTTCGGGTCATACTTGGCTTTAACGTCTCTCAGCGCATCGTAGTTCTCCCCGTAAAACACTCTCTGCCAGTCCGGCTGCCGGAAGTCGCCCTCGTTCATGTACGCACCGGACTCGGGCGCAAGCTTGCTCAGCGCAGGGATATAGTCATCCGTCATCTTGCGCTGCTCCGCGAGCATCGCCTCGTCCTCGTTCCACGCCCACGGCGTGGTAATGGTGGTGTCGATGAGGGTGTCGCGCCAGGCAGGGAGGACGGAGTTGAAGATGTCCTTGCCGACGAGGGCTTTGGAAACGTTCAGCCCCACGCCGATAAAGGTTGCCCCGTCCTCGGTGATGTGTCGGTACGCGGATGTGAGCTCGTCGTTCCTTTCGAGGACCGTCGAGCGAGGGATCAGGTAGCCGCCGTACTGCGCTTCTCCGACGCCAATCTCGCCCTGCATGGCCGAGAACTGGGCCAGGTAGCTGGGGAACTGGTCAGCGTAGGTGGTGTACTTGATGCCGAGCTTGTCGAGGCCGTCGGTGAACGGCTTGACCAATTCCTTCAGCTTCTCGACGGGGATGTTGGGTCCGGTGAGTGGGGAGATGGAGAAGCTGGTGTTGGTAAAGTACCACACGCTCATGGCCCCCGCATCAACAATCTGAGGGAGACTAGTATGGTACAGCGCAACCGCCTCGTAGTACGTATCCTTGGAGATGTTGGCGCTGGAGAAGGTCAAGTTCAGCCCGGAAACAGGCAGACCGGGGTGCGCCTTCGATGTCATCGACCATACAACACCGTAAGTTCCGCCGCCACCACCACTAAGCGCCCAATAAAGATCAGAGTGCTCATTATCTCTGGTCGCGGTAACAAAGTTGCCCTCTCCGTCAATAACCTCCCACTGCAGAACCTGGTCCGCGGCAAGCCCGTGAGTAGACGCAAGCGCCGAGTGCCCTCCTCCCTGGGTATACCCACCGGCGATACCGACACTCGGACATTCACCACCCACAACCTCCAGACCCTGCTTATCAGCAGCATCATACGCCTCGAATCCTTGAACTCCAGCGCCCAACTTAATCGCCTTGCCCTGGTAGTGGTTATCCTTGTAGTCGGAAATCTCGATATCCTTGAGGTGATGTGTCCAGACACCCAGCGCGCCCGCACCCGTGGATTTCCCGTTATAGTCGTGGCCGGTGTTGCGCACGACAAGACGGATGTTGTGGTCTACGGTGAATTGGATCGCCTTGGAGATATGCTCAGGCTTGCTAACATCAACAGCGTACACGATATAGTTGTCGAGCGTGCAGGGTTTCGAGACCGGGTGGAACGGGTCGCACGAGTTATTGGCGAAGAAGGGCGCCATTACGGACGACGACGTCTCGTAGCTGATACCATTAGATACATCCAACACATTCGGCTAAGGGGAACTGGGCTTACTGCAACTCCGGCTGAGTCCATTCCTCCTTCAGCACGTCGCATTTCGCTTGGTCATACGCGTCGCCGTGGCAGGGTGTTCCGAGCGGGACGGTTGCGACGAGTCGTCCGTCGATGGTCTGGTTGAAGCTTGACCAGGTTTCGCGAGACGGCCAGCACTCGTCGCCGGGCATGCAGCGGCAGCAGTCGCCATTAGCAGCGACAGCGGAACCGGCGATGGCCAGGAGGCCGGTCAGGACGGTGAGTCCTGTTGAGCGACCCAGCATTGTGATAGACTACTGGCTCTGTACTGATGAGACAGCAGCAAAGGGGCAGGCAGGAGGTGAGATAAAGAGGGACGTTGGTGAGGGGAAGATTTTCGGTGACTTGGCAGAGCGTGTTTATTAATTATTATTAGGCCGCCGTTATTATTGCACTCGGCTTCTGGCCGCAGTTCCGCCGTACCCCAACAGCAAGTTAGCAACTCGCAGCCGATCAGAAGCAGTGGGGACTGCCTGACTCTTGTCTGATTGCGTCTGACTCCACGCACTGGGGCAGAGGCTCCGGGCCCGAGCATCCCCCCGAGCTGACACTGACACTTCAGCAACTAAGAAGTCGAAGATACATCCAGGCATGCTTTGGGAAGAAGAGAGTATGAACAAAGCCATAATTGGAGGTTTGAAGGAAGAATAAAGTGTTCCTGCATCAGATTCAGCCGAGCCAAGAAGAAACCCCCGATTTGGAGTCTCGCCAGCCACAAACCTTCTCATCCCTGTCCCGTGTTAATTTCGCGCCCAATCCTTCGCTGCAGCTCCTTGCGTCGTCTTGGCACGCCCGACTCGGCCGGTGGCACACCAGCTGTGGGTCCGGGTCCGTCTCCACCGAATCCCGGGGTCTTTTCCGTTTAACTTTATCTCTCGGAAGTTCCAATTGGTCGGAAAAGCGGGGCTGCGAGTCAAGCAGGCGAAGACGATCATTTCCGAACCAAGCTGACCCCGCTAGATCCATGACAATTATCAAGGTCTGGTGAACTCTGTCTGCCACGGCCTCCAACTCGATTCCTCGAAACCCCTCGTGGCTGCTCGTGGCCGCTCGGACGTAGTTCCTGCTGATCGCCATGCCCAGTCTTCTGAAACAATGAATTCAGTCGACTACCTTTTCGATCAGGTACAATCGCCTTGATCAACCAGGCTGACTCGATGCCTCTGATAGAGCGACCCAATCGATGAATCATGCACTCAAGCCCCGCCCCAGAGAACTGGAGTCTGTCGGAGCTAACGGAAACGGGGGATTGGGAACGGATGCTCGCATCCGGGCTCCGAGGACGAATATCCCTGACAATGGAAACTGGAACATCGATGACTCCCCACAATATTCGTACAGCATAGGCTATGCTAGACATTCACCACTCCAACTGTCGTTATTTGCTTGTTTCCGCCCCGGATATGGTGGTTGTCCATGTCGGAGTATGACTTCCTTGAACTATCCCCTTATCCCCAGATAGAGTTCAACTATTATTGTGCAGTGCACCTGTGACTTCTCGACGTCTTCTCTTCAGTAAAGTTCGCCCATGCCAATAACCTTGAGCTTTGAGTTTACTGGCGATGCTAGAAGCAGCCTTTCCTTGAGGATTGTCAGGAACGCAGTCGATTCCACGAGCTCAAACCTTGATCTTATTCCAAATTTTGGATGATTCGATTCATGGCTTCATCCAGTTCAGCCGGTCCCGGCCAGTTGGAGTACCCTGATGACGAAGATCATGCAGTTTTGGTTCGGTTCTGTTAAATGTAAACTCAAACGGTTCCTCGGAATCCGGGCGAGAAGCCCTTAGTTGCTTTTAGTTGCATGGACCATGGACATCGAAGTGATCTTAACGCCATTTGTTATGGGGACGGTTTAGGTTTGGCATGGTGCTATGAAGAGTTAGACAGGGGGTCAATTGGAGCTGGGGAAAACTATTTCCACATCAGATTGTAAGTAGTTAGTGCCACTACTAAGAGTAGTTCACAAGGGCATGATGGACAGCGCATTCCCATGACTGAGCAATCCTTCCTTATGGAATTGAAGGAACGCCATCAGCCTAGCCTCCTGGCGATCTGCTGATTGACGGATACCGGGCCAACCGTTCAGCATGACACCTAGCATGTTCTCATTCGTCATATCACTAGTACGCTTATCGAGGAGCTCAGTCTCAATCTCACAAGGCCAGGGGATAAACTTGTTACCATTTCGTCCAAGCTGGGGCGCAGTCTATCCTTAGTTCCTACACATAAGACTAGTCTCCGGAACAGCCTAAGATCACCCCGCAGCACCCCAGACCCGGGATGGCCCCGTCTGCCGTGTTTGTATAATGCAGATCTCTACAGTTCCATACTCGATGGCCAGTTCCCAGTTCGAGTGCGAAGCTTTTAGGCGGGAAGGGGAAAAGGTAAGGTGAAGGAAGGCTATTTGTGGCAGTCGATCCAGGATAGCAGGTAGCAGGTGGCAAGTGACTCGCTGGGCTAATGTCTAGGCGATCTTATACGGAAATACTCATTTGAAGTTGTTGTTTCTGTCATTTAGCCCTGACCGTTCTCTCCAGCCGTGCAAGCCGTGCAGATACATCAGATATTGTCGTCTTATGGGGCCGCCGGGAATTTTCTCAGGGCCAGGATAGCAGCACACGACGCCCATGCGCGTGCAGGCTGAACAAGGAGACTTCTTGTCGCAGCGGATCTTTCGGCGGTGGTAAAGGAGACACGAATGTTCGATCCGCTTGCGAGATGCACCTGGCCGAGTTAAGCACCAGAATCATGAAGTAAAGACATCTTGGTTGGGAGGGAGTATCGATGATGTCTGATCTTGTTCTACCAAGAAATGAACTTGGATCGGTCTCGGACATGCAATCTGCTCTGCTTAAATATCAGTAATATCTCTTTGTTCACTCGGTCTAACAGGGATTAAATTCATAGTTATAGTTTAATATATTTCCTTTTCTGTGGTTATGCTGGATACTGTTAAGGAATCATCTCTGCCTACTTCTTAACCCTAACTCAATCAAAGTCATAGAACTTCCAGCCTGGTTTAAAGTCCCGCGAGAGCTCTTCGCCCCTGATAGCTGCCTTGACCATCTCAATAGGCAACACGCCCAGCTTCAAGATCGCGTCGTGGTACTCCTTCTGGCCCATCTCCCCAGAATCCACCACCACCATCTCTCTCAACTTCCATAGCTGCAACGCACCCAGCATATATCCTGCCTGGTAGAGTGGCGAATAGGTGCCCTCCACCGATCGCCTTACCTCTCCCTCCGCGGTGCTTCTCTCATGATGGATCGTGTCAACCAGCAAATCAACCGCCTCCTGCGCCGTCATCTCGCCCAGATGGAACTTGATCGAGAAAATAATCCTCAGACAGCGATGCATCCGCCACCAGAGCGCCCCAATCCTTCCCTCAGGCGAGTGGTGGAAGTCGTCTCGCTCATAGAACAGCATCTCCCAATACAGCGCCCAGCCCTCGACAAAGAACGGCGTGTCAAAGATCTCCTTTCTATGGCTGTTATACCGGTCCGCCATGTAAAGCTGCAATCGATGGCCCGGAAACATCTCATGGAAGGCTGTCGCACGCGCAAAATGCCTGTTATTCCCACGCATCACCATGAGCTTGAGATCATGCTCCATCGACACAACAGGATACGAGACATAGATCGTCGGACCACCCAGGAAAAACGGCGACACCTTCTGCTGCTCAGCGCCAATCATGACCATGCGCCAGGTACTGTTCGCCAGAGGGGGCACAGTAACAAGGTCGCGATCCGTCACAAAGTTACTCCCTTCGTTAACGAGGTCTCTCACAAGCGCCGTCTGCTTCCCCGGTTCCACATAGTCATTCTTGACATGCTCGAGGGCTTTCGCCCAGTCATCTCCATATCCAAGAGCCCGCGACTGCTTCTTGACTTCGGCCATGCACCACTCCAGCTCCTGGTTTCCGATCTGGATTAGTTCCTCGGGCGTGTACGAGATCATCTCAGCTTCGAGCTCGACCTCCAGGCCCTTCCGGCCGATCGGCTCGCCGATTATCGCGTCTTCTTTGCCTTTCTGGTGCATTCCTGCTAGTTCTGTCTCGACGGTTGTCAGGTACTCGGTAAGCGTTGTATTCGTTGTTGTCCACGGCGTCGTAACCCAGAAGTCAAACAGGGGATCATATGTCGAATAGAAACCATACCACTCGCCCAGATGATCGAGGAGATCCGTTATCGCCTTGCTGGCTAGATACCCAGTCGTCTCAGTGACATTAAACCCCCCGCTCGCCACTTTACCCTGTACCTGCGTGATAGCCTTGTTAATATCATCCAGCGTCTTCGCAGCCCCCTTCGCATCCAGAGTCTCAACACTCTGCCTCGCCTCAAGAAGCCCAACCAGCTCCTCTGCAAATGGAACCAACGGCGCAAACTCCTCCCGCGACGCCTTCTCCAAATCCAGGTTATTCAGCTGCCGCGTATGATACGTGCGCAGCATGATATAATCCACTCGACCCTGCTGGTCCAGCGCATCAAAGTCAATCTGCGCAAGCAAGTCCTGCTCATTCTGGTGATACTCGTGCAGGGCTATGTAACGGCGCGGGGATATATCGATGTTGTAGAATGCGTCCAGTTCGCCTAGGTCTGCTTGTGTGCGGAGAACATGGTCGGGCATGGACATGTTAAGCGATGCGCTGGCGAGCCCTAAGGAGGTCCATTCGACGGCGATTTGAGTGCTCGCTGATAGCGCCATTTTGCTAGCTCGTTCCAGCATTCACCTTGTTTACTCCAGTACCCAAGGAGAATGGCGTCAAGGCCATTATATATCATGGTTGTTGATTCCCCTCTCCTTGCTTAGCGGAGTATTCGGATCCTCGTATCACAGCGCAATCTGGTATCGGTGCAAGTGCAACGTTCTACAGGGTTCCCCGCTTTGATCTTCGCAGAGGATCTTGTTATGAAGCGTTTACTGGCTCTGTTCTCCAATATGTACTTGGCATAACTATGTCGGTCTTGTTTTGTAGGCTTACTCCAACTTGGCTCTCTTTCTGTCCAGCGGGGGCTCTTGTTATTCACGAGGGGAAATAGATTGAACTGGGTTGAAAGCGTTTTGAAGTCCACCAATACTCTAACCACCTCTCCCATTATATCAAGCTATCAAACCCTAAAGACGACCGATCGTCTCCACAGCAAAATTTCCTCATGGAGAACACTCTTAATATCACAGCCACATTCAAAGCCAAAAGGAAGCATATACCCTGCCCCTGGGCCTAGTCCTAGTATTCTCAAACTTCAGTGAGAACCGGATGGTTCCGGTGCAGGAGAGAAATAGATTAATCTATTAATACGTGCTGGTTGGTGGTGTTGTACTGTATGTATATAGCGTGGGTTGGTCTGGATCTGAAGTATGAAGAGTGGCCTACTTTGTTGTATAAAGTTGTCAAACGTTTTATGCCTCCACGACAAGTATAGTAGATGAAGTGTAGATGTAGGCCAACATCTGCATACCTTACGCTATAACTGCCTTATATCAACAGGCCAACTATCCTACTTCCCCATGTCAATAATCACCCTAATAAAGCAACAAACCAGTCTGTCCAAGCTCAACCCCACCCTCAGCGCATAAGATATCGAAATCATCATCCAGCCAACCCATACTCCGTAATAACCCTCTCGGTAAATCTCCACAACGCCCCAGAGTTATGCGCATGAAACGCCGCCCCAGAGTAATACGTCCCCCGATACCCTTGCAACCCATACAAGTCCCTATAAAACCCATCCGCAATCTCCTCCGCGCTCACCCGCAATCCAAACGGGTAATGGTTCCCGTAGGCCCGGATCTCGGGGACGGAGACGTCGTAGCCTGCGTTGCGCAGCGATAGCACGTTATCGGTCATTATGTGCCGGATTGTGTCGAATGGGAGTTCGTCCCCGTCCCCGTCTCCGTCCCCTCTTTTGCTATTGGTGTCGGCGTCGCTGCCACCGCCGCCGCCGAAGAATGCGAGTCGGAGGGTTGGGTCGGACGTCGGGACGAGGACGTATGTCCCTGGTACCGGGCAGATGTTGTAAGGGGTGTCTGTGCCGCTGTTGACGAACTGGATCGTCTGGGGGAGGCCGGTAATCTGGAGGATGGAAGTTGTGTAGGTGGTTGCGCGGAATTTGGCGAAGGCGTGGGACTCGCGGGCGTCGAGGTCGAAAGCGTTAAGGTTTGCCAGGATCGGCGGGATTGTTATGAGGATTTTGCTTGCTTGGATGGTTTTAAGGCCTGATGGGGTGCGGACGAGGATTGTTTGGGGGTAGTCGGTCTTGGAACCTGTGGTGCTCTCTTTGCCCACCTTGTCGTCCGAAGTAGAGCGGTTCATTTGGAGTATTGTGCTGCTGAGCAACAGGTCATCGCCTAGATTTGCGGCAGCCGCGCCGTAGGTTTGCGAGTTATTGAAGCTGGCAGGTCTCAAGAAGCCTGACTGGATGCCTTGGACGACGTTCATGTTGAAATACTTCATGATATAGACAGTGGGGCAGTCAAGTATGTCCCCGAGTCCTTGGACGTACAGCGTGAGCGTCTCCACCGCTGCAGCAAGGTCATATTTCTCTATAAAGTCCCGAAACGACAGCAAAAGATCCTCTGGCACAGGATCAGGAAGATCCCACCCGTCTTCAAGATACGGATGCTGCATCAGAAGCAGAACATAGCGCATCATCGCATCTGTAACGTTCCCACTCGGCGGAGGAACAAACTCGCCGGTGCGGAAATCATATCTCTGGTTCCTGCCTGGGTCTCTATTAAAATTCTGCACTGTCGTCGGAATATTGAGGTAGGCGAAGAAGTTGCGGGCCTCGGTGGTGTTGGCGTACACCCACACGCCGTAGTCGATGGGAGTCCCATTGTCGTCGTATGTCTTTGTATGCCCGCCGAGTCGGTCTTCTTGCTCGATCAAGACGACGCTCTGGCCTAGTTGCTTGAGGCGGACGGCGGCATATGTGCCCGAGGCGCCGCCGCCGATTATGGCCACATCGCGCGTGATAACATCTGGGTCGTCTTTGCCTGAGCTGGGAAGAGAAGAGGCTAAGCCCAGCCAGATACCGGTCAGCGCGACGAGCCTGGTTACTCCGGTTGAGGGACGCATTTTGGTGCAGGTCTGTCAATGGGACGTCTCATACTTATGTATGAAGTCCATATAAACCACTCGGAACAGGACTCGTTGCACAGCAGCAAAGAGTCACATTAAAGCGTTCACATGCCGTCGAGTCCTTGTCCTCGAATGATTCCGGGCACTGAAGCAAGTCGAATTTGTGTCCCTAAGTGCCCTCCTATGGCATGGTGGATGGGCTAATGTACCACCGTTGCATCTCAACCAACCCATTTCCGTTACTTCACGCATCTTGTTCAACCAGATTGTCTGGGCTGGCACAAATAGAGCCACGAGATAGATGTCCAGAGACCAAATCAGCCGCTCGAAGCAGAAATTTACCGTTGTTCAGGATCGGAACGCACCGAGCGATATCCTGTGCAACTGTAAGTACGGGCACCTGACAGGCAACATCCAGTCAGGGTATGTGCTTGGTACATCTACCACTTCACTCTGATTACCATCGGCTGTATAGTTGTATAGGCTGCATGCGTGCGGAGTGCGGGGTCGGAAGAGTTCCGCCATCAACTCAATGAAGATCCAAAGGTACTCGCACTGACCGGATCGGCCTTCTCTGCGACCTCGGATAAGGACCCCTCCTCTTCTCTCTTGTATACCTATAGCTTCTCTCTCTCTAACTCATCTCATACATTCATCCCTCATCTCTCACCTCATCCTACCCTAGAACAACAAGAACAACAACAATAACATCATCATGCCCCGTCTAGCTAACAAAGTCGCCATCGTCACCGGTCCGTCTCCCCACCTTCCCCTAAATCACATACTGTGGTACCATAACCCCTCTAACACTAATCCAACAATCCAGGTGGCGGTTCCGGCTTCGGCGCCGCAATCGCAACCCGGTTCGCACAAGAAGGCGGCAAAGTAATAATCGCCGACATCAACGAAGCAGGCGGCCAGAGCGTCGCATCCCAGGACCCAACAAACATCATCTTCCAAAAAGTCGACGTGACGAGTCCCGCGGACTGGAAGGCCGTGATTGAGACTGCGGTTGCCAAGTTTGGCAGACTGGATGTGCTGGTGAATAATGCGGGGACGAGTTATCGCAATAAGGTACGCTCCCTGCTTTATCCTCCATGTTATGTTAGGTTGTGTTTTTGTTAACTGGTGTAGCCAACCCTCGAAGTCACCGAGGCAGAATGGGAGCGCGTCTTCAATGTCAACGTCAAGAGCATCTTCCACGGATCGCAGGCCGTCATTGCCAAACTCCTCGAGCAAGGAACTGGCGGGAGTGTGATCAATGTCTCCTCGACGGGCGCCAATAGACCCCGGCCGGGTCTTGTGTGGTATAATGCTAGTAAGGGGGCTGTTTCAAACGTGAGTACTCCCCTTCTTACATCCTCCCTCTTCCTCTCTCTGTACTTTTCTACATCCGTCCATCCATCCTCCGTTGGGCCATTGTATTGCTTAACCTTGCTAACTATGCGTAAAGGCAACAAAAGGCCTCGCGGCGGAATACGGCCCGCACAATATTCGCGTAAACACCGTTGCGCCGCTCCTGTCGGGCACAGGGCTGTTCAGCATGTTCACGGGAATGGAGGATACAGAGGAGAACCGGCAGAAGTTTATCGGGAATGTGCCGCTGGGGCGGCTGACGGATCCTATGGACGTTGCCAATATGTGCCTTTACTTGGCGAGTGACGAGGGGGCGTTCATTAATGGGACGGAGATGGTCGTTGATGGAGGGAAGTGTATCTAGACTACTGGCCACTAGAAAGGAAAGTATGTATATACTCGTCATGAATAGATCAAGTCACTATATGCATCATGTCGTATGTTATCAAGCTAGATTCGACTGGTCGAACATTGGTAAATCCTCCTCTAGTAGTCCCATCATATACTGATTCCCCGAAAACCAGTTCCCGAGCTGCGTCATATGTGGAATTGGCGTGCCAATATTCTGGACATGAGCTGCTTGATAGTTCATCTCACCAGACATCGTATTTGGATTTGCATTTGCATTTGCATTTCCCGGCGCCACGGTAGGGCCGGTCCAACGAGTATCCCCATAGTCCGCGGGCGGCGCGAGACCGAGCGCGCTGAGGTACGTGTCGAACTCGTGTCCGACAGATGCAAGAGCCTGGTCTTCCTGTGTTTGTGCTTGTGATTTGGCTTCGACATAGAGTCTAGCAACGTTGCTAAGGACCTGGCAGAGGCGATGGAGTTTGGAAATTGCAGTGGAGATCGAGCAATTTGGCTTTAGGGAGGCGACGAATTCTTCAAGTCGGTCTAGATCTACCCATGAAGAGACTTCAATTGTGTGGCAGAAGAGGACGATGAAGGGGACGAAGGGGGAGTATAGAATGGACCTGCGCGGTTAGAGACGCTCGGTAAGTATAAGGTAGTCCAGGATGCTCACCAGTGCAGATATGAGAGTTTCAAGGCAGCGGTTGCCTCTGATAGCTGCGCCATGCACAACTTGTGAGACTCAAGCGCCGCTCGAGCTGTTTCAATGCACTCCGCGATGAATGTTCCTGGCTTGCCTGCCTGCGGGGGGAAGGCTCGGTAGATCAGAGTCAGGAGCGAGAAGCGACAGACCTCGTCGCATTTGATATACAGCGACTCGATTGGAGTTACGTTTTTCATATTAGCGTACACGTTCTGACCAGGTTAGCATTACAAACTCCTATGAGAAGGTGATAACGTACCTCGAAAGGCTGCATAACGCGGTCGCGCATCCGAGCTGCGAGGGTGCGCGCCTCCGCTACTCGACTCATCTCGCCCTGGCGTAGCGCAGCTGGACTGTAGAGCTTTTCATATACCAGACCCTGGATCGTGGCGAGTTCTATCCACAATGAATACGCGGTTTTCCACGGTTCGGCGATATCGGCATTCTCAAATGACACAGGTACGTCAATGTCATAGTCAGGGATAGTCGCCGCGCGGCCTAAACGAAGTGAAAGAGCTCGGTCCATGCAGTATATTGACCAGAAAAGAGTCAACCTCCGCTCTTTGTCCTTGGTGGGGATATTTTCCAATGAGGCCCTTTGGTGGAACCCCAGGGCCTGGCACAGGCGGGATGCCGTGGAGGTCAATGTTAATGCAAAGGAAGGCTTGGAGATTTCGATTGCATGGGCAGCCTATTTCAGTCAGAAGAGTTTGTCCATAAGGTTATTATTTCAGGGCTCATACCCCCATCGTAAGGGCCTCGATAGAATCGCTAGTCGCCGGCATCAGAAGATGCAAGTTCGCTAACGTCGTGTCGAGATTGTGCTTGCAGATATCGACATATCTCTGATACTCCTCCCGCACGGCGCGGTCCTCAGACATGAAGCTCTCGGCGACAAAGATTTGATACAGTCCCCCATTCGCCACAATGAATGTGGCATCAGAGTAATCCTCCGTGTTGAAGTACACTTCCCGGCACTTATCAGACAGACGATCGAATGGTATAAACGGACAATACGACTGTAAAGTACTGCCATAACTCTCTGCTCGACGTCAGCTATCTCAGCCATACCAAACCATCCAAGACATACCTCTCACTTTCCGCAACAACGGAATAACAACATTCATCGGCGGCATCGTCAACTCGCGCAAATCACAATCCGAAAGCCTACTCCGTTTCGGAAGGGGAAACTCCCTCGTCGAAACCGGCTGATTATCCTGCATACTAACCAGCTGCTTCAGCGTCGACAGCGCAGCATTGATCTTCGAAACAGACATCTGCAGCGGATTCCGCGACACCGCGATCTGCAAGAAGTCACTCGCATACGCCGACTCCGTCGCCATCAGCGAATTGCCCTCGAACCCGATCTTCGACTCGTGCTGGTCCATTGCGTCTTGCGGGTTAGAGGTGTAGCCGTAGTTATACTCCTGCTGCGCACCAGAGGGGCTCAGATGTCTAGAAACAGGAGTTGCATGCGCACCCGCGCACAGCTGAGACCCTGTATTTGAGCCCAGACTGGTCTTGATGTCTCGGAGGATCTGCTCAATCCCACCGAGGCGCTCGTCGAGCTTGTCAATCTTCTTCTCGCTACGGGGAACTATCAGACCACGATCCACTACAAAGTCAAAACACAGGGGGGAGGAAGAAGGGAAAAACTGACTATTCGTTGGAAATCAGGACGCGCTTCCGCGGCTCCCGAGGCTTCTGGCCCGCTCCTGTCGAGCTGCATATAATCTTGGACGTGCGGCAGTTGGAGCAAGGCGAGCGCTTGTCGCAGCGAATCTGCACTCGTTGGTTAGTTGGCCACACCGAATGGACATAGATATCATGTATCTAGGTAAGGAAGGACATACCTTTCTCTGTCGGCATTGGTCGCACTAATTATACAATAAATGTTAGCAATGCCAATACTCACATTCCCCATTCCTCACTTCAACACAAGACAAGACAAGATCTGTTCCACATACCGCACGGCGCACGAGGGTCTCCTTCCCATCGCTATCGGCGCTATCTGCGTCCATGGTGGATAAAATCAGAGTTATACTCTGATATCAAGCACAGCGCGTTGCACTGTCGCCGGATTTGTGCGTTCAGACACAAGACTTGGACGGCTCAGCTCCTGGTCGTTGTCTGCTCGGATCCCGCGGCTTCCGGTCGCCCGAGACTGTGGATCCTCAGGCAACAATATTAAGATGGTAGCAAATCATCTTGCTCTGGAGTGAGAAATTGAAGGCTCTGCCTAGATTGATTTATCATGGTGTTTAATGTTCTATTGATTTCTATCAGACTTTTTTTTCAGTATGCAGTGTCTAAGTGTGGAGCATTGTGTTTGCCCCGGGTATCTTGTCTAAATGTAGATGTCATCTACGCAACCCATCGATATGGGATCGCCTGACGCTCTCTTCACGAAGTTGATCTGGACTGGTTTGCCCGGCCGGCTGATCTGGGAAGTACGACTCGTGGCCATGTCAGATCGTTTGGAGCCACGGCCTAATCATTGAATCGATCGTATGGTTTCTGATTCACGACAGCCGCTGGCTCATTTCTTGATCCCAATGACAGCCAAGTTCCTAGGGCTCTCGCCGTAATCGAACACAGGTTCCACCCAGCACTCCTTTACGCAGTCCTGCTCACGCAGATACTGCCATCGATCTACGGCAATGATGGCTTCAGCCACCGAAGCGCTGAACGACATCAGAGTCCAGGTCACGCTGAGTCTCTTCTTCGTTGGCCAATACTCCGTAGCATAACGGTCGAGCTCTTCGTCGGTGATGTCGGCCATGCCTGCTTTCACCTTCTCGCCGTAAACGGGGTCACGGCTCAGCTTCACAATCGCCGCGCGGGTATATGCTTGGAATGAAGTGAAGGCAGCCTTGCGCAGAGACCCAACAATGAGAGGGTTGCCCACTTTGTCCGGGTTCTCGGAGCCGTCGCCGTAGAGTTCTTTTGGTATTGAGGGTTTTTGCACGATCCCCCGGTCCACCAGGACACGCTGGAGGAGCGTGCGGTAGTAGTGGCGGGTGAAGAAATCCTCTGCATCATCTCGACCCCAGTTGTACGGAGCTTGAACGGCCATTGATCGAGCGGTGATGTTCAGTTTCACGCCGGTCCCGCCGTCGTGCTCAAAATCTTCCAAGCGTTTCGACATTGGAAAGCCATGTGGATCGTATGCAACGGCATCTTTTGTTAGACGCGGGTGCATAGTCCGTAAGACAGGTAACTTATACGTGGCAGGCCCAAGCCGCTCCGTCATCAGGTTGTAGCAGCACCCAATCATGGCAATCGCCTTTACCGATGGGTTCAGGATCAAGGCCCGAACACCATGATGGACAAGGTTCCCGCATGAGTGCAATGACACGACCATGACCTTTGCATCCGAGGCCGGCTCGGCGCGTTCCGTCTCGGCTGGGCCTTCGCTCGTAGGGGAAACAACGTCTTTGATGATTGGCTCAAGGTAGCCATCCTTGATTTCATGCTCAATGTAGTCCATTGCCCCTCGTGGCCCCTCCGGCTCTGCGGCCGGCCTCTTGACATTATTGCTTTTCGGGAACGAGCCGAGTTCGTCCGCTGTGACGCTGATGTCACGGAAGATATTGATTTCTGCCACATCATCATTATTTCCAGTCTCGTCCTTGTTTGTACCTGACATATCCGTCTTCTCTGGCCGAGGGTCAGGCCTCTCTACTGCCAAATCTGGGTCCTCGCAGACCTTGCAATCCTCTGGCTTCTTGTCAAGCCGCACCTTCTTCTTCTCAGCCAACCTCGCGTAGACGTCCATACGGTTAGCTCCATTAATGAACTGGTGTCTCCGTTCAATGGCAACAATATTCCTGTTATACGGAGGACTAGCCAGCGTCCGCCCAAGGTAGTTCTGGCCCGATCCAAAATCCACAATATGCGAAATCTCCTCGCCCCGCTCCTGCTTCACGGTATTACACAGTGAATTGACGTATTTCGAGAAATGCGCCACCTCGTGGTATTTCTTCACTTTCATCCCCACAGCAATCCGCGGCGGAATTGTGGCCTTGCCCGATTCGCGGGGCGTAAACCCCCTGCGCAGAGTAAGTCGGCGAATCTGCGAGATGTACTCCAGCAGCGACAGCGGGGGTAAGCCCGGAGCGTCTCTCCACTCCTGCCCTGCAGCATTTCCCTGTTTGTGAGCCGCTAGGATCGGTTCGATGTCGTCGCGCAGCAGCAGGTCGATGATGTCTGCGATGTGGTGGTGTTCGAAAAACTGTCTCCAGTCATCGGGCAGAAGCGTGGTGTAGAGGTCGGGCTCGCGCGTCAAGAAGTCCAGCATATGTACGCCTCCGCAGAGGTGCCTGAACAGGTCGGAGGACGTAGCGAACGACAGGAGGGCTTCGACGTAGGCATCTGGGTCCGACCACTCGTCGGGGAGTGGGAGGCTCCTCGTCGCGGGCGTCGCAGGCATCGCAGGCATTGTATCGGGCAGTATTGCAGTATTAATTCATAGATAAGGCTGGATAACGAATGAATCAAACTCCAGCACGGCAGATGTATCAGAGGCCCGCCTAGACTGGCGGCAGACATCCAGAAAATTTCAGCGGTGGTGGGGTCGGTCGGGCGGACTTAACGGAGCAGAAAGTGTTCGGTCTGGGGAACCTTCACTAAGTTCACTCCTCTCGGTTCTCCCCAGGATCTGCCGTACGGGAACCAGCCAAACTCAAACTCAGTGCTGGCTGGACCCTGGATAGCCGGAGCGGATCTTCATTCTTCAACGATCTTTCGCTCTGTTTCTAAATTCTAGCTCCATCCGGTTCCTGGCGGTGTGCCCTCGTCGCCATGCCACTGTCCCAAGAGCCACTAGTAAGGCCCTGGAGCCACCGCTCTTGGAGCAGCGGAAAAAACGAAAAAGAACTAGCGGTCCAGAGCATCTGCTGATCCTATCATAGGCCACTCACAGGTTACATATTTTTTCTTCATCAGGCTATCGCGGCAGAGGCGTCGTCTCCGCGGTGTCCCTTGTGAACCGGGCGTCAGTCGGACCCTCCCTCCCTACCATGCTATTGCAGCCAACGAGTCCGCCACCTCTTAATCAAGGATAGTCCGTTTGATGTCAGGGCACGTCCCCCAGCTCTGCAGGGAGAGGGAACCGGCGAGGGATGGGACCATTCCACGTATGGTATATAACCCATCGATACGCCCAGTTCGCCCACTGGTCCTGCACCCTGCATACTCCGCTTCTTGGTGCTTCGGTCTGCTGCGCAAGGAGGCCTGGCGATTCGGCCAACGCGTCATACCGTCGCACATGATACCTCATCTTGCTCTGGCAGTTGCGGGATTTGCGGGATTTCTTTATATTGAGGTCATTGCGTCTCGATACAGTGGGAGCTGAACTTCTGCGAGGGGGTCCTCCAATGGATTATATTACTCTGTGCTCCCAGAACGCAATGCGAGTTGGATCAGCCAAGAATCATGGTAAGTGTGCTGGCCTCAGGGAGTTACAAAGGGAAACCAAGCACGCGACCCTAATCCTTCCAATATATCTAGGGACCAATTCATAGAAAGCAATGCGCTCCACCATTCGGCCTGATCGCCGACCTCCTTTTCCAGATCATCATCAATGGCGATGCGAGCACTATATTGACGCTCTGCCTGGTCAACAAAAGCACATTCGACACGATCAAGGTCCTAGATCCGCACATCTGCAAATGGTTTATGCGCCTCCATGACATCGACACATTCAACCCATTACTCACCTTAAACCCATGGACCGGCAAGCAAAATGCACTAACAGTGCACACCCTGGTGCGATCCTTATACCGTCATAATCTCGCACGTTGTCTGTCTCGCCAGATCGTCCCGTCAGTATGGGGACCGTTCTACGACGACGACAAGGATGAAATGAACTTCGAGGCAGAACTTAAACTTGCCAACCATCTAGAACGAGGCTTCCACGTGCTCTTCCACATGGCCGATATCTCACGCGATATAAAACGAGGGCGCCAATTTCACAGAAAGACACCCCTCTCGTCGTCGATGTCTAAACGCCTAACCAAGCTTCACAAACGCTTGAAAGAGTACAGCGACATCGTCGACTCGCCGGATAGTAGCAACTATCAAAAACTCCTACTCCCACCAGACCACGCAAGATCAAAATCATCATCAAAAGCCCACACCACACAAATCCTTAAATGGGCCCAAACAGAATCCAAAATCGGCCAACGCCGCCTCGACTTCCGCGCAAACCACCTAGACGAAAACTCCGAAGTCGCCTTCCACTGCACCCTCCGCATGCTCCGCGAACTCCTAGAGCGGATGCTCCTCCGCCACGGGCCTAAACTCTGGCACCGCGACACGAGAAACGAGTATAGCGTCGTCTCGTGGTTTCTACTTAACCGGGGCCCGCGGGATCTCGCTAAACTGGTACTCACCCCGCAGGATGAATGCTGCCATCGCCATTTCCACCTGGACCCCGGGACAGATAGCGAGGACTGTCTGTTCTCCAACCCACTAGACGAATACTGGGACGCATGGAAGGACTCTCCGGGCCTTTGCTGCGCGGGCGCAGACACAGGTGCTGGTGCAGGTGCAGACACATACGCAGACATGGGAATGGACATTCGTCTGAGCAGGAGCATAAAAATGCGTATTGGCAGGAACCCAAGCTCAAATACAAACACAAACCCAACCCCGAACCTCAACCTCAACTTCAATCCAACGCCGACGTCAACGTTAACGCAAATGTCAACCCCAACCTCCAGCTGCCACTGCAAACGTCGCGTCCGCAGCTGGAGCGTAAAGCCGGCCCTCTTCGACAACCAGGGGCGAGAATACAACCGCGCCGCAGAGCGGTATCTGAAAGAGATGTGGGGCCAGAGGCATGTCGGGCTACATCAGGCGTTTTCGATGGGGATTTTTGCAACGGTATTTTAGATTAGCCTAGCCACTAAGCAGCCCTAGCTTTAGGTCTTGGCCACTTAAGACTTAGGGAAGTTGGGAGACTCTGTGGGGGGTTTATTTTGTTTTGTTTTGGGCTGGATTGAGTTTGGGTTGCTATGCTATGTACGATGTATGTATGTGGCAGGTGGCGAGTGGCGATCTATTTACCCAGAGTACGGATACAGAGTACCTACAATGCGGTCGGGCTCGATGTAGGAATAGGATGAATGTTCCGGGATGTGTATTGCGTCAATTAGAATGTCGATTAGAGTATCGATTAGAATGTCGATTGGAATGTATGATGTCGGTCGGTGCGTGGCGTGTGTGTGGAGGTCCGAGCTTGTCAGGGGTATTTCAGGTTGGCCGGCTGATTTTCGGATTTCAAGGTTACTTGCGATTGTGTTGGTAGCTTGATATCATACCTTGGGGCTGACCCTAGCCAGTCCAAGGCTTTGAGTAGAGACAGCCTGAGGCCCTAAAGAATTATAACACGTGAAGATCGTGTTCAGGGACTCGGTAGGTGGGACTTGGCTATAGTCTATCACCAAGATACCAGACATTCTACATCGGTACAGAGGTCCGAGCCTAGTAGATGGATGGAGTGACGAAACCCGGTCTTCGGTAGCCTACATGAAGATCTACATGGATCTGACATCTTAATTCAACTCGTTTAACTGATACTCCAACAAGCATTGATAAGGACATGAGGCAATCGAACGGACATGATATTGGAATGGGAATGTAAACTGTAAACAGGGCAGCTGAGATTCAGCCGTAGCCCCTAGATGCGCGTAACGCATACATTTTGCTATTTAACACGATCGATCAGTACCGACACTCCGATCATTTTCTCGTCAAGAGAAAGAACGTAGTGAGGGCGAGAAGCGATCTCCTACTACAACGTAGTCGCATGCAATACTTCACATGGAAAACAAGTGACGTGAGCACGTACATCGGAATGGAGACGGGTGGTGAGACGGAGTATTCACAGGAGCGAGGTGAGGTTGGAGAAAAAAAAGTAAGTGGTAGCTATCAAAAATATCTTCGAGAACTGAAAGCAAAAGGTCGGACCGCAGCTGGGTGCAAATGAGTGTGGAAGTGGCCGGCCGAAATGTTTGAAAGTAAATTTAGAAACAAACTGTAGGTACAGATCGCAAGCGATGTGGTTGGTTTCCTCCCAAAACAATAGGTTTTCATCTCAGAACGCCTATCATGGAGTCATAATACCGTACCAATGTTCCAGTTTAGTGTCCGTGGCCATGGCTGTGGCGCTTGTGAGCCGCAAGGTGGTCATGATGACGCTTGGCCGGAGCCGTGTCAGTTGGGAGGACCTGCACAACGGTTGAAGAGGTCCGGGTAACAGTCTTGGTCTCGGTGGAAACGACTTCCACGGGGCGGGTCTCGGTCTTGAGCGGCTTGTCATTATCGTCAACCAAGACAACAATTGCCTCCTCGACCCAGACGATCTCTTGCGTGACGGGGGTCTCAATGTAAGAGGTGCTAGGCGTAGGAGTCGGGGTCGAGGTCGTCGTTGAAGTAGAGGTGGTGGTCGGGGCTGGCACCTCGGTGGTTGAGCTGGATGAGGTCTTAGGGTCGGCAGCGAACACGTTGCCGAGGTCTCCCACGCCGGGCAGCGAAAGGCTGATACCCGAATCGGTGCTTGATGGGGCGGCGGAGCTCGAGGACGAGTCGTCGTGACCATCAGTGTACTCGATGGGGAAGGCACGCTCGGGGCCCCATGTGACCTTCAGTTTGTTAGGAAGACCACCCTTGACGTTCTTAACTTCCTCAGATTTGAGGATTTCGGGAATGTCGAAGGAGCAAAGGTTTTGCTCGATCTGAGATTGCAGTTCAAAGACGGAGCAATCCTCGACCATGCCAGAGGGGTTTGTGCATGTCTTGACAGCCTCCTCCAGGACACCATCTTCCCAGCCCTCCATGAAGTCACCGTGGTAGCCATATCCAGTGGCGTCGCCAGTGGAAAGAGCAAAGTAGCCGTCACGGCTCTTGAACGCATAGGTGTTCCAGATAGTTTCGAACATCATGGAAACGGTACGGTGCTCGAAACCCTCGGGACAAACACCATCGTTGACCAGCGAAGGGTAGGCCATATGGGATTTGTGGTCGTCGGCATCGCTATCCTTGCCGTTCCAGCACGATGGGAACATCAGTTCGAAACGAACACCGTTAGGGCAGTTCTCGTCAAGCCATTTCTTCTCAGGCAAGTGGTGACGGCTGAGAGAATCCTCGGCTTGCCCGGCGTAGTTCAGGCAGTTGAAGCCAAGAGCCTTCTGCTCAAGGGCGTCCTGTGAAATAGCATCTCCGGCCCATTCAGACTTTGGCGGGTCGGGGACCGGCAAGGTGAAGTTTCGACGGAATGGGTCACCGGCGATCATACGGAATCCCTGGGGGAACGGCTCAACTTTGTCTCCAGTTAACAGGTAGTACCTAAGACACGTTCACCCGGTTAGTCTCACAATAAGATGCTGTTGGAACAGGATGCCCTACGCAAGCAAGCCTCCGACTTCGTCCACGAGTTCGGAGTCGCCGGTCTCGTTGTCAACAAAGTACAGGGAGGGGGCCCAGTAGGCCGACTTGTCCTGCCTGACGGCGCACGATGTGCAGGACCCCTCAAGCAGAGTCGATCTGTCCGCATCCCAGGTAAAACCTAAAAAGGATGAACTTTAGCGTGAAGACAAGGCAAACTTGTGAGATAAACCAACCGTTCGATCCATGAACAGTGTGGACGTGGTACGAAGGCTCGCCGGGGTCCATCAAAGGGTCCATCCTAGCAAGACCGCTGCGGCCCTGGCAAGGAAGACGCCAGAAGGCATCGGCAACGCCAGCGAAGGCGGCCAGACCCGCGACCAGGCTGGCATCAAGGCGCATCTTCGAGGGCATGATCGTGATCGATAATAGACGAAAGGAGTGACGAAGTTGGGTTCAAATGAGCGAAATGTTTTGACGTTGGGTCTTCACGACTCAGTCGCGCTGTAAGCTATCGCCTCGGACGATGGTTAGACTTTAATCAATAAAGCGTAACAAGAAATGAATCAATGCATTGGCGTTGTCTGGTGGTGTTGAGTGTTGTCGAGTGGGATAAACGGTTGCATCAGGCAGGGAATGAGGATAATATCAAGCACGGACGGACAACAACAACAAAGAAAACCAGGAAGCGGCGCATTCCTCCCCCAGGTCGCGAAAAGGGCCAAGGAGAGACGAGACTGTGTGGCCAGTAAAAGGAAAGTTCCAATGGAAGACTGGCGCAGGTGGCGGGTGCGCAAACAAGGGAGAGCCCCTTGCAGTACAGAAATGGGAGGTTGCCACAGCCCCTGCAGGGCCACGAGGGAGATGGCGAGATCGAACAGCAGACAGCAGTATAACGAGCGCATCGTAGCCGACGGAAATCCAGGAATGCCACAAAGAGCGACAACGACGGAGTGTGCAGTGCAAAACAATCACTGGAAAAGCAACGTACCTGGTGATGAGCGGTGGATGAAGCAGCTGGAATGGATGCGACCTGGAAAGTGTTAGAGAGGATAGGAATGCAGGCACATGCAGGAATGGGAGAAACGCACCTGAGGCGATACAGCAGGCCAACACCCTTCAAGCAAGCGAGCAAACGAGAGACTGGGGTGAAACAAATGAAGGGAAGAGTTGGAACGAGTACAGAAGGAAAAGCAGAGCAGAAGAAGCGGAAGAGAGAAAATCAGCCCAAGCGCCGTTTGATATGGAGATCGAGGGGAAAGGAGTAACACTCAAACAATCTTATTTCAGGCCAATCAGCGGCCGAGTTGCCCGTTCTTTGGCTCTCAGAGAATTAATTAAATCCAAGCCTAACATAATCCATCTTGTGAGATCCATCTCAGTCCCAGTCTCAGTCCCAGTCCTTATTCTCAGTTCCCCCGCCTTGGCTGCTAAGAGCCTAAATGGTGACTATCGATGTGACCAAACTCTACGGGATGATCCGAATAACAGAACTGGCGGTGTCGAAGAAAGAAGCCACCGTCGAGCAATCGAATGTGCTGGCTGTATACCTCGTATCTTCTCAGACGGGCGCCACTCATCTTGCGCGGGGGGCTTCCTCTTCCTCTTCCTCATGCAACCCAACTCTGACGCTGCCACTTCCATCATTTCATCGATCACCGTCAGGGGTCTTCCCTCGTGCTCCAGAAATTTCATCAAAGGGGGCCAAGTGCCAGGAGAGGCTGTGCCTGTCTGCCCTTCCCCACTGCACTCCACCCAGAAATTGGACTGATCTCCAGGGGTAGCCAGCAGGCCCAACTCTCGTATCCACGGAACCACGCCCAGCAGACGCCGGCACTGCAGGGTTCGCTCCTGAAACAGGAACGGGTCGAATCACATCGCGGCTTGCCAAGGCGCCATGTCTAATCTCACTGGATGAAACGGTCGGGCATGGAGTTGGATGGAGTCATGTCGTCAATGTCACCGTTCGCTGTTCGACCACTTAAATGGTCTACTCGAGTAGGCGCTTGGAAAGCGCCTGAATCATGATATCTATCAAGATGCTGCTGCTATCAATTCAGCTTTCCTTCTCCCTCCTCTATTCTCCTCGCCGTCGCCCGCCTTCACGATTCCTCGACAACCAAAATGATTCGGCATAACTCGAAACCCGCACGAACGGTGGACCGTCTACCTCGGGACATTACGTAGTGGCATATATCAGGTCCAACAAGAACTCCAGCGTTCCAAGTTCGCCCGACCCCGACCCTCCGGCTCTTCAGGTCGCCATCCGCGACCATCGAGTGAACCGTCCAGTCTGTTACACCTCGGTCAATCCACCCAGTTGAAACCAGCGTGCGACACAAAGGGGTGGTCCAAGTGTGACGAGCCCAGTACTTCTCCCGCGTTCTCCGACTTGCCCACACCATATTCCGTAGTTGGAGGAAACAAAGGCACCTCGGTGTTGGCGTTGTAGAACCATGAAGCCAACAAGAATGGTGGAGCACTGGGCGCTTTTGCTACCTTCCCGCCCGGAGATTCAGATCTTCCCAATAGTGGCTGCATCATTATTCTATTTGGGCTTCTTTGAGCTGATCCGAAAATCACTCCCGTTGATCCCAATCTGCCACCCTTCAATGGCAGAAGCTTGACTGTCCAACAACTGGACTCCAAATAATACTACTACTACATATTAGAATTCAGCACCCGGTATCGTCTCTGGCACAGTGACTCTCCCCCAGACGTAAGGCGTAAGGGCAAGGCACAACTCTTTCCCTCGTGGCCTTCCGACTCACTAACCGCCAACCACCCGGGACACAGAGGATTCCCCATATTGCATATCCATGCCGGGAAACTTGACGGTCTCTCGCGATGCAACTAGACCCAAACTAACTACATCTTTATCGATGATCAAGCTCGAGTCAGTGGACAACAGCACAAAGCCCCTCCCAGATCGAAGCTTCTTCCACCACTGCCCTCAATTTCGGCTTGATCTGGCTTACAGCTAAGATTTTACAGCTGCCTCAAAGTGAAACAAGTCCTGATCCTTATCGAGAGTCGGGGCTGCGGGGAGGATTTCGATGCCCCAGAGTAGCAAATATACGAGCCATCTACATCGCACGTTCCCTCAACCAGTGACGGAATCCAAACCTAAGTGAGATGAGGCCCTGACTGGTGGTCCCTTCTCCATACACGCCCAATCGGAGAGACACCGAACAATAAAAAGCCAAGGTCCCACGCTTGAAGGATTATATTCGTCTGGTCCGACTGCAGCTGGACCAGCTCATCACTGCCGCCGTACCTACCTAGTTGTACCCGTGCCTTCTCCAAATCCAACAACCCCAACAACAGCATTCTGAGCTGCTGGACCACGCCTTCTCACTTGACGGGTCTCCAAATCAACTATGAGGGCAAGAACGACCCACGATACTGCTCCTTCCAAAACAGATTCCAAGCAACTGAGGCAGGAACCTCAAAATCGCACCTTCCTCGTGACACGTTCACCGTCCGTTCTCTTTAGCCTTCACGCGGAAGGCGCAACCAACACCAACAGACAGACGGGCCGTTCCTTCCCACCAACACCCATCTCCACTCCCCAGGTACCGAGATTATAAAAACCGCCCCATCCCCACAGGATAAGCGTGATAGACAGGCCCGGGCATGGCTGCTGTCTGCTTAATGCAACTACAAGTACTACTACGCATTAGGTATATGCTCCAACATCATTCGGTGCGCTTTTCAAAAATCGGAATATGCCCAGATGAGACCATCGCAAAGGATGGTTGGCTTACATCTACTATGGTGAGAGCCATCTGCCACGATATTTGATAGGAAACGGCATTGAAATTACATTATCGCCTGCGGAGGGGCTGGAAGGTAAAGTAGAGGGCACTTCCATGTTCCGTAGTATCAGATGGAAATTATCTGATGGCCTTGGCCGTAAGCCAAATCCTGTAGAGTTGGATCGGCGTGTACAAGGAACTTGGAGAGGATGCGTACAAAACTTTCCGATCAGGAGTCGACCAGGACTCTCGCCCTCATTCTTGTAAGTGACAAGCGAAAACCACAGTTGTTAATGTTTCCTCGGCAACACTGCATTCTTGGAACTTATTAACTACAAATGACCGTCTCGTGGTGGGAGACAGTTCGAATGTTGTAGTTATCCATTACAACCTACAAAGATTCTTATGGAGTAAATAGTATCTCAATAAGTGGCCGCTTGCTATTGTAAACTCCTTAGGAACAGGTACTCTTTGTGTTAGTCTCATCAGTAACGGTGTTTGGCAAATCTTGCTCAAATGGACCAAAATATATTGTTGGCATGTAAGCAATACAGAAGGATCCCTAAATGCCAATTGGTATTTTGATGGCTGAATGGTATTGTTTTATAATATATACATATTACCGAGCCATACATATGAAGGAGGAAATATTCCCATTTATTCTATAAATGCCTAGACAGCTATCATCTAATATAGGTTGACATGGAGGAACAAGATGTCACTAATCAACCGCAATTCAAGATCCAGATCAAAAGTATCGAGCCCATATAAACCTCCCAGAAGTATAGACAGACTTCTGAGAACAATATTGGATTAGACTGGAGCTGAAGACGGAGGCCTCTAACTCCTTCTAAGCAGTAGGTCTGTCCATCAGATGAGAGTCTAGCTAACTACCCGATATAATCTTGATACCCCCTCAGGAAAGGTAATTCCAATCTATTAAACCTCGCCAGCTTGAATAACAGGAGCAGGAGCAAAGGACCTAACGAGAAAAAAAGCAAATACAGCTCTAGCCCAGATCTACGAGGAAGAAACTTCAGAGTTCAGAGTCCAGACACTCCGGCCGCCAAGTCAATTATCTTATCAAGCCATCCACATAATACCATATCATTGTCCATGTATGGTTCACCGCAGGTTCATCCCACCCAACCGATTCACGGTTGGCAATTTGGCATATCCACAGATCACAGCACGCCAAGGCAGGTTGATCGTTACCTGGATCTGCCCATTGTTTTGATTTATTCATTGATCTGGATCCGATCCGACATGGCTCGGATCGGCGATCTACGCAGACTTCAGTATGTAGATAAGGCTCAGCAGAATTGAACGGTGACGGTCTAGAATGCATGTTTTCTTTTCCTCACTGGCTCCATAAAACTCAACCTCAAACTCAAACCCCGGACTATAGATTGATTAAGTGTCCTTTGCCTTAGCATGTAGTTAAATAGTACGTATCCCGTCCCAGCCAAGGTGATAATACGATGCGAAGGTGGCAAGGCCAAGTGGAAGAGAGGAGAAGGAACGATAAATTGGTTGTAGATATGGTATCCTCACTGAATTGGTCAAACAGCCACCAGTAGTAGTTAAGTCAGGTCAGGTCAGGCCGAGTTGAGTCAAGACGAGACAAATCAAATCAATCATGAATATGGTAACGCCAGAGATATATAGAAAGAAAAAGATGAAAATGAAATGAAGAAATAAGAATGAAGAAACCTGAAGTGACATCAGATCAAGAGTGTAACTTTTTGTGTCTCATGGTGCAAGTTCGTAACATCATGTCTTCCTTCCTATAGATCCTACTCCTAGTTGAGTAGGTAGGTAGGTTCAATCTTCTTCATATGCATGGATAGGAAGAAAGGATTGATGGATTCTTTGCTCAATAATCAAGCCATTAAATAGGTAGGATAGAATTCTTTTTTGTTTTGGGTAGAGGGATTTTTAGGGGGTGGAGAGGAGCGCCGATAGGGAGAGGAAAGGGAGAGAAAGATGGAGAGAGATAGAGGGAATTCGACTCCGACTTCGGGATGGACTTTGAGGTCCGGGTAGAAGACGGTTGGCTTTTTTGCCCTTTGTTTTTGCTCGCTCCAAGTAAAGTAAAGGTATAGGTATAACAATAACCCAAAGCCAATTCGCCATGAATGCATGAAAAATTGCGCGATTTAGATGTCGTTTTGGTATCAGACAAAACTCGAGCTCGAGAGGTTGTTGGTTGGTTTTCGGTGGGGAAACTGAGATTGAGGGGAATCCAGGATAAGACAAGGTCAGGAAGGGAAGGTAGGTTGGCAGGCAGGGCGACGGATATGCAACCTCCCTATCGGGCCAATCGCGCGCTTCGGATCATGTCATGTCGCTGTGATAAGGTCTTGTCCACCGACTCACCGACTGAGCTGAGCTGCACGCTGCAATGTTCCGCTTTATGAGGGAAACGCCATTTGTTCGCGCGCGCTCGCACGGTCGTCCTGGGCAGGCGGAGTTTCCTTTCCGATAGCGCTCGATTTCTCCCCACTGTTATAGCATCCAGTCTAGCCCGTTGGCTTCTTCTTCCACGGGAAAGACTTCGCGCGCATACTCTTCCATGTCTCGCCAGCCTTGCCATAACTGGCGGGATTCGTCCGTGACACGTTGTGAGATGACACCTCCGGGGCCCTGCATCATTCCCGCACCGGCGCCCTTACCATTGGCTGGGCCTAATCCCTTGGGAGATCCAGCGGCAGGACGGGAGAATTCGGGTTGGGGGAAGTAGGCTGCCTTGTGCACGCCAAAGACCTCTTCAAGGGCTTCAAGCTGTTCCCGGTATCCGGCTGGAATGTTGACTTTGATTTCCACCTTGGGAACCTGGACGTACTTTACGCGGCGATTGAGAGCTCGGGAGAAGGCCGCGCATACTTGTTCGGGTGATAGCGTTTCAAAGGTGAGCGCAATTCTATGACAGTCAGCTACAATCCGGTACCCAATGTCAAGATCGACACCTACCGATGACCATTCCACCTCTGAGGGCCGTCCTTGAAGATCTGCAGCAACGCGGGACCAACGTCATGCTCTGCATCCAGCCAAGGTAATGGAATGTCTGGGTCAAAAGGCGCATGCCACTCGAAAGTGCCGTCCGGCATGAGTTCCATCTGGAAGAGCGGGTATGGTAGGCTTGTGAAGTTGTTGTTGTAGATTCCAGCATAAACGAAGGTCGAATGGAGGCCCAGTTGGCGGACGTAGTTCTCCACGGTAAACTTCGGAGCCCATAGAGGCACAGCCGGGTATGGTCCGTAGAGCGAGTGATCTGGCATGCTGCTGTAGATGTAGTGCTGAATCGTACCGGCGCGCTTCGCAGCATCGGCGAGCGCCTTTCCAATGACAATCTCATCGCCCGCTTGCGACGTTGTGTTGATGAAGGCGATGTTAGCTCCGTCAAATAGGGTGTCCATCAGCTCAAAGTTATTTAACAGGGGTCCCTGGATCAATGTGACATTTGGGATGCTCTGGAGCTCTTCTGCAATGAGGCCCTTGAGGGAATGGACTTGCGCGCGTACGTGGTGTCCGACGGCGGCGGCGACGCGGATGAGGGAAGCCGCTTGGCGTCCCGTCGCGTTCACGACGGCAATTGTCTTCTTCTGCATCGTCATTGGGACGGCCGACGAAGTCTCTGTCTCTCTCTCGACCGGGCCTTTGGTCCTCACTTGATCCTCGCGTTATGCCGAGAGGGGAATGCTGGTCGATGAGCGAGTCGGAGAGATAAGGAGCCGCGAAAAAAATCGATAGAAAATTATGCGGGGTAGTGGACGAGCAGCAGCAGGAGCCGAGACCTAATGGAGAAGGGAGGGCTCGGAGGGAATCTGGAGAAAGTCAGGTGGAATCCGACACACAGCTCAGTCGGAGCAAGCGAGTGGAACGAATGGAGCGCGCAGCAGCACAGAGTCTCTCGAGTCTCGACTTGGAGAGTGAGGAGGGCGGCGTGGGGAAGCGGGAAAGGGCAGGACGGAGTGGGATCAAGATAAGAACGCACCTGGAGCACAGAAGTATAAGAAGGCCGGAGCGACAGGCAGTATAGGCAAGCGAGCGATGATTCGATAATGCCGCAATTGCGGAAATCGATGGTGCAAGAGGAAGGGGCTCAGAAGAAATAAGAGATGTTATGATCTCCGCGAGGATGCAGCTCAGGCGGCGTGCCTCCAAGGTGAGGGTTTCTGTTAGCTAAGGATGGAAATTATGAATAATGAGAGGATCTAACAAGGCCGAAGTGGATATGCGAACCCGATTAGGATTGAAAATTTTTCGGCTTGAATCACTTGATATTCGAGGCGTGGGTACGGAGGGAGGTCTGGTCTGGTTCTGGCTGAGGTCTGGTTCCGAGTGTCAGGTGCTGGCAACTGATGCTTGATGCTCAAGTGTCTACATTCCGATTCTCCTCCGATATTAGCATCGAGTAATACGAATCAGTCACCGAATCGCAGTCTATAGAGTCGAGCAGATCATGCAGCGATCTAGTTACTAACTTTAATGCTTCATGTCTTTTCTTTTTCCGGTTGCGCAACTACTTCAATCTTCGGTCTGCGGCGCCCAGGAACTGCCTCCGTCCACTGTCCGTTCAGAAATCTCTGGAGGCAGGAGGCATTCTTCTCACACCGTCCATAGGCAATGTATAGAGTCCAGACCGAAGATCACACAAAAGTCGCAGGGCCGAAGTTGGCGAGAGCTGCTCGTTCGTTGGCCAGCGGCTCCTTTCCTTTACGTAACGGCCCTGTCTGCCTGAGGCCGTGAAGCTTGACACGTATTCTGCTGGGCCGAGAGTCGGTATCAGATGGAGCATGCGATGGGCGACACCCCGTAAAACCTGTGGCCTCCTTCCCCCCGGCAGCAGCTCTGGAGTTGGCCAAGCTGATGCTGCTGCTGTGGTTTGAAGTCAATCGCGACATCACAGCCTAAGCCTTTTAGGGGGATTCTAGGGCGGATAAAAAGCAAATACACCACATCCCGAATACATGACAGCACTGCTCAAAACAGAAGGTCCTGGGAGAATCAATCATGTCAATAATGGCAGATGAAGCACAGGCGACAGGCTACAGCCCAACAATTCCGACTCAATCTTCCGGCACTCAGCCAGCCAGCCAATCTGTGCCCGGCGGCCTTCCACGGTGTTGCCAAGAAACTGAGCGAATTAAAGGCCATCTCCTTTGTTCTTGGGGACCGTAGGATCCACTGTGTCTAGTGCACTTTACACGCTGTTCAGTGTTTGCCAACAACAGTGATCGTGATCTTGCTCATTACAGACTAAATATCACAAACCACCTGGGAGGTGGCCCATCTGTCAACTAGAATGCACCAGATGGCGCAATTCTGGAGGCGGGGATAGCTCTCGCTCGGAGCATCAACCATCTCCGCGGGAGGGGCACGCCCTGATTAACCTCTTTGGGGCTAGCCTGGCCTGCCGGGTAGGAGCCCGTGATTCCAGTTCCATGAGCCTTTCAGTTTCATGAGGTCACTCTCTGCACGCTCGGCTGTCCCGCCGGTTCAGACCCCGATCCCTACCAGATCACCCAGCAATGCTTCCAGAGAGTTCGCTAATTTTGGTACTATATCGTCTTCGCCTCGTGCCTGCCATGCATACCCCGACTTTCGGTGAGGAACCCTGTCTATTCATACAGAATCGGAAGCAAACAAGAAATGCATAATTCTACTCCATGCAAGCATAACTTCGTAGTCTATCGCTGCTGTAATAATCCTGGGGTCAATCATTCATTAATGGTATGTCAAGGCGCTGATCCTGCCATCGGCCAGTGCGACGACCCCGCGCGGTACCCATCGCCTGCCTCCTCCATCTCCCTGTCACTGACTTCACGTGGCCCAATACCGGCCAGGCCCCAGGTCCCGGGCCGCCGTCGGGCGAGGAGCTGCGCTGCCGTCCGTTCGTCTGAGTGCAGATGCGCTCCCGACTTGCGAAGCAGAAGAACGTGCTCTGACAGCCCAGCGTTAGCCGCCAGGAAGAGTGGGGTGCGTCCGTTGCGGTTTCGTAGATGCACAGACCCGCCCTGAAGGAGCAGGAACCGCAGAATATCGACCGATGGTGAGGTCGCTGCAAGATGCTAGATGGAGTAGTGTCAACACTGCTGCCATTGTAAGGACCCAGAGGGAGGGGGGGACTTACCACTGGAGTATTTCCGGAATAGTCGGCATCGTTCAGCAACCAATCGTGCTCGCTCTTTACAATTTCCTCAACCCGAGCAAGGTCCCCCTGGGCAATGGCGTATCCCAGGACTGTGAGCGCCTGTACTCGCTCGGGCAGAGCTCCATCTGGATGGCGGAACACTGGCTGCGACGACTCCGTCAATTCGCCACGGAGCGACAGTGACATATTGTTTGCTACCACCTGGGGTGTTGCCCTGGGGAGCGCAAGCAGGTAGGCAAGCTTGGTCAGTGCCGCTTCTGTAGTCATGTCCAACCCTGCGACTACCCCAGCCTTGGACAGGCTCATTCCAGTAGCATAAACTGCGCTGACGCTGCCAGTAAGACCTACTTGGGTTAGTACCTTGATCGTTTTCCTGACGCCACGGATGCTCACATTGGGTGATATTGACAATGACAATTCCTCGAGAAATCGCGTCAGCAAAGACCTTGGTCATGGCATTGTCTTGACCATGGGGTGCATTCCCGGCGCCGAATGTCTCCAAGACCAGGCCACGAAGACCATCCAGCTTCAATACTGCATCCACCATCTCCGGCTTGATACCCGGGAATATGCGCAGGCACGCGACATGAGTGGTGTCTAGGTTGGTCTGGATGCTAAAGTGTTCGAGGCTTTTAGGCCGGTTTACAATTTCCCAGTTGACATTCGTGCGCATCGATGTTGTCACAGCCAGCGGCGCGCAATTGGGCGAATTAAATGCATTGAAGTCACTTGCCGCTACCTTGGTGGACCGATTGCCACGAAGCAATTTGTTGTTGAAATACAGGCAGACCTCAGGTATCATGAAGTGGCCAGCCACAACCAGCGATCCCAGCAGGTTATCTGTAGCATCGTTCTGTAGCTCTAGCATTGGAGCCTGTGCTCCAGTGACAATCACAGGCTTTCCGAGATTTTTCAGCATAAAGCTCAGTGCGGAGCAGGTATATGCCAGACTATCTGTTCCATGCAGCACCACAAACCCATCGAAATATGTGTAGTTTCGCTCAATGGTTTGCGCAATTTGTGCCCATCCCTTGGCGTCGATAGAGCTACTGTCCAGCAGTTCATCGAATTCAAAAACGGTATACCTCACTCGTCGTCCATATGCCGTCATCGGGGTTCGCAGACTTGGGTGGCCTTTGATGTCCCCGGCGTCGTTGGTCACGACATCCATCACTGTCGAGTGCGATCCATCGTTGAACGTAGGCACCCGCGCTAAGCATTGCTCCTGGAAGTCTCGAGCAGGCACCAACCCCGCTGGCGATGGTCGCATACAAATTGTACCACCAGTCATGATAATCAAGACCCGCGACTCGGGGACTGACTGCTCTGCCTGGCCCTCGGCCAGTTCGGGGATGATATCATC
The DNA here is from genome assembly GCF_001890125.1 of Aspergillus versicolor CBS 583.65. Lineage (NCBI taxonomy): Eukaryota > Fungi > Ascomycota > Eurotiomycetes > Eurotiales > Aspergillaceae > Aspergillus > Aspergillus versicolor. Next base: position 508,416 of record NW_024467537.1, read on the forward strand.
GGCGGCAACCATGTTTGCAACTGTAGATGATCACTTGAGTGAAACGGCAAGTCACTCACTTAACGAAAGACAAGTAAGGCAGGAAAGAGAGTGAGATATCTCGGTGGTGCGATAACAAGAAAAGAGCGGCTCTCTAGCCCTAATGTCAGAGGTAGCGCAAACTGAAGCGTTGAGATGGGGCGAACTCGAAAATCTTTCAGGCACCTCAAGCGTAGATCGCGGATGAGATAAGAGTCTGGACCAGAATGCAATCCCGAATCGCGGGGTTATCGTCGTCTCGTTTACCTTTAAAAGATCCAACCGGAAATTCAAAGGAACGGTAAGTGCATTGTCTGCCCCTCTTATTATTCTCGTGGTGTTGCAGAGAGTTTTCAGCAGCGGTCCATATTACGTACGGAATGCGTTTCTGTGGATGCGGCAAGGAGATCTGGAGCCACTTGGTGTTAGTGTACCGTTGAGACATTTTCGTCCCCGCCACTCTTTCCTCACCTCAAGAACGTGGACGTCGTTGACACTTTCCTTCTTTGGCTGGAATAGAATTATGTTTGATGGCAGGAAAGATTCGACACTGAAGTAGCTCGCATGCTGAGTTGGATTTGATGATTGAGTCTTTGCGGCTCGACTTTCAGACCTGAATCATAAAACTCGCGAGCTGTGTCAAAAAAATGGCTTCGGCCTAATTCCGGGAAATCATATCCATAAACAGAAAAATTCTCGAACATCAGCTCGAGTTTGCGGATACTGGGTAGACCCCAGAGTTGGGCGTGAAGTGGCGGAAGATACCCCAAAGCGACGCGAGAAGAAGCAGTGGCCCCGTGATACACAATGACCCAGGCTCTGTCTGTCATCGGCATCAAGCAAATTTCATGGTTTCTGCTAAGTTGATATATTTCTCGATTTCGGTACGTGAGCTTGCTTTGGCAATGTAGCATTTTGTCTTTGTTGGGATCTTGAGTAAATATATATCTGACAATTCCTATGTACATGAGAGTACTTCTACCTCACCCCAAACTCCCACAATCATGAATTTTCACATTACATACGCCATCCTACGGCCCAAGGCTAGGAAATATATATTTACGGGAATAATTAAAATATCCCCAAGCATACGAGTACATCTCGCAGATTGTCCGTGCTATGGCAGTCGCATTCTCAAATAAACTTGATTGGAATGCAGTACTTTCAAAGCCTAGAGAGAAAGATGACACATGAATTATGAATTTGATGAACACAATTGGCTTGCAAAGCCAGCAAATCCATCCAATTGAGCGCCCAATAATTCTCCAGATCATCCATGCCCAACACTGGGTGTACATATGATGCAGAATGCCGTGGTAAAACGCCAGATACGACCATCAAATAGTGTCATTGGACCAAACTCAGAATTCAGATACTTCGATACGAATCACAAAACGATACATCATGAAGATAATAACCTTAACAAACCCCCAGCACCTGGTCAAGGAGTAGATAGCTCACAATAAATGTAGTGCGCCCGCCGCTTTAGTCCCGCTCAACCTAAAGCAGCCAGCAACACCCCGTCCAAAACGGAAATGGAAAAAGAGTGACGAAGCCAATCCCGTCGCCGGACTTTAGTTTCTCAGGCGCAATTTTCAGATTTTTTTCTCCCCGGCCCCTGATACTCTACACTACTACTCCTCCTACTTCGTCTCCATCTTTTGCAATACTTGTTTCTCAATTGAAACTCTTGGATACTTGCCCGGTATCCTTTCCTACAGCTACAGCTACAGCTTACAGCTACCTAGCTATCGACATCCCTACGCGCCCGTGTCGTCATTGTTAATTTTCAAACAGCGCCATGTCGAACGATCAACAGCAGGACCTGGCGGAGCGCGTCTCTGAGCCCATTGTCCCCCCTGAGGTAGCTAAGGATATTGGTGTTTTGGAGCAGCAGTTTATCCGCGCGGAGGTTGAGCAATGTAAGCTGACTCTGATCCGGCGCGTTCGTGGCCGGTTTTACCTAGCTATTTAACACCTTGCGACAAACGATCTAGAAGATACTTACTGTACATGTACGCTGACAAAATGAATCAAAACAGTGCGCCAGTCCATCGTCTCCTTCCGTCCGTTGTTTGAGAAGCGCGCCAAGATCGTCTCGCACCCTGAAGTGCAGACCAACTTCTGGATTCGCGTGCTCTCGAACGCGCCCGGCGAGATCGACGAGTACATCACTTCCTCTGATGCAGCCATCCTTGGATCTTCCTTGAGCAACCTGACCGTCGAGCGGTTCGAAGTCAATGAGAAGGGCGAGGGCGAGCCCCGCAGCGTTCGTTTCACATTCGAATTCAACACCGGCGAAAACAACCCCTTCTTTGAGGACAAGAAGCTTGTTAAGGACTTCTACTGGCGCAAGCAGGTTTTGACCACCCCTAGTGGTAAGAAGAGGACCTGGGATGGCCTTGTTTCGGAGCCCGTTCGCATCAACTGGAAGAAGGATATGGATGTCACCAAGGGTCTGCTCGATGCCACCTGCGACCTGTACGAGGCTGAGAAGAAGGGCGGTGACCGCAAGGAGCTGCCCGAGTTCAAGAAGCTTATTGAGAAGCTCGCCGCGATCGAGGCTATTGACGAAGAAGAGGATGAGGACGATGACCCCATGGGAGGGTCCTCCGGCCAAAGCTTCTTCAACTTCTTCGGCTACCGTGGAGGCGACGTGACCGCTGAACAATCCGCGGCGGCCACTAAGGAGGAGAACGAGAAGCTCGAGAAGATCCTCAAGGGAGAGAACGTCGAGGATGATGAGGCTGACGATGACGAGGATGTTGATGATGACTTTGACCAGATTGAGTCCTTCCCTGATGGACCTGAATTGGCCAATGCGCTCGCTGATGACCTCTGGCCCAACGCCCTGAAATACTATGGTATGTCTGCACTGTCTCTTCGGCACGACCACAGCTAACATTCACAGTCCAATCCTTCGACGACACCCCGGACTTCGACTTTGACGAACTCGACGATGAGGACGAGGAAGATGACGAGGAAGACGAGTCCCACCCCCGCAAGAAGACCAAGGTCTAATCGCGCCAAAAAAAAAACAACTTTCTCAACAACAAAATTACCCTCGTATTCACAGGGCAATGACTAGTATTAATAACAAAACGAGCACGAAAATCAGGAGCGCGATGCAAAACGACGACATCGTATCTAATCTCTTAGTTAGCAAAGACCCAATTTGGAAGACGCACTTAATGAAAGATGAAGATTGAAATAATGCAATGCAATGAATGAGCAAAAATGATACTCACCTTCATTCTTCTTGATAACCCACTTCAATTTCGACATCCCATTCTGTAACTTTCCCCCAACCCGACCCGCAAGCGTGTCAATCTCCCCAATCATAACTGCCTGCTCCTCCAACTCCCTCCCCATATCATCCGCCTGCTGTCTCAGATTCCCTACCGTCCGGAACACACCATCTAGCTGCTCGTCCTGCTCATGCATAAGCTCCATCTGCCGCTGCTGCTCCATCTCGGCATAGTAATCATCTCCTTGCCCCTCAGCATCATCATCGAACTCCGCTGGATTCGGAAGCCCTGCACCCTTGGATTTTCCAGCAGCAGCAGCATCAGAATTCGTAATAACCTTCACCAACTCCCCCCTCATATCCTCGAGCTCCTTGCCAACATCGTCAACGAGTTTGCGACGGCGCTGTACTTCCTCTATATCTAGCCCAAAACGGTACGGGTCTTGCTCGACGGCTCGGACACTCTCGACTAGGTCGTCGAGGTCCGCTGTGAGGTCTGTAAGAGTTGTTTCTAACTCCGAGCGCGCTTGCTGGAGCTCAGGGTTTGAGGGGGATTTTGCGAGAGAGCGGATGCGGAGATATGAGGAGAATAAGGGTCTTGTAGTGCCGAGGGTTGAGAGGACATCGCTGGGTTTGGTTGTTAGCTAGCGTGGCATGTTGTTTTGGAGGCGGTGCTTACGCTTGGACTTGAAGAAAGGGGTCTGCGTGCTCCATTATTAGTGCTATTTGAGAGTGTATTAAATGTGGATCATGTCAAGGAGTCTGATGGGAGGAATATGGATTGAGGAAGATGCGATGCAGATGGAAGCTCTCGGTGTTGATGCGGATACGTAATTGAGAAACGGGGCCGCGACTCTTCACCGCCCGCTGTTTCGGCTTCAATAGTACCCACCACCCAGACAAGGTACCTGTGGAAAGTGACGGGAATACAACTACTGCTACTGTATAGTATATAGTGTTGACGGTTACATAAAACTAATTTCATTCATAACTCATGATATGCAAATCCAAACCAAATTGATCGTGTTCGTATCCAACCCAAACACAGTAGGGTATAGGTGGAGTATAGTATCCCGGTCTAGTACGCAGTACTCCCGATAAAGATAAAACGAAAATAAAAGGAGACAGATCTAGTTTTTCGGCGGCGGGGGCGAGATCCAGTCCCCTTCCTCGAGCCAGATCCCAGCACTGCCGTACTTCCCTGCCTCGGCGCCCCTCAGGAACGCGAAGCGAAAAAAGAGGGTTTCGGGCTTGTCCTCGCCGCTGGGGTGGATTTGTTCGAGCTCGAGGTCCGAGGGTGGGACCTCGAAATCACGGTCAATTGAGGATGTGTGATGTAGTTCGAGGCCGGCGTGGCCGTGGCGATGCCAGGTGAATTCTCCCGCGGGGTCCTCGTCTAGGTAACCGCGCCAGCGCTCAACATCGTTGACTAGGACCGAGACTCCGTCCACACCTAGTTTGTCCATGCGTTCTCGCTCCCATAGCGTGAACGTAATGTTGCCATTGCCATGATAGGGCTCGCCGGAGCCCCTATCTGGGAGGGAAATTGTGACAGAGTTATCGTTGACATTAGGTGAGGTGCCTCCCCACCATCCATGCTGCCCACCAGGTCCTGGTGCTTGTTCGCCAAGTGCAGCGGGCGTTTCGATGATGGAAGCAAAGCCCCACCTGGCAATACCGTTGATGAAGAGGCCAAGCAGCAACCCCTGGTAGACTAATGACGGTCGAGTGGGGAAAGCCGTCCCGTACATCAAGAGGATCGCAAGGATATAATGGTGAATGCGAAGGCGAAGCCCGGGGAGTGGGAGTAGAATCAGAAGGATCAGCGCCATCGTTCCGTACACCTTCAAGTAATGTGGCATCAAGCCACCCATGCGAATTTGATGGGTTTGGGTTAAGATGATAGCGAGGACGGTAGGAATGACTATGGATAACGCGAGCTTCGCACCAGGTTGTTGCTGAATATCATGCGGCGTCAGACGCTCAAGGGGGATCAATCTCGCAAAAGTATAGTTGTTCAGACCGCCAAAGAACGCAGGGGGCAAGAAGAGCAATGTCTTGCTGAACTGATAGATAGGTGACGATAGAGGCGTCAGGAGTGGTCGCGCACAGTATCTGAACAAGACAAATGCAACGAATGATGCGGGAAGAAGCCGAGCGACGAAGATGGACATAAGAGCGGCCAGGTCAGCCCGAGGCGGCGGATCAGACACCAATCCCACCTGGCTAAAAAGCATGAAGAACGTGCTCAAGAATAGTACCGCAGGGGACGAGCAGAAGAGCCATAGGACAGCGAGCGCCCCAATAGTGATACCTAGTAGGGGCCATCGTGGATCCTGCGGGCAAGTGGCATCTGACGACGGCTCGACGAAGCTGAAAGACTTGGGGAAGGTCGACGGAAAGCCGAGCGAGCTGATTCCATTTTGTTTGGATGCATGGAACGAATGCGCAGCTCCTTCTAATTGGGCCACGCCGCAACCACCATCGTTATCAATGACTCCTGCATGGAGGGCGGCTTGACAAATGAAGCTGTCGGCACGATATACGCCAGGCTCATCCGATCCCGGCTCAGGTCCTCCGATGACAAGTCCCCTATAATTGATTGTCTGATTACCAAAGGCGTAAGGTTCGATCGTTTTCGCGTCCCGACAGTTGGCTGGGCATCGGAAGGGTGTTGCCGCTGCGGTGAAAGGACGGCAATCGTTTCCATTGAGTCCACAACCATTACCAGGTGTCCTGCGGTATATTCGTTAGAAATAAGCGACATAAGCACCCGGATATAACTACTTACCAAAAGGTGCTCGAGCAAGACAATGTGATAGGCCGCCCGTAGCCTTCAATGTAACCCGCGGATCGAGAATGTAGAAATAGGATAGCCCACGGCAGGAACCAAGCGAAATATAGGAGCAGAAGTAGGGACACCTTATGTTTGCGCTTCGGGAAAAACTTGTCCAGGTACCGCCTAGGCAGTTCCTGGATCTGGGGAAACAGAGGGTTCAACAAGAGCGGGTATGGCGGGTCTGGGCCCTTGACAAATTCAGCGGTCGTGCGAGCAGCCTTTCGAATCGGTAAAGGGACCCAGCCCCAGCGGAAAGATTTCGAGGATTCCCGTAACCAGACGGGAAGTACGGTAGGACCGGTGTCGACATGGTGAGGGAGTAGGTCGGGAGCGTCGGGATCGTCGGATTGGTCTTCAACCTCTACCGCAGGAGGTATATACACCCGAGAACCATCACCTGGGCCTTCTCCTAACATCCTGAGATGACCTTAGGGAGCAGATCAAATCAACGACGAAAGAGCGGAGAAAAACGATGGATATAGATTATCGACAGCCAAGAGGCGGGATTGCCGGCTGGTCTAGAACAGACCCTCTCAACCAGTGGAAAGGCCTATTTTAACGTCAAAAGAGCGCAATCAATGCGAATTCACGGCTATCGAATAATGAATGCGGATTGGATAAAGATAGTCGAGATACCAGGAATGAGCGATGAGGAAGGAGAGAGTCGAGTCGAGAGTTAAGAGGGCGGAAGACCGGTAAGCGGACGAGATCATGCGGAGGGTGGCGAGCTGGCACCGATCGTGCTTATGTCATCGGCAGGCCATTCCGATCACCAGGGAAGGCTTCAAGGCAACAAATTAAGAAAATATAAGTTGTTTGGATCATTCTGGTGGACAAAAAGAAAATAAACCTGCAGCCTCGGATCTGCAGGAGAGTGGACGAGATATCGGTCAGGCACAAGAAGGATGTGGAGAGATCATCCCGTGCATACAGTGCTTTTGTTGCGGCGGTTGTGGGCGTCATACTAAAACTCTCTAACGGCTAACGGCTAACGGCTATCCTGCTTTCAGGTCCTCAATCTAGTCTCTACTCCCAAAGCCCTGCTCAACCTTTGCAATGTTTTGGAGATTAAGATGATGGGCGGTGTCTCTATCTCATTCTCCACATTCTCTTTGTTCCCCATTAATTTAACCGTTTGCGGGCAGGTCTCGCTATCAAGATGGTGCCATTGGCTGTGGAAATGAGCCGTTCTTTGGTTCCAGTTGCTTATCAAGCAAATTGGAGACAACTCCAAGCAGCCTTATAACCCGGAGCCGGGAGGCGATGAGTTGACAGTCTGATCAGCGGCCATAGCTGAGTGCAAAGACATCATTCACAATGGCCTCTTTGTCGCCTCCAGTAGACTTGTCCCATCATTTCAGCTACATAACCAAGCGGCGTGCGCCGAGTGCCGTGAAAGACTTTTACAAGTACTTTCTCATCCCCGGCATTGCCAACTTGGCGGGCGGTACGGCCTCTGATTCAACATTAGCTGGTTGACTTCTCACAAATCTGATGACTGTAGGACTGCCAAATGCCTCTTATTTTCCGTACGATACCTTAGAAGCTTCAGCCGCCCGTTCTCAGCGATTTGCAACCATTCCAGGTGGAAAGGCCAAGGATCCACAGTCGAGCGAACGGATAACCGTACCTAAAGACTCCCAGAGCGCCATCACGCAGAAGATTGATATCACAACAGCCTTGCAATATGGCACTGCTGAAGGTCTCCCTCCTCTGGCGACATTTGTGAATACGTTCGTTCGTGAACATCTTCATCCGAACGTTCCGTATGCCGGTGGCCCAGATACCCTTATGACCACAGGCGCAACTGACGGGTTCTCTAAGGCCATTGAAGCCTTCACCAACCCGTGGAATCCCGATCGTGATTGGGTACACCTTCGTCAAGGAATTCTTTGTGAGGAATATGTGTATATGAATGGCATTCAGGCTGCCAAACCAAGAGGACTCAACATCGTCCCGGTAGCCATGGACACGGAGGGTATGCTGCCGCATGGCCCGGGAGGATTGGACGATGTTTTGGAAAACTGGGATTTCCGCCGAGGCCGTCGTCCGCATTTGATGTATACCGTAACGTGAGTAACTCAATCGATGACGCTTGCTTCGTCGGCTAATTACTCGCCCCAAGTATCGGCCAAAATCCAACCGGCGGCACCTTGTCTGTCGAGCGCCGTAAGGAGATTTACGCTATTTGTCATAGGTATGACATCGTCATCGTGGAAGACGATCCATACTGGAACCTGCAATACCCGTCAGCCCAAGAAAGGCAAGCTGAATACCGAAACACTCGGACTAACCCGCATTTGACACCGCGCAATTATAACGCTGGCAAAAAGTCTTCTGGATACGAGTTTCTTGATTCTCTTGTGCCCTCGTATCTGTCGCTCGACACCGACGGCCGGGTTGTTCGCCTTGATACCTTCTCCAAAACTATTGCGCCAGGCTGCCGTCTCGGTTGGATGACAGCACAGCCAGCTGTAATTGAAAGGTTGGCTCGTATTGCAGAGTCAACCACTCAAGCTCCCTCAGGATTTGTCCAAGCCCTGGTAGCTGAAATGATTCTTGGCCAGCAATCAGATGACAAGTCCATCAATGCACGGAAGGGCAACGGCGATGAGAAAGGTTGGCAGATGGACGGTTGGGTTCGCTGGCTTGAGGGCCTGCGCGCGGGATACGAGCACCGCATGCAGCAGATGTGTAGTGGTCTGGAAGAGGGCAAATATATCGTGCTTGATACTGAGAGACTGGATGATCTGACCTTGGGCGAGAATAATGAGGAAGACTCATGGGAGGTTCTGGATAAGGTTCGGATGTTCGACTTCGCTTGGCCCACAGGAGGAATGTTCATTTGGATCAAGGCGGGCTTGGACAGCCACCCCTTGCGTCGGAAGTACAGACCCGAGAGGCTAGCAAAAGCCCTATGGACACATTTGATACAAAAGCCGCATCTTTGTCTCCTTGGAACAGGAACGATGTTCTCACCAACGGATGAAATCAAGGCTCGTGGTTATCAGTACTTCCGGTTGTGCTTTGCGGCAATGCCTGCGGATGATGTGGTCCCGGTCACTCAGCGGTTGGTGGACGGGTTTAGAACATTCTGGCAGAGAAAGAACCTCGATGGCCTTGAGGATGATAACACGACACAAGCGGTGGAACACCTGCAGGTAGAGCCGTCTGTGAATTTCATGGGAATGGGGTGCTAGATTTGAAATGAATCTGGCGTTGAAATGCGAATGGACAGGAGTACATAATGAAATAATGAAATGAATCTAGACAGCAATACCTTGTAACCTGACTAAATTGTATTCATGAAGGGGTTGATGTTCGGAATGTCGATTTCAGCTCTGATGTGCATCTCATGCAGCATTATGTTTGATTTATACATTACTAATCAAGGTTGTACAGCGCGACTATACAAACTGTAAAATTATGCACTGCGGGGAGATTAACACCGCGTCCAAATCTCCAACAACTCAATCTAAACCCACCCCGCTGAGACCTTTAGCAGTGCACTATTGCAAATGGATTTATAGAGTTTCTTGCTTCTAATATTCGTCTAAACATACCACTCGACAATTGAGCTGTGGTAGAGTATTGTTAAAGGTGTCTGTCTGGACGGCCCCTCACAAAATGTCTGATCTCAACGCCGACCTCGCAGAGGAAATCGAAGCCATTAATGCCATCTACGACCCGGATACTATTACGATATCAGACACGTCCAAATCTAGCTCTATCTCAACGCTAGACTTAGGGAATTCGAGCTCGCCTGGAACAAAAGCAGCGGCAACGATCAAACTCCAAATCCCGAACCATGCAAACCTATCATTCCTCCTCGCCTTTGAGGCAACTTACCCAGATACCGCTCCTCGAATACTTGGGACCGCATCTACAGCTTCACGCGGGGAGGGTAAAATCGCCATCGATGTCCTCGAGGATATTCTCAGCCGGACATACCAACCCGGCGCAGTCTGCCTCTTTGAACTTATAAACGAAGCCATCGAGACTTTCGAAGAATTGCGCATCGGTACCGACGATGCAAGCACAAATCCTACATCAACAGAGACAGCAGCAGCGACTACACACACCAATGGTGATGGCGTCGAAAGTATAACCGCAACCACTGCCACTCTCACTCTGCACGAGAGCATGGGTCTCTCCGAACCACCACCCTGGATCCTCTCCGAGGTCATCTCCGAAAAGAAATCTGTCTTTGTTGCGCGCGCGGCCCACGTTACCAGTCTAGACCAGGCGAAGACTTACCTGGATTATTTGCTTGCGAGTGATAAGAAGGTGGCGTCTGCGACGCACAATATCAGTGCGTGGCGGATTAGACAGCTAAGCAAGGCGTCACATGCCGCTTCAAAGGATGGAGGAGGAGGCGGGAAAGGGTCATCTCCGGCGTCAACTACGGAGATGATCATCCAGGACTGCGACGATGACGGGGAGACGGCTGCGGGCGGGCGACTGCTCCATCTCATGCAGTTGATGGATGTATGGGATGTTGTCGTCGTCGTGACAAGGTGGTACGGTGGTGTGCATTTGGGGCCGGATCGGTTTCGGATCATCAATGCTGCTGGACGGGATGCACTGGTCAGGGGCGGATTTGAAAAGAAAAAAGAGGCCGGTGGTGAAAAGGGGAAGAAGAAGGGGAAGAAGTGAGTTATCGGTCGTCCCAGTCGGTATATTGAAGGATTGGTACTACATCGTGTGAAACTGCCTTCTTTGGATAATACGGCCGCGCAGCGTGTCATCCCTAAAGGATTGTGACTCCGCGAGCATAGCCATCACATCCACCGCGGTCAATTTGACAGACTGGTCTGGTGTGACTCTTTGGATATCCCCGTTGGATCCGGATCGACCGCACCCTTACGGACCGAAGTGAAGCTGAAGCTCGCTGATCCAGGAACCTGAGCGGGCTGAAAATGAGGGATCTCGCCCCTCTACCTATCCAATCTCAAACGTCAAATCCATAGCCCCCGAGGATACGCGCGAGTCGTGTAGTTGGGGTACTGTGGCAAAAGTTGTAACAACGATCAAAACTCTTTTCTTCTTGCGAAACAGAAATATAGACGCCTAAAGGAATGTTCAGGATACTTACACAGCCCCGCCTCACAATCGGATATGCACTAGTAGATAGATCTCTAGACAGAAAACAGATATTGAGATGATCATGTTCAGATCTGGAAGTAGTCACCCATCCCCTATTAAAAAGAAAGAAAGAAAAAAAGTACAGGATAGAGTTAAGTTGGAGCTTTGGGCAGGTTTCACCATGTGAACACCAGAGGTGGACAGTGGCTTAGACATTATCTCCCTTAGGCCCGGCCATGCCGTGTCGTCAAGTCGACAATCCATGAATCTAGAGAATCGAATCAATCGACCGAATCGAGAGTCGAGACCATCTCAGTTTTCTCTTCAGAATAATATCGGCAACGCTAACCCCTCGTTAATTTAGTGGGTACATGCTCTTCAGTAGCAGTGGTGCACTCCGTATCCCGAAACACGTTGCACTGCCTCCCCATTTTCTGGCCCCAATGTCGCACAGGGGAGGCAGACAGTGGCATTGACATTATTCAGTGATTGACAGGGATTTGGAAACTATGAGAGACACATGCTTTGTTGAATGGATGTTACATGATCGCCCTGAATAGAGGACACTATGGAATGGGGCGATGCTTGCTATCACTCTTGAGGAAGTACTCGATATTGTCCCGAAAATTACATGAAGTCCACTTGAGGTAGGAGATCCTTAGTAGTGTAGGGTCGCATTACACCACGGGAGATGTTCATTGTGCAAGAGATAATCTTGTCTTGAATAATTATATCCAATCAGCTGTGTTTCATATATTCACGCTGAGAAATGCCTGTCACACAGGGTTCCTGAAAGAATACCCTGGCGACTATTTTTCTATCCTGTCAGCATTCTCAAACGAACCATGTAACCTCGTGCCTGTACCTTAGGCACTTGCAAGTAAAACTTTGTACACGAATCCTCGTCGCTAAGAACATTGCTAGAGGTGACCATTCATACTGGCCCGAACGAATGGCAGAGAATGAAGCCAGACAGCGGCCGTAATTCAATGATATGAAACCCCCATCCGGAACGGCGCGACAAAACTCGCCTCACCAAAGACAGCTTTAGCCCCCTGACCGTCGTTGAGTTCACCTAGCTGAACCGTTTTGTTACCGAGTATTTTAAGTCGGTTATCCGTGTCAAGCGGCTCATAATTGTTCCCAGTGGGCAAGATATACGGATTGTCATACGTCAGGCCCATCACACAATCAAACATATCAGGTGCTATTGTTTTCATCCGAAAGCATAGGCCAGTTATGCCTATCCCAACAATCGTAAAGGATGAGATTATAAGAATAACGACCCACACATATTCGGGCTTGTAGACCTCCGTGTAATTCCTTAAAGTGGCATTTGTGGATGCGCCGATGAAGGGCGTGCCCGAGTTTAGGAGGTTAGCCACTTGAGGCGGGTACATTCTGATATTCATGTCGTAGTCCTTCCACGCGGACTCGTTGGCAACCGTTAAGAGACCATTGCTGGGAATATGAGGCTTGCCATAGAAACTTAGATTATCTGCTTTCAAGTTGCCGGAGAACGCTGTGGGGGCCATGAATGCCTGGAGACCTGTGTTGAGGAGCATGGAGGCCCTGGTGGCGAAGAGGCCGGTATTATTGAAAGTGGACATGTTAACACCATCTGGAATACCACCAATTCCCGTTTTAATGGGTGCGGTTCTTGAGTCATTTAGGAAGAGTTCGGAGCTGCTAGACCCCCACATCACGTCGTCCGCTGCGGCGCTTCCGGAACTTATGGCTGTGATCATATTGAGAATTTTTTCACCCCAGTAATCCATCACGGTGAAGTTCTTATTGCGGTGGTCTGTAGTGGATTGGCGAATCTTTGTAGCCGCGCAGCTTTTGTCAATGCATTCTATGTAGGCCTCCACCGGGCGTTGGGTGATTTGGCAGGTGGCTAATGATGTCGACGTCAGGAAAGTGGATATAAATTGTATTGTCCTGGGGAGAGTGTTATTTGGGTTGTTTTGATCGATTACGGGGTGATCGGTGGTGGGAACCCAGTCTCCCCAATCGTAATTCCTCCCCTCAGGTATGTATTCATCCGCAGGAAGACCAAGGGACTTCTGAGCACGAACCCACTGGGTCATACCATCCTCGAAACAATCCTTGCAGCGTATTGTCAGCCCAGAAGTGTAGTTTATAGCCGACACGTGACGAAAAGGGGAGCAAGATAGTTCCAGATACATCGTTTCAACACTGAAATGAACGTCGCCCTTGTTCTTTACCTCGGAAAGACCGATGATAGGCATTCCAAACAGAGAGGTAAAGTCCTCAACTTTTGTCGTGTTGCCGACAGGCATCCAGCCGTCAGTAGTGGTCGCAGACTCGTTTCCCGCCTCAAGGCGAGGGATCTTGACGTTCGTCCATTGGTCTACTGGGCCTTCCTTTATTTGAATACTTTGCATGAGACTAGCCGTATAAAGATCACGCATTGACAAAGGCCATGAACCGTCATTGCCCACCATGATGCCCGTGTAAGTAAAAAGTGACCCTAGCGGACCGTTATCCCAGTAACGGAGCTCAGGGTGGGTGATGTCGGTCAAGTTGGCCTTGTATAGAAGCCGGATGGCACTCTGACCCCCAAGAGGGGACATCGCCCATAGGACGAGGAGACCCCAGACGAGCAGAGAGAGCGGCATGCTGTAAAGATGTTTGATGGGGTCCGAAGTCGAATTGGTATTCATCAATGCCCATAATGTCTAAAAGCCGAATCGTTACGTTAGAGGTAGGGTTTCAAAATAGACAGGGGAAGGGCAGTCTCACCGACATCCTCACAGATTTCTGGGCACAGTATCGACCAATGCTTTTGAGCGAGCTAGAAAGTAATGCAGCGAATATGATGGGGTATATCGTGGGCCCCTATCCCAATTAGCCAGAGTCCACAGGAGAGTATTGATTCGCCGCTGTGCTCTTTACGTACGAGTTTCATTGCCTCCTCCATGACTGTCCCCAGCCTATCGCCCGTCGGCCTGTTGTTGATACATAGTGCCCCCAGCGCGAGCGCTATTAGGCCATTAGTATATCGAGATATGTATCCGTGAGCGAGAGTAAGGTTACCTATGAAGCACAGTGCGACTAAACAGAGGACTATTTCGAGAACAAGCGCTAGAATAGAGCCGGCTGGCCTTTTCAATATTTTACCCGAGATATTCTGTGCATCGGTTGGAATTTGGTTGGAATAAGCTGATTTAAAATGGGTCGTTTCCGATCGCAGAGTGCTTCCTGATGAGGAGCTTTTGAATAGAGGGAGCGATGGCCTCCCTTCTGTATGTTGAACCATCGTGACGCGACGGGGAATTTACTTGAGCGAGGAACTTTGAAGCTCCAAGGGCCCAGAGAAGGGCCAGTCATTCTTAAGTCGCACACAACCCTGCCACTCGCCATGCAAGAACACCAAATTTAGCATCTTAGCGCTGTAGAATTGGTCAAGTTAACAAGCAGACGAGGCTCGGCGGCGGCTACGAGGGTATGAGTGACTCCAGCGCCCAATCGTGTCCTATCGGGAGTGGAGAAAATTGGTGATTGCCGCCGAATGCTCTGCGGCACAGCAATGTGAAACAGTTGGAAAGGAACAGGGTGAGACTCTTGGGGGAGAACAACGTATTGATATGAACATGAGCATAGTGTATTTGTTGTTGAGGCTGAATTGCCGTGGACTGGCGGCGGATGGTGCCGCCGACCATGATACTAATCGGTAACTCAATGCCCGACTTCGTGGGCAAAATGGCAACGTCAAGAAGGCTCGCAAGGTATTAAGCATATGGCTGAGTGCCTAAATTTGCACTGTGCACTTAGGTATAGGTTGGGGCCGTAAACTGAATTGTCTCATACAGTTGTCTAGTCGCACTTGACGCAATATCAAGTACCGACCGGATATTGTAGCGAAAAGCCACTGGGGTGACGGCTGGTTGTTTAAATCGCGACAACTGACAACCGTCTTGTCAAGGAGCCGAGCTAGGAGCTTTTATAACTTACTAATCCTGCTCTCCCAGAGCTAGAAGAACCAAACATCACAAGAGAATCACAAGGTAAAGGTCGCCGACAGGAAATATGGATGTTGGCTGGCTTCCTCTTTTCGAGTTTCAATGCGGGGACACTTCAGTATCTGAAACACGAAGTCTGCCAGAGCGCTCGCTTAGGTATTGAGCCAGTCGGCTCTTTTCGAACGACGTCTCGACTCTCTGTGTCCACCGTATGGTCGCACGGTCGTACCAAATCAAACTCAAAGTCGTCAAGCTCATAAACTCGGTCGTTCCTGTTTCACACCCGGAACTGCCTGAAACCAAACCCGCTCGCTTACAGATGAAGAACCAAACGATTGTGAAGGGAGAAGGCCACAACCGAACCGGTTCCAAGACTCCCGGGAGTTGGGTTCAAATGCGGAGACGGGCTCAACCATGGGTTCACACATGTTCTCATCGCAAACTTTGGACGGTCGGAGTCCTGTGCGGGAACGGAATCAGGTACCAAGGTACGCAAGGTACGGATGGCGGACTCAAGGTTTGGAACATGATTCAGTTGCCGCCTTGACTCCCAACCTCAAATCTTTTCCGCCTGATAAGTCAACTATCCCTCGCCTGACAAGCAAGGCCACTCCAATAGCTGAAGGTCTTGATGGACGGCGCGACGATTGGTGAGGTGTCAAAGATCAGGCGGCGGTAAAAAGTACATGTGTACAGGTCTGGTTTGCCACACCGCGTCGCCACTGAATAGCGTCTTGAATACTTGATGCTGCTGAGGAGGCTCAGTCATTGCCTCAGCCACAATTGATCGGCTGAATTCATTCAATTACAATCGAGTAAGAGAAATATCGGGGATTGCGACAAAATTGTAGCTATTTTCTCGGCACTCAGAGCTCTGGAGTCCCTCGACCCAAGGCAGCAGTGGACTGCAGTAGGGATCGTATCCGGAGTTCGCCGTCCAAAGTGATTGACAGCCAGCCCACCAGCATGAAACGGCAATGTTCCCCCATAATGACCCATCTGGGAAGTGTGATTCTGTTGCCATCGGATAGCAAATGTCAGTGGCTCAGGCTTTGGCGCGGATCGCCCCACGCCTTTTGGTCGGGGAAGCCTGGAGCCATCCGATTATTCCCAGATTGGAAGGAATTCGTGAAGCAAGAGTAGACGAAGATGACGGGTGAATCGTGAATCTGATTGAAGCTGAAGGATGAGCCGAATCGCCCGTGGCGTGGAGATCGTTGGAGTCGCTCCTTCATCTCATTCTTCGGTCCATCTGGCAATAATAATAATTACGGTGATGGACACACGTTACATGGCTTGGAGGACTAGAAACTCTTGATCCATCAGTTGTGGGATGTGATAATCTCGCTTCGGGAGGATTAAGAGCGGGAAGTATACCCAACCGTGGACATGGGAGGGACTCCTCAAAGCTGGACCCTGCCGAATGTAACACAGATGCTGTCGTCCATGGCTGTGCCGCTGCAGACACCCAGACCGAAATTTCTGGCCTGAAACCAGGAAGATCTTTCGACAGAGAGTGCAATGCAGAGTGCTGATTCGCAACCGATCAGCCGTTCCGTCAGCCAATCTGACGTTGACGGTGGACTGCTGAACCAGGCACTTGGGGCCCTGACCCTCTGAACGGCCAGATGGTGCGACACGCCCAGTCTCAGGCGAAAGTTTCCCACGCGGAGAATTTACGAACTGCCGTACCGTCCAATACGCTCCCTTGCAGTGCGCACCCCTGTCGCATACACGTATTGACGGTACGGACTTAGCCTGGTTGGTCGAGATTCTTCAGAGCGAGTGGGCTGGCCAGCATCCCTGTCTCGGGACTAGCGCCCAAAGCGGCCTAGCGGAGATCAAAGGTGGCCGAATAGAACATCATCCTCGCTTCTGACTTTTGTCTTTGCCATCCTCCTTCTTGGTCTGCAGTGGACCTCCGATGCGGGCTGTTTCATCTTTTGCAAGATGCATCCATTCGCGATGCAACTCAGGGTCCCTGATGGCCATGATTCCCCCTGAGGCCCCCACTCCAGAGCGCCTTCGTCGGCTAGGATCGAAGACTTCCTATGTGCTTGCGACGCTGCGAGATGGCAGATATAAGACTCCCTTCGATCTCGTTGTAGAATTGTTTCCTTCTCTTCTTCTCCATCACGCAGCGCGTTTCGATCCTTCCACCTGAATTCGTTCGACAGTTCTACAGGCTAGTTCCTGTCTCATTCCTTTTCAAACCTTTTGGTGCTTTTGCCTGTGGCAGACCACCGACATTCCTTTCTAGACATCAAGTGACAACGAGCCATTCGTCTTCTCGTCAACCCAGGCTACCCTTATCGTGCCCTAAGAAAAGGTATTCCTTTAGCAACCCGATTCTGTCCGCATTGGATACTTTCTCGCCAACGATGTACTAGTCGTTTTGTTACACTGGTACTATATAAACATATGATGTACATTGACTAACTCCTATCCAGACTTTCTTACCACTTCCTGTCTATATATATATTCTGATTCGTCTGGTACGGTCAGAATACACATTCATTCAACTGTCGAACGATTATCAGCTATCGAATCGACCGAAATCCATCAAAATGTTCTCCAAGTCGGCTCTTGCGGTTGCTGCTCTCCTGGGCTCCTCCCTTGTTGATGCTCACATGCTCCTTGTCAACCCTGAACCCTACAACTTCAAGTCCTGGGACAACTCTCCAATCGAGGCGGATGGAAGCAACTTCCCCTGCAAGGAAACCGACTATACTGTCACCAAAGAGAACCAGATGACTAAGGGTCAGCCCCAACAACTTGAGTTCAAGGGTAGTGCAACCCACGGTGGTGGCTCTTGTCAGATCAGTATCACTTCGGACCGACAGCCTACCAAGGACACGAAATGGAGCGTCATCAAGTCTATTGAGGGTGGTTGCATGGACCCGAATGAGGGCGACACCAACAGCGGAACTGCCGCGGGTGCGAAGAGCTCATTCACCCCTAGTTTTACCATTCCCGATAGTTTCGAGGATGGCAAATATACCCTCGCCTGGACTTGGTTCAACCGCATTGGGAACCGTGAGATGTACATGAACTGTGCTCCGATTACTCTGAGTGGGGGTGGCTCGTCGAAGAGATCGGATGAATCTGCTGTCAAGAAGCGTGCTGAAGAATACCCTCCTCTGTTTATTGCCAACATCAACGGTTGTCAAACGAAAGAGAAAAAGTCCATTCGCTTTCCCAACCCCGGTGACGATGTTGAATCCCTCAACGAGAGCCACCTTCTCGCAGACGCCAGCAGTGTTTGTGACACTGGCTCACCTACCTGGGGAGGTGATGGCATGAGCGGCGGCGGCGGCTCTGCCCCCGAGCCTACTTCTGCAGATGGTGGTGCTGGATCCGAGCCAACGCCCACCGCTTCTGTCAGCGTCGGAGGAGCTGCCGGTGTCGCCCCAATCCAAACCGGACAGACCACTACCACTCAAGCGCCCGCCCCCGTTGCTCCCACCGCTTCATCGACCTTCGTGTCTTCTCCTGCTGCCCCCACCGCCGCCCCAACCTCAACGCCCGGTGGCTCTTCAGGGTCTACCGAGGGTGCTCTTTCCGGCGCCTGTACCGACGAGGGTGCCTGGAACTGCGTTGGAGGATCCTCCTTCCAGCGCTGCGCCAGCGGTCAATGGACTGCAGTCCAAGCCATGTCGGGCGGCACCCAGTGCACCCCTGGCCAGAACCGCGACTTTGCTGTCAAGGCTGTCGAGGTCAAGTCCCGCATGCTCAAGGAGAAGCGCCGACGCGTGCACGGTCACAACCACGCATAGATGCGTACCTATCCGCTGGCTCGGGTGGTACGTCCATTCTCATGCAAGCTTACCTTCGTTTCTACTCGCTTAGGGTTGTGACCTTGCATGCGCTTGGAACTGTTTTTTCTTTTCGTTTCGCTTCATGTATTTACATTGGTTGGATTGGACAGCGCGGGTGTGAGTTCGCATAGTATATATAGGTCATTGGGCGCCAGATACCATCTCATATCCAATTGGGCTGTTGCCATTGTTTCTGATACTCCTCGTACATCGTGTGGATACCCTAGAATTGTAGAACGCTTCCCCTGCATAATGATAAAATACCACTAACTAGGATCCACATCAATCCGATCAAAAGTCAACGGTCCAAACCGATATACGATCATAATAGCCCTAGAGCGCGCGCGTCCATTCTCACCTAGCCATCAAACCACGGCCAGGACCACGTCACACTCTAAACTCAAACTCACCATTGAGCTCTGACAGGATGCAGCAGTAAAAAATAGTACTCATTTAACCGCCGCCCTGCTTCACCGTATCCTCGCCCGAGCCAATAACAACCATTTATCTCGAGTGGACAGCAGCCAGATCCCAAACGCAGTCTCAACGTCAAAACATGAACCCAAAATAAACTCGTCAAACCCCTCGCAAACCTAAAACAAAGCACTTTGTTCAGGACGATCCCCGACCACGTCATACCAATTAGGCCCTGCCCCTCTCTCCTGCGAGCTTGTCAGCCGTTAACTCGTCAGAATTTAGTGCCGGCGGTTAAGGATCTGCCAGTAGAAAGCCACGATCCCACTATTTTGGAATTTCCTGGATCCTGAATCCTGGTTCCATTTCTGCAGTGGAGCGCATGGTTATTAGCACCTTGTCTCATGATCTGATTAGACTGTTGCTGTCAGTGTCAGATATGCCCCCCACGGCCGGTGGAGATTCTCTCCTCTTTGTGAGATCGCAGATCGACCAATGATGTTTGTACTCTGGGGTGGGCTTTATCACGGCGCTTAGATCAGGTATCGACCTAATAGTTTAGGTTTCTAATTCGATCTGTGTTTGTCGATCTATAGGGCCTTGGTCTCTGGGCAGGATGCAGGATTTTGAACCGTTTTTGGTCAGATGCAGACTTCAACCTTCGAGCCTTATGAGCTCAGGTATCAACGAGGGGTATATGCGCCGGCGCTTCTGATGCCAGGATAATGAGAATGGTGATAAATTGTCCTATTAATATATATTGCAGTCTCGAGTCCTTCGCTGTTCGGCATTTTCTAGATATTGCCGAGGTCGTAGTTCCCAATGGACAAAGATAATGTACGGCACCGGTAGTGCCAGTTCAATTCTACTCGGAAACTAGTAAATATGTGGACTATGCATTTGAATTCATTACTCTAGCTGCTATATATACCTAGTTTACTTAGCAAAGGTTACAGTGGTATCAATTGGAGGTCTCAAGTCGGCCGCTATTATGCATTGATTCTAGATAATTTAGAAAGTCTCCTATTAATCTACCTGACTGTCTAGCACTTATGGTTAGAGTTATTTATTATTCAGGGCTGCCCTATTGTGGTTGTTGGTTAACCGGGTTATACAATAGGCAACACAATGCAGCAATGACAGCAATAGGTACAATAAAGCCAGGCAAAGGTTGAAGTCCAGGGCCAGGGCATCATTTCACGTCATACTGCAAGATCAAAAAGCCATACACAACTGGTGGCTAGCCAGATATCTTCGTCAGATAGGTTTTTCTTTTTCTTGACATGAATTGAAGCAGGTAGAAAAGTAACCACAGCACAGATAAGGAAGCAGGCCTTGGAAACTTTTGGGGGAAAAGTAAAAATATAAAGTAATGTCTTGCAGGATGAGTTTAGAATATAATAATGGAGTAGCCTTAGAATACAATACCTACGTTCATAGGAATTAATAATCGAGCTCGCTGTTCAGTAATGGGTGGAAGAGAGCAAAAAGATTTGATCTAGAAGGGGATCAATCGGATGGATGACCTGATCAGCAGGACACGGGGACCGGTCCGCCCCCGACCTGCCTCTAGGAAGATCCTCTTTAGATCTTTTAAGTGATGCATTCTTCTTTATCGTTTGACCTCACTTATTAGTTGCTAGACCTCGGCACCTCCCAGTGCCTTACACTAACCTAGGGTGGCTGTCGTTTTCATGGACTTAGTATGACTGCATGACCACAACGGTACCTGGTACTATTCCATCTGCATCCTTGGAACTTCATGTGCCAGCTATCAGTCCATAATCAGCCCATAGAATTTGCACGATCTTGACCGCATGATCCTAACTTTATTCATCTAACAAGCTTTGGCGTCCATCCTAGATACGTCATGTCCTGGATACTTCTAACAAGACAGCAACTTCCCACTATCCTCACGCGACTATTCCGCCTGGCATAGCACACAATGGCCTTATACATCGACCATTTGCTCGATTTCACTCGCTGCATACTATGCGGATGTGCCACCGCCACGCCGTCTCCAGTCTGGCTTGACACAATCCGCGTGCGTAAGTTCTCAACCTCTTCTGCCAGTGGTTTTTCGCGGTGCTTTGCATTCTATCATGTCAACAGGTTCACTGACCATACTCATCAATAAAAGTACATCCCACACCCCATGGATGGATAAGCTTAACGGGGATAGCCAGCAAGTACAACAAGGTCGCCACGGGGGCTCACAAGAATAGGAAAATCAAGTTTAACGACTACCCCAACTGCCCACTGAAGCCCTGGGAGAGCCGGCATTGTTGCTCCAATCCAAGCGAGGAATTTTTCATTGTGCATGAGCAGTGCTGGCAATACGCAGAGAAAAAGCTTTACCCAAGCGGTAAGCCTAATCTGCGAGAATTGTATGAAGTCTTGTGTGAAGTACCGCCGTCGAGGGGTAGGTATCATTATGTGCTGTCTGCCTTTTGCATTTTTTCTAACCAAGTGCTACCTGACTATGGTGGTGCGTGTATAGATCCTGCATATTCTGATCCCAGCCAGTACCACCCTTGCAGAGAGAAGACCCTGGAGGAATTCCTCCAGGGTGACAGGGAATTCCCTGAGCCCTCCAGCTCCATGAAGGAGAAGACCAGCTCTTCTTCTAACCCCACCGATCCTTTCCGACGACTGCCTCTCGAAATCCGCGAAAAAGTAGCACTTTTACTTCCCAGCCATGAATTCCTGGATCTGCGTCGAGTCTCACGAGCAATGAGCACCGTCTTCCATGATAACTTCTTCTGGAAGTCACGGTTCAAACGGGACGCTGATCGTGGATACCTCGATTATATCGCCTGCGGCGTTACTGACCTTGATCAAAGCGGGATCCAAAGTCAATATACTGACTGGGGGCTTCTTTACCATGCTTCCATGAATATTGGGAACAAATTAGAGACGACCGTCAAGGTTTGGGAAGTTGTCCAGTGGATAAAGGATGTCCTTGCTGCGCAGAATGGCTTGCAGGAATCACCATTGTGGTTCTCTGGGCGCGCACTACAGCATTATCACAATGACTCATGCGCCACAGGTAGAAGAGTTGAAAGAGCCAAAATTTCACCCTCTCTAGTTAAGATTGGTGTGACGATGGTATCGAGCAAGACGGTCCACGAGAGGGACGAAGCCCAGGCAGGTTGGAAAGTGTTCGAGACTGAGACGGACATCCTAGCAGTGGAGTTCATCAGCAAAGAGCATGAAAACATCACCCTGGGGACTAGAAACAAAAAATCAAAGAACATATGCCCTCGGGACCTGCAGAAGAAAATGGACGCTTACTACGGCCAGGAGAATGCCGGGGGCGAAACCAAAAAGTCGGCCCCCGAGAGTCCGTTCGATGGCAATGGCGTCCGTATACTTTTCAACGCAAAGCCCGAGGATTTCGGTGGCTTCCGCATAAGATATTTCAATGAGAAGATCTCGTCTTTGGGAGTGCTGTCGAAGAACATGGCGTATTCCCGCAGGAATGAGCCACAAGCTTTCGGGTTTGATGCCAATGATAAATGTGCATTTGATATTGGAATGGAAATGGAGGATATAGTTGAGGTTGTCGCTACGTTTGAGGTTTGTTACTCTCAGTCCCTGGCCCCCGCTGTTCATGACCATGCTGAGAGGTTCAAAACGCAATCTAGGGTCGATTACTTGTAGACTTGGGTGTCAGAGGATCCCGAGAGGACTACTGGACGTAGAAAAGTTGCTCTAAAGGATACAAAAGCGAATTGCCATCTTGTTAGCAGAATGGAACTTGTTGACCTTAACGGAGACTCCTGATCAAGACTTCCTGCCCCCGGACAAGCCGAAGAGAGAATGCCCCGAAGGGGGAGGAAACACTAACGTGACAAGCGACGACTTCAGGCCCGTAGTCCTGGAAAGAAAACGCACAGTGCCAAATTGGCCCCGCGGATATATGGATGTCCCAAGTGCTTCCTCCATTCGTCGTCGCACAAGGAAAGCTGCCACAACTCACTAGTTACGGCCACTTCTGATCTCATACGCCCAGAGCTTTAGAAGCCCCTGGACGTATACACTATCATCTACCGCGTGGAACATGGCTTTTTGGTCGTTCCGGGACCGGTAAGCTTCCCGGAGTCGGTTACTGCCAATTGACAACTTGTAGGCCCGAGCCCATATGCCAATCGCTGTTATCCCGTACATACCCTGAACAGCCCCGTCTGAACGTCGTGCCAGGAGCATGTTTTCCTCCAACTGCGACCTGACGTTCCTCCATTCACGGTCAGTTGGCAAGGGATCCTTGCCCCTACGGTCGACAGGCCGTTTAGCCTCAAAAAGGATAACTTTGTGCATAGCGTTGTTGCGTATGTTCACAACAGCCATGTTCGAACGTTTCTCTCGGTTTTGAGCGAGATACGGCTCTCTCTCAATTTGAAAGGTCACAGGGACCGAGGTATCACCACGAATGAAGGCGTGGTTGTAGGCGCTATGCCAAAGATGATCGACCTGGTCTTCGCGGCAACGCTGACCTTGTGGAGTTCTATTTCGGATGTTAGCGACGTACTTTTGACCAAAGCGATCTTTCCCACCGTTAACATAAGCAGCTAGTGGGCGCTGATTGCCTGCATTCCGACTGGCACTGCGAGTGACAGGGGCCATCTTGGATAAAGTAAACACGTCGAGTTAACTGAACCAGCAGTATGTATCGAGGTTTACGGAAAGTAAAGTCGTTTCTACTCGGATGCAATTACTTTTGAAGTCGTATAAACAACAACACAATTGGAACTGGCCCTCCGGTGTTACTGTTCAATATCAATGGCAACGGCCCCAATCAGCACCCTCCACAGGTACAATAGTAAACTGCGGATCAACCACTATCGACAATAAGATACCTATAAATCCCATCTATAGGACTAGCTATTATGTATTTGCCTATCCTACTCCAGGTACTTTGGCGCTGTGTAACACAGTAAAAACATCCAGGAGAAACCTAGCTAGAGCTTAGACTTACGCCTAGAATACCACTCCCCCACAGCCCCCACAACCTTCCGGACTTCTTCAACCCCAATATCACAATGCAACGAAAACCTCAAAAGCGGCGCATCTGGCGAAGTGGCCGGCGCCAAAAACGGCGCCGCCAGAATCCCTCTATCCGAAAGAAACCGATGCAGCTCAGCCAGCTTATCCTCGTTCTCCATATGCACACTGACAATCGCACAAGGGGTATGCTTTAACCCACCCGCAACAGGGGCAACTTTATCCATCTCCCGCCGGAACAATGTCGAGATGCTGAGTAGCCGTTCGCGTCGAGCGTCGGCGGCTTTGATGGCTTCCCAGATTGCGCGGATGCGCACGACGTCGTTCTGCACGAGCCCGGAGGAGAATATAAACGGGTATGAGCGTTCGCGGACGTACAGCGCGTTCGAGCTGAACACTATGCCGGCGCGGGTAGCGTAGGCCTTTGCCAGGCTGGCGGTGACATAGTCTGCATCGGGGGCGAGGTTGAGGGAATGCAGGATTCCGAGGCCCTGCGATCCGAAGAGGCCGAGGGAGTGGGACTCGTCGACGAGGAGGATGCAGTTGTGTCTTTTTTTGAGGGAGACGATGGCCTCGAGGGGTGCGAAGGAGCCCGTGGTGCTGTAGATGGATTCGACGAGGATGAAGCCCGGTCCGTGCTTTTTGATCTGGGACTCGAGGCTGGAGGGGTTGTTGTGTTTGAAGAAGTGTAGTTTGACCCCGCGGGATGCGAGGCCGTCGTAGAAGGACATGTGTAGGAGTTGGTCGGCGTAGACGTGCATGTTTGGGTGGCAGACGGCGTGCATGACTCCGACGTTGGCGGCGTAGCCGGACTGGGCGAGGTAGCAGTCTTTGCCGAACCAGGCTGTGAGGTCCTTTTCGAGAGCAGTGTGAGGGTCGAACTCGGAGAGGAAGGCTGAGGAGCGGATGTTGTCGTTGGCGTCGCTGGATGTTGACTTGATGAGGTCGTTGGCTTGCTTGGTGAGGACGTCCTTGTGGTGGGCGAGGTTGAGGTAGTCGTTATCACCGAGTATGATGGAGTGGTCTTTGTTAAGGGTCATCATGATGTCCTTCCAAAGACCGTTCTGGCCTTTGGTGCGGGTCTTGAAGTAGTCTGAGACACGCTTGTTATGGTCGTCCATCTTGTAGGTTTGTATGAGACCTAGGTGTGAAATAGGGTATGGGATAGGGTACGAAAGAGTAGGCATATAATGAATGCCGAATGATGGGGATAGGGGGAAAAAACCAAATCCCACTGACACGACGTTCATTGTTATATGTCAACGGCCCAAATACGTTGGTGAAGATGTTAGGGCTATGAAGGTCTAGAGGTGATTCACTATGCTTTCACTTAGTGGTCGGCACTTACCTTTTAATGAACCTATGTAGACGTTATGACCGAATATTCACTATAAGAATTTTGACCATGTCCCTTTGTCCATTTTCTTCATTGATCTGAGGATGGGTCTGATATGCCAGACCGGTTGCTTGTTGATTGCTCCAAGCAAGTTAAAATTCTGACGTTCTATACAACTCATATTCGACAATTAATAGTATCCTTTTAGTGCCTTAGTACACATGTAGAAATCAACTCAAGAAATCGCGAGAAGAGTGACTCGAGTGGCTTCAACGTCTAGGTTGTTGCGAAGGATTGAAGGAGTAGTTCGGTGTAGTTGTATGATGCATCACACTCCTCGGCCCTCCGGATCAGCCCCCTAGCAATACTAAAACGAATTTGGGGAAACATTGGGAATATATCGAGCTCATGTTTTTATTGCTATTGCATGGTTCTTATCTTGAATTCTATCTGCACGAGTTTCTATCTAAGCATTTGTTTTCATTTCTCCCAGCATGATGAGAGTCTTCACTGGAGGGTGCTGCTCAACCACGCAAGTCAACCTCAACAGGTTTTCCTTAATGTCTAAATTAGTATCTTCAACGGAGTATTCATCCTCATGACGACGATTAATATGACAGCGGTAAAAAATAATTTAGGGTAAAGAGGAAGATAAGGGAGATATTGCTGGATGCAGGCGATTCCCCTGGTTAAGGTTCTTACCCCGACGACCCCTGGGCAAGGTTTAAATAGATAAACATAAGGATGTTTCTCAAGGCAGCTAATTGAAATGATTTTCGGACCTGACGCATTCGCTACCTGCAGGTTATGGATCATATGAGGGCGAACAGGCCAGTTAAGGCTTTATCCGGGGAAACCCTAGACTAAGGTCGGTGGTGGGGAATACCGGTTTTGATCGCCTCTATGTTGTCTTAAATGCAAAATCAGAATATTACTATCTATAGCTCATGCTGGAATTCATACCCGTTAGAATTTCTGGGAATGCCATAAGCGCCTGTTACTACCTCAGAATAGAGTGAAAGTCCCAAGGAAATATTCAAAACAAGATCCCATATTAAGTAAAAAGCTTATTCTGTGTCATCGAACAGTTACATATCTTACGTGTCAATCATCACGGTCAACACGGGGTTCATTCTCAACTTCGGGGTCTGATCCAAACTATGTTCTGCATCGAGAACGGAACATCAACTAACCCAAATGCAAGAAAAAGTTGCTCCCATGGAAGCCCTCCATGAAACAAGTCCTCGTTGGTGGATGAATCTTGTTTCTGAACTTCGTTCTGTACCTGACTATCCAGGGACGGCCCGTCCAGGAGGAAGGCCACTTTTCCTCCGGAATCCACTTGACAAAAGGCCTCCGTAAGTGCATCCAAACGTGTCTTGATCAGTGATACTAAGGGCTTAATGCTACCCCAGAAGAAACTGAGGTCTCGAATGACTTCTAGTCCGCCATGGAGCAGGTTGATACATTCCGGAAGATCGATCATTAGTCCACCGGCACTGAGAACATCAACTGCAGACAGTATCACATAACCGAGGAAGGGGTTTATCAAAACGCCTTTTGAATCCACTGGGTCTGTTGTCGTCGGAGACGCGTTGTAGTCAGAGACATAACGTTCTAGGGCGAGCGCGGACCGAAGAATTTCCACCGCGTGATTCCTAGCGATGTGAACATATTTCGAGGCCATCCCCGGTCGCAGAAGCTGCGAGCGTGCGTATCGATTCAGCTTCAATAGCGCAGCATGGTATAAGAGATGTATTGACATGAATGAATCGACTTTCCTCCCCTGAATACTTCTCTCCAGGTTCATCGCGGTAAATGTCAAATAGTTCGGCAGTCTTGAAAGCCATTGGTCTAACCGACGGACCATGGTACCATAGAAATCTTCAAAAAGTTTGCAGTACGATTCTGCCGGGATCAAAGATAGCCGGAACACATGGTCCGAAATATCTCCCCATATGGACATGACGTCTATCAAAAGTGCCATTGTACTCAAACCGGACATTTCATTGTCATGGGAAGGGACCTGGTTCAAAAAGCTTTGGAAAAACGGCACGGTCGTGTACTCTTGAGCTTCGTAGATTTCTTCGCGGCAAGGAAGTCTCAACAATGCTGTCTGAGAGGAGATGAAGGTAGTTGAAGGCGCATAGAAACATGACAGGCGCTATGAAATATTTAGAAATGCTAAGCAAGAAATAAAGTAGGGGATTTTGAGCACAACTGGATATGCTACTTACGTCAGTTAAGAAGGCGATCCAAAAAGTTCGTCGGCGACATTCAATTAGGGCTTGAGGATGCAAGCCGTACTCGCAGGATTGGCTTTGCTCCACGATAACTCCTCCCATCTCAACGTTATACCGCAGGCCGCACACTGTTCGCACTGCAGCGCCAGCAGCATCCCAAGACTTCGCGAGCGCCCCGATAGCGAGGTACCAGAGACTCATTATGATCTGGCTCTGGGCAAGCTGTAAGGAAAGACTGTGCTGGCTATGCTCGAGTGCATACCGAGCGGTGCGAGAGTATCTCTTCATGGCCGCTATCCTATCAGGCCTGTCGGAGAAAATACATCCTAAGGCCATGATAGAATAGATGAGCATTGCATCATCAAGTGACTTGGTCCGACATGATTTCAACCAGAGCAGAAATCGCCTTCGTGGAAACATATAATACAAGTGATCATTGACGAATGTAAAATATATTTCGGTAAAATGTATGGTAGATTCCGGATCGGCCGTATGAGGATCTACTCTCCAGTCGTTCGCCAGTGAATCTTGGGAGTCTAGATCCTTGATTTCTGTTAATATCTCGGTATAGTCCGTGAAACCCGAGCTGGCACTCTCTGTGGAATGCCTCAGCATATTCACATTCCCACAAGATATTTGCGGTAGTCTAGTTGCACATTGTTGGTCAAAATCGGTAATGCTCTCACGGTTGCTATCCACCGCAGAAGGCGTAAGCATAGAATCATCAGATAAAGGGGACTGGGAGTTTGTCCCCGGAAGGGAACTCGAACTTTCTGAAGCCCTCGCAACAGCGTATAGTGAGCTAGTGGTACCGGCATTGTTAGGGTTGCCCATTGTAGGATTGTCTCGCATGTCATATTTCCTCGCGAATTGTGAAGCTCTTGAGGCCGCACGATGGCCACGTGGTCTGTGATCAAGTTAGCAATTAACGCTCGTAGTCCTCCCCTGCGTCGCCTGAATACTTACGCGCTCTCAAACCTGCACTCCCTTCCAGATTTTTGGCACTGGTCGCATTTTGGCAAATTAGGGTGACACTTTATCTTCTTTTCTCGGCATGTGAGGCACGCCTGGGCTAATCGTTTCCTTGGTTTACCGGCTTTCGTAATGCCCCAGTTGGCATTAACCGGGATGCCGTCAATGATTTTAGGGCAGCGGGACCCATCCGCGTATATATAGCACAACCCTTCACCATCTATATACCTCTCGTCCACGACGTGCGGACGAACTTGTGCCTTCGCCGATTTTCCAGTAGCGTTGAATAACCCTAAACTGCTAGCATCGGGGGCGGTTGCTACCGGAGTTCTGTCGTTTGACTCATCACTATACTGGCGGTGCAGGCTAGGCGGATATGACGTGCGAGATGGATTCGGGTTGAAATTTAGATATGCTGGGGTATCACGTCCAATAGCACGAGTCGAGATGTGAGATATAGGAGGTAGGCTATGAGGTTGCGGCGAAGCCATCAAATCCACATTTGCCCTAGGGTTTTCATATAATACTGGTCGCGTTTCCTTGGATGGAGTATTAGACTCGTTATGGTGCAATCTTTCAGGCGGCTCCACTGTTTCGCTTCGAGGTAAGATTATTCCAAAATTTCGAGGGTTGTAAGGTGATGGTGAACGGCTTAACTGCGCTGTTGGGGTAAGAAGCTGGCTAACAGAAGGGAGTTGCTCGTTCGCCTGTTGGTAGCCTGGGCCCCTCGAATAGCCTGGCATCTCTTCACCTTCGTCGCCCCTCTCAGAGCGGTTCCATGGCCGTAGAAATGGGTCGCTTCCAAACTGCAATGGCGCCGAAGTGCGTGGCGGTGGAAGTTGATATGGGTGGGTTCCCGGAACTGATAGGTTAGCTGGACGTTCCGGTTCTTGCTCCGCGAGACCACCGCCAACAGGTAACATACGCCCGAAAGGTCCGATATAATAAGTCGACGACATCGTGCTTTCGTTTCGGATTGTTCGGCTCGAACCCCCAGTGCAAGTGCTCAGTCCTCTACCCAGCGGCAAACGACTTGTCACACCACACCTCTAACAAGAGCTATCGAAAGATGCCAAAACAACTGGTGTCCAATATCTTGATTGGGAGCCAATAAACCTCGTAGCAGTCTGTGAAAGAGTCGCAAGGTTAGGACCGCATGTACGACTATACATGAGAGAACGTCCCAAGTCTAGCAGACTTCAAGGGAGTACACACCTCTGTTTTGTGGCCTTTCTTTTCAAAGGCTCGACCGAGCAAAATGCGTCATCAAATTAAGCCGTCATAAATTTGCGACCTTCCACCGTGACGAGCAGTACGGAGGTGGTAAGTCCCAATGTAGGGTCAGATTAAGGCCTGGAAACCCGCCCGGTCAAGGCTCGGTATATAACACAGCGCAGAAGAAAGAGCTTTATAGCGTTTCTGGGGCTGAATCGTCCAGAATGGCTGAAACGAATGGAAGGAGTTCTCGCTAGAGAATATGTCTTTGCCACGCAGGCTACTGAAAACTCCAGTGCGCTAGGGATAAGTAGGATAAACCAGAGCAAGTGAGGACCAGAGTAAGATCTAAAGGTGAACAATTATAGCACAAATGGCCTTAAACCTCTTACTTCTTGGTTTATTTCTCGGAACGAGCTTCCCATGCCAGGGTTGCTGCAGGATCCCAGTCGATCCCCCCGGCGTTTGAACGACGAATGTCTATCCAGGTCGGTGTGGACTCAAGCAAGCCTGGTCTACAACCCTGGTTCCGCCGAGGCTGCAAATAGTTAAGTCACCGAGAAAGAGGCTTGAGCAAAATACAGAGGGGCAAAATAAAGAACAGAAAAAAAAACAAAGACGGGTAGCGGATGTTGGGCTGCAGGTTCGAACAGGGCCAGAGAAGAGCAGGGCAAAAGGACTCGGGGACCATGAACAGGAAAAGTAAAGAAAAGTGTGTAAGGCAGTCCGTTTGCCAACGTGGAGTGTCCTCCGCGTCCAGATGCAAAGCCAGACGAAAGTAAGGCGAGGGTGGTAAAAAGGTGGATTATTTTCTATTATTATTCCCGTTAATTTGCTTTTCTTTCTTTTTTGGCCCATGTTGAATCCGAGCAAAGGTGATCTCACAAGGGAAACACAGACACAGCACCAACACTTGGGAGCCGCTCGCACGTACCTAATTGGGCAAAAGGGCTTGCTTCTGGCGAGATGACTGCAGCCGCTAACGGAGGACAATGAATGATGGGAAGGATGTCATGCCGGCGGCAAAATCTTGATGGGACAAGACCAAGACACGGCGATCAACCATTCGCTACTAGGGCTGCGGCTGGTATATTTTGGGTTTGGAGCGGGGAGGGAAGCCAGGTTGAAAGTCGACCTTGACGCTGGCGAGAAGGAGGCGCTGGTATGGGAACCCTGCAGTAGACAGGGGGGTGTAGCGGAGAACGCGGAAGAGCCCAGTCTCGCAAAACGAACTGGACGCGAGGAACAGGAAATCAATCCGAAGGAAACAAGATTGAGCAACTAAAGATAAATACTAAAAAGTGAATGGTGTGGTAGTGAAGAGAGAAACGCAGTAGGACAGTTCGAGAACTTGGATCTGGGTCTGTGATTGTTTGCAATACGAACTGCAGCAACAACCCATCATGGTTCCGCCATATCCCCCCCAGGGCTGATTCAGGCTTGTCGTGTTTGATCGATGGATCTCATAATTTGGAACCGCCCCTTGTAGATTCGACTCGCTTGAGCCGAAGCATGTTTTGTCTCTCTGCGTCGGTTCGACGACACACCATCCTAGCCACCAGTCCACGCCGGCTAATAACTAAATCAACGATTATTGACCCCCCTTTCAGCATTTCTTTCGAAAAGAAGAACGTCTTCGCTTTGCTTTTTTCTGACGTTCTGCATTCATTTCGCCTCGGGAGTTCCGCCTGCGCCCCGCAAGAAGGATTTTCTGACGGCGTTTCAAACGATCCTTCCACCTCCATCTTGCACCGCCCGAGCCCATTGGAGGAACAAGAGACTCCTCATCCTCGGGACGGCACTTGAGAATAACCTTGTTTTGTCTTGTCTGATTATCAGAACCACGAGTGCCCCGTGATGTTTGAGCTCCTTTCATTTCTTCTCACTTGTAGGCAAAGCCAACGGTCGATCATCACAAGGCACCGACTACCTGGCCCGTCCCCTGCGCGACCAGGGATATCATGTACTATAGCAGAGTCATTTCTTCTTACTCAGGCGTCTGGACTAAGCGAGGATTCTTTTAACAGCTTGCTGGTGCCATCGTTGATGAAGACAAAACGAAGATGACGGGCCCACAAGAGCTTCGATTTCCTGCGCGGGAACGGATTGAATACATCTGGACTCTGGCAGAGTGGATATCTACTTCATTTGGCATGCCAGTCAGCCTTCGTAAGTGGAAGGTTGAAACTTGAGAGTGAGACTAGCCTCGGTTTCGCGAGAGTCCAGTTCGTACTGGTCGTTCGCGGGGAGGCCTGCGCTAAGAAACAAGAGGAAACACGGCTCCTGCAAGAAGACACGCACAATTGAAAGGTGAGACTGAATCCCGGTTTCAGGTTTCTTTGGCCTCTATTCTGATGCTGCCGGCCATACTGTACTTGTCTCGTTCCGTCTCAAGCTCTGGCGATCGGATCTGCAGCCTCTTTATTATTAGTACCTGGTCTCTTTGGTTCCATGTTGGCCCCATAAACTACCCCCTTTGTCTGACAATAATTACGCACCTCTCTGGCACATTCGGTCAGTGCTCTCGGGTTTTTTTCAGTAGAGGTAGATTATTCTTTTTGGTACAATATTGACATGTGTCCTTTTGTTCCAGAGTTGGCATCTTTCAAGCAAAAGGAAAATCTCCGCCTGGGAGATCATTGGTGCGATGTGAGTCTAGATCCAATTTATCCGTGCGTGTCCCGAGATTGCTTGCCCTATCATATACATTTCCTTCCATCCCCTCACGAAAGCCCTGTCGGAGTTAATCGTCGAATGGGAGGGGCAGCTGATTCTTTCCAGTTCCCCATGCCACCGCTCGGGCCTAGGCACGGTACGGAGCTATAAAGAGATCAATCTGGATGAACCATGATCTTGATCATCATCACAAAGTACCGCTCACGCCAATCAACTAATTCAACTTGCGCCCGACAATCCTTCCACGAAGCGAGCCAAGGATTCCGCCCTGAGGGTCTAATACCAGCACTGGGGCTGGCCCGTAAACTGACTTGAGTTTACGCTCGCCTCATGGTTTGTGTTCTAGCGCCAACGGCTGTCGTGGCCCCATTGCGGGAGTTCGACTGGTCCGGGTCGACCCCGATAGCACTAAAACGCCACGATGAGGTGGGATTCAAAAAAGAATCGACCGTTGGTAGCTGAGATGTTGGCGAAGACAAATTTGATCAGGCTACTCACTCGTCAGCAAAGCGCTAAAAGGGTTGTGCAAAGGAGAATCTGGATCTGCAGCAAGCGGAAGAGGCTAAAGTGTCATAATACCGTCCGTCCTCCGTAGGTTTAGACGATCCTCTTTACCGAGCAGGGCCCTGATCCAAGTGTAAAAACACGTAGATCACTGACCTTTTGGATCCCAAGCACCTAAATTTGAGGAAGACCAATTTATGACCACATCAACTTCAGACATCGCCCCCTCAACCACATGCAAAATGCAGCACTAGGCCAGGCGTTGGCTTGTAACCGTGGAGTTACAAGGAACTGGGGAGTGGTCGAGCTGTCGGTTGCCGCTGGAGCTGCATATGCGATTGTGTGCTAACGAGGAATTGAAATGGCTGGTGGCGCATACTCCCTGTCTGTGCTACTGGCTTTTTCGGACAGAGAAGGAAATGCCAGCAGCCTCGCCGGTAAGCATAACTCAGTGCATAAGAAACCACATCTGCACTTGCAGACAAAAGTGAGGAGTTTGGACCTCAACGTCATGTGTTCTGGCTGAGAAGACCTCACGTGCTTTCTTCATTGCGCTTGAAAGTTGATCCTCGTCGTCCTTAGGCAGAACCTGTGTTCGCTTCGTTACTCGCCTCCGTCGTCCGGCCGTCGGAGAAAAGCAATCCCTGTTTCTGATTCATGCCTGGCTCATCTAATCCTTTACTCACACTTTCAGATCAGGTTTTGGTACCTTTCGTCTACCCAGGATGCATCTAGCGGGGATCACTGGTCATGACTAGGATCTGACGGCGGTTACAGGGTCACTTGCCTGGCGACTAGGTGACATTTTCCCGAGAGAAGCGGAGATATAATTTGCGACTCGCGAGATCCGTCGATGAGCTTCTGTGGAATTTCCTATGTCTGGAACCCCGGGGTACGTACCGGGAGGACAACCCACCCTCTTACGCAATGGCAGCAATTACTTAGCATATACAAGCCTTTGGGAAGTACACTTCCCTAACAATTGGCTCTATATTACCAATGGAAGTCTCCCCAAGCGCTATTATCGTCTTGAGGCTTGCAAGGCGGCGTCCGTAAAGTCCTCAAGGCAAATTACATCGCGGGTAGAGACCACAGGATATGTCTATATAACTTGCAGCTACAATAACAGGGGCTTAGGTCGCTATAACTGCAATTGTTGGATTTCATCAATATGCTTTTCAGGAAGGGAAATTTCTCCGCTCTTGGGATCAATTTTGGCACTCCAAGCGAACCCGTAGAACGCCATCCCAAAAGAATATATCAAAAATCAAAAATCAGACGTCAGCTGAAATGACACTCCGGGTCAGCGGGTAAGAATCCTTTGGTACAAAATTCCGAGCTCTTTCTATGCTTCCAGCCACAACTTGCATTGGCACGAAGGTTAGTGCATCGGTTATGCGCCGCTTGTTAGAGGTCCCGACTCCCAGATAAATTATCAACCTCTTAGTCTTAATGCTCATAATTCCCTCGTATCTGATTAGCAGGGTTCCTCTGTGTAGGCTCTGATCATCCCAAGTACCGAGCGGAGGGATAATTCGCTTTCTTGGACGGTAATCATGCCTGGCGTTAATAGCGCCCCCTCTCCATCCGCCCCTCAAATCTCGGCACTCGCTTAGAAGTGGTCACTCAAAGAGTTCAACACGCTTCTCACTTATTTATAATGTATCAGGATTCTCTGCTTCGTCCTGGCGCGGCACGGCACGGTTAAGATGGCCTCACCCACCCAGCCTGCCTTGGCGAATTTATAGCTTCTAGATTATGAATGCTCTCGTTCTTTGCCCAGAATTGACTCTGGATCCGAACCACGAGTAGGTACAAGAACATGAAATATGAGCATTAAGTTGCATAACACATTAACCCGTTCCGCACTCGGAGACGGACGGAGGCTCGAAAGGGACAAAATTGTCCTTAATTGCCCGCATACAGCGACATAACCATGTATTTCCTCGAACAGTGTCATGTCCTTGGGCCGGCTAATTCGTCGTCATTCAGTTGGTCGCTCCGTCTTCCGAAAGCCCGAGTCCAACGACCGAGAGATGCTATCCGTCAGAGCGTCCAGGATTCGCGAGATCGGAATTAATAGCCTAATAGGTAAGATTAGGGCATCTCGAAGCCTAAGCGTTGAAAGTCGAATTGAGTGCCGGACCGCGCCCTAACAATGGTTTCCTGAGTACAGGCCCGCCTGGTCCGATAATTGTGGGTATTCAACCTAAAAAGGCTTTACAATTACCAGGATATTGAGATATATTGTTTCAATTCTGACAATGTAGCAACCATACAAGAAGGTGGGAATCCACACTGAGAATCCACCTGCCCGCTCGAGAATAATCAAATGCCACTCAGTTCAAACCACCCTCACATTGCAAACTTCATTCTCGCTCGATCAAATCAACGAGTACAGTATTGTGGGCGCAGGTGAACAATAGCCCTATTACAGTCCACTTCTGCCATAACATAAGTCAGAACAGTGCAGTCAATGTCAGAAGGAACTTGATAAGACGCGTATGTTTAGATGCGCTGAAGTAAATATCAGGGTTGATGGACGTTAAAAGAAAGAAAAGAGAAAAAACAAAAAAAGAGGGTATGATATGGTACAGAGTATACTCAACCAATGTCTTCGGGTACCTGGTTTCTCTACCTATAGCGCGCACAACCTGTTACACCAAGTTTTTTCTCGTACCCTGTTTCTTCCTCTCGACCGTTGTATCCAGTATACTAATCCGATAAGAGCCCGGGCAGAGACGGAGAAAGAACTCCGTTGTCAAGCTGGTCCCAAGCCATCGTCCAAAACAAACGTCGCCAGTTGTCCCGATCTATTGCCACCCGGAGGAATACCTCGTTTTTTAATTCTCCGTGCCCTGTCATCTGCACATTCCACAAGCGTAGCAGATGGATAGCTGGGCGAAGCCCCACGCCTTAGTTTATCTGGATGTAACTCCCGATGTTCCGTTCCCTGGCCCTTTTCGGGATTGATACGAGCAAGGCTCCCCAATCGAACTGTGGACACGGCAGATGCCCCGAAAGACGAGCTACGAAGTAGTGTGGTTTCATGGCATTAGCCGGCACTAATCGTCCACTGAGATAGCATCGGTTGAATTGTGAGACATTTGGCCATAGAGATCCGATATTATAGTTAGGACAAGCTAAACCGAAGAGAGATAATATTGCGAGGGGTCTGGTAAAGTCCAGATGTCGAATCGACACTACTACGGAGGGTTGCTAGTCTGCCTGCAGCGGCCAAGCCACCTAGCTGTGAGGGTCCAATTGTCGCATCTTCAATGTCAACTTGGCCTCGGAAAAGCAACGTTCGCTCTTCTCGGTGTACAATGAACGACCATCGATTACAGAGGATCAGACCGTGACTATGAAATCCCAGGGATTCCAGTGGAAAGCATAGGGTATCTACTACATAATCCGTACTCGGTCATTTATAGTACTTAACAGCTACGAAACTTAATCCACGCCTGAATCAATTACATATTCATTACACGTGAGTATTTAAATAAAAAGACGAAATAGGGTATTGCAAATCCGTTCATTTGCTTATTGCTACCATTTTTAAAACCGGAACCATCAACATGACACTAAAACCTGAGAAAGAGCTAGGCGTCTATTCCTCGTGGAGAGTCTTGAGGAAAGACTCAGCCTTGGCCTCAGGCTTGCCACCGTCAACAGACTTCTGGCCAAGCTTCTCCTTAGAGAAAGCAGCAGCGTAGGGGTTAAGACGGAGCATAACCTGCTTGTTGCGGAGAGGGTTCTTCTTCTGGACGTTGGCGCGCTTGGTTCGGGCCTCACCCTTGGGGCCGCGGAGGACGGACTGGATTTCAGAAGAGTTGATGAGGCGGGTGAGGTCGGCGTTGGCGACGAGGTTGGAGGGGAGGACGAAGTCCTTCTTGAGGGCAGAAGGAGAGCTCGTGGTGCCGTAGACGGTGTCGAGGGCCTCGAAGGCAGAGGAGGTCCAGACGATGAAGCGACCGAGGTGACCACCGGGGGCGAGCTGGAGGAGGTTGAGGGAGAAGACAGAGGACGTCTCAACACCAGGGATGTTGCGGAAAGCACGGACGAGCTCCTTGCCGTCGGTCTCGGGGTTGTAGACGACGAGAGGGCCGCGGCGCTGGCGGAAGCGGCGGCTTCTCAGCTTACCCTTACCGGCACGCATCTTGCGGGACTTGGAGACCTTGACGAGCTCGGAACCAGCACCAACAGCCTGGAGGAGAGCGACGGCAGTCTTGGTCTTGGTGACAGCGGCGTTCTCGAAGGTCTTGGAGTCAACGACGAGGGGAACCTCGGGGACGTTGGCGATGCGGTGGCCACGGGCGAAGAGGAGAGAGGGGACGGAAGAGGCAGCGAGGGCAGAGGTGGTAGCGAAACGTCTATCTCGCGCGTTAGTAACTATTATCCAATCTCTCCATTGATCCAGCCGTACCTCTGGCCAACGTTGACCCTCTGGTGCCACTTTCTCCAGACCTTGGTGGGAGCGAACATGCGACCAGAGCGGCACTGGTTACCGAACGCAGCCTGACCAGCACGGTGAGTACCACCACCGGAGACACGGGGAATACGAGCGACAGCACGGCCTAGTTATCCAAGTCAGCACACACGCTGCGTTCCAAATCTTACTCAATTGCCCATAGTCCAAAACATACCGGTACCCCAGGACTCAGCGGAGGTCTGTTCACCAGCCTTCTCGCTCACAGCGTAGGGCTGTCTCTTGTTCTTCGCCATACCGGTGTGAACCTGCCTATAATTCAACCGTCAGCCCAATTTCTCTCTTTTCCCTCATATCCAAAAGTCGCCGTTCCCAAAGCCAATTGATCCTCCTGCGTTGAAAAGTAAAGTGCGCACATACTGGACGATATCCGAACGGATGGGAGCGGCGAAAACAGCCGGCAGAGGGACAGTAGCCCCGGTGGGCTTGCCCTCAGCGGAGGCGATAGAGACGGTAGGACGAGAGGCCATTGTTGTCGACGTGAGGCTGGTTGTCGTCGTTCGAGGTTGCGGATCGAAGTCTCACACGAAGTGGTGGAAATTTTCGCTTAGTTTGCATCCCGGCCCATCGTGTGCGGGAAAGCCCTAAACCCTGCGACCGAATTGGGCCTGAAAAGCCTTGACAATGCTGCCTCAGGCCAGCACATAACCGTCACCTTTTAGACCCACCCAGATTTTCTCTGCAAGAAACGTCAGGTTTTCGAACTGCGTTCCAGTTGCATGATTGTCGGGGTAATAAGTGAAATAAGAGAAGATTATAGGTGCTACTGATATAAAATCAGCGATTATTTCCCGTTGTAAAATCCTCGCTTGATCGCCGGGTAGTCAAATTTTGAGGGTCACTGTAGTAGAGCGGAGGGCTTTATGGCCAGAGGTAGATAGCTACCATCAGAGGTTAAGGCATGTCCTAGGTAGAATAGAATGTTAAAACGAAGAAAATTCTATCGATATCATGATATTTTAAGGCTGGGTCTAATTCCATGCAGCAAATATAATTCAGAATAGCAAACAAACTACATTCTCGGACTATATATATTGAACTGGGCCATGGCCTGAACGAAGTATAGGAATCGTAGATTGACGGCCAACCAACAACCTGTGGAAAGGTCTCTACAGATTCAACGTGAAAAGAGTGCATTATTTTTTATTAAACACAGCTATGCAAGGCCTATTTATCTATTTCATTACAACGCCAGCAATAAGCGAGGTTTTCCTGTCTGACCTGATGGTGAATACTTTGTTTACTGTGCAAACGGTGAATGTCGACTTTGCCACCCGGATATTGATGTAGGAGGTGAAGAACTCTTCCCTTCACCGGGATCGTCAATGTCGACACAACCTTGTATATCTCACCTAGAGGTTTTCATGGACGAGGACCTAAGATCTAGCTAAGATTCAACTCTTACCACGCCTGGTATCATGGCCGGATTGCAACCAGGCCATGGTTCACTCCTCCCAAAGTTTAAATCAGTCATAGTTATATACTGACATGCCTACGTTTGTTAATTGTGCCATTCATTCCCACCTCTAAATTTACAATGCATCAGTTGACCTTCATCTAAATCGACGAAGTTAAGTCTGCCATCGAACCCCTTCGGAACAGCAAAGCACCCCTCAAGTTGGTCATTCCCGGAAACCACGATTTCACCCTCGATATCCCTATTTTCCAACGGAAGATCGCATAGGTAAGCCCGCCCTTAGACTTACAGCTGGTCAAAAGGGAATATGGTGATTATGGAGAGGTTATAGAGTTATTTAAGCAAGCCGCCACAAGCGGCATTCATCTCCTCGACGAAGGCACCCACAACTTCGCCCTCCTGAACGGTGCATCACTAAAGGTATATGCAAGCCCTTATACCCCCCTCACTTGGTGACTGGGGTTTCCAATACGACCCTGAGATGGGTCATAACTTTGATATTAGTGACGATGTCGACGTCGTTATAACGCATGGCCCACCGAGGGGTATCATGGACATGACCTACTCGGCTGAGCGCGCCGGTTGCCCACAGCTCTTTGTGGCTATCGCTCGATCACGGCCGCGAATGCATTACTTTGGCCATATTCATGAAGGTTGGGGAGCAAAGGTCGTGGCGTGGCGGAAAATGATCAACGAGAAACCATCGCATCTCACTGATATCGACAATGGAAGGTCTACATTGATTGATAATCTGTCCAGAGTCAGCCATGATGCTCGAATCCACGAAGCGAGTCTTTGTGAAGAGGGCTATACTCCGCTCCAAGCGGGCTCCCAGACACTCTTTGTCAACGCCGCTGTCGAGGGCACGAAAGAGCTGCCGGTGCAACCGTTGTGGCTTGTTGATCTCGAGCTTCCTCTCAGTGTATAAGTGGATAATTTGAATAATAGCACAAGTGGATAGTTGAGAGTATGTAGAAATAGTACTAGATGTTCCCAAAAAAGAAAACTAGGTCCGGGACCATGACCGGATTTCCGTTTTATACTACGTATCTGCATCCAAGGCGATAAGGCAAAATTACAGCACTTACGAGCTCCCAAAAGCAGTGTTCTACCCACAATATTGGTGTAGACTTGATCTCGTATCTTCAATAATTAAATATGAGCAGGGCGGTTTTGGCTGTTATGAGTGTCTAAGTAAACGAACGGATCAGTCCCGCTCCGCCCTCCACTTATCGAACGTCACCTGCTTAATTCCGCCGCTCTCCCTCCGTCTCCGCATTAAATAAAACCCATCACTCTTCGCCAATCGCAGCTGCTTTTCCACGCGTAAAATGCACCGCAAAGTCGTGTGATTCAGACAAAATATTGAGCTTTGCGGTGCTTAGTTCTACGGTTCCCCTTCCTGCTGCTCAATGCCGGTACCTTGGTGCTGAGCGGAGACAAAAAAGCGCCAAAAGATAGACCCAAACACGCGGGTTGAACGCGCCCACCACCCGGCACCATGGATGATAATCATGAGCGGTTATTTTCGGGCGACGCCAATGCCGATGCCGGCGACACGGAAGCATACTCGGTCCTCATGTCCTACCCCGAAGAAGCCGACTACTACGCTCTGCTTGGACTCCCCCGCGACCCTCCCCCAACGGACGGCGCAATCAGATCCGCATACCGAACCCTCACGTTGAGCTTCCATCCGGATAAACAGCCACCGGAATTACAAGCTGCGGCGAAACAACAGTTTGAGCGGATCCGCGAGGCGTATGAGACGCTCATTGACCCAAAGAAAAGACTCGTGTATGATGTTTTGGGCGCAGAGGGGGTGCGGAGGGAATGGGGGCGTATGGGGGCAATGGGCCTTGGAGGAGAAGCAGAGAGACAAGAGAAACAAAACCAGATCGGTGTGAAGGCAATGAAGCCGGAGGAATTTCGGAGGTGGTTTTTTGAGACGATGAAGAAGAGGGAGAGGGACGTGATCAACTCATTTGTTAGGAGCAAGGTATGTTTGCCACCCCTGTTTTTCTCTTTATCCTTGTTGGCTACGTTCTGGAGTGATGATTATGATTCTTGATTCTGACGAGTTTGAAAGGGAACCTTAACTGTTGGCATCAATGCCCAGGATATGATTTCGGTCGATGAGGAGTTGGATGAGGTATTCCTTCGCGTCCCTTCTCCCAAATTGTCCGACCTAGCTGTCCGGTATTCCTTTGTAGCCCCTTTCCCAACGCTACGGGCTGTTCTTGGGGAAAACGATAAGGAGGATGCCGAGGATGCCGATGAAAAAAAGACGCAAGACGACGCGACTGGAGAGCCAGAATTGGAGATATATGCTGGTGTCTCGGGGGGCCTTCAACGCTTCTTCAACG
Organism: Aspergillus versicolor CBS 583.65; assembly: GCF_001890125.1. Taxonomy (NCBI): domain Eukaryota; kingdom Fungi; phylum Ascomycota; class Eurotiomycetes; order Eurotiales; family Aspergillaceae; genus Aspergillus; species Aspergillus versicolor. The sequence goes on from NW_024467537.1 coordinate 550,042, forward strand.
AAGTCGAATTGGAATATGAGGATGGGGAGACCGAACTTCGAAAGGTAGCGTTTAGCAGGTGTCTTTTGGCCACCAGTTATTGCTAACAATTCTCATCAGGTTCCTCTTCCTCTGATTTTGTCCACACAAAACATCAACCTTGGGGCCAGCACAAGTCGAGTCTTTAGAGATTCAAACCCGAAGGGGGTCCTCAGTAGATGGCCGTTCTCATTTCTTCAGAGCTCGATTTTGAGCGTCGATGCTACTGTTTTACCAGCCGCAACGGTACAAGCAAACCTGGCTAAGAGTATCACAATTGCTCCAGGGACGAGGCCTTTCAATGTTATCTTCGGGACGGCTTTCACTCGCTCGCCCCTTCAGACACCACCGATACTCAACCTACAATTAAGCAAGGGAATTGGCCAGAAAAAAGTGGCGTTCTGCAACTGGTCCAGTGGATTTATTGGATGGCCGCTTGTTGTCCAGACGCTACTCCTCCCATTTGCCGGTCTTGGCTCGGATGATTTCTTGATCGCGGGGGAGGAACCAAGTCAACTCCAAGTTGGCATTGCATCTCAACCCTCAAGGCTTGCGTTAGGCGAAGAGGATGCGGAAGTGCCAGAATCACAGGAAGAAGATGAAGATGAGCTTGGAATATTACGTGCCAAGCAGCGCGAGGAACGCAAAATTGCCGAAGCCTGGCAGGTTGCTATTTCGTCTTCTCCAGCCATGCACAGCCTTGTTTTCAAATATTCTCGGAATATCTTTTCTGGGAAGGCTGCCACCGATGCTACCCAATCCCAGTGGAGCTCTGAGAAACATTACTCATTACCACCAGCGGATCAGCCGCGCTCTGTTCGTCTCGACATTTCCAGTGTTATCAATATGGACGCATCGCTTTCCTGGTCTGTGCACGGATCCCGACAAGTTAGTGAATTGACTCATGTGGGCTTTGGGGTTAATCTTCGGCCTCAGGGCCTGATCATGACTTTCTCATGGGCCAGGCTTGGACAGACGCTCAAATTCCCCATTGCCATATGCCCGGTTGACCATGTTAATGCCAACTCGGCCACCTTAGGTGTCCTTCTGCCATGGCTAACATACTGCGCCCTTGAGTTCGGCTACATCCGGCCCAGAGAACGGCGAAACCGCCGAAAGTTGGTCGCACGACACCAGAAACGGCTGAGGAGATTAATTCCCCAAAAGAGAGCAGAGAGCACGCAGGCCATTGAGCTCATGGCGGATCAAGTGCAACGCCGGCAGAACAAAGAGTCCAGGCAAGGGGGCCTGGTCATAACCAAAGCGGAATATGGCTATTATCCTTCTCCAACAACATGGAGGGGCGACAAGGAACCAAAAGAACCAGAAGTTGCAGATGTCACCATTCCCGTAGCTTCATTGGTGGATCATGGTCAGCTCATTATCTCCAAGAAAACAACCAAGGTGCGTTCCCGCCCATATAATCACCCTTCCCACCACCTACTTTTTTTTTTTTTGTTATTGAAATTTGCTGACTTATTCGTAGTTCCACATTCTTGGATTCCATGACCCGGCACCTTTGAAAGCTAAGAAGCTGAAGATATGGTATCAATACCATGGAAAAGATCACTATATCGAAGCCAATGATGCAGAGGGCCTTACTTGTCCTATGCGGTCCCATCTCCTTGCTGCTTAACACAGTCCGATTACTGGATAATCCCTAATTTTTTTTTATTATATCTGGTACCTGTGTTCTAATCTCACTGTATGGTTTTCAATACTTATAGGCTAAGGCCAACCCCCCTCTCATCCTTTATCATTACCGGCCGTTGGGCCGCGTATGCATCTTTTTGGGCACGGCTTTGGATGACTTAGCGATTAATGTTGTATTAAATATAAAGATTTTGATAGAATAATAGTGCGAATCTCTGTATAGTTGTTTAATATGTGTAGTCTTTTTCAGAACTAGCACTGTCAGGAGGTAACTATACTTCGCTTACAGCGGCGCCGTTACTTTCCTCTTCGGGGCGTTATCTAATCATACGGTGTGCGACAGTTACCAGGTCCGCAACGCCGCCAACCCTTCGAAAAAAGCATCAAGCAAATCGTCACCTCGCCATCACCACTTGCTTTTTCACTCCCCCTTTATTATATTTCTTCTCATCCACAATGACATCGATTGCGGAGGGGTTGTTTAAAACTTTACCGAAACCAAAATACACAGGTGAAGAGGAGGAGCTGCCACAGCATGGCCAGCGTGGACCGCGCATCGTCGGGCCCGGTCAACTAGATGAGACGCAGGTTGTTCTCAGGGTAAGTGTTTCCGAACCAAAAAAATTACATTGTGATCAGTTTACAGTATTGATTTTTTTTTCTTCTCTTTATAGAGGACTGGCCCGCCTCCGTATGGAAATCGAACAGGATGGCGTCCTCGAGCACCCGAAGATTTCGGCGACGGTGGCGCGTTCCCCGAAATTCTAGTCGCGCAGTACCCCCTAGACATGGGCCGAAAGGGCACGCAATCAAAATCAAACGCTCTTGCAGTACAAGTCGACGCTGAAGGAAAGGTTAAATACGATGCTATCGCACGACGTGGACACAGCGATGACCGGATTGTGCATGCTTCGTTCAAAGATTTAATCCCCCTTCGGCAGCGGGTGGATATGGGCGAGGTATCATTGGATAGGCCATCAGAGGAAGAAGTCGAGGAACAGATGGAAAAGACGAAGAACGCGCTTGCGAGTCTTGTGTCGGGTGCCGTCGCCGCGCAGAAACCTAAGAATGTGAAGGGCGGCAGCCGAGCGGATCCCACATTTGTGCGATACACGCCGGCAAACCAAATGGGTGATACGAGTCGAAAGAATGACCGGATTATGAAAATTGTTGAGCGCCAGCAGGATCCGATGGAGCCACCGAAGTTCAAGCATAAGAAGATCCCACGTGGACCACCATCGCCGCCTCCGCCGATTATGCACTCGCCTCCAAGAAAGCTTACGGCAGAGGATCAGGAGGCGTGGAAGATTCCTCCTCCAGTGTCAAACTGGAAAAATCCTAAGGGTTATACAGTGCCGCTGGATAAGCGGTTGGCTGCTGATGGACGTGGTCTACAAGATGTTTCAATTAACGACAAGTTTGCTCAGTTTGCGGAGGCTTTGTTTACGGCGGATCGACATGCCCGTGAGGAAGTCCGACTCCGAGCTCAGATGCAACAGAAGTTGGCAGAGAAAGAGAAGGCACAAAAGGAAGATCATCTTCGTGCTCTGGCCCAGAAAGCGCGTGAAGAGAGGACGAGAGGTGGAGAATCCCGCACATCTCGCTCTCCTAGCCGTGATCGCAGCCGCAGCCGCAGTTTCTCCGATGCTTCAGCTCGGTCCCGGTCCCGCACTCCTGACGAAGAGGAGGACGCTGCACGAGAGCGTGAGCGCATCCGTCGTGAGCGGCGACAGGATGCAGAGCGACAATTGCGTCAATCACGTATGGGCACTGAGCGGAGAATCCAGGCGATGGCTCGTGAGCAGAACCGTGACATTTCAGAAAAGGTTGCTCTTGGTCTAGCAAAGCCAACACAGTCCTCCGAAACCATGTGGGATTCCCGCCTCTTCAACCAGACTAGTGGAATGAGTACTGGATTCAACGAAGACAACCCCTACGACAAGCCGCTGTTTGCCGCGCAGGACGCTATAAACAGTATATACCGACCCAAGCCTCAGGCTGACTTTGAGGACGAGGCCGATGCAGAAGGTGAAATGAGCAAGCTTCAAAAGTCTAACCGATTTGAAGTCTTGGGTAAAGCTAAGGAGGGTTTTCGAGGTGCCGCGGATGCCGAGGTAAGGCTCCTTTACTTGTTCACCTTTGAACAACAGCTTTTCTAACCACCCTTATGTATGTAGGAACGAAGTGGACCTGTCCAATTCGAGAAGGATTCAGGCGATCCATTCGGAATTGATAACATGATTGCGGACGTGACAGGAGGTGGGGGAGCAGGCCAGAAGCGCTACGGAATCCAGGAAGCGGAGCCTGACACTCGGGGATCGAAGCGTGCAAGGGTTGATGAGGATGATTGATTTATTCATTGATTGGTTGGCGACCCGGCTGGTACTTTGGGCCTTGTTATAGTAGTTATCTAGGGGGGTTACGGGATAGTAGGTATGGGACAAATAAATAAAATAATACCCGACCAAATAAAGACTACAAGTCTACAACCTGGCGTCGATGCACTGTGATTAACGCGCTTCCTGTCCAGGCATTGCATGCATGCGTACCTCGAGAGCAGCTCTAATAGTTATGGATATTGTTGCTGCTAATAGCAGTACTACCCTACTGCTCGCTGCATAAGTTGTCGATGTGGATGGACTTGGTACCTAGGTGATCATCTACTTGAAACCCGATTGGATGCGCGCTTATCTATGACCCTGGCCCCTCTATCTGGGACTGTGTCTCAATGGTCTAGCTCTCCAACACAATCTAAATGAGGAGGACATCGTGTCATGCATACATACTAGCAGGGGGCCTTGGGATTCGAGCCTGGGAGCTCCGAAGGTTAGAATCGGAGGTTTGAAGAATACGCACTCCGTTCCCTGCTTTAGGGTTATGGATGTTATCTGCTGAGGTCTGAATCAGTCTTTCTCTATTTTCACGGCTTAGTCTGGGTTTTTGGGCCAGGAAGCGTTCACTGGGAGTATAGACCAATTGTTTTTGGCATCATTGAAATGCATATTTTACGTGCATAACTAGGAAATGATGAAGATCGATAAGGAGAAGACACTGTTGGACTGATTAAGTGGTCTGTAATGCGTAATCCCAACGCATACGACAGCCCCCCATTATTATATATGGTCTGAGGACTCATGAATTCAAAGGAGGAAGTCTTAAGTTTGGAGCATCGTGAATCATGCTGGAGGAATGATGACCGAAAGACGATCAACGTGAGGGAGGTCAGGCGACAACGCCATTGCCAAAGGGAAGGCGAGCTGGGGTGTTGCCGAAGAATTCCATAATAATCTACCATGCCGAGGATCAGGGCGGCACCCCCTCATTCTGCTATCACGGTATGCACATGGCATATATCACTGATATATTTGACCAGGAATATCCGTCGAGAGCTTCAACGATTAGTAAAAAATCGGCGACGGGGATAGAGCCATTTGTTTGCCCAGTATTTAGCTGAGAAAGGAGGAAATGCAGTGGTCAAAGAAAGCCTGGCAGGGGCATGGGATCACCCACCAACCAGGCTTCTAGGATTTGCGACGTCTTGAGCACGAGCTCGACACACGGATCGCTTTCTGGGTAATAAACGTCATAAGAAATCCCTGGCACTTTTTACTTTCATGACACAGCGCTGCAAGCGCTGAGGAATATATGCCCGGGGATGTTTTGGGAATCGGAACTTAAACCTCGAATGTGAGTCGCGCAGAGAGAAGCTGAGTTTCGGAAGGACCAAGCACGGCCGATTATAGCAAGCTTTGTTAAGCGGGGGTTATCGTCCTGATGGCACCATTGAGGGCGGGTGAAGAGTCTACTGGAATTTGAGTGGTGGGCCAGCAAACCTTGGGATTGGGAAAAGAAAAGACAGGAAAAAGAAATTAATCATGATCCGTGGAGTTTTGTGGTGGCACGATCCGTTGCGAGAAGTGTACCCCATATTGCAGAACCCAAATGCTCCTTTACCCTCGGGAACAGCAGAGATGCCTGAGATCGGAGTCGTCCTGGCTTCTTGAGCAAGGGAATGTTGGGTGGACAAACCGTGGACTCCACCATGATGCCACCCACCCTTCCCACCTCGTTATCAGCCCCCAATCACTGCCTCGCCCCCTCAGAGATTGACAGTTGTGGGAATCCAAATCTCCCAGTGGCTGATGCCACGCTACGCAGGATTGACAGTGTGTGTGACCAGCTAGGTTGATTTGCAGCGATGTGCCTGACTAGCTCTCACAGGTTCACCACATCCTTGTCCCCGTAAGTGCGGGGAAACCACGAGCTGCTTCTGCTTTGGCCACCCGTGACGCCTGCTAATTTTATGGATCTTGTCCAAGCGCTGAATGAGAGGCTTTCGGGACTATCGGTACCGGCGCATAGCGCGGGGTGGCAATTGGAGGATGTTGTTGGTACAGATAAGGCCGCTGCTGGTGGAGCTGGAGATAAAGTCAGAAAACGGTCCAACTTTGGGTCCGAGAGGCGGATTTTGGAGTGTAAAGCAGATTAGGTAAATGAGTCGACTGTGCTTAAAAGGACATTATCATCGCTATCTAACGGATAGCGCTTGTTAGTGAGGAGCGCACCAACATCATCAAGTTTTTTCTTCTTCGTTGACTTATTCTTCGATTATTTCCTTCTGCCCTTTCCCGTTCATCTTCCATTTCCTGGTGCATTTGGTTTTCCGAGGGTTTGAGTGGAGCTGGTGGAATTGGCCTGTAGAGAACTGGGGAAGAGACAACGCAAAGTTGAAGCGAGCAGATCAAGAGCGTTGAGTCACCTGCCGGAAATCACAACATCACAGCATTTCCTCCCGGCCTCCAGCTTCGTCTTGCTCAATTTCTCCGGGGCCGACGTCTTCTGTCATAATCCATTCCCTGGATAGCACCATCATCGACAGCTGCCTGCTGCATTCCGAACTCTCATCCACCCTTCTTGATACCATCTTACCAAGAATGGCGTAACTCGAGAATTCACGACAATGACGACGCAAGTCTTTGTGCCATACAAAAGACACAAGCGAAAAAGAAGGGGACAAACCATTCCTTTCAGCTGCACCTGGACAGACTTTTAGCCTCGTCTTACTTGCTCAAATATACTCAGCGCATATTCTGGCTTTGTTAATCCTGGTTACACCAATTTCCTTCCCTAATCTTCCCTTGCACTGCGCCGATATTCTTAATTAGTTTGCAGTCTAGAATTGGCTCATATATACTACTACCTTGTGAGTCAATATTATCTCTTTTCAATATGAGCCATTCTAACATTCTCGCAGTCTTCCTCCCACCATTTATTCCACCCCATTTACCCACGCTTTATCGCCAGGCAACCAAAGTTCCAGAAATTTCCTGGCAGAATGGAAAGTTCATTATCGCTGATATCCGCCCAGGTCCAGTTTATGGTGAGTTGCCCGTCATTCAATAGATACGCCATAACCCTGGCTGTTGGCTTCCACTTTCTATCACACTATCTTTTTTTTTAAAAAAAATACAAAATCCCGGCTACCTTCTCGGATGGATGATATTTGCCATCGACTTGTTTCGCTGACAACTGTTGTGGAACTACAGGAGGACCGACTGGCCCTGGTGCACATCCCACTAGATCTATACCCCTTCTTCTTGGACCCCATTCTACAGGTGCTGTTCCATGAAGTCGCTCCGATTAACGAGACTCAGGCCGAGTCTCGTGGTTGTGACAGTCCTATTGAGTTCTCACGCGATGTGCAGCCCGCATTTCTGAACCTCTCAATTACGCCGGTTGAATGTTCAGTCATGTGTCCTCGGCAGCTCGCTGACGAGTATTTTGCTCCTCTGCTTGAGCGGTTCGTCCAAGTTAGTACATCTACTCAGAGCCGCCTATCGATCAGTAAGGACGATTTCATCGCCATGCAGGTGTATGGGGAAGGACTGGAGGCCGGCCAGCGGGTTCTTGAATTGACAACGCCGTTAGCCATGGCAGGAATGTACGTGCAACACCCTTCATCTTGTCATGAGAATACGGACTAACTAGCATTGTGTAGTTCGATCTTCTTCATATCTACTTATTTTGCCGATTACATCATTGTTCCGTTTAAAACCAAAGCTCAAGTTATCGAAGCCTTGGAAAATCGGGGGTTCAAGTTTGAAATTTCGACCGAGGCCTTCATTAACAACAACCAGCCATCGGCCAACGGCCCGTTTAGCCCTATCTCGTCACACTCTGCCAGTTCTTTGAGCTCACCACCGGCGACGCCCCCACCGTCTTCTCTTAACGAGCTCCAGAAACGTACCTTCTCGTCTCTGCGTCGTAACAATATAACCCCTTTCGTCGACAGGTCTCTTCGTCTGGTACAATGTGCAGCTCACCACCGGTTTACAAACGAGGATAGCTCTATCGCCATCCTACGTGATGCCCTCACAACAGCACTAGTCGTTGATAAGCCCCGATTTCTTTCACTCACCATAACCGCCGCAGACCCTGCGGCTTCTCTTCTCCTTGAACAACGTCTTCTCCCTCGCTTCTCAAGCGAGCCAGCCTCTTCTACCGACGAGGACAACGATTCTAGCCTGTTGCTGGGTTCAAAAAAGGATATTCTTTTCCCAATTATGCTAGATCTGCGCAGCCTTCCTCTAGAGGCCACTGGTATTGTCTGCGGTGTTGCGAGTCGACTTGCTGATGCAACACACGACCGTACTGAAGCCAGCCCTATGGCATCCGCTACGTCTTCTGTCGACAACCTCGACAATGCATGGCCAAAACCTCAATACGTTGACATCCCCCTACCGAATGGCACCAGAACGACGCCAACCCCTTATATAAGTCAGAGCCCGAGCCAGAAAACCAATGGCATCAACCCGCCCACCCATCGCCTCATACCAGATTTGGATACATCCTTAGACGCCGTCGAGATCAGCTTCCTCAGCACAGCACGTGCAGGAACAATTATTGTTGGCGAGCAGCAACTTAACCACGCCATGGATGCCTTGGAGGCCGAAAGCCATGTTCCTGAGAAGGGAATTGAAACATTGGAAATATAATAACAGCATACTACCGGTGCTTTAGCTATGCATTTTGTCATTTTTGGATTCACAAAAGCTCTTCTCCTTTGCGGTTTGCAAATTTTCCTGTTCTGGACACCTTTTTATTGCATATTCTTGATTAAAAATTGGGAAAATGTGTGACGGGACAAAAAAAGTTGGGAGTTATTTTATGTTTTTACTTGTTCTATTTTCAACTGTGACGATTTACGTCGTGCTGTACGTTTGGATGCCATATATGATACACCCCAGCAAGCGGCCCATTTTTGTTATGATTGTTTTTGTCTTATGGCGTTCAATCTTTTATCTCACGTCAGTACCTTTCGGTTTTAATAGGCCCCTCGGAGTTTACAAGAGGCCAAAGCAGCGCACAGCAAGGTGTTTCGGCTTCAGCTAGGAAGATGCATTCATGTATGGATTACTCAGGCAACCAGCCCAGTTACGGATTATAGTGGAAATTGACGAAGGATTGAATCATGGGGTCATATACAATTACGTAGATTTCTCCTGCTAAATCTATTACTATAATTGGTGATATCATGGAAAAAGTCTAGTATGTAACGTGTCCGAGCAGAGCCCAACTAACCCTCAAACGCCAAATCACCTAGCGCGAGGAACTTGACATTCAGTGACACTGTATCCCGATAGGAAAGGCCGGCTTGCCAGGTTATCGAAGGTATGGTGCTGCAATCCGGCCCCAGCAAGGATATGAGAAGACAAGATGCGTTTGCTTCAGCTGCTTCAGCTTGAGACAAAAAGTGGTCGTAGTAGGCCTTAGCGTATCTTGGTGGCTGGGTGGCTTCCTGCGATAACCGATGATGTATGAATACCATGGCGCACACGTGGAACGCGGAATGGGGTGGAGGCCGTCTGGTAAGGAGGAAAGGTGGGTGGGGCCTAGGTCTGATAATTGAGTTACCGCAATAGCCTCAGCTTTAAAAATGTGAAAGCCTGAAGGATTGTCGCATGCGCATTGGATTTCAGTTTTGGAAGGAGGCCCGTGGATTTCCGGTGGCGAGTCTCTTGAGCCAGCCAACCTCCGTGTTTAAGCGTCCAAGTCTTATCAGTGAGGATGTTTACCGATAGACTTTGACGGTTCCTGGAGCACCGCAGTCAGCGCCAAGCTTGGGTAGGCTAGGAATGTCAGAAAAGGGAGTGTGCACATACCATCGGAGCATCCGCCAGCCCAACACTTTGCCTTCTCATTCCACGCTACGTCGCTGACGGCTTTGACTTTCTCTCCTGCTGGAATGGACGCAATGAGATCTCCACTCAGGACGTCCCAGGTAAAAATATGTGCTTGCGCGAAGCGATCATCCTTGTTAGACTCGCTACCGCTGAGGACAATAGCGTCAGCCTTCGCGAATACGGACCGAATGCGCAGCTCCACGTTTCTATAACCGGTTGCTTTCCCCAATTTGAGAGGTGTGTTTTGAGCGGTATTTTGGGCGGTATCCTCCTGTCCAAATGACTTCAACAACTTTCCGTCATCGCGATCCAACAATCGGATTCGACTGTCGAGAGTAGACGTCAAAAGCGCATTCCCGTCTGCTGAGCACCGCACGCTTGTAACTGGATTCCCGAGAACATCCACCGTCGTCCTGCCCATGCGGATATCGTAGACCCGCGCGCGTCCATCATAGCTGCCGCTCGCGATTGAGTAGGTTGGTGCATGCACATGTAATGAGGAGACGGTGTCACCAGCCTCGCTCAGAGTCTGAATCGGCTTATGGGAATTTGAGCGGCCATCCCAAATATTGATCGTAGTATCAGCGCTGCCTACGCAGAAAGAAAGCCATTAAAATCAGTTCCATCGAAAATAATCATACTTAAATACTCACCGGATACAACAACCGCATCGTCCTCCCCAGCAAACTGTACCGCTTCCACCCTCGCGTTATGTCCACCCCAGCGCCTCACAGTGATACCCTGTTCAACATCCCATAGAAACACCTGCCGATCGCCGCCAACGCTCGCAAATTTCGAATTATCCGACGCAACCGCAATGTCTAGCACCGAGTACCCGTGTGCCTCGTACTTTTGGATCGGCGACGTCGTCTCGACAACGGAAGAAGTATTGTTGTTATTTGGGATTGCACGGGAGAGATGCACGGCGCGATCAGTGGACCCTGTCAGTATGTAGGTCCCAGGGCCACCTGAAAATGTCACCGCGTTCACGGGTCCTGCGATGGGGTGGTGAGTTAGCTAAGAGAGCTTTTTGCGGGGAAACTGTGTTTAGGAATTACCATGATGTGTCTTGAGGGTATGGACTAACTGCGAGGGGAATTTCCCTGTTGCAGTCATTGACGAGCCCTGGAGGGAATATAAATGTGGTTGACGATAAGATCAAGGCAAATCGAGCTTTGGAGCTTTGCGGTTGTCCATTTGTGATGTCGGTGCGGAAAGGCGGAAAACCCCGAGCGTTCGTTCTGGGTCTCACGAGAGTTTGATTATGGGGACAGGGCACTAAACCTAGTTGGGCTATATAGTTTCCGCATCATATCAGGCTCAGTGCCCTGTTCTCATAGCTGCGTGTTATCAACCTCAACCTCCTTCAATAATAATTTCACCATTCCGAAGCAGTGATTCAAATAGCCACTCTACCAAGCTTCTTAATTGTCGATTACAGTCGCATGGATAGGGTCGAAAGCATTATTGTCAGTTCCACCCAGTGCTTCCATTGCCCCTTGCTTCACGGTCGGGATATCAAGTATAACATTGGATATAGAATAGAGATAAGGCCTGGTCGTGAGACTTCTGCCCTTGCACCATACAGAAATGACGTTCATCTTAGAGTTGAGGGAGGCCAGCGCTACATAAAACCCTTGGAAAACTTCACGATGTGACAATTAAATCTGTATTGATTGAGATGCCGGATACAAGAGGGCTATTATCAAGGACGTAGACAAACCATCGCTAGCGACTAGCAAGCAAATTCAGAAAACAGGTCAAGCTAGACCGGATGGAGAAGCCAATATTTGTGGCGAGCTTCTGAGTAGTAAACACGATCCGAAAGTAATCACGGAGAATGTCAAAAGGCGAATAATGATAGAAAGGAAAAGAAACCGTCAAGGGGTAGTCGAGAGTAAAACCATATTAGTTGAGACGAATGCACACTTCTGCTTTTTCCACCGTCCGTAAAATAACCACTACCGCATGCCTCCAGTGGTACGAAAAGATGTCTAGCGACGGCCGTGGCTCCTAGTGGATGATCCCTGCAGCCCCTCGATTTCTCCCTCCAGCGACTTGATACTGTTTTGAAGTTAGCTAAAATACACCTTCGAGGGGCATGAATATGGGGGGCAGGAACATACGCAGCGTGGGTGGCCTCGAGGTCCTTGTTGAGGCGATCCCTCTCTGCAATGAGCTTCTGCTCCCACTGTCGGAACCGCGATTCCTCGAGCTTGACTTGGTCGGTAAAGCGTTTGCGCAGGTTCTCTTCCTCTTCCTTGAACTTGGGGTTGTCGAGCTTCCTCGGTCGGGCCTCACCGAATTTCCGGGTCTCCATTTGTTGTGCGCGGTACGCTTCGTAGTGTTGCTCCTCGGTTGTGTGGATGAGATCAAGCATGTGGGTACGGACGAGAATTGAGCGCAGCTTTTTGAAGTCGCAGTGCTCTTCATCCTCGACTTCGGCGACACCCCAAGCATATTGACGGCCCTTGACCACGCGGCCATCGTTGGTCTTCACATCCTTTTCGGAGCCGATAACAGCGAAAGGCATGGCAGCCTGCAAGCTGCGAGCGTGAGTGGCGGCAGTCTCGTCGTCCTCTTCCACGGGAGGGGTGTAGATCTTGATGCCCTGGGCTTCAATCACGGCTTGGACCTAGAGTTGGAGGGTAGAGTTAGTCCCTAGTAACTCGAAAAGGAATGATGCAAGAAAAGGTAGCTTACCCGTTGCTTGTACCGGGCGAGGTCGGCAGGGCTGAGAGTGTCGGCCTTGGCGATAACGGGAATCAGGTTAACACGGGAGCTCAGGCGCTTCATGACCTCAATGTCCAGGGGCTTCAGGGTGTGTCCAGTTGGGCGGATGAAATACAGGCACGCGTGGACACGCATGTCAATCTTGTCTGTTCGGCGGGGCTGCTGCTCCTGCAACATGTAAGACTCATGCTGGTCATCCAGGAACTCGATAACCGGTTGCCAGGAATCGCGGTTGTTGACGTAGTCACCAAATCCGGGGGTATCAATAACGGTCAAGCGAACTATACAGCGCAATGGTTGTTAGCCAGCCGTGACTCCTAACCCGGGACTATCCAAAATGAACCTTTGAAGAACTTCTCCTCTAATTCGGCCTTGGTGATTTCAATCTCGACAGTTCGGTCGATCTGCTTCTGGTGTCGGCGCTTGTGGTCGGCGTAGTTCTTGATGGTGGTGGAAAACAGAGTGTTGATGAACGTGGTCTTTCCCAATCCAGACTCTCCAGCAACCTGAGGAACTCAGTATTAGCTCCATGTATTAGTCCGATAGGGTATCAATTGAACGCACCATAATAGTAAAAGCCGCACCCCGCTTAGCAACAATCTTGTGTCTGGAGGATTTTCGTTAGAACCACACAGCTACTACACCTGATATCCGCATCCTCGCGAGCTGTACATACCGCTGGTTTGGGAGCTGTCGAGAAAGAATTCATCGTCAACATAAATTAAGTTTTAAATGGAATCAGGTATAATATTGAAGACTCACGTTGGCAATACCAATGGGCGAAGCAGTTTCGTTGATGGGGGCCATGATGATAAGGGGTCGACCAGCAAAGGAAGGTGGAAATCAATTGGACCGGGGACAGTACAACAACCCGAGGGCTTCCTGGGATGTAAAGAAGAATTAGGACAAGACGGAGGAAGAAGACCCTTCAGGAGTTGGTAGAGTCGGAGACAGCAGGGCAGTCGTCGAGAGAAGAGTAGGAGACAAGAGGACAGCAGCAAACGACCCGAATCTTGTTTGTGCCTGGTTGAGTCTAGTCTGGCTCCTGCTGCCCCTGAATCCAAAGAATCCGAACCCCCCAAAGTCACGTTTTTCGGGGATCTTTAGTCCTGAGGCACCAACGCTAGTGCGTTTCCAGACTAAGCTTTCGGCACCAGGAAAAACGGCTGATCCGAGCTCTTATCGCAGGGCCGACTTTTTTTGTGAAGATCTGAGCAAGTTGGTCGGCGAGTATATACTGAGGAGCGACTCTCTGGCTATCGACCATGAAGACCGATTTCAAGGTTAGTCTACATCAAAAATTGAGTGCTAGCTCTGCACAATTGGCTCTGAAGCTGCGACCATGCTAACAATCAACTCTAGTTCTCGAACCTCCTCGGTACGGTATATCGCAAAGGGAACCTTCTCTTCACGCCTGATGGGAACTGCTTAATTTCGCCGGTGGGCAACAGGGTCACCGTATTTGACCTAGTGAAGTATGTTTTGCGCGGCTTGATGTTTTCTCCATTCTATATTGCAGCTTTTTAACCCGGTGGTCGCATTTAGCAATACTTCCCATACGCTTCCTTTTGCGCACCGAACAAATATCGATCGACTAGACCTTACTCCGCGGGGCAACATTCTTCTTTCTGTCGACGAACATGGTCGCGCAATCCTAACCAACTTCCACCGTCGGGTCCAAATCTACAACTTTTCCTTCAAAGGCCGCGTTTCTGCCCTCAAATTCTCCCCATCCGGTCGTCACTTTGCTGTTGGTGTGGGTCGCCGGCTGCAAATATGGCACACCCCCGAAACGCCTACTGTCGGCGGTGATGGCGAAATCGATTTTGCTCCATTTGTCCTACACCGAGATCTCGCCGGTCATTTCGACGAAGTGCAGAGCATTGAGTGGTCGAGTGACTCTCGTTTCCTTTTGACGGCTTCGAAGGACTTGACGGCGCGGGTATGGAGCTTGGATCCCGAGGATGGCTTCGAGCCCACAACTCTCTCGGGTCACCGACAAGGAGTTAGAGCGGCTTTTTTCTCTGCCGATCAAGAGATGGTAGGTCTCTCCATCACCACTCTTGAAATTTGGGTCTAACGTAAAGGTAGATTTACACCGTCAGCCGAGATTGTGCGCTCTTTCGATGGGAATATGTCTCCAAAAAAGATCCAGACTCAATGGAGGATGTAGGCGAACCACGCTGGAGGATTGTCAAGAAAGAGTTCTTCCAACAGCCACATGCGACGGTTAAGTGCGCGGCATTCCATGGCCCCTCAAATCTGCTCGTCGTTGGCTTTTCGAACGGTCTGTTTGGCCTTTACGAACTACCGGAGTTTAATACGATACATCTTCTAAGGTATGTTGTCTTATTCTTAAGGGTGAACATGAAGCTGATTAAATACCTAGTATTGCTCAGAGTAATATTGACGTCGTGTCGATAAACAAATCTGGCGAGTGGCTAGCGTTTGGTTCCTCGAAATTCGGGCAATTGCTAGTTTGGGAATGGCAGTCAGAGTCGTACATTCTGAAACAGCAGGGCCATTTGGATTCAATGAATGCGCTTGTATACTCACCCGATGGCCAAAGGATCGTCACTGCTGCCGATGACGGCAAGGTCAAGGTCTGGGACGTCAAATCTGGTTTCTGCTTGGTGACATTTACCGAGCACTCCAGTGGGGTGACGGCGTGCGAGTTCTCAAAGAAGGGAAATGTATTGTTTACAGCCTCGTTAGATGGATCAGTGAGGGCATGGGATCTGATCCGCTACCGAAATTTCCGCACGTTCACGGCCCCATCTCGACTTCCTTTCGCCTCTCTCGCGGTCGACCCCAGTGGCGAAGTTATTTGTGCTGGATCTCCAGACTCCTTCGATATCCATGTATGGTCAGTACAGACCGGACAACTACTTGATCAACTATCTGGCCACGAGGGACCCGTATCAGCCTTGGCGTTTGCAGCAGATGGCAATCACTTGGTCAGTGGCAGTTGGGACCGTACCGTTCGTATCTGGAGTATCTTTGGGAGAACCCAGACTAGCGAGCCCCTGGTGCTTACCTCGGATATACTGAGCGTCGCTTTCCGGCCGGATGGGAAGCAAATAGCAGCGTCCTCTTTAGATGGGCAATTGACCTTCTGGTCGGTGGCTGACGCTGTACAAGAGACCGGTATTGATGGGCGCCGCGATATCTCGGGAGGTCGCAAAGTCACAGACCGCACGACCGCCGCCAACGCCGCTGGCACGAAATCCTTCCATTGCATCACATACAGCGCCGATGGAAGCTGTGTCCTCGCTGCCGGTAACAGCAAATTTATCTGCCTGTACGATGTTGTGTCAGGTTGCCTGGTCAGAAAATACACCGTCTCCGTGAACACATCTCTGGATGGTACTCAGGAGTTCCTCAACAGCCGCGATCTGACGGATGCTGGCGCTCGAGGACTCATCGATGAGACTGGAGAAGCCTCAGACCGCGAGGAACGCATCGATCGGTCTCTTCCTGGAGCAAAGCGTGGTGACGCCGGTTCGCGGAGTACTCGACCTGAAGTTCGTGTCAGCGGTGTGGATTTCGCTTCGACGGGCCGCTCGTTCTGTGCAGCCTCTACAGAAGGTCTTCTGATTTATAGCTTGGACACGGAATTTGTTTTCGACCCGTTTGACCTTGACATTTCTATTACACCCGATACCATTCTTGCTACAGTGGAAGGTGCCAAAAAGGCAGCGGAAACTGGCGACATAAACAACGATGACACATTCTTGAAGGCGTTGGTCATGGCATTCCGCCTAAATGAGGCCAAGCTTATCAGTGCCGTCCATGAAGCCATCCCACCCTCAGATATCGCCCATGTTGTTCGCTCCGTCCCGACTGTATACCTCCCTCGCCTGCTTCGATTCGTTGCCCACTCCTGTGAGCAGACGCCACATCTCGAATTCAACCTACTCTGGATCGAGTCTCTGTTGAGTAGTCACGGCAGATATTTCAAGGACAATGCAGGCACGCTAGGGCCCGAGCTTCGTGCTGTCCAGCGCGCTCTTGACGACATCAACGAAAACCTAAAACGCCTCTCGGAAAAGAACCTTTATGATCTCAACTTCCTTCTCGCAAAGCCGATGCTGGCTGGAAAGAAAGAACCTTTATTTCCCAAAGCAATCGACACGATCGACGGAGCGTCTACTGGGAATGGCGATACGGCCATGAGCGATGGTGGCGACGATGCGGAAGGTGAATGGCTTGGTCTTGAATGATTAATCATATGCCAGCTTCTTTCTAGCAAACTTTGCCCTGTTTCAGTAATTTGCATTTGCGCATGGCGTTCTATTTCTGTGATGCTATATACCTTGGAAGATAAACAGGGACAATCAAAAGTTCTCGTGTCCTTAGTGTACATAGACTGTGCGATAGCACATCAATCGAGCCTGTTCGGAGAAAGCCTTGGAGTATCTATCAAAGCCTTTGTAGAATGATGCTTGTCCTCGAACTCGACAGGATTGTTAGCTTGCTTTGTAAAGCCGTTTACCAAGACAGATCTTCACTTAGACTAGACCATATCCTATGACTAACTTCAATTCACTATTTAGGCCTCAATCAGGGTGCTAGATCCTTTGCTATTTGTTACCACTGCATTATCCTATTCACAAAAACAAATTATACAACGGCTTTGACGGCATCTCCCACACAAAGACAGGCCTAGAATGTGCTTTCAAGTCCATGTCCAACCATATATCTGTGAATAAACCCCCGGGTGAGTCAAAGAAGATATAATGCCCTCGTTCCACCCAAAAAAAAAAGGACGCACTCTCTATTCACAGGTCCACGCGATATGTAACAGTTTATATAAGGACAGAGGTATACAGTGCTGTGGATTGGTGTTAATCTCAGTTCTTGCTCCGCGATATTTCACAGATCTGCTATGCTTCAGGGTCTCCCTGGGCTTTCGCTGTAACTACATCTCACGTCCATATAACCCTATCTATACAGACCTGCGCGAACTAACGGCCCCTGCAGCAGCAGCCAGATTTATTCGAGATACTCATAAAGATGCCACCTCTTGTTTTACTTGCCGTGTCTCTTACATTCGTGGCCTGGCTCTTCTCGAAGCCTGCTGGTGTCACCGTCGCTCTCGATATTCCAACCGTATCCTACGGCCGTCCCGTCCCTGACTTTATCAACCGGCTCCTGTTCGTCGTCAAGGGCCCGGCTCTCATCTATGAGGGCTACAGAAAGGTACGTCTTGCTGTCAACAATTGAGCCTTCTAGTTTGCTAATATTCGTCTTCTTAGTACAAAGACGTGCCATATCGAGTGCGCAAGGTCGATGCAGATATCGTCGTACTCCCTGCCAAATACCTTCCCCATGTTCGACAGATTCCTCATACAAAGTTGAGTCTTTTGGATGCACAGTTCGATGTGAGTTGGCTCCCCCCCCCCCATTCTCTTATTTTATTGAAACTGACCCCTGGCAGAGTGTTTGTGGCCAGTATACCGGTATTCTGATTGACAACAACCTGCCGGCCCACACTGTTACCAAAAAGCTGAATCCAGCCCTGAGTAAGTCCCCCTTCCTCTTGTTTGATCCCATAACAATAAAACAGCTAACAGTGAAACAGCTCGGCTTATTCCCAAAGTTGTTGACGAGCTTCAGCATGCTTTTGAAGTCGAAGTGCCTGAATGCAACGGTAAGTGACCCCCTCCATTTTAAACTGGCCTAGTCCGTATGCTAACATCAGAAACCAGATAAATGGGTTCCCGTCAACATTTACTACCTGATTCTGAAGCTCATTAACCGGTCCACATCCCGCATAATTGTCGGCGACACCCTCTGTCGAAGCGAACAATGGCTCGACACCGTGACCAGATACACAGAGAACCTAGGCTTGACAATCATACTTCTTCGTCCTCTTCCCCGATTTCTCCGTCCCTTAGTCGCAAGGATCCTCCCAAGCGTCCGGTACCTCAAAAGGACCCTCAGATGGGTCACAGAGGATGTCTTCGTGCCGATGATTCTGCAACGCCGTGAAGCCGAAGCTAGCGACCCCGAATACCAGAAGCCTGACGACTTCATGCAATGGATGATGGATAGCGCGGATAGCGAGTTTGATAAAGATCCCGGGAACATCGCCCACGGGTTGATGATCATAATGGCATTGGCTGTCATTCATACCTCCACTATGCTCATAACCCAGGGCCTGTACGATCTCATGATCCGCCCCGAGTACCTAGAGCCCCTGCGTCATGAGATCATTGATACACTCAAAGACGGCTGGGCAAATGCTACCAAGGCCGACTTTGCGGCTCAGGTTCATCTGGATAGTTTCCTCCGTGAGTCTCAGCGCTTGCACCCTACCAGTGAAGGTAAGTAAGTCATCAATTGATATCCAGATAGCCATCCATTTCCCCTTTCCGTCCACCGACACATCAACTAACATCGCGTTTTACAGTCAACGTCCATCGAATCGCGAGAGAAACAATAGTATTCCCTGACGGCTTCAAAATCCCCAAAGGCACATACGTCACCTTCCCAGCCGGACCCCTCTCACGGGACCCATCCCTCATCGACTCCCCCGAAACCTTCGATGGGTTCCGATGGTGTAAGGACCCTGAGGCTCGCAATCAAAGCCTTGTCTCGGTAAATCAGCTGAACCTACATTTCGGGTTTGGACGTCAGGCTTGTCCTGGCCGCCACTTTGCGACCAATACATCCAAGGCGATTCTCAGCCGCCTGCTTGTTGAATATGACATGAAGTTTGAGGAGGGGAAGGAGGGGAAGCGGCCTATGAATATTCGGAATGGGGAGCAGATTATGCCTAACTTCTACACGAAGGTTTTGCTTAAGAAAAGGCCGGTGAATATTTAGGCCTCTGTCGCGTGGATTGAATGATGGTGGGTATTTTTGCAAGAATGTAAGATATGAACCATGGATAGCTATGGTTTTGGTGGGTTGAATCATGGTATGAATAACTAATTACCCCTTTTTTTATATTCTGGTGAAGGCGTTTGGAGCGGAGTTATGGATATAAAATTGGCTGTTCCAATGTTTAATATTCGGTGCTTTTGTTATAACTATACTCAAGATGAAGAATTTAACGGATTATTTAATACCTTGCGATCACAACAGACACACTAATACTTGCGACAGATAAATCAAATCTGGAATAGATAGTAATTCAGAATTAGAGCACCAGTTCAATATCTTGCAAGCTAAATTCTTAGAGAATAGCAACCGCATTCGGCGGACTGGCCACGCCCCCAGGAACCTAGGTATACAACAACCATCAACAATCAACTCCCACTATGACAAAATGGAGATCATAGGGATAACATACCTTAAGCGGCACACTCGACAAGAAAAAGCTCCACCTCCCCTTCTCCCTACAATACCTTGCCAGCTCCTCTAAATCAAAATATTCCCCAATTGGCATCCCCCATCCACTTAGACACCACTGATGCAGAGTAACCTCAGCCGGCGTGCCCTCCCTCACCAATGGCGCAGGCTCAAAGCTCGGACAATCACTCGCAATAGCCGCAAACTGATTCGCCCACAGCCAGCGCAGGGTTTTCTCGCCGTTCTCGATCCCCGCAAAGTCAGGCGTGGGGCGAGTAGCGATAGCATGCTCTTCGTCGGGGCTGAGTTTGTTGTAGGCCTCTGTGAATCCCGTACGGATGAAGAGGATGTCTCCGGCGCGCGGGGTGAGGTTTGTTTCCTGAAGTATCTGGATGATTGAAGAGAGGGGTATTGTGCTTGTTTTGAAGGGTGTCAAAGGGATAGAGTTCTTGTTCGCCCAAGTTGCATAGTCGATTAGGATTCCGCGGCCGACTACACCGCCGGTGTTAGACCATGCTGTATACAGGATGTCATTAGTTGGTCTCTTTTGGTCCTTAGGGGGGGTTGAAAACTAACCGTCAATCCCAATTACCCTAGACTGATTCAATTCATCCAACGAATGCCCGTTGAAGTAAACCCCGTGCGTTTGGTTTCCTTTAGTATAACACCACCAGCCCATACATCAGCGATCAGGTAACCTCACAAGGAACGTAGCCACAATGAAAACTCACCATAGTGCCGAAACCCATCCCACTGCGTACTTGTCTGCGTGTTAAACGTCAAGACATCATCATTGACGATCCTTGGCGCCTTGTTGATGAGCTCCTGCTTGAAGGGATTCCGGCCAAAGCTGGGGTACGGCACCCGATTCAACGGAAGATCAAGTGAGATTCGAACACCGTCGCGTATTTCCTCGGAGGCCGCTCTACGAACAAGCTCTGGGGTGAGCAGGTTGAGCATGCCTAGCTCATTTCCAGGACCGAAGAGGCCCCATGCGTTGCCTGGAGGCCCGTTCGGGTCGAGGGTGAGGTTGTCGAAGGTGGGAATGGAGGGCGCCATTATTGATCTACAGAAGGCTTAGGTGTTGAGCTTGGTACGATGAAAATATTGAGAAAGAGGGATTAAAATTACACGATTCGGTTATCCTGCCTCGGATAATTATCCACTGAGGCGCGAGATAGATACAGAGCTCGGAAAGAGGCCGGTGATGGAGCTGGAACTGCGGGGAAAAGGTGGGGAGTGCCGAGCTTGGTTCAATCGAGGAATACAAGTTTATACACAGAATTGGCACCCTCTATCGTACACAATATAATAAGACTATAGCCAGTCCTAGCTCAGCGACGCTCGAGAGCCCATATGTAAAGAATATCACGCGTTTCCAGTAGTAGCAGCCGCGCCTCTTCCACGATTGCCTCCCCGACCTCGATAACCGTTTCCTCGATCAGCACCACGGCCTCGACCTCGGCCTCGACCGCCACGGGACTCTAGGCCATTAGGTGGAGGAACTTGGGAATAGTTCTTTGGCCGGAAGTTCGGGTTGTTCTGGACAACGCCAGCATCGGGGTCGGTATGTTCCACCGAGACATAGCCACCACGTCCACGCGCCATACTGCCGCGACCACCTCGACCTCTGCCACCACGAGCAGCGCCGTTCATATCGTTTTGCGGCCGGAAAGGCAAGTTTGTGGTTCCATTATGTCCACCACGCCCCCTTGCCGCTGCACCAGACACTATACCACGGAATGAGCCTCGAAGTGGTGGCGGAGCGGGAGCTTCTTTCAGCTGTCCCTGACCACCAGGGCCCAAAGGCGCACCGTATCCTGCGACAGTCAAAGGAGAGGGTTGGTTTTGTTGTTTTTGGTTTACCGCTGCCCTAGTGCTGGCGATGAGCTGTCGGTAGGAAACGTTAAGGACAGATGAAGCCAGAACGGTTTGTCCGCGGAATGGAGAGCAGCGGTCTCCCAGGGTTGTGCCGCTCATGAAAGCAACGTCAAAAACAACATCGAGCAGAATAGTTCTCGGTGTCCGTGTGAGTCCAACCACCGTTCCTCGTGTAGCGATGGGGACTTTTCCAGAGTCCTGGGCGTAAACAACACGATCTCCAAGCTTGAAGGTCTGGTTTCCTAGCCGGTGCTCAACGTCAGATGGGCGGAGAAGTCCACTTCGGGGAATATCCCTCATTTTCTTCGCTTCCATTGGCGGCTGGCTTCTTAGAAGTTGGTCGGCATCCTGCTCAATGAGTTTCACAACGTCTGAATCAAGCTGCTCTGCCTCCAAAGGAACTCTCTCGAAATTTTTCGCTTCGATTTCCTTAAGCCAGGATTTGATCTCGTTTATCTTTTCCAGTGCAACGTCCGCTGGATAAAAGTCGGTGGGCTGGTACCTATCATTCCGAGGGTTACGTTGAATACCCGCGATAAACTCTGGGAATTTGATCATATATTGCTGCAGTAGGCCAACTGCCTTTGCACTGAACTCCCAACCTGAGTCTCCGCGACGTGAATATCCAAGAACTTTTTGCTTCCTAGCCTCAAATTTCAGATTGAGCCCCAGGTTAGCACGTTGGCCCTCAACATCCACAGAGAATGACGAGGTGATTTTCGCCAAAACCAAGGGGTTCAAACGTAAATTCTTGGCAATCGCAAAGGATGGCATGTATGGACAAAGTGCTTCCGCGCTTTTCGCACGCTCTCTTCCAAACTCAGGCTCACGACCCTTAATAGAAGCAATGAGTCCATTTACCTTACCATCATCATGACCAGTGATATGAACAGGTCTGCCGTAGTTGAACTCGCCGAGGAAAAATGCGCGAGAGCCTTCTGGGAACTCTTGCTCAACCGGTAGAGCTTCCCGTTCAATAAATCGTTCATCAGGGTTGATCACTTCATCAACAACAAGTTGCAGTGCATAATCCGTCTCCTGCCCAGGGATGTCCGCGAATTCTTTAATGGTAGCACCCGCATCGGTTTTTATGAGACCCTTCAAAAGTTGGACATGCACCATGGCCTCGACAGGACCAATGATGGTGCCAAACCTCCTGCTGTAAATACCCTCAATCTTGTCCGCCTTCTTTTTCCATTGCTCGATCTCGACGTCCGAATGAGGGGTTGGAAGAGGGTGTGTTTCTCCCTCCGGGATAGTATAAGAAAATAGTTCGTCGGAAACGCGGATAACGAGTGCTTCTTGCAGGAATGGATATCCCACAAAAACTCGCTGTCCAAGCTTCTTCTTAGCTAGCTCAGAGCTAGACCGACTTCCCGGGTCAAGCACGGTAACTACCATGCTTTCATTACGACTTTCTTGTTGAAAAACACAGACTCCGTGGAATCCCAATTGCCCAGCGTGGGGCAACGTCTTCAAACTAGGGAAACCCGCAAGGGCTGACGCCCCAAGATGCACACCATCAACGAGGCCAACATATGGCTCTAGTCCGTCCATCGTCGGTAGGTCAAAGACGTTTTGAATACAGTGGCAGTTAGGGATGTCGGGAAAGACCCCCGGAAATGATGAGGGGTAGGTATACTGTGTGTCCGGCGAGTACACAAATTTCAGGCTAACCCCAAAGCCATTCCGCGCCTTCTCATCTGGGGCCAATAGGTGTTCTTTTGTTGCGAGCGCATCCAGGAGGCGACGCTCATCGATAAACGGGATTTTAACAACTGCCTCCCATTCCATCTTCTTCCCGTTCATATCCAATTCAAAGTCACGGGGGTAGAAGTCAATAATGGGCGAGTCTGGTGAAGACATCAAGTCGTGATAGGCTTTGGGAACAATTTTCTTGCTGCGATCGGGAAGCACACCCATGAGCTGATCATAAGGTCTGAACGGTCTCCCGAGTCGGAAGTTCATATCTGCCTTCAAGCCCTTTTTGACATCTGGGACATATTAGCATCTCTTCCTGTAATTCGCAAGGCCATAGGAACCACAAACCTGAAATCATCGGGGCGTAATGTGAATTGAAAAACCAGGGCCAAGATGCAATGCCTCGGTAATAATAGAATAGAACCCACTGAAGACCTTGGACATAGTTCTCCGTTAGGTTTCGCATTTCCTCCTGGTTGTCCAGGCCCCAGCCGAATTTTTCCGTATAGTACTTGTCTTTCCAATCTTGAAACTTCTCTTCGTACTTCTTTTGAGCCGCTACTTGAGCTTCCTCCGCAGACAATTCTTGGACCTTAGCGTTTTCATATTTGCGGATGATCCGCTGGACCGCCATAGAGGCCTCCTCATCTTCCTCCTCTTCGCTGTCATCGTCTTCACTGGGTGGGAATTGAACTCGAATGAATCGGTCTCCGTCATCGTTCGAAACTGTACTCCAAGGCAACCGAAGGTCGCCAGCGAGTTGCTCCACAAACTTACGGTCCCTAGCCGGGAGCGTAGGTGGAAAGTCAAGAGGCTTGGAATCTGCCGCCTTTCCAGGTCGGTTCAAAACGTACTTCTTGACAGTCTTAAGGATGTTTTTCTGATCAGGCGTGACGGTAAATGTTTTTGGCTTTGCGTCTGTATCCACCCCATTTTCGTCACTGTTCTGCTTTGCTCGCATCCACGCCGCATCTGAATATTCGCTTTCGAAGAAACGGTATTCCACATGGCTCAATCCATCCAGAAGCATACCGAGTCGTTCGAGGTTGATTGTACCTTGCTCGTTGATATATCCCCCCATCTTGGGCAAAGTCTCTTTGTAAACTTTGAACATCAGCGACAATGCACCTTCATTGATGTGAAGGTTGGGCAAATTGGGTAAAAAGTCGTTTCCAACGAAGAACGCCATGAGAATGAAATCGTCAATCACGTGTTCAAATTCATATGGGAAATTTATGATCCCTTCTTCCTCGAGTTCCTGAAATTCCAGCTCTAGGTACTCTCTAACCATACTTAAATGCAAGAGATAGAAATTTTGGTGCTCAAGCTCTTTGGGCTTTTTCTGCACCTGTCGGCCGAATGTAACCTCCTCGCGGAGAAGGCAAAAGTGCGGGTCATGGCTAAGTAGACCAAGCATGATCAGATCAGCATCAAGGCCATACAAACAATGACGAACGTTGGGGTCGTATCCAGGCTGCGCTTTCGCGTGCCGGATGTATTCCATGATTTTATGTTCACCCTCACCGGGCACTTCGTGGCCGGAAAGCACAATCTCCACACCTTGCCAATCCTTATCTTCAGATATTTTCTTGCTGATGAAATATTTCAGTTGCTCGGTGAGCTTTGCCATAAACTCCGTACCCGGAGTGATACAGTTGCTGTCGAAAGCATCCTCCTTCGGCATTTCCACTCCTTGCGCAATTGCCTTCTCTTTCGCCGTTTCAGCATCCAGAGCCGTTCGGAATCGCCGCGCGCGCTGTTGATTCATTTTAGCACGTGGTGCGACACCGTCCACGGCCATGAAGAAAAGTTTCTTCGGTTTGATTTTGCCATACAAATGTTCGATGTAATTAAAGATGGCTATAAACATCTTATCTTCGGTCATTCGGAAAGTCGGAGAGTCACTATCCTTGTGTGTGCAGTTATGGATAATGCCGTTCATGTCAAGATATAGGTTATCAAACTCCGGTATCCGGTTCTCCGCGATCAACATGGAGATCGCGGGATACCGTTCGCTCAGCCAGCGGAAGAACTTGGGAACACCCATGGTGACTCAAGGTATTATCAAATCGGGAAGAGTAGTAAGATGGCGAAAAGGAGCAGGCGAAAAGTCCGTGGTGTATTCGTGACCGTCGTATGCGTCGTCAGAAACCCAATAAAGAAACCAAGCTTCAAGGCGCAAAATATCCGATGAGATCGTAGATCAAAGGAAAAATGATCAAAAATACTCAAGGAGCGTGAAAGAGCAACATAAGAAGGAACAATGTTTCCAAGCAGAGAAATAAACTAGAACGTCAAACAAAAGAAGATGAAGTTACCTAGAAGGTGTTGGTGGAAAGATGATTCACTTAAGGTGGCTGACACCGCCTTGGGCTCACCACAGAGAGCTGGAGCCCGAGCCGCAGAGCGGAACCCCGTTTGGGAATAGCTCCGCCAAGCCCATAACCACCAAAATAGGTTTAGGGTGCAGACGCCCATTAACGCGCTGCCAACAACTGTCGCGTTTCGAAAGAAGCTCCGTCCGCAACTGCAAAGCTCTCTCGCTCCGGTGTTGAACAGCAACGTCGCTGTTTTTTAACCCCGTCCTGCGCAAACACCCATAGACTGTGCTCACACCCTTCCCATACTACCCAATTAACGCTATGGAGCCCTATGATGACGGTGCGATTTTCTTCCTCAATCGCTTTGCGCGCAACGAATTATCTAACCTTCCCCGTAGGTTTCATTGAGGAGCAGGAGGAGCAAGAGGAGGAACGCACTGAGGAAAAGATCATTAACGAAGGTAAATAATCCTGAACCCTCATACGGTTGTCGGCATCCGGACTAAAGCCCATTGTCTCAGAATACAAGACATGGAAAAAGAACGCTCCCTTCCTTTACGACATGATCCTCAGCACCGCACTAGAGTGGCCCACCCTCACAACGCAATGGCTGCCTGACAAACAAGAGTATGCAAACCTGTGCTACAGCGATCGACGTGCTTTCTAATGTTTTCATATAGAGTCCCGGACAAGCCGTATTCCACCCACCGCCTGCTCCTAGGAACCCACACCTCCAGCGACGCTCAAAATTATCTTCAGATCGCTCATGTTCAACTACCTAACCCTAATGCTCCTAACCCCGATGACTACGACGAAGAGCGTGGGGAAATCGGCGGCTATGGTGGCAGCTCAAAGAAAGCTCCGATGGAAATCAAGTTCAACATCGTGCAGAAAATTGACCACAAGGGCGAAGTCAACAAAGCACGATACCAGCCACAAAACCCGAACATAATCGCTACAATGTGTACGGACGGGAGAGTGATGGTTTGGGATCGCTCAAAACACCCCAGTCTCCCAACAGGGAATGTAAACCCCCAGATGGAACTTCTTGGGCATAAGCAAGAAGGATTCGGACTCAGCTGGAGTCCTCATGTTGTGGGCAACCTCGCCACAGGAAGCGAGGACAAGACAGTCCGCCTCTGGTATGGGATACCTGGTTTGGTGCCTGTAAATCAACCTGTCGCTAACACGAGCTAGGGATCTTACCACATACACAAAGGGCAACAAGGCAGTCCAGCCAGTCCGAACCTATACCCACCACTCGTCGATTGTTAATGATGTTCAATACCATCCCCTTCACTCCTCCCTTATCGGAACTGTATCAGACGATATCACTCTTCAAATTCTCGACACGCGAGTTGCGGAGACTACTCGCGCCGCCGCATCAGCTGGAGGCCAGCACCGTGATGCCATTAACGCTGTTGCTTTCAATCCTGCTGCTGAAACTGTTCTGGCTACGGGCTCTGCGGATAAGACCATCGGTCTATGGGATCTGCGTAACCTGAAGACCAAGCTACACACACTCGAAAACCACGCCGACTCCGTCACCTCGATCTCTTGGCATCCATTCGAAGAGGCCGTACTTGCAAGTGCAAGCTACGACCGCAAGATCATGTTCTGGGACTTAAGCCGGGCCGGCGAAGAACAGACTCCTGAGGATGCCCAAGACGGGCCACCAGAACTGTACGTACTTCTCATGTCAAATATTTGGGCTTGTTACTAACATCGGGTTTCCTACAGACTGTTCATGCACGGTGGTCATACCAACCGTATCTCCGACTTCAGTTGGAACCTTAATGACCCTTGGGTTCTTTGCTCCGCTGCGGAGGACAATCTCTTACAGGTGTGGAAGGTCGCGGATGCCATTGTTGGTAAGGATATGGAGGACGTGCCGACCGAGGAGTTGGAGCCTTGACTCAGCGATCACTAGAGCGTTTTCTCGTTTTTCCTCCCAAACTATTGCGAAACTTCCATACTCGAGAGGCGAATATATTTATTGATCTTGTACTTTTCATATCTCTTTATTTTCTTCTGTACTTGAAAACTGTCATTGCACGATACAATCAGTCTATGGACAGCATTTTGACCTTCTTTTCCTCAGTAACAAAAAGTCGGCCGTGAATTTGGCAAACACAAAAGTATCCGCAGTGGGAGAATTCTGTCAAGTTCAGCCTCCAACGACGATCACCCTAGCCGTTATTTGTCCTCGCCCCGTTCGGCCGCAGCATGCATGCATTGGAAATACCATTGTTCTACATATTACTGATGAATGGTCGCCAGTGGGTTTCTTTGAGGCGGTGAATAAATGAAGGACTGTAAGAGGCTGTATGAGATTGTCTCCACGTGCGGCGTGATCGGAGGGGCTAGTCTAATCATCGCCCTACCGTCATAGCGTCTTTTTTTCCCCTCAGCAAAAGAAAATCCGACAACCCCAATTTGCTTGAACGATGACTCGGGTTTTCTAGGCACATTCTTCTTATTTTCCATATCAATCGCTCGACGAACAAATTCAAGTCTAGTATCTCTAAACCCCCACGCTTTTCTCGCTGTCTGCCGATATCCCCCGCAATTCTCCTCCGCCATACTCAGCTATGGGTTCTGGCTCTCCTCCGCCCACAGGGCCGAAGCCTAAGGCGATCCCTTCTCACCTACTGAACGGTGGCTCTCCTCTTAACAACACATCTGTCGCCTCGAGGGATGCCCGCGAGCGGGACAACTTGAACAGTTCAATTCGCACGTCTTTTGCTCCTCGTGTTCCCGTCGAGTTTGACCAGCCTGAGTCTGAGACGCAATCAGCCGAGCATGCTAGCAGTTACGACAATCCTCGTCGCAGGTCTTCAGTGTCCAAGTATGTTACTTCACTGAACCAATTATAGAGCACCAACTAACTTATGATGAAATATAGACCTTCATTGCAGGACCCAGCCCGCGATCCCAGAGATGAAGCTGGCGCCCTCACCCCACCAGTTACTGCCAGCCGCCCCGCCAGTCCGTATACGTTGGCCCCCGCAGTCGACTTTGATGGCCTGAGCTGGCCCTGTGAGTACTTTCAACGCCCGAGTGCGAGCCAGTGTACTGATACTGTATCTATCTGGCAGGTCCCGGAACGCGTGCGCGGCTTGAGTCATCACCCGAGGAAAACGAGGAGCGGATCAAGAAGCTGTCCGGAGCTGTCCGGACAATTCTCGAATGCCTGGGGGAAGACCCAGAGAGGGAAGGCCTCCGGGAAACACCTGATCGGTATGCAAAAGCCATGCTCTACTTTACCAAGGGCTATGAGGAGAACGTGAGGGATCTTGTCAATGGCGCTGTCTTCCATGAAGACCATGACGAATTGGTCATTGTCAAAGATATTGAAGTGTTCTCGCTGTGCGAACACCACATGGTGCCTTTTACAGGCAAGGTAGGGCTCACTGAAGTCTCTGGTTCTGGGATATCGCTAAGCCAATATTCTCTATAGATGCATATCGGTTACATCCCCGATCGCCGTGTCCTCGGTCTTTCTAAGCTCGCTCGCCTGGCAGAGATGTTCTCCCGACGACTACAAGTGCAAGAGCGCTTAACCAAACAAGTCGCGCTTGCAATTTCCGAAGTCCTGAAGCCTCGTGGGGTCGGTGTGGTCATGGAATCCGCGCATCTCTGCATGGTGATGCGTGGAGTCCAAAAGACCAGTAGCACCACAACCACCAGCTGCATGCTTGGATGCATGCGCTCCAGCGCAAAGACCCGAGAGGAGTTCTTGACGCTTCTGAACAGGAAATAATTTCCAGCCAATCTGTACTCAACATTCTTCCTTAATCGGTTACCCCTCATTTTAACAGTGGACGGTATTCATTTACGGTGATTTATGGAGTTTTGGTGGTTTACCTCTCAACAGGTTACGACAGGTTTCGTTGGATTGAGCATTGCGATTTTTGATTTATTTTTTGTTCCCCTTTCATTAAACAGGACCGAGCCAATGTCTCGCTCGCTCACGGTCGTTCAGAACTGTTTTGATTTTCAATTTTGCATATATTACGCACTCACATAGATTTGCTTATGGCAGCCTCCGACGGCCAAAAGCATTCAACTTACAGGGCAGGTATTTTGATTACCGCGGATGCCTTCTCGAGGTCATCTTAATAGACAAAGGAGGAGGCATCGAAATGATTCAACCATTCGCCCGGCGCGCAGCTAGAGTTCTTCTACAACCTGAATGTAAGGCTTGAACTCACAGTTTGGAGGGCCCGAGGATGAGATTGATTCAGCAGTTTTCACCTCGTCGGCCCTCCTCTTCTTGTTGTACAAATATACAATCTCAACAATCTCAACTACTGAATCTATTACTAGATCTTGGATACACATGCCTTTAGGGTGCCTGGGTTTCTGGGCACTGCTTTGACAACAATTAGAACACAAATGAAGTGAAGTGAGGCATGAATGTGAAACAAACCCTCCCTGTGTTATCACATAGTAACACTTCTCTCCATGTATCCTTTCTAGGTAGAATTCTCTCACTTCCCTGGAGGTGTCATTGTGTCTTTTTTTCTTTTGTTATTTCCCTCAGGAGTGGTCTGTAACACTACCTTCTTTTAGCTCCCTACACTCCTGATTCTCTCACATCGCGTCTCTTTAACACTGCGTCACACCGTGGTGCATCCTGACCAACACAACTGTCGCAATCACTGTGAATTGGATGGCGCCCATTCTCTTGCTAATATGGCACACGTTCCAGGCGTGAATGAGGGCATAGATGCAAACACCCAGCCACAGCAACCCAACCAGCAGAGGCGCTCTACCACCAGACCTCGGAACCAGAGAGCGGCTAGGGTAGGAAGAAACACCAACAGCAGTAATGCCGCCGGGGCTCGCCGATACCCTCAAATCAGGCCTGCCAATAACGCCTCCTTAAGACACAGAATTCAGAATTCGGCTCCTATGAGCATGAACAACGGAAACCAGAGTCTACAGTCCCACCTCATACGTCAGCAAATTATAGCTGGAATAGCTCCTGAAAACATAATGACCATAAACCAGCAGCAGCGACAGGCAAATGACAACAGGCAGGCTACACCCAACTTGGTCCAAATTACCAATGAAGGCGTGTCTTTTCCCTCTGTATCTCCTGCAACCTTCATTCCTCACGCTTCATATTCGAACCCCCTTGGAAACGTGAATGAAACAAATCATCGCCCGGTTGCTCACCCCGGACGCTATGGACAGTTCTTAGGTGTACCTGATGTTGGACCGCGACCTACTCTCGAACAGCGTGCGACCCCAATTACCTGGGAATCTATGAGTCCTAACTTTCCGTGGGGACATCCAGCATATCCTCCTCCAGCGCCCATGGGTACGAACACTCCTATAATTGGCGCACGCACCCGGATCCCTCACGGGTATCAGCGAACCCCTAATCCCCTTGTGAGCAACTTCAATCCGAACGAGGTTGGCTATGGAGGTACACCTGTCGTCAAGGACGAAGTGAATGGGTACCAGGGTCAGCAAGGCATGCCACCCTACCTGAACCCAAGCCTTGACGATGAATTCCCCCCTAGAATAAATGGTCCCTCTTCTCCTTTTTCGGTCTTTCCGAAGACTGAACCAGACGCAGACCAGCCTCTACAGAGCATCCCAGACTACCCGATTCCTCCCATCGATAGTAGAATGCCTAGTTCAACCACTAGTCATACACATGGCTTTTCTGTTGCTCCAAAGGCCGAAACAGATGTTGACGAGATTCTGAAAAGCATATCGAACTACCCAATTCCTAATATCGAGGTCCCTAATCTTGAGGACGAATTGTTTGGCGGAATGAATGGTCCCACGCATGACTATCCCGTTGCTCCGAAAAGCGAACTAGATGCGGACCAGTCTCAGCAGGGCATGTCTGACTATCTGTTCCAATATTTTGATCGCGGACTCCCCGCTGGACTCAGTGATCATACACACGCCCCTCCTTCTGTTCCAAGAATCAAGCCGGAACACAATCCTTACTCTACCGAGCCATATGGTATGGGACGACTTGCACGTCCGTACACGCCCCAGGCCTATAGATCCATGACCACCCGGGTTAGCCAAGATATAAGTCAGAGTCCGAGCGTTGTAGGGCCGCATGGGCCTACTGTGGTTCAATGGCAGCGGCCTCCAAGTTTGGAATCGGTCAAATCTCGGCATCCTTCCGCTGCGCCTGAAGACGGAAATGACCAAAAGCCTGCCGACAAGGACGTGTCACAGACTATTAACATCTTGCACACCATTATCACTCACCCTGATATTGCTCTACGAATCACTGAGGAGCTCGGCATCGAAGACCTCATCAACTTACAGATCACGTCAAAGGCATTTTGTACATTCACCATCAAGTATCTCCCAAAGATCATTCGACTCCAGGCTCTACACAAGTCCAGGGTTGCGTGTCATATTTTCCCATGGAGATGTTACCAACGCTTGTGGTTTAAGAGGCCCGCGCTAGATTACGACGCCCAGCGCCTCTCTGGCGTTCATTCAAACGGTCCCGTGACAGCCTATACTGTCTCCCTCCGTTGGTTGCAAATGGTCAGGTACCGCGACGAAACGGTCCATTCCATAATACATGCCCTCACAAGTGCTGGTTATGGCTTTCCATATCGTTACAAGCCCGCCATTTTCAAGCTATGGTTCTTGATGGATATCCCCGACATGAAACGCCGAATGTGGACAATCCAGAACAGAAATCTCTGGACCGACCTCGATCTCTTCATGGCAACTTTGTTCATTGTCCGTATCGACCTGTACGTGAAGACCGCTCGCGAAAACGCCAGCGGTGGTCAGAGACGCCTCATCATGGCTCAACGCGGCCTCAAATTCTGCCTTGATGTGCTAACCGGAAACATTTTGAGAACCGAAATGGAGCTTCTCAAAGAACTGGTTCGCTGGCGTTACAACCCTCTCCCCGGTGAGGTCCTTCAAGGCGATCTCTTTGGTGTGCCGGCTGCTGAGGTCGGTTCGTTGCAATACGAATATTACGGTAGGGGTCAGCGAGATGGGAGAAAAAAACTGCAGCGTCCAGATCAAATTGTGCTCCTTGAGACACGTAGACGGCAGCTTAATCTCGATGATATGTATCAACGTATCTTTCTTTACGCTCAGCCGCAGGAATTTACGGTGTGTGATCGACCGAATAGTTTATGGGACGAAGAGATCAAGAGAGCGGTTCGCAGCCTTGGTGTCCGCATTCAGGATATTCTGAGATTGGATTGATCTGTACTTGATGCAATATTCTCTACTATGGGTCGTTGAGCCAGTGAAAAGTGAAGGAACTTTGTTTATTGCATCGATAACGGGACCGATATGAATGGATGATTGATGAGAATATGCGTTTCTTTT
Source organism: Aspergillus versicolor CBS 583.65 (assembly GCF_001890125.1). NCBI lineage: Eukaryota > Fungi > Ascomycota > Eurotiomycetes > Eurotiales > Aspergillaceae > Aspergillus > Aspergillus versicolor. Next base: position 583,175 of record NW_024467537.1, read on the forward strand.
GTGTACTACTTTATCAAGTATTTTAGCAAATTTGGCGCCAAAGGTGCTTTACGGCAGAATAATCATGTGTGGCATGGTTGAAACAGAAAACACTTTCTAAAAGCTCATCCAACCCGGGCTATGGCCAAATATCGAATTCCATATACATATATATTTAGCGCTTAGGGTTTGGTCAATGGTAACAGGCGGCAGAATAGATAACCGGCAATACTATCTTTATGAAATGGACTACTTGATCGAGACACATGTAGCTTGTGCAGATAGAGGTTCTAGGTAAACCGGACTCTGATTAAAGGAAACTGTGCTATAGGAGGCTGGTGAACAGGGTGTTGAACTGTTGATCATGGTATTGTAGTTGTGTCCACTTGGGGGTTCAACATTTGGTTGAAGTTCAGCGATGGTTGAGAATTTGCTTCTGTCCCGTAGAATATTTAACCAACGACGAGCTCATATTATCAGGCTTGGTGCCTACTACAGTATCTCCATCACTATAACTAATAGAAGCCCAGCGTTGGTTGAGAATTTGGGTAAAGGTAAGCGTTGTTTGACGGTTCAACTAACGCCGAGGGTTTCTCCGTTCCGGGAATTTCAACCAACGCTGAGCTGCCTGACTTCGGCAGTAGCATCACGTGCAATTCACCTGACCGACGCACTTCCAAAGCTGTGGAAACCTTCGACCTGTCATCAAGTTACCACCAACGGGATGCTGTCAACAAACCCGTCATCCGATCTTCTCCTGGAATTGAGGCAGTCAGAGTATGACTGCTCGACGCACAAGTAATATGTTTTTCTCTCAAGTCGATGCCGACTGGTTTGTGCTGGGGGTCTCTGGGTTGAATCTGAAGTTCCAAGGTGATCGATCGCATCCCGCACCCCCACCGCCTTATATACGCACATCTATCCCAGCATCCTTGTTACCGCCAGCTGCGCCGGGACGTGTGGTCGACATTGAGACGGCGGGTGTTATGTGTGGACTGTCTTTAATTCACTTCTGTTGCGTGCGATGCGGCTCATGAAGCCCGGCTAGATATTTACCGATGATTTCCTTGGTCATATTAACGCGTCCACCAGGTACGTATTGTCGCTGGGAACTAACTTGCATCTTTTTTAGCAGCGCTTTAGACATGAAAATTACCAACGCTTTCGAGAATCCTATAGCGTTGTCGAGCTAATTGATGACCGTTTGGCGCCCGAAGCTGGTGTCTACAATTCGCAACGGGCTGGTCTTTCCTGGACAACGCACCAGCGTACCATTATCCTGAGGCCTTGGTGTGTCTGATTTCCCCCTGTCTGTCAATTTTTCTAGTAAAGAGAATTGGGGATAAATATTGTTCTCTCGCGTGGTGAGGGGACCCCATAACTTCTTGCGCTTTTTGTGCCTCTTGAGAACTCCAACCCATCGACATGGAACAGTCAGGCCCGTTTCGCATGTCGAATCTGTGACTGCGCCTGCTCAGCGGAATTAATCCTGTTTTATTCCTCCTAAAACGACATTTCAATGCGGGAACACACCCCCAGCAAGACGACTGATTTCTCAACTAGTTGTGTCCTTACTGTCCGCCGCCGACAGTGATACTCATATTCCCCGCACAGCAATCCTTATCATTTTCGGGGCTCAGCTACAACCAGATCCACCTGTCCCCTGAGATCGGAAGACGCTCAGCCTATGTTCCCGTTGTTTGTTTTACTATCCGTAGATGGGCTTTCTCTTACGGAAGCGTCAAAAGGCCATATCTGCTGAGAAGACGGAATCCGTCGTTGGAAGGTAGCAAGCGGCTATTCCTTTGAATGAAACTGGCAACCGACTGCACAGGCTCTGAGAACGATATTCGGGATGACCGCGGACTCATACTGCAGGTTCTTACTGAAGGAGCGAAATGGGGGAAGTCAGATACATTATAGCTGATCTGAAACTGCCGAAGCGTGCCGTATAAACCATTCCAGGCAGCAGTGGCACCAATGTGAGGCAACGCTTGTCGCTCCTGACAAAGGCATCCTCCACGATATCAACATTGGTCTGGACAGTGGCTGGAGTCGCTTGACCTTATTTCAGCGCCTTCTGATTATTCTCTCGGCGCGGGGGGAAGTCCTTGATCTTGCCCCCGCTGTGACTAACGTTTCCAGCGAGGCCTTGGGCCACATATTTCGTAGTAAAAGCCGCACCCCGGCAAGGGAACAGGCTGAACAAATGCCTGGGCTTAAATTCATCGCCCAAGTAAATTGTCTGTCGGGTGGATGCCTCCGTAGGCCAATTATTATCAGCTTTTAGTAGACGAGAACGCGCATTGTCGTCCTCATTAGCCTGAGGACTACTATCTTTGAGGTGCGTGGCCCCTTTCTAAGTTCTTACGCTAACTACTTTTCATTTTCTCATGTTGCCATCCTGGTTTTTGTTCTTTATTGACGACACCAGCGCTTCCTTGACAGAACCCTCCTGGCTCCCAGTCCCGGAAAAACAACCGGTCCGTACCACCCAATCGATTCCCGACAGAAAGACTTCAACACGGGCGACTCACGCTTGACGATCCAGAGGAACGAGGACCGTTGCTAAAAACTCCAGCCCGTATTATCGTCGCCAGATTTTGCGGCTTCCCACCTGCCTGGCACCTCGCGCTTTCGCGTTTAATCATCGACAACCCTCTTTTTTCAACCAGATGCAGCTGGAGGCAAAGGTTTCATGGCTGGGTCCCATAGGAGTCCTGGTCTAAAGGACCAGTGGAGAGGTTCGGGCGACGCTGGAGACCACCGTGGCCGTGAGAGGCATCGACCTCGAGGTTCCTATCGTGATAGAGGGAGGGACAGGTTTCACGACCGAGAACGTCGCCGTTGGTCTAAGCCTGATCGTTCGTCACGGTCGCCGCCACCGCGTTCCTATCCCGATCCAGATAACGAACCTCAACATCGTGAATTTTCTTCTAACAACGCTTTTATCCGTGGATCTCCGGACCCGTCACACTCGGAAATACGCTCCAACCAAAAATCAAATCGCCTGCATTCTCCTGAACCCGTCGACCATCGCGGTCCTGACTCACTCATGAGGTCCAATAATAGAGATTATCGCAGAGACGATTCTCCATCCGCACCTCCATCTAAAAGAAAAAGAACACGCAGCCCGTCGCCTGGCGGCTTCCATAGCCGTCCACCTACCCATCCCCGAGGTGCACACCCGAGACACGGTCCCGACTTCGACCGTGGCAAAAGACGAGGGGGGCGTATGCCAGGCCGTGGCAGGCCCAGTCGAAGGCCATCACCTCGACGCGGCCGGGACCGACGAAAACACGAGGGAGGCCCTCGGGATTCGTCATGGCGAAGGCATTCCAGATCTCCCGGCTGGGATGATAAACCATATACTCACCCAAGTCGGCGCTTCCCAAGCCCTCGAGCAGACGACGAGGTCGAGCGGGATTCGTATCACCGATCGCCCTCTCGCAACTCTGCAGGTACTCTAGACTCGAGACCATCCGCGTTTTCTCGTCGAGGATCGAAAGGCGATATTGCGATGTATCCACCCGGTTCACCATCTCGAGAGAATCTAGACTCCGCCGTGGACACAGCGCGTGCATCAGGGCAACGTCGTCGCTCAAGGTCTCCAGCTAATTCATATCATGGATCTACTCGTTCAAATTCTCCCTATTCCAGTACGCGAGGTGGACGAAATGGGCAGCACTTTTCACACCACAGCCACCATAGGTATGATATAATATTCCTGATTTCTCGTTCCTTTTACACGACCCATGCTAACCCCACGGATACAGGCAAAGTAATCCGTCTGGAGATACTTCCCCAAGCTATCACTCACATAGCCGACCCCCTTCATCTCATACTACGTCATCACACACCCATCGTGATGGACAGCAAAGATACCGTGAATCACACCAAGACCATCGACCTTTTGCCTCTGGATCCGGTGGACCCATTTCTCATGGCAGAAGCCGTTTCAGCAGCCCTCAGCGTGACGATACTGAGCCACGAAATAGAGGAGGGCCTCCTAGTCCCCCTCCGCCTGGCCCACCATCAGAAAATCCTCCACCCCCGCCTCCACCTACAGAACCCCGATCGCACCGAGAAGCATATCAAAACTTCTCTAATCATCAAACTACAGGTCAGGATCTACGAGACGAAGGCCCAAAGCATGATTCCGATGTCGGCACTGGTCAAAGTACACAATCGGACTCGCGTCCACCAGATACGTCTTCCACCCCTAACAAGGGCGGCAAGATCAGCTTTGCTTTCAAAGCCAAGACTGGGCCACCAACTGCTCCTAAACCTATACCTGATTTAACTCAACGAATGCTAGCGCGGGAACCTCCTCCACGTGCTCCCGAACCCCCTCGCAATAGGATGTTTAATGGACCACCACCCAGATTCAAGCCGGAGCCGCGCTTTGACCGACGTGATCGCGACCGCGACCGACACCGTGATAGGGATCGAAATAGAGGCAGGGGTGACCGACGAGACTATAGGGACCCGCGGGAGCCACGTGGTTTCCGTGACCCTCGAGATTCCCGTGATAACAGAAGAGATGATCGTCGGGGTGACAATCGCCAAGATAAGCGGAGAAACGACAGGGCTCAAGATTTCCGTCCGGAACGTCGCCAGGAGCGCTCTCCAGAGCCGGTTAAACGATCGAAGATCCTGCTTCGACCCAAACCGCGCCCCACGATTTCCGAAGAATTTGCCAAGTCGGACTCGGTATATTTCCGCAAACCTGGAAATGAATCTGTGATTGGTGCCGGTACGTACGGCAAGGTGTTTAAGGCAATCCATGTGTATACGCAGAGAAAGGTTGCACTGAAGAAAATTCGAATGGAGGGTGAGAAGGATGGATTCCCTGTGACTGCTGTCCGAGAGATCAAATTACTTCAACACCTGCGCAATCATAATGTTGTCAGTTTGCTTGAAGTTATGGTTGAAAGGAACGAATGCTTCATGGTCTTCGAATACCTTTCGCATGATCTCACTGGTTTGATCAACCACCCGACTTTTTCTCTCACCGCGGCCCATAAGAAGGATCTCGCAAAACAAATGTTCGAAGGGTTGGATTATCTACATCACCGAAGTGTTCTACATCGGGATATCAAAGCTGCCAATATTCTCATCAGTAACCAGGGGCGCCTGAAATATGCTGATTTCGGTTTGGCCCGGTTTTTCTCGAAGAGTCGCCAGCTCGATTATACAAACCGCGTGATTACTATTTGGTACCGGCCCCCCGAGCTTCTGTTGGGTGAAACAAGATATGGACCAGCTGTCGATGTATGGAGTGCGGCCTGCGTATACGTCGAAATGTTCACGAAAAAGGCAGTCTTTCCTGGAGAGGGAGGGGAAATTAGCCAACTGGATAAGCTATATAACATGCTAGGAACGCCAAATCGGACCGAGTGGCCCGATATCGCTGAGATGCCTTGGTTCCAGCTCATGAGGCCAACAGAACGGAAGAAGCGAGTATTCGAGCATGTATATCGGAATATCTTGTCTCCAGCCGCGCTAGACATGATTTCGCAGGTCTTCCGTTACGACCCAGCTAAGCGTCCTACTGCTGAAGAGGTTCTTGCGCATCCCTATTTCCATTCCGAGGAACCAAGTCCTCAACAGCCAATTGAGTAAGTCTATGTATTCGTTACACTATCCTACATATACTAATTGTTCTTAGACTGGAGAATATCCAAGGTGACTGGCACGAGTTTGAGTCCAAGGCGCTTCGGAAAGAGAGGGACAGAGAAGCCCGACGGGCGGAATATCAGAAGGATAAGGAGAAGAGGAGAACCGCCACCGCGCAAGATGAGCGAGAACCCAAGCGTGTCAAACAAGATACGGGTGGAGGGATGGCGCCTTCAGCTCCGTTGGCTGAGCAGCAGTAGCCTCTAGAAAGCTGGGTCTAGCATTCTCTGTTTTGACGGGGAATATTTAACCTTCCATTATGAAGCATTCTTATTCACAATATAATTTTAACATCGGGTTACGTCCACGGGCTTTGTAGAACCACCTGGCAAAGTGCCGGTAATGGGATATTGCAGATCAATTGTACTCTGTCGTAATCGCTCCCCTGCCCCGCCGTATAGATGAATGCCTAGTCTTGTCTACGAAACGACGTTAGTAACCGTGTCCCGAAACAACTGACAATGCCATCTTCAAACGGGTCTCAGCAATCAGACAATGCCATTGGACCTCAAGCTCAACCAGCAAACAGCCTTGATAGCTGCTTTTACAAGCGGTTGAGTACATCGGATTACCAGAGTATGTTGTATCATACAGTTCATCACAAGGAAACAGAGGTGCAGGTACATTAACGGAACAGTCGAACGCACCATTAATCGATCTACTGAGGGCATTGCAAGATGCAACGCATGCAGGGACAATACGACCAGTGCATCATATACAATATAGAATCATAACAGTTCGTAAACGAAAAACATGGGATTGTCCCGTCATACAGGTCATCACCGCATCATGGAGCTGGAGAGCCCTCGTGATGATGGTTTTAGAAGCGGGTAAAAGGTTTTTCTCGACACACTCATCGGAATCGCTGGTGCAGTGGTCAAGTAACAAAGTTGCAGGCAGCGATGATTTGAGTTGGTGGTCTTGGGTTTGTGGAAAAGAAAAAAAAAAGAAGAAGAGGGAGAAGCAGAAAAAGCTGCAGAAAAGACTGGCAGCGGGTAGTCGGGCGGAGGAATGATGATGCGGGCCGTGGAAGGCGGGCCGCGCGCTGATTGGCCCAATGCCACTGGAGCTCGAGGGTTGGGGCCTCAGGCACGCGACGCCAAACCTTCAACTTTGCAGTCACGAACAAGTTCTGAATACCCATATTTCAAAGTTACTATTAATTCCGCCTCAAAAGTCCCTCTTCTTTTCCAAGCCCTGTCTCTCCATATTTTCTCCGTGAATTATCCCTACTTTCTGTCCGACCTCTCATAACCGCTGTTTCACCATCACGATTACGATTCTGCCACGATTCTTCTCCTCATTCTCCCCCTCTCTACCTAACGCTCGTCCTTGAAACCTCCGCTCGCCCTCCGCGCTCGTTCTTTTTGCATCGCTTGGATTTTTGCATTGCCCTAGCGCTGGTTTTGTCTTCGTTGTAATTTCCCTATATCGACGACTGTACGTTGAACGGTTCTGCATTTTTCCTTTTTTTCTTTTTTACCCCGATGAAAGCTCCCTCTTGAGCCACCTCAAGTCACCTGCCCCCCATGGAGAACGCAAACCTGTGGACTCGCCGAAACAAGTACGTCTCAACTGTTCTTTGGCTGTCTAATTGTTGCGTGTATAAATTCCGACTAACGCTAAACCCGTTACACCTTTAGTACCTCCAAGCTATCTCTGTCTATGGCAGGGACTGACAACAAAGAGGGTGGCGCCAGAGTTGACCTTTCCCGCACATCGAAGCGTTTCGGCCCTGACAGCTCCCACGGTCGATCCAATCCCTTCAACGCTCTTTCCCCTCTCTCCGCTGGCGTCTCTTCACCATCCACGAATGCTTCGTCTGCGTTTGGCCTTGGCTCCGGTGCCTTTGCGTCGTTCGGAGCTCCCAAGACGCCTGGGGGCTCATCAGAGGTAAGAACCCCTGGTGAGCGGCCAGTGGATCGGGCTGTGTTATCCGCGGAGGGCATCAAGTCGAAGGAATCCTTACCGGCGCTTAAGGAGCATGCTCTGCGATCGACCTGGATTATCTGGTACCGCCCTCCAACACCCAAGTACTCGGACTACGAAAAGTCGACAGCACCCATCGCTTCTATCTATTCAGTAGAGAGCTTTTGGTCGATATACTCGCATCTGAAGAGACCTTCTCTACTCCCTACTGTTTCAGACTATCACATCTTCAAGAAGGGAATTCGTCCTGTATGGGAAGACGAGGCCAATAAAAAGGGTGGAAAATGGGTGGTAAGACTGAAGAAGGGTGTGGCGGATCGGTATTGGGAAGATCTTCTCTTAGCGATGATTGGGGACCAGTTTGCGGAGGCTAGTGATGAAGTTTGCGGTGCTGTTCTCAGTGTGCGGAGTGGCGAGGACGTCTTGAGTGTCTGGACTCGGATTGACGGTGGGCGGAACATTAAGATCAGGTATGTACCCTTTTTCTAATGAGGGCGGAGCTTGTTGCTAATACAATGCAGGGAGACGATCAAACGGCTGCTTGCCTTCCCGGCAGACACCAACATTGTGTGGAAGAGCCACGATGACAGCATCGCCCAACGCTCTGCTATCGATCAGGCCCGCCAGGAGAAGGCCGCCAACAGCCACCACCATCACCACAACCATCACAGCCACCAATATGGAGGGGACCGCCGAAGGCCAACGACGACCGACGACTCTGCGGGGGATAAAGGGAAAGGGCCGGCATCTTGACATGCTTTATCTGACTCTGTGTTACGATCGTGTATAGTAAAGAAAACACAAAAATCATTGGTATGATTTGGGCACGGGGCATTGGGGCGAACATTGCGTGTGTTTATGGTTTGGGGTTATCTGTTTTCGTTATTGGATCTTGCACTATCACTTCTGTCTCATGTTTACGGAGGATATCTCTGGCGTCTTCACACTTGGATGTGGGGTGGCACCAGTGGAAATATCTGCAGGTGATGCTCTAGTTATACTATCTATTAGTACCTCCAAAGTAGAGAAAGCAACAACTGTTTGCAGCATGAACCCGTTTTTTTTTTTTTGCAATTGTCTACTTTCCCCGAGCCGCCTTTAGTAGGCGACGATCGCCTCATAATATTAAGTTTGCGCAGCGGGGGCAGAAAACATGCCAGTTGACCGCCTTTGTTGATGACGGTGGGCGTTTGCACATCGCTATTCTGTGCTCCCACGGTTTGCGAAGTGCAACCGGGTTGATAATCCCGCTATGAAACTCGCGGTGAATACATGCAGTTTATCAGGGCAATATCCGGCCATCTCTTCAGCTCCCCCCCTCAACCGCGCTCCGCATCTCCCCCTCTTCTCAACCCTCTTCCACCGTCCAGTACGGCCTCTGAGCCGCCGGTGAGGAATGACCCTGCCTTTGACCCAGAAGGCTCAGAATTCGCTCCATTTGACCCGTCTACCGAGCAACTTGTAAGAGTCTCTTTTGACAGTCGGTTGGCTACGTCCTTGTTCTCTTCATTTACAGTTTCACGGCCTTGTTCACCCCCAGTATTTTTCTTCGCATTTTGTCTGGTCTAAACTCAGCCTTATCGCAAACTCGCTTTGCGTATTCACTGCACCTCACTAATGCAACTCTTTGCGCTACCATAGTCACCCCATAGCTATGCCAACAGCTTTGAACCCGATCGGAGACCTCCATATATACGTCGATTGTTGCGCAACTCCATCCCTCACCCAGGATTAGGGATGCCGAAGCCGTGAGTAGCTTGCGATAAGAGAAGTTCAATATGATACTGATACAACCATTCTTAGATCCCGGGAGAGGGACCCAATCCGTAAAGGTGTCTCTTCGGAAGAATACAGGTTACTCGGTGGTATCAAGCGGTAGGTCTCTCCTACGCTTTGTCTGACTGGAATATTGATGGATGCGGAAAAATTGGTGTTAACGAATTTCGTTACTAGGCAAGACCCTCATGGGGTTCCGATAATCCCAGGACAAACGGCAAATGCCAAGAAGAAGGTGAGTTCATGTTGCCATCGAATACTTGTGATTCTGCCTTTTGTCCCTCCTCGTCGCTAATACTGGCGCTTCCAGAGCATCAATACTGGGAGTTTCAGACCTTACGACTCTATATCAAAGGGGTCACGAGCGAGTGGGCCGGTGCCTACTAGGGGAAAGGAAAAGGAAAAGTACTTCAGCAGCCCGTCTCGCCCGAAGCACTCTACAAACACCCCGGAAAGATCATCGAAACGTCGCCGAGTTGAGAGTCCGGAAGAAACACCCAGACGAGGAGCCACTCTAGGCGAGGAAGCTCCAGATCGGTCCCCGGACAGGCGTTCTCCGAGCGTAATTCGTTTAGACGCGCGCTCGCCAACACCAAGCCAACTCTCCGGCCAAGTAAAACAACCGCGGGATACCAACGGCGGCAAGGCATCAGTGCATCGAGCAAGTGATAAAGATGTGAGGAATCCCCATTATAGTCCTAAGAAGATCACAAACCACCACCATCGTTTTTCTTCGGATGACGATGACCTTAGTTTTACTCGTGACGCAGCCAAGGAAAGACAAGAAGGGCCGGCCATTACGACAGAGGATTTTGAATTCGTCTCGCGAAAGCTACCGGAACAAACGCCAAATCTCAGCGTGGAAATAGTAAAAAGGCCATCGATCTTCGACAACAGAGCTACTAAAAGCCCCCCACCACATCGGACGGGGAAAGCACGTGCATCTTATTCAAGGGAAAGCCCCGATGAGCTGCAAGGGGATGTGACAGTCAGACCAGTGCCAACTTCCCTGAACAATCCTCGAAGAGATCCACCGAATGCAAACACTTCTTCGGATATTCGGCCAACAGTCTTCATATCTAATGAAAAGCCGAAGCGTGGGCATAAAAGCAAGAGGGAAAAGTCGTCTAAGAAGCGCCATCCAGAATCCCAGCGGTTTAAAATCTTATACTATCGTGGAACCCCTTGGTTACTGGATGACCTAGGCACCGAGACTGACCAGCTCGTTGTTGATCCTGCCAGTGGTGAAATAACCATTAAAATAGCCAATTCTGGAATCATTCGTTCGATCTCTCTCAAGACGGTGTTGAAAGTCTTTGTAGGGAACACCTCAAGCCGCAAAGTCCGGTTTGAATTGTCCAAGGTGGAAGGGCAGGATACAAAAATAGACCTTGAGCTATCCTCTTCAGAGGAAAAGGAAGGACTTTGCTCCCTGCTCGAGAGGCTCAAGGTTGATGTACAGGAAAAGGAGGAGTAAGTTTACTTTGAAATTATGCCCTCCGACACTCCTGCTGTCTTGGTCAACATCAGACGCTGACATACTTTGTGAAGGGGATATATAGACCGGATATTCAAAAAGAGCGAACGGGACCATAAACACTTTGCTGGAGCAAAAAACGGGCATAAACGCCCGCTCGGATTGGTAGAAGATACGGAAGAAGCACCTAACCTGCCCTCGGCTACAACTAAAAGAATGAGGCTGTCAGACGCACTCAAAGACAAAGATGAAAACTCCGATGCGCAAATGAGCTCAAAGACTGCTCCAGAAAAACTTAACAGCCCCCCGCCAACCACGCATGACGAGATTCCCCATCCCAGCCGCGCTTCAAACCCTTTATCTGGTCCACAACACAGCATAGGTGTTGAAATCCCGGTGAAGAAATTCAATCAAAACTTACAAACCTCGACGCGTTCAACAAGAGCAATGGCACGGCAAGCACCGACTACCCTGGTTTGGTAAGTTGCTTCACTTCTGGTCAAGAAATTTTGTTAACGCCCGTGCTAGCGACGATGACGACGGCCCTGGCCACGAGTATACACTGGAACTAGATCATGACGTCGATAAGAAAATGACCAAGTATGTCTCGTACCCTCTACTTTCCTGTCGGCTATGCTAACAAATTAGGAAACCTCTCGTCTACCCTCGATTCGGAAAGAAAAAGGCCGAGGTGAACGCGTTGGATCTGGAGAGGCTTGCGCCGCACGAGTTCCTCAACGACAACATCATCGGCTTTTACATACGCTTCCTGGAAGATCACCTCCACCGGTGCAACGCAGAAGTAGCGAAGCGGGTCTACTTCTTCAACTCGTACTTCTTCGCAAGGCTTACCAATTCTCCCAGAGGTAGGCGCAACATTAATTACGAGGGCGTTGAGAAATGGACTCGGAGTGTCGACTTATTCAGCTACGACTACATCATCATACCGATCAACGAGGATGCACATTGGTACCTGGCTATCATATGCAACCTTCCGTACTTGGAGGGAATCATGGACGAGAGCAAATTTTCTGCCTCTCAACGGCTCGGCGACACTCAAGAAATTCCGGAGACTCCAGAGCCTCCTCTCTATGGGCAGGAAGGAGTTCAACATGATACCAAAGAAGAAACGACCAGGCAGTCATTAGCCTCTATGGGTATTTCCGACAAGCAAGGAGTACATGAGGAGGGGTCAAAACGAGGCCAGGAGGACTGGCCAGAGTATGAAGAGAATCCCGATCTAGCCCCAGCGAAATTTTCCGATTTCTCAAGCCAACCACAACCCGACTCGCAAAAATCGGCTGGATCACCAAAGAAATCACGTAAACCAAAGAAGCGGGCACCAACTGGCATGAAATACGATGCTTGTCAGCCAATCGTCATTACTTTCGATTCACTGAATCAGAGCCGCTCTTCCACCATCAGCAATCTCCGCGAGTACCTCTCCGCAGAAGCAAAGTCCAAGCGAGGTATTGAAATCAACAAGACCCTGATAAAGGGAATGACTGCAAAGGAAATTCCACAACAGCCAAACTTTTCCGATTGCGGGCTTTATCTCTTGGCCTACCTTGAGAAATTCGTTCAGAATCCGGATATATTCACCAGGAGACTCCTGCGGAAAGAAATGCGCTCTATAGAGGACTGGCCTCCCTTACAATCCGGTCTCCTACGGACCAGGCTACGTAAATTTATGGAGCTGCTGTATAACGAGCAAGAGCAGCTCACCAAGGCCGAAGCGGACAGGGATAGGTTGATGGTAGATCAGCAGCCAATATCCTATCTCCTTGGTACTCCAGCTACGGATGTTACGAAGGAAAAGGTCAAAAACGAAAAGAGGAACAGTCCAGATGTGCAAGTGGAACGTTCACCATCACCCAGTGCGAAAACGACGAAACCTGACCGACGTCGTGAACCGTCGTCGGCGTCACCGAAGAACCCCGAACCTGACATCGAGCATGGCCAGAACGCCGCCAATACTGAAACGCAAGAATCCGTGGTATTGATCGACCACAAACCCAGATCACACTCGATATCTCCCAGGCGTGATGCACAAGACCAACCTGCCAAGCGCGCGGTTGTTGAGGTACCAGATAGCCAAGACCAGGCTAGCGCACAACCAACCGATGCTGCGAAAATAATTGAACCTCGCCCCCTTCAACGACAGCGGAAACGCGCAGATACTGTATATGTCGACGACGATGGCGTTGTAGAAGACTCCGCTCCGCGGCGGAAAGAGACCGGCGCGCAACGAGCCGAGTCAACAGGCGTTGAAATACAAGTTCGCGGCACGCCGCCGCCAAATGCCAAATAAAAATGCTCGAAGTTCCAGGCGTCGATGAAGATATCGCCTCGCCGATGTTGTACCCTTTACTATACTATGTTCCTTTGTTGATTTTGTTGACTGCATTTTTATTCTACCTAGAATTATTAGAGATGTATTTACTGGCGTTGCGGATATTTGGCATATTTTCGATGGGAGCATGAGATACCAACGTCACATTTATTATTGCATACTAAATACCCGCTACAATTGCACATTTTATCCTTCGTGCACGAATTCAAAACAATACCATGGGCTATCTCTACCTTAATCTGGCATGGGCCTATATAAACCAACACATTGAATGTACATACTGGCAGTACATCAACAAGTCTACCTACGTATATATGTATATCACATTACCACTCACTCTCATCCGCCGCAACCCACCACGCCATCTTATCCCTCTTGAAAGCCTCAAAATCCCACTCCGCATCCTCCAACATCTCTCTCCCAGATATCCACACGTATGTCTCGGCCTCAACCTCCTCCCCTTCATCCGCAAACTCCGCCCCCGCAGCCTCCAACACATCCTTCAAATGCCTATCCGCATCCTCACCCCCATCCTGATCGTCCTCGGACAATGCCTCCCGTAGTATTCGCACGGATACCTGCTCCCGCGAATATTCGGGCCCCTCGTAGATATCAAGCCTGTGCAAGTCTCCGTCCGTCAGGCCCGAGACTACCGTACCCAGGACGTTTGCGCCGGGGGGCCTCGATTCCTTGTCCTCTGTCGTCGAGGGGTTTGGCTCAAGAGACGAAGCTTGTATTATCCCCGGGTAGTCAGCGTGCCGTACACGGTGTCTGCGGTAGTCGTGTAAGATTGCGGGGCGAAACTGGACGAGGTCTTTCTGCCATTGTTGGGGTGTCGGCGACCCGTGGATTACGCGGTGTAATATTTGGGGGGCCATTAAGGTACCTGTATGATTTCTTGTTGTTAGATCTTTAGACTAAAGTGGTGAGGTGTTGTAGAGGGTGGATATGGATTGCCGCAAAGCTCCAGAGTTACGGAAGGTATGTGTAGACAGCTTTGGGGGGATGAGATGTACCATAGAAGAAGAGAACGTGGTCGCCCATGCTGGCTGTCCCTCCTATGCAAATTTGAATGAGTTTCTGTAAAAGAAATGTTGAGGCGCAATCCAGGTAGGAGGAGAGTGACCTGGGGGAATTGGCAGATGTAGCGCGGGGTTAGCTCAAGGTGGAGAGCGGAGATTCTATACAGACTATTCTTTGTTAGTGGGTTTGCGCCATGAACAAGATAAATGACATGTAAGATGTGCTTTGCCGAAATAGTCAAATAATCTAAAGAATAACCACTAGAAGAGGCTGTAATTGCCCAAAGCCGATTCCTTCGCAATTGGCATGCATCGCCATGGTACTTTTGCGACGAAGCATCCTTATCGATAAGCCCCAATCACCGCCTCCGAAAAAGGCCCATGTGGCTTCATCACAGCCCCGGAGCTGATCCCATCACTCTACCTTGTCTACACAAGGAGTGCGAATTCAGAAACAACCAGCAGCATGCACTCAACACTCAACCGCGCGCAAGCGGTCTTCGGATTCTTCACGACAGTCGCCCTCTTCGTCGCCGGGTTCGCTGCGCTCTCGGTCCTTGTTTTCCCAACCGATAACGTGACGGCCGATGTTCAATTGAAGGATGTTAAAGTGTATGCTGTCTCTTTATTGTCTTGTTATATTTCTGATCTGGTTATTTTGGTGGGGTATGCTAACATCCCCTGTTATGGGGCCTAGAATTAAGGGACGACCTCACTACTACGCAACTAAGAAAGAAGAGTACGCGCAGATCAGGTTTGATCTGGATGCCGGTACGTCTAGTCCACAACAAAGTAGTAATAACGACAGCGGAGCTAATGGAATAATATCAGACCTCTCTCCTCTCTTCAACTGGAACACAAAACAACTCTTTGTCTACGTCTACGCCGCCTACTCCTCCTCAGACGACCCATCCGCAACTCCCCAATCCCAATCTATCATCTGGGACTCCATCATTGAAGCCCCCGAATCACCGTACTCCTTCCGGAATCTCCGCGAGCGATTCCTCTCTACAGGCGGCAAGAGCTCCGCCGCTCGCAAGGCCTCGAATAAGAACAAGAAGAACAGCAACAGTAAGACCAAGAAGGCGGAACCCACCCCTGGTGTCCTCCGTCTCCGCGACCAGAAGAGCAAGTACCAGATCAGTGATATCACTGGGAAGATGGCAGAACGGTCGAACGTGACGCTGGCTGTTGGGTGGAATGTACAGCCCTGGGTTGGGGCGCTGTGGTGGGCCCCTGGGACCGGCGCGGTGCCTAGGACGGAGGGGAAGACGGGGGAGACCAAGGCGTTTGCTTTTCCGGCATTGAAGGGATCAAAGCCCAAGGGGGAGCAGGCGGCTTCGGTTTAGCGTGCTAGTAATTATAAAGAAAGAGGTTAAAATATGAATCGAACGAATGGATCTATTTTTTTCTATTGTGGAACTGGGTCTTCATTAATATAGATTGATTGGCCTTATCATGGATACGATACGCAGGAGCAGGACGACGAACGGCGGCAATTAACCGATAAAAAACAATCTTTAGAATCCAACAAAGTGCCAATCGAAACTCTAGCCATCCGACATTTAATCAAGAAACAGTTCCATAGTTTGGCCCATAGTTTGGCCCGTAGCTTGGCCCATAGTTTGGCGCATTGTGACGTCTACCATGATGTCCACCCTGCTGAATCCGATCGGAGTATACACCCGGCGCATGTCCCGGGGTCATAGAATCGCGATTATGGTAATAGACGTATTCCAAGTAGAAAGCGTGAATGTGGCCGGGGAAGTAGCTAAGAAGCGCTAGTTGTTAGCTTGAGATCCCGTGGGCAAGGATAAAATGGATTGGAGAAGACTAACCCCAATATTGTTAGGAGGATATTGATAAGGAAGTCGGCGCCACAGCCAGAGATGAGGAACACGCCTAGTGGCGGTACTGAGGGAGTGTATTAGTATAGTGTATATCACGCGAAGCTTTTTAAAGCTCTTGTCGTTGATGTAGGACGTACTGAAGAGAGTAATGATGATCAAGCAGAGCATTGAAGCTGTTCCGGCCATCTTGAAATCTACGAATGTGCAGCTTGTTCAGCACGCTCGTTGGTATCTGAATAGGTTCCGATAAAGCTTAGAAAGAGAATAGTGAAAAGAAGGGCGAAGATGTAAATGGGAGCATAGTCGTCGTGTTCAGAGTTCATGCGTTGCATTTTATGGTATGGGGCCGCGACGACGTCACTGGACTGAAAATACTATGGAATCGGTGTGACAAAGGACGCTGGCAGATCTGATAGCCACACAGGTTTAACAATAAAGTAATATTTCGGGTGTAGTATATAGGCGGGAAGCAAACGCAGAAGTAGTTTGTTCCTTGACGTCATGCCGCAAGGTGCCGCCACAAAATGCCGGCAGGGCTAGGCAGCCTAGCACAGTATTTGAGGATATACAAAGGTACATTCCGACGCCGCTTGTTCTCCCGAAAAATCCCCCGGGATGTATTTAGATGGGAAAAAGGCATATGGAGTATATGCCGAGATTTAATACGCCAATGGAGCGGGAGAGTCGAGATCGATCACACGGCATCAATTGCCGCTCTCGTGGTGACCTGCTCGTTCTTGTTACCGAGTTTCGATATCTGAAGGAAAGCGTCCACGCCGTATCCCTCCAAACTATGTAGTTCCAGGCTACCTGCCCAGTACTCTGCGTAGACTCTGCTCATTGGGAGTCCAATACCCAGCCGTAGGTCTGGAAGTCGCGAAGTTAATGTGTCTAGTGAGCTTTCGCGGAAAGTTTCCTTGTCCGCATGCTTGATATCGCTGGACACTGAGAGCTCCTGCAAAGTGGCTGCCATTGCTGGGACCTGTCCTAGGTTCTCAAGTCGTACCTTGCTGTGAGGGCCTTTGGTGAAAGACCATAAGTAGGGCATGATCTCTCGCGGTATTCCTCCACCTTGGTCAGAGACGCGCATTATAACATGCTGAGGTGCTTCACAGATGAGCACCTCGATAGGTGGCGGCGTTTGCTGCAAGTTCTGATATTTTTCACTGACAGCCTGGACTGAATTACGTAGGAGCTCCCCGATTATGTACTCTAAATGACTGAGCATATATGGGAAGGTGGCATCTAGGTGGCCCTGCACGGAAATTTCTGGAATCTTGTCGGATCCAGTGCTCTGTCGAATCATGTCCTGTACCAACTTGCCGCAGCGCTCTACGACCTCTTTGGCATTGCATTTCAGGAAAACTTCACCCACGAAGTCTGCGTTCAGGTCTGTCCTATCCTGAGATCCGGGAAAGTGCCAAGGTGAGTTGAATGTTTCCGTTAATGCAAGGTGCTGTTCCGCAATAACCCGACGGGAGATTCTCTAGCGCACAAATTAGGCAAGACTCATCGGGTTGGGTAGTATTGTCTTACCGCCCTAAGCAAAGTATTCATGAATTCATCCATTGCGTTGGAAGGCAGCAGACCACGACATTCAAGTACTCCCATAGCTAACCTCGGTATCACGACGAGGTGCTCTGTGAGCGTCTTGCGTAAGATGTCACAAAACCTATCATTATCCTCAAGGGTTCGTATTTCTGGAACGGTGCGGAACCTCTCAAACGCTTTGTAGTAAAGCTCGTATACCAGGGAGAAGTGAGGGTTAGCGACAATGACATATGGTAGCTTCTGTATATCTCGAAGACGATGTGCTAATCTGACCGCAACAGCTTAAGTTAGTAGAAGCAAGATATAATGAGAGCCAAACTTACTGACCTTGTGGGAAGCTCGGTGCGCACGTAGTTTGCAGAACTGATCAGTCTTGATTCAGTCAGGGTCCGTCCGAAGAAAGTGAGCTGCCGTAAACTGATCGGCCGAATCTGGCGCTCGACAAATCTAGACGGCATATTAGCGATGGATCACTTGAAAATCCAGTGGCAACATACTCGTCAAGAGCCGAGACAGGTCTCCATGGTGGTGGATTATGTGTCAGCCCCTCGGAGTTGAGACTTCGTGTTGAGAGAGGGCGTCTGTGCAAGGTCCGCCAGCATTGAGCTGGGCGACTCCGCAGCATCTCGACGAATGAGCGTGTCAAGTTTCCTTCATGGATTTGTAGAGGGAGCTCCGGGGTGAGTAAAATCTCGAGGAACCGGAGACGAGACTATATGTGATCGATAAGTCTCATACATGACTCCCTGGGGGTTGTCGAGCTGTTGTTTGCTGGTCGCATGATTGCTGAATGCGGGCGGAGTCATGATATTGTTTGACCGGGCGGTGAGAGTTTTGGGCTGACATGTGACCGGCTGCATAAGAGCAAAGTGACCCATTCATTTTCAAAATTGGAGGATTTCATGCTCTATTTCACATTAGAGGAGAAAATAAACAATATTATAGGCCTAATATCAATTCGAGACAAGCTTGGTTGCCGCAGCATGCCAGCCGGCATTAGTATGGGGATGTTTGTATACAAACTTATACTCGAGGCTAGTGCTCATACCGGTAAGTGCGGGCGGACCAAGGAAGACCAATTCTTATGATATCACTGTGCGCTGCCCTGAATTCGCTGCCTTTTGCCTTCAGCGCCCGGTGAATGGAGCAGCAAAGGAGAGATAGGCTGTACTAGATAACAAATTCAATAAATCCTTCAGGTTAACTTCTTGGCGGCAGACCTGGATAGTTAGGTATTGTGCTTGTGCTGTCTTAATAATCTGATTCATAGTGTGCCCGCAGGCCGTTATTATTCGTTGTTCTTGACTGCAGGACTCCGCCACAGGCCTCAACTCCCTTTGAACTGGAACCTGCTCAGACCCAGACAAGATCTGCTTGTCCCTTACACCTTTGCTTGCTCCCTCTTCGCCGCTTCCCTGCGATTTGTGGAATAGATTTATTTTTCCTTTGTCGTTAGAACTTGTCCTTTTTGTCCCCTCCTCCCCGAGCAGCGAACGCCTTCAAGTTCGGGTGCTCGAGCGCACTTTTCTTCCTTCATGGACAACGTGAGTCCTTGAACTTGGGTTGTCGCAGATGTGACAACAACAGCTTAATTCCTGGCATGCAAACTCTTGCTAACGATCTCTTGAACCCGTCCAGGTCGCAGACAGTGAAATGCTCGTTGATGAATACGAACAGTTCCAACATGACAGAACAGATGATGTCGTCGTTTCTCAGTCCGGCTCTGAGGAGCCAGACGCTGAGCCCCCTGCGGATGACTGTAAGGACTTTCCAATGAACTCTACCCTGTCACCGGGAGATCGCACATCCAGCTCGCGAAGGATACGCCTGCTCCGACCTGGCTTCCCCGCAGTGCCCATGCTGATCCCCGCATTTTGGCCATGGCTTGTCAAAGCGTTCAATTGATTGTAAGAATATGCTCTAACATATGTCTCTACCGCAGTTCCGGCTGTGATGGCCCGCGTCCTCCCAAAAGACCCAGATCTTGAGACCGAAGATGAAACTTGGCACACATGGAATATTCAGGACTGGCGGAAATTGAAAAAGAAGGAGCATGGACCAGTCTTTCAGTGCGGCGGATCCCCATGGTGAGTGGAAATAGCCGCATTGTTGTCCGAACGACGCGCTCACATCGCTGGCTCGCAGGCGAGTGCTTTTCTTTCCTTATGGAAACCATGTCGAACACGCTTCCTTCTATCTAGAGCATGCCTGGGAAGACGAACCGCCCGAGAACTGGTATGCTTGCGTGCAATTTGCACTGGTGCTTTGGAATCCAAACGATCCATCCCTTCAACTTTCACATGGTAAGTTGGAACCGGCTGATATTCCAAACTCTATTTCCCGTGCTTACCACCTTGTAGTCGCTACTCATAGATTTAATGCGGACGAGGGTGATTGGGGTTTCACGCGGTTCTGCGAGCTTCGTAGGCTCTTCACTATGGCTTGGGAAGGGCGCGGAGTCCCTCTTGTACAAAATGACGAGGCCAATGTCACCGCATATGTCCGTGTCGTCAAGGACCCGACGGGTGTTTTATGGCACAGTTTCCAGAAGTATGAACCCTCGCCGTATTTAATATTGCGGTTGAGCTGACAGTTGTATAGCTATGACTCAAAGAAAGAAACCGGCATGGTTGGGTTGAAGAATCAAGGAGCGACATGTTATCTGAACTCATTACTGCAGTCTTTATATTTCACCAATGCATTCCGCAAGGCCGTTTACCAAATCCCGACGGAAGCGGAGGCATCACGAGACAACAGCGCCTGGACCCTTCAGAGACTCTTCAACAACCTCCAAACGAGCGACTATCCCGTTTCGACAACTGAGCTTACGGCATCGTTTGGCTGGGAGTCGAGGCAGATTTTTGAACAGCAAGATGTCCAGGAACTGTCGCGAAAGTTAATGGAGAGGCTAGAGGAGAGGATGAAGGGTACCCCGGCGGAAAAGGCACTCCCCGATTTGTTTGTGGGGAAATCGAAAACCTACATCTCATGCATTAATGTCGACTACGAATCATCACGAGTGGAAGATTTCTGGGATATTCAGCTGAACGTGAGAAACAACAAGACGCTTGATGACAGTTTTAAGGACTATATCCAAGTAGAGAGACTCGAGGGCGAAAACAAATACGACGCGGGTCAACCGTACGGCTTGCAAGATGCCGACAAAGGAGAGATCTTTGAGAGTTTCCCTCCCGTGTTACACCTACACTTGAAACGCTTTGAATACGATATCCACCGAGATGCGATGATGAAGATTAATGACCGACATGCATTCCCGATGGAATTTGATGCCTCCCCCTACCTTTCGAAGGATGCCGATAAGTCTGAATCATGGATTTATGAATTACATGGTGTTCTAGTCCACAGCGGTGACCTGAACGCTGGTCACTACTTTGCTTTCCTGAAACCAACCAAAGATGGACACTGGTACCGCTTTGATGACGACCGGGTAACCCGAGCGACAGATAAAGAGGTGCTCGAAGAAAACTATGGTGGAGAGTATGAACTTCCCAACGGCTCGGTTGGAGTGAGACAACCGTATACTCGAGCGCTATCCACAAAGCGATCAACGAACGCCTACATGTTGGTTTATGTCCGCAAATCAAGGTCGGATGATGTTCTCCTTCCAATAACGAAAGAGGACGTGCCCACTCATATTGGTATGTTCAATCCAGTCATTGTACTATGTATTTGCTAATGTGCTTTAATTTTAGAAAAACGACTAGTTGAAGAACGTGCAGACCTAGCACGTAGGAGGAAGGAACGAGAAGAGGCGCACTTGTATATCAATGTTGGGGTCTTGTCAGAAGAGACCTTCAAATCTCACAATGGGTTTGATTTAACCAGTTTCGAGCAGCCGGCTGAAGAAGCGGCTTTCCCGAAACCGTATCGACTTCTGAGGACCACCAAGGTTGGCGAATTCGCGGAAAAGATAGCAGAGGAGAAAGGAGTGAACCCGCTCCAAGTTCGGTTTTGGGTCATGGTCAACCGGCAGAACAAGACAATGCGACCCGATCAAGTCATTAAGGACCCGGAAATGACAGTAGAAGAGGCGTATAGCCGGTATGGCACCAAGGGCAATGCATTCAGAGTCTGGGTGGAAGTCGGAGAAGAGTCTGCCGATGGCACCGTATCTTGGCCTGATAGCTCTACCTCGGTGCTCATCTTCTTGAAGCACTTCGACGTGGTAAAGCAAACCTTGAATGGAATCGGTGCGGTGTATGTACGGAAGAACCAGAAGGTTGCGGACCTTGCACCCACAATACTCGAGACCATGGATTGGCCGGCCGGAACTGAGTTTGTCCTTTACGAGGAGATCAAACACAACATGATTGACCTCATGAAGCCGAAGCAGACATTCCAGCAATCTGAGATCCAGGATGGCGACATTATCACCTTCCAAAAGTCCATCAAAGAATCGGAGCTGCCTCCGACAGCGATCTATCCGGATGCTAAACTCTATTACGATTATTTGCTGAACCGCGTGAACATTACCTTTGCGCCGATTAAGGCCACTGGAGGCGAAGAGTTTACCCTGGTTCTTAGCAAGAAGATGTCGTATGACCAGTTCTCCAGGAAGGTTGGCGAGCATTTGGGCATTGATTACACGCATTTGCGTTTCTCACCGGTCGTCGCCAATAGTGGAAAAGCCAAGGGTTTCATCAAGAGAAATGCGAACCAAAATGCACAGACCCTGCAGACAATTCTGGGCACGCAGATATCTGGTTACGGGATTAATGTTGTTCGGCAAGATGCACTTTATTATGAGGTCCTGGAAACAAGCCTAAGCGATTTTGAGTCCAAAGTTTGCCTTCACGTGACGTGGCTTTCCGAGGGTATCACTAAAGAGGTGAGAAATGACACTGTTTATTTTCTACGGATTGAACTTTAACTGACTCTCGGCGTTAGCAAACTGTGGAAGTTCTGGTACCCCGGGAAGGGTCAGTAAGCGATGTCCTAGTCGGCTTACAGAAGAAGGCGGGCTTGGACGACGAAACGATTCGTGATGCCCGTGTCTTCGAGGTGCACAACTACAAGATATACAAGGAGTTCGCGCAAGACAGCAAATTCGGCGGTACCAATGACTTTGTCGCCTTATATGCGGAGAAAATCCCCGAGGAAGAATTGAACATGGAGCCCGGTTCAAAGACGGTCAATGCTTACAACTTTGACAAGGAAACCAACAAGCCGCACGGTGTGCCTTTCAAATTTGTTATGAAACCAGTAGGCATCAGCTCGCTTTTGTACATCGTTAATTCGTGGCTAACCTGAAGAAGGGAGAAATATTCAAAGAAACCAAAGAACGACTATCGAAGCGAACCGGCCTTAAGGGGAAGCGATTTGAGAAGGTCAAGTTTGCTGTTGTCCCCCGCCAGCTTTACTCAACCCCACGATATCTGGAAGATGGTATGTCTAGAGAGGACATAGCGATAACATAATTGGTATCATGGCTAACTTGATCCAGACGATATACTCTCAGACGTAATCGGTGACTCCGACGACATGCTCGGTCTGGACCACCCGAGCAAGAAACAGAACTTTTGGAACAGAAGCGAATCTTTCTTCATCAGATAAGAGCCAGAGAGGAACACGATGACGATATCGCTCGGTTGAAGAATGTACAGCTACGGTCTGGTGGCGGCAACCAGTGAATGTCAAGCAGCCTTGAGCGCAATGAAGTTATTTTTCCTTTGCCTTTTTTAAATGTAGTAGACGGCTTAACTTACAGTGTTATGATTACGAAGCCTGGGGGTTTAGGAGAGGCGGAGTTTTTCATGAAACATACCAGTGCATCAATAGTAGCCAATTGAATATTGATTAATGCCTGAATTCTGAAAGGAACCAAGCTTTGTATTGCCATTGGACTTGACGTGTGTCGTGAATGCCATTCGCAGTGGAGGCGGGAGTGCAAACAAAACAAACAGCGACAACAACAAGCTGGCCAGAACTTGCTCTCCAAAATCCCAAGCCGAGTCGCGTGTGCCAACAGGAGTCCCCAACACCGAACTTGACTCTTCAATCCGCTCAACATGCGTTTCACAGCTCTGGTCATCGGCCTTCTTGCCTGCCTGGTGTCATCTGTCACCGCAACCGCCCTGACGTACAGACTCGAGGCCAACGAGAAGGCCTGCTTCTACAAATTCGTTGACCAGCGGAACACCAAAGTCGCATTCTACTTTGCTGTGGGTTTAAATTCTCGCAATATTATACAATTGGAAAAATATTGACCGGCTTCACTCTTTGCAGGTGCAATCCGGTGGCTCTTTCGATGTCGACTACGCTGTTGTCGGACCTGGCGAGAAGTCGGTCCTAGATGGCACCAAGGAGCGTCAGGGAGACTTTGTGTTCACAGCTCAGAGCGTCGGCGAATACCGCTTCTGCTTCAACAATGAAATGTCTACATTCGCGGAGAAGATGGTTGATTTTGAGATCGCGGTGCGTACTCTACCTACTACCCCTGTACCCCCTCAAGGAAAACATCCCCTGACTGTTTGTCTGGTATAGCTTGAAAACGAATCCCGCACAGAGCTCCCCTCGCGCCAGGGCGCCAACCCCGAACAAGCCTCCGCCATCGAGGAGTCCATCTTCAAGCTCTCCGCCCAATTGTCCACCATCTCGCGCAACCAGAAGTACTTCCGGACACGTGAGAACCGCAACTTCAGCACTGTGCGCAGCACCGAACGCCGTATCTGGAACTTCAGCGTGATTGAGGGGTTGATGATGGTTTCCATGGCTGGGCTGCAGGTGTTTGTTGTGCGGTTCTTCTTCCAGGGAGCCCGCAAAGGTTCGTTCCCCCCACCATGCATCCTCCAATTAGGGGACTGTCAGGTAATTCGGAGTTGAACTAACCCTGAATACAGGTTACGTGTGATGAGCGAGCATGACTATAGTATATGATATGTGAATTGTGGCGTCTGTGTCTGTATCTATGTTTTCTCTTGCGTTTAGACTCAATCTTACTGTCTTTGCATTGAGCGATGTGTCCTGTCTATCCACGCGAGTCATGTTTTCACTTGACTGAATACTACAGAGGAACGAACGTTTCGATTACCCAGTCATATGGGTCTTCTTTCTTTTTTCCCCTCCCGTACCGTCTAACTGTCCTCCTCACTCACCGGCTACGTAGGTCCCGCCACGGTGGCGATACCTAAACGGACATGCCTCGCCATTCGAAATTGGCTAATTCTTATCCTTTCGCATCCCATGGCGCTGGAAACAAGCGAACCACAACCGCACGACACTGATAGGGCGTCATATCAAAAAGCGAGAAAAAGAGGGGAATGGCGAGGAAGATACGTCAGAAAATCGGCCTCCACCTGCCATTGCCATTACCATCTGGGAACCACCTCAAGGTCGCCTGACGTGCCCAATCGATCCAGAGCCGAGACCGTCGAATTCTTGAGCTGTCTTGCCTACACCGCAGTTAGGAAACAGGATCAAGTGGGTTCAGATCTAGTCTGGCTTCTGGTTCGATGCGGAGGCGGAGCGGCGACATCAGGGGTCCAACAGTCTAACAGTCCGGCAATCTGGCAGTCCAGAAGGGCAGGTTCGCTTCGCTTCGTCGGTTTCCGAAATAGATCGCTTATTTATCTCGAGGGTCTGTGCACGGGATGGCGAGGCCCAGGAGTAGTCTACGTGAAGCAAACCTGCATACCGTTTAGACGAGTTTGGCAATTCACGCAAAACGGGTTTCGCATGGCTGGTTGCTATGACGTTGAAGGTTGGATTCCTTGACTTGGGTTAGCATGTAGTAAGTAGTTACTGGTCTCGCCCGTTCTAGCCCAGCTCAGTCAGAATCCTGTTTTGCATTGTATACTGTACAGCCCAAATCTACCCTGCAATGCTCTCGATATTGTATGATGGAGTGGATGGCTGAAGTTTCTAATAGAGAGCGTGGTTGTTGCCAGTGGTTACTGCAGGTTGTAGATTGATACCTGGCATGGCATGGGGCTATTACATCACTGCCCTACCTGTAGAACTTGGCTACAAACACTATCAAAACCTGATCTTATTGTTTACTTTACGTCTAGCCTCAAGAGAGTGCACCGTAGTGGCCTTGTATCATAGTTCAGAGATGAAATCATAATCATACCTGGATCTTGGATAATGGAATTCTATAGACATCACTCGTGAGGCAGAAACAGACTAGTATGAGGTTAAGGCATCAGCTACCAGCGCCAGCATTTTTTTTTTTTTTTTTTTTTTTTTTTTTTTTTTTTTGAACTCCTCAATTCAACTTTTACTGACTCGACTCGTCATCCTATCTACTGGCATACGTAGGTAGTCTATTGTTCCGTGATGACATGACACGGTCAACCTATCTCATTGCCAAACGCTGCTGTGCCCACGGCATCACTGGATAGAAGCTGCCGTATCAAAACAGCCCAAGTACTTTCTACCTAGAAGGAGTGGGTTGCAGCTGTCTAGTTAACTACTCAACTTACCTACCTACCTCCGTCAATTGCTCCCATCTAGCAAGGTTGACGTGACGTGATGATGTCTTTGTAGTACGACCATTCGTCAGCGGTAGATTTTATCTCGACAACCCGGCTATGTACGATGCATTACGCCCAAGAATCTCTAGGCCGGATTGGTTGAATTATGCTACGTATGCCGTACTTGGATGTGATGTTATTAATATCTTGGTATCCGTCAAATGGAAGGAAGGAAGGAATGGCGGATCTAACGAGTCCGGCTTGGCTGGCCAAGAAGACGAGTTCTCCTTTACTGTTGTTAATAGCTGTCGGTATAGATATGACGGTTATCTTTGTAGTATAAAGTAGCGTGATGACTCCGGAAAAGATGGCGATGAGGTGAGATGACTCAATGGTCTTCTAGGCTGTGCCAGGAGCTGACTCGTGGTATCCGGGTCGGAGACGTCATCTGCTACCGTATACTATCCAAGTCATCGGCGGGTTTCGAATCGAAGGGCGGGAGGTAGGGGGGAGGAAGGGTCTAGTTCGTGGACGATTCGGATTGTGATTGTGGAGGCATTGTGGTCATAGTCTTAGGACGTGGGATTGGATTCTGGGCTGGGTGTTTGCTCTCGATATTCGGCGTCAGACGTCATACGTCAGACTGGGATGGAGACGTTGTTGTCATATCCCAGAGCCCAAGGGTGCTGTGAGCAAGTGGGATGACATGCTGGAAATGACGAAGGTGATGGAGTTGTTTGAGTATTAAAATGCCAGCCATTAAAATATTCTGTATACTCCGGGATAAGTTAGCAGAATGTCTGTACCATTGGTATCAATTATCAATTGGTAGAGGGTCTTACAGAGACAGGTACCTTACCTACATGCACCCTATGATGCATGGCAGACACCAATGGAGACAACCACAATAGGTAACACAATGACATCGCCAGATACACAGATCACATACCTGTACATTCTTAACATAAGAGTAGGCCCGAGCGAAGATTCCGAACGGCGTCATACTCCACCGCGCAGACGCTACACCGTAAATTAGCACGTATGGGGCATGCATGGAACCGCCCCGAAATCTACCGACGGTGTATAGTTCTCCACATTCTGGGTATGTATGCGGAAGAATATCAGTTCAAGAGCTGGCAAGCACGGGTGGGGAGCTCCCTGAGACTGAGACTGAGCCTGGGCCTACTGGGCTACCGCAATGGGTAAGCAGGGTGCTGTTCTGTGACGCACGGCGCGCTGGGTCAGTTGGTGAGTGACATCAAAGTGCATCCGTACTGGGTAAGGATTGTAGGGCTAGCGTCGCGCAAGGTGAGGTGGCTCTCCTCGACTTCCCTGAGGGTCTGCGGTCTACGGTCTAGGGGGTGTGGGTGTAGCTGCTGATGGACACTTTGGACACTTCGCAGGCAGGGGCTGGTATGATGAACATCCTCCACCGGACATGCAGGTGGATGGTCGCTTCACACCATCTCGCGCTCTTAGCTCGTGGTCGAGGTTTGGTTGTCAATTGGTCTGGTATATCTGGTTGATTCAACCAGCCCAATCAGTTCGAGGGTATACGCGAGTGCGGCAGGATCGTCACGAAGAATGTGATGGCTGAGCTGGCTGGACTGTTTTCCTGAGGGGTAAGCTGTGCAAATGGAGATCATGATGGAGGAAAACGGCCGAGAGTCGGCGTCGCTGAGGCTGGGGTATATCCTACTGGCCGTCAGGCAGGGTGGATGACGATGCTGAGAGTTTCCGACAGCCCCGGCAGGATAATACGAGCATGACTGGGGAATAGGATGGATATATCTTCCGTGATGGATCCGTCTAAGCTTCAATTAGCCCGGTGGGTGTGCTGGTGGGCGTCCTAGTGGGCGTCCTAGTGGATGCAGTATGCCTGCATTCGCGGCATCCACAGGAGCTCTTGAGTGCAGCAGGAAGACCCCCTGACGTCTTTTGGAACGACTCGATTGCCGGAAGCAGCAGGGCTGCCGAAAAGCATGCGAGCAGAGTTCAATTGCCCCGTCTGTTCCTCGTAAGGGTGCCATGACTTCATACGAGAGCGAAGTAAGTGTCTACGGTTGGCCCTATGACATACCCAACCCAGATTCGTCGTGGATGAACTGCTGGTAAGACTACTGCGTACAGAGTATACAGTGTATCCCATCTACTCTTAAGTCAACTTAGATTTGAGCCAAAGCTGTGCATGGCCAGTATAGAACCCACGTAGGACCGTTGACGTCATTGGCCGAGGAGAGCCCCAGGCACAACCGTCGGAGATTTGCAGCAGACTGAACTGATTAACTGATTAACTGAATAGAGAATAATCAGAATAATCAGTGAATAATACCAAACTAAGCACGAAAATCATTCCTCCGTCCGTCGAGACTCCCCCGTCTTTCGAGTGCTTTGGAACTTCGGCCGAATCTCCAACAACGCGCAGTCCGGAAACGATCTCCTGCGTTCTGTTTGGTTCGGTTGAATGCAGGTGGATTCATCCAGACGAGGTCGATGGAAGGATCCTCGAGACCAGAGTTGATCTGAATCTGTTTCACGCTGCCGTTGCGTTGAGTCCCAGTCCTGGGTCTGAGTCTGGAATGAGTCTGACTCTGTCTGACTCTGTCTGACAGTCCGAGTCTCATGTACAATTACCCCGTCCTTGTCAAGAGACAGCAGCTGTCGAATCGGAAAGCAGAGAATCCGAGTTCTTAATCTTATACAACGGCGGGGCCTGTACAGTGACCTCATCGGGGCTCCGCCGGGAGCAGTGCGTGTGGGCCAGCGAACCATAACGGAGCCAATGGAGTCACTGGAGTCGCTCCTACTGGAGCAGCAACGCAATAGGGCTAATCAGCGTTGAGGGAACCGACCAGGCTTTTAAGGGACAGGAACCCCTGATGTCATCGGCGCTGGCGCAGGCGAATCCCAGGCCCATCCCGCCCTTTGATCGCCATGTGGCTGGACCCAGGCAGACACTAGGCGCACCAAGTCTGGAGGAGCTCGAGAAGTTGAGATTGTGACTGTGGATTTGGTCTTGTGGGACTGGGAGATGTCGCTTCTCCGCTGTTGCTCGCTGATTTCATATGCCTGCCTCTGGTTATAAGAATTCCAGCAGTTCGTGCCTGGCTGCCCTCACCTTGCACTTACTATCTTCCCCGACTATCTTCCCCGACTATCTTCCCCGGAATTACTGCGAACCTCCTGGTTGTTACTACTAAACTACAAAGTCTAAGGTGAGCTATGCCGTCATTGGCTCTTGAGTCTCCATCTCCCTCTGCTTCTGCTGTTGCTGCTGCGTTCTGTTTGTCTCGCGCTTCACACCCTTCTTACCCTCTGCTGGAGACAGGTCCTAGGCCTTTATGACTATGACTGCCTCGATGCTGCGCGAATCTGCCCGACAATCGACGACGTGACTGTTGCGAGAGCCGCAACTAACCCTACCTATAGGCTTTACCTTGACTACTATCGCTGCCACCACCACCACCACCACCACCGCAACAATGCCTTCTTCCAACTCAATGCCCCCAGGCACAGACACAGGCCGCCCGCCTGGGAACTTCACCGTCATCCAGCCAGAACACTCCGTGGACCGCAGCCAGACCGCGTCGGTCGAGGACTACAGCCGCATCATGCTCGAGTACACCCAGCGCCGCATGGCCGGGTTCGCAGACCCCGAAGACACAGGCTACGCAGCCAGCCGCAGCAGCAGAAGTAGTAACACCAGCGGCCAGAGCGGCAGGTCAACCAGCGGCATCCTCGCCGGCCACGCGCCCGGTCCTTCGCCCCCGTCAAAGGCCCCCGACTCCAGCCCCGACAGCGCTGGCGCTCAGTCGGCGGTATAGTCGCGGCGTTTAACTTCTATCTTACGCCGTAAACGATTCATTGATCTTTTTTTTTATTTGATATATGCCTTTGAGGTATGGAAGCGGTGCTTGCTTGCAGTACCGTCCATCGGCAGGCTGTGATTGACATTGCCCTTCAGCGTTTCCCTTAGCGATTAGCGACACCAACGTGGACAATTCTACTTCACGCCTTGACTAGTCCTCCATGCCTCTGCCCATACTCTGTATGCCTTTGATTCTTCTCTCCCTTTACAGCCCGCGGCATCCCCTCTCTTATATGTTGCCTTTAAGATTATCCCTTCCAGAACTGGATTTTGGAGACGATGGCCACGTTCGTTCAGTAAACGCGTGTTCGAATGTGGCCGTCGGGGTCAGTTTTGATATTTAGGATAGTCCGTCCAGTTATGCGACCCAAGTCCGAATCCTTCCTCAGAATCCTTCTGTTTTGCGCGATACCCATGCTAGGCAATAGAATGTTCTTAATCTCTGTCTGAAACAAATTATCAACACGTTGTGCTGCTACGTTATCCCTTGCAGTCCAGCCACCCGCAATAACCTCCTTGCCGGAGCTGTTCCTACAGGACGCGTCAATTCTCCGATCAGCCAGCTACTCTGGACTCTCTGGACTGTTGACGATGACTTCACTGACCATCATCTGGTAGACCGTAGGACTCCTTACATTCCAGCCCCGGCGTGCTCATTCCAACAGACTCTGACACAGCTCCCTGCATCCCTGTTTCACATCCTAATGCTGGGATAACATCGACATTGCTGACTTTTCTCGTTTCTTCTTCTTCTTCGCCAACTCACCAATCCAACTTCATTCATTCCTTCACTATACTTATCTCTAGTTACAACTTTACAACCACAGTCCTTACCTCTCCCAAAATGCACATCCCCATCACCATCCCCCTCATCCTATCCCTAACCCAATTAACATCCGCAATCCCCTACACCACCACCAGCACAAGTAGCACCGCAACTTCATCCCTCCCCCCCAAGGAAGCCATATCATCCAGCATCGCGCACGAAACCCCCTCCGCATTCGGCGCCGCCGGTATAAAGAACAACACAGCCGCGTGCCCGCCCTCGCACGCATCCAAGCAATGCTGCACCAACCTCGGCGACCAGGTCGAGGACATCCTCGGCCAGCTCGGCGAGGTTGTGCCCATAGTTGGTGAGGTTACGGCGAGTTCGAGGACGGGGTTGAGTTGTACGTTTCCATTACCTTCCTTCCTTCCTTCCTTCCTTCCTTCCTTCCTTCCTTCCTTACCTTTCCCTTTCGATTGATATATACCGGACGTGGATGAGTGGCTAATGTGTAAACCGTAAAGGCAACGCCGTGGTCGAAAACTCCGAATGCGGACTCAGTCTGATGTGCTGCTCTGGTAAACCCGGACGGCCGAAGGAGGATGATGAGACGCCGAGTGAGGGTCAACAAGAGGTATGGCCTATCTATCTATCTATGGATATATACTGATTCGATTGTTTGTTTCTAGCCCGGAACCCAGTCTATCTTCCAGAGCGGGTGTATGCCGTTCAACGAGGCGATTGAGCTGGGGAAGAAGGAGGCTGCTGCTGCGGCGTCGAGTTCGGTGTTGGCTCGTGCGAGTCACAGTGCCAGTGCCAGTGCCAGTGCGACTCCAAGCTCTTCGAGGTTGTTTTAGTTTGTCAAGTGTCAGTGGGTTGGATACTCTATTCTATTCTGGGGTTTATAATTTCCAACTCTAACCTGGTGTATTGTTGATGTCTACATGTTCAGTTGATGTGGTTGTATTTATTGATTGCCATTAATGGTTCTGTTTCATACCAATTCATTCAATATTGTGCTATATTTTATTGTATCGGACATATCACCGCCATCCACGCCCAGACGGTGGCGGCGGCGGATGCCAGCCTCGCCCTCCCGGGGGAGGGAAGTTATATGGCCCCGAACCTGGAGGCATTTGCGGTGGCACCGGCGGCATTGGCGGCATCTGCTGGAATGGAGGCGGGAAGTTGGAGAAACTCTGCGGAGGCGGGGGCGGCCACGCGCCTTGGTAGTTTGGCGGCGGCGGCGGCGGCGGCGGCGGGAAGTTTCCACCGTATGGCATTTGAGGGGGTTGGAAGCCTGGCGGTTGAGCGTAGGGATTGTGTGGGTGAGAGGGTTGGTGTGAGGGCTGATTCTGGGGAGCTGCAGGCGGCGAGTAGGAACGGCTTCTCGAGCGACTTCGCGAGTCATACCGCCTAGCTCGTTGAGGTGACCGGCTTCGAGACAAGCTGCGGTATCTGCTGTCGTCACTGGCACTGTCGCTGTACCGTCGCCGCTTATGAGGGCTGCGGCTGCGACTGTGACTTCGACTTCGACTTCGGCTGCCTCGAGCGTTTCTCTTCTTCATCTGTTGGCAGAACGACCGGGACCAGCCGTAGTACGTTTCGCCTTCGAGGATGTCTCCCGTGATTTCATCGCGGACGACGGTCTGGCCGAGCTCGTCAATGTCCACAATCCCACTGTCTTTCTCCTCGTGTTCACCTGGCCCGTAGATCCGATCCACGTCGCTGAGAAACGCCTTGACCGCAGACACCAGCTTCTGGTCTGCCGGCCCCGCCGTCAGAAACAACGGCTTGATCAAGTCGGGCCGCAGCGGAGCCGTCGAATTCGGAACAATATGCGGGATGAGGTTCGCAGCCGGGAGGTCGTAGAAAGGAGCAGACTGGTCGCCGTGAGTAGCGGGCATAATAAACGGTGCATCCCTCAACTTGCGGTCCCGATCCGGCTCCGCACTCTCTGCCCCGGTGGTCGCCGATGTCTTGATCGGGCCTGAGACCGCCGAGTTGGCGACCACCTCGCGGAGCTTGCCTACATAGTCAGCGCCGAAATAGCCATGCTCCTTCCATATATCCAGCAATTCTCCGAGCCGTCTATGGTGTTTCGGGTTTTTCTCTCGGTCGTAGGACGCAGCGTAGCTTAGCAATTCCACCATATGCGGTTGCAGCGACCCGCTGAGCGTCGAGAACGCCGCCGACGACGAGTTGTGGTATTTCGTATGATGGAACACATCGTTCAGGAGATACAACAAATGCAGCCTCTTCCTCTTCGTAGAGGGCCGCTGTGTCGGTGTCTGTTTCGCGTTTTTGTTCGTGTTCGCGGCGGAGTTGGTGTCGGTGTTCTTATCCTCGAACGACCCCGACAGCGCAACCAGGTACTTCCCCAACAAGCCGACCCGATTAGACGAGGAGACAAGATATCTGAGAAGCCATTCTTTGCAGGACTATCCGAGCGGCAGAAAGCAGGATTTAGTATTTCGCGATTTCCGGCGGGCAAGGACACGCAGATCAAACCTGGATGTTTGCGCGAGAGCAGTGCGCCAGCGCTCTGTCGAGAGAGGTGTGCAGCGCTGTGATCTCGTCGCGCGCGACTGACGTTGGGTCCGGACGCAGCAGTCCGGCGGCTAGCGAGGCCTTTGCTATGGCGACTTGGTGGGCCATGCTGCTTGGATGGTTGTCTGGGTGAGGTTGAGCCTTTGAGATCGAGACCAGGATCGTCACCGATCTGGTCACGTGAATGGAAGTATAGACACCTGATAATGATATTATATTTATATTTATAAATTAACAACAATAATGTATTTGGTCTAATAAAATACTTCCCTTATATCTATTGCACCAATTGCCCTCATTATCTAGGAGTGTTACGAGCGTAGCAGTGAAATAATGTATTAGTCTATTTATAGCGATACTTTAAAGCAGCATCACAATAAATTCACCGTTCCTGCGTAGTCACCCGGTCAATGTTATAAGGATTCCCCTCATAAACACTCGACTTCGAGTGAACAGACTGCGGCACACTCTGCTTGCGAGAGACACCAGGCAACTCATCCAGACTCGAGCCAGAACTAGACTCAACCTTGGCGTTATGCGGCCCGGCTTCAATATCTATATCTTCCCCACCGTCCTTCTCTTTCTCATCGTTCGTTATGCTGCCATTAGTGGTATTCCCTGTAGAAGACATTCGCTCGGCCATCTTGCGCATAAAAGCATCCGACTCAGCAGCGAACTTGCACTTCTTGCGAATCGCAGGCCCGTACTTATAGAACAAAAAAGGGAACGGCACACAACCCAGCGCAAGGAAAGCCGGAACACTCGATGCCCACTGCGTACCGAGGTTGGCGTACATCTGTGACGTGAATAAGGGGAAAGCAGCGCCAAACAGGGACCGCAGGACAGAGTTAGCGGCGAGAACAGAGGCCGCGTAGATGGTGTAAGAGTCGATGAGGTAGTTCATGATAGAGAGGAAGACGAGGACCATTCCGAAGCCGAATGGTGCGGATGCGATTATGGGCACGACCCAGTGCACGGAAGGGAATGTCGTCCAGGCAAACCAGAATAGACCGATGGGGACGGCTATACTACCGACGAGACAGGGTGGGAGTCGGGCTTCTGGGGGCGCAAAGCCGGCGTGTTTCCCTTGTGTTTGGACGTAGCGTTTATTGTCGATGATGCTGTATGGGATGGCAAAGATCATGCCTATCATGACGCCGAGGAAGGCCAGGCCTGCGACGCCTTGGTTCCAGTGCCGCTCGCCTTCGAAGACAATTGGGAATGCGCCAAAGCACAAGTAGAGTGTCCCGTAGATGATGGCCATATAAATCGAGAGCAGGAGGACAATGGGTTCGCGGAATAGCAGGATCCACGGCCGTAGCAGCGAGGTCTTGAATGCCTTCTTGATGGATATCTTGCCTTTTTCAGCATCGTGGATGCTCACGTACACCTTGCCTGTGCGTTTAGACAAGCTTGCAGCCCGCTTTTGGAGCAATACTGGACCATATGTTTCAGGGACGAATACTGAGCAGACAATCCATAATACGCCGGAAAAGGCTGCGAGGAAACCCATCACCCATCGCCAGCCAGCGTTCATTCCCACTGCTCAGTCAGCATCAATCCATTTTAGCATGAGAGAGAGAGTCATACAGAAACCACCAATAACTGGGCCAATGGTAGGGCCTAGGAATGGAGCAGACGCAAAGAGCGTCATGGCCAGGCCTCGCTCACTAGCAGGGAACATATCCGCAATAACGCCGCCTGCTTTATTAGCAACTTCCCAACAAGAAATAAAGAGTACTGACCAGCATTGGTAAGAGGCGAAGACCCAAAGGCACCCGCAAAGAAACGCAGAATAATCAAAGTCCACGGATTCTGCGACCCAGCAGCGCCGGCATTAAACGCCGTGAGACCAGCATAACTGACGAAGAACAGGAGCTGCCGGCCATACATCTCACTCAGCGGCGCCCAAAGAAGAGGCCCAATAGCAAAGCCGACAACGAAAAGCGACAGGCCCAGTGTTCCAACCTCCGAGGATATCTTGAACTCCTGTAGTATCTGGGGCAGTCCGCCGCTGAAGGCTGAACTCACCAGGGCGACAGCCAGCGTCGCGATGGCTACCAGCATGGTGTATATCCATTTCGTGGCCCGCGGCCATTCCATAGGGTTCCGGGGGTCATCTTGGATCCAGTTCACCAGGTAGGGGTTTTCTTCGGTGCCGGAGCCGTTATATTCGTGGTTGAGGATGCGGTCTGTGAGGATGCCTTGGTTTAGGACTAGCTGCCAGTAGGGAATGTATTCAGAGAATTTAGACGCAGACGGAGTTGGATCCATGGCCGTCAAGAGCTGAAATGAGCTGTTCAAGGTAAAAGTGGAAACGACCCTGCGATTGCAAGAGGAAGAGCTATACAACGCAGAGTCAGACAGTCACTTCGCGTGGAAGAAAAATCCAGATCCGATCCCATGTTATGCTGACAAGCTGGAAATCGCAGTTTATACCCTGCTGGGCTGCATATCATAAAACACAATCTGACTGCATATCTCAGAGATCTTACGTGGCGTGGCGTCTGGATTTAGGGTTTGGGGAATGAATTGTGCAGCGGAAATGCGAAGAGTCGTTGTATAACTTCGGAATGCCGTGATTAATGCACGCCCCGGCCGAGTTGTGCTCGGGGAGGCCCCGAATAGACCCAGTTAACTTGGGTTTAACCCACATTTAATTAGCCGGATTTTGTGAGGACTGTAAGGCTGGGAGATGACCAGTCAATCTCTGTCCTGGCGTGATTTATGCTTGATTTTCATACGGTCATATCGGGATCTCAAGCCGTCTGGCCCGATCGGGGATTACGGTGATTACGGTGATTAAGATTGATTGCATAAATCACACTAAGATATCTACGTTCACGATTTATTGGACAAGAACCTTGGGTATATTCTGAGAAATATATGCACAGTCGAAGGAATATATAATCAAACAACAGTCCACTAGTAAACCCTTCTACCATGCGCTCCGTGGCGGAAGTGCTGACGTCGAGTCTTGGACGTTGATGGTGATGGTGATGGTGATGGCGACGGCGACAAACTGGGCGTGCTGCTTGGATACGGCGAAGACGCCGGGGTACTACTAGGACTGGGCCTAGGAGTGGAGGACGGGGGCAGCCTTGAACTAGAAATATGGCTGGAAGAGGTAGGGATAGAGCTTGAAAGGGGTGTACTGCTCGGCCTAGGGCTAGAGGTAGGAGTCGGCGTCGTCGCAGGCCCACTGCTTGATGGGACCGGCGTACTAGACGCATCCCCACCGAAGCCAGTACAGAATGTTGGTAGATTAGAGGCAGTGATAGACTTTGGAAAGTATCAGCATGTACCCATATAATAAAAAAAAGGTTCGAGGGACCGCTTACAGCGATAACAGCCTCCGCTAAGGGATCCTCAGGCTCGCTCGCTTTGGCTACGTCCGCGTTCAATGAGATACCGGCTTTGGGAAACACTTTGATGCCGTATTGGTAGTCAGTTCCTTCGCAGACTTCGTCGGTTGCTGGTGCTGTTAGCTTGTGCTGGCTGGTAGTGGGTATACTTGTACGTACTTGCTTGGGCAATGAACCCGGCACCGGCGTAGGGTTTGAGGTTGAGACCAGCTTGGAATCCAAGACCTGTGCAACGTTAGTAGAGGAGACTAAAATATATAGTATGGAACGCACCAAGAGCCTTAGCCGAAAGACCTATCGCAGCCTTGAAATAAACAAGAGCATCACCCGTCAGCCGCGCATCAAGGATGACATCTTCAGTCTCGACCTCGGCATCCCAGCCATCAGAAGAAACATCCGGGTCCAAGAGGCCAATCTCAAGCTCTGCTTCATCCGGGATAGTAACTGTGACACCAGTCTGAATACCCGCAGAGCCCTGGAGAGGCCCAACCGAGTATCCAAGACTGAATATAATCTCCGGACCGACATCAAGAATCCCACCAGGGATCGTGATGCCTCCGATGGGAATCGTTCCAATCGGCCACTCATCATCAATGTCACCGGTAAGGTCGGACTGGATGGCAATCCGGGGGTTGAGGACCGTTGAGACGCCATTAGGGGAGAGGGAGATGGATGCATCCGTTGGGATTCCCAGCTTTGTTTCTATATGGAAGCCCAGGTCAAAGGACCCCTTCGTGCCGCAGTCACCACAATACCAGGTCAATTTGAGATTATCGACGGGGGTCTGGAGACTCCCACTGCTGAACGGGAGAGGGATATCAAATGGGAGGGTCATGTCTTCGTCGACGTCTCGTTGAGCCAAAGCACTCGTCGATACAGGCTGGTAGTTGCCAACGGTGAGTTCGTAGTTCTGGAACTCCTTCCATTCGATCGTCTTGCCAACCAGGTTTGCAGTATTGTCTGCATCGTTGAACCTGACTTTCGAGGCAGAGAAGGGGATTCGACTTGGATTCCATCCACACTCACCCGCGCCAGCGACGACAATTATCTTGTGCGGCTCGCCCTCGTTCAGCCACTTCCAGACGCGCTTTACGTGGTCGAACGCTTTCTGGCTTTGGAGACCAACGGTCATGGTCTTGTTTGTGCATTCGACGGACCCGACGAGGTGCTTGAATCGGTCTAGCGAGATGACTGTCTCGTCGTCGCCGGGGAGGTCGATGGTCAGGTTGGCCAGGGCGCGGTGTCCATTTTGGGTTCCTGGAACTGTTAGTGAATACAGTAGCAGTATAGCTAGCATTATAGCAAACGCACCAGTCCAGTAGAACGAGTCTCTCTTCAGCAGTTCCAGCATGGAAAGGTCAACATCGTCACTCGCCCTGGTCTGAAGGTTCGAAGGCACAACATCGGAGGCAGGCACTTCATCGAATACCAAAGCGAAGCTGATCTGGAAGAGAATGAAGCTCACACCGAGCCAGCCTTGTAAAAACCTGGCCATCTCGGCTGTTTAGGTGATGCGGTGTATTATCCGTAGACATCTTTGCTAGAGACACCCAACTTATATGTTCAGTTATAAACCGTACCCACGCTGATCCTTCATTTCGATAGAAGTAACTCTGCAGGCACGAACACTTGGCCGGCCACGAAGGATCATACAAGCTCGGACCCTGATGGGCCTGAAAAAACGGCAGATGCTCGTGTTCACCAGCTACGGCATCATTGGATTGGCAGTGGCAGTGGCAGCGGCAGATGCAGGGACGTCGTATTGGCCGCAGTTGTATGACTGAACAGGACTGTTTAATTGACCTGGGCGCAGTGGGATCCGTCGTCGTGCAGCTGGTGGCTGAAATGGGCGTCGATCATTCTGCCGTTGTTGATCTGTGGCTGTCAGATCGATGGAAGTTATTCAGGGGCAGTTTATTTATAGGGCAAGCTATCAGAAAGAGCATGCCAATTGAGATTGAACGTGGGTCTCGTATTAACACGAGTCCATATGTCCTATCACCACTAAGAAATGATTCTCGACCCGTATTCGAGAGTTTAAACAATCGACAGATGCAGGGATCTCGTGTTCTAAGCTCGATATCTGCTATACTAATAAACGTGAAACAGCGGCTGCATTATGAAACAGTCCAGGAACAGACTCGCAAAAACGGCCCCAATGTTGCATCTGTCATTTCGAGCTCGACAAAAGTTCGTTCGAAGGATGAAAGGTAAATTGACTGGTTCATTCTATTTACATCTGTTTCATAGAGCCATAGCCACGATGGCTATGCCATTGTTTGCGCTGCTTCGTGTTGTACTATATCGGCCCTACTCGGCATACCTGGTAAGCTGTACAAGGCAAATCCGTTCAGACCACATTCTATCTTGATCTGATGGCAAAATCGTTGAGTTTGTTGAACGCTGACACGGACTTAATTATTATTGATATCACAATGGCCCAATCATGTCCATGGGAGATTCCGCTTGGCTCTATAGTATACGAAGTACTCAACCTTACAAGTTAGACTCCCTTACACAGCAACCCTCAGTATCACCGGCCCTCTGATGCAGAGTAGACTGGTTATCCTGCTGATTCGATCTCGGCACATCGTTCGACGGGTTCAGCTCAAAGAAGCTCACTGGCTTGAGCACCATGCTCATCTTCTCATTCGGCATGACAGGGAAATCTACCACAAGTCAGTCAGCAAAAACTCCATAATCAAGCCAAGTCTATTAATAAGTTTACCTTCCGGCCTCGTAACATGCATAACCCCAAAACTATGCCAGAGAACAACATCCTCATTCCTCACCCCCTCCCCACGCGCAGCCCACCTCGCCAGCCCCGTATCCTCGCGACTCTGGTTCGTAAACTCACCAGCAGCCCAGAGCTCATCGTCGCGGTACTTGGTCACCCAGATCGGTTTCGTCGCGAACACGCCCCGGCGGTAGTTAAATGTCTCGGCACCCATCATGAGCATCTGGCTCGGGATCGGGTGGAGTTTGTACCCAACAACCTGGCCCGAGATGGGGTTTATCCTGGCCTCGTTGAGGATCTTGTATGTGCGATTCTTTGCTAGGTCGAGGTCGTAGCCGCCTGGTTTAGTGATAGGGGTTGTGTGTACTTTAAACGCACACCCCGATGGATTGTGACTCGAGTCTTGCGGGACAGGGATACAGTCCTCGTGGACGATGGTGTTTTCCCTCCCCCCGTCTAGAAACGGGTCGATGCGCGCGCAGAACAGATGCTGGTGGTTAACGGCCAGAACACCGGGCGCGACAACAGTCCCCCAGGGAACATTCGTGTGTGGACGAATTGGCATTGTCGAGACGATGCCCGTCGCGCGGAGCTCGATGTGCAGGTTCGCAGCCTGGTCGAGCACAAATGCGAGGATGTACTCGTAGTTCGCGACGGTGGCGGTACACTGGATGACGAGCTTGCGATCGCGCACGACGGACGTCTTGCCGTTGCGGAAGTTTGTGTGTTTCCAGCCGATGCCGTCGTCGACTTCGTGCATGCAGACGACGTTGGGCATGGTGACTGGGAGGCCGTCGGGCGAAGTACGGATGCCGTTGAAGTAGGCGATGTGGCCGAGACAGTCGCAGCCGAGCGAGAGGGTGTTGGATGTGAGGCCGAAGCCGGAGTCGCCGAGATCGAAGGCTTGCTTGCGGTGGTAGGGCGAGCGAGGGTCGCCGTAGGGGACGGTCATTTCTGACATGGAGACGCGGTAGAAGAGGGATCTGTTGTCGTATTTGATGTCGTGCAGGACGGGGCCTTCTCGGAGGGTCCAGCCGAGTATAAAGGACCATTTCTGCCATTCGATATAGTGGTCGGTGATCATGAATGACGGTCCCTGGGGTTGAGATACCTGCAGGGGCTTCACGTCCTTGCGGAAGGCGTCTGGGCCTAGAATACCGGCGCTGTATTCGACGGGCTTGACGGGCTCCCATGGCTCGGTCTCTGGATCTAACTCCGCAGTCTCGCCCATTGGAAGGCATTCAAGGGCCACGAGTTCGAGAGTATGGGCATCAAAAACGGGCGCCAGCGGTAACGGTATAGAGTAATGGTTGGCTTCAGGGTCGTCGCTGAGCGCAGCGTACATATAGCACTGGAACAGGCGGCGTCGTTCATTCCGGTCGTCAGTCCCATACGCCCAGGGATCGTTAAGAACTTTGGCACTAAATCTATTAGCATGGTAAGTCTTCTCGTTGTGACGGTAGCATTACTTGGGAGGCAGCTTGAGTTTTGCAATCTCGGCCTTGACGTCAGGATGCTCCAGACAGGCATTGTGGACAAGCTCATACTCGACCCAGTCGACTGCTCCCTGTGCATCAGGCACGTCGTAGTCCTTCTCGACCGCCGACCGGGTGATGTTCACGATAGCAACGGACAGCGTCGTGGTGTTCTTCCGATGAAAGTAGATCCGAGCCTTGCGGTCCGGGACCGGCCCATTCTCATAGAGATATATCAAGCATAGATGCTTAGGTGGCTCTGCCAGATCAATCACTTTGAAACGGACTTGGTCTTTAGCGCAGCGCAGATGTTGAAGAAGGGTTTGAGAAGCCCGATAGACCTCATTGGCATGCAGTGGGCTTAAGGGGTGCGGTGCTTGGACGGACGATATCATTGCAAAAACTAAAACACACTCAAACGCAATCAGAATTGCAAATTGAGAGACTGCAGCGACTTGCATGGCATTCCGCTCTTTATCTGCATACCAGTTAGGGCACTCTGGGGAGGCAGCTGGCGTATTGGCCTAATCGGGAAGTGCTGAGGGTTTGGCCAAATCCGGTAATATTGCCAGCAGAGGGGTTATATGGCAATGCGTCATTGCGGTCTTGACATTATTAAATCTCAGGCATTTCAGTCCACTTGGAGGCAAGGGACATACTGCAAAGATTTACATCATACCACTTGCAAAATGCCGGACTTCAAAGGACTTGACCTTAGTGGAAAGACTGCCATCGTCACGGGCTCCTCGAGGTACGACAGTTATACCAAGTAAATAGAGCATTTGGCTCACCAGGGCTAGAGGAATCGGCGCTGGTATTGCTGTACAGCTCGCCAAAAGAGGCGCCAATGTTGTCGTCAACTACACCAGCGCCAACAGCCGGGGCCGTGCTGAGAAAGTCGTCAACGACGTCCAAGCCACAGGACGCAAGGCCACTCTCTGCCAGGCTGACCTAACCAAACTCCCAGAATTGCAGAAACTCGTCGATGCCGCTCTGCAGATAAGCGAGACTGGAAAGATCGAGATTCTCGTTCACAAGTATGACCCTCCCTCTTCAACATTAACCGATTTAACTGACTTAACGCTTGCAGTGCTGCTCTCGGAGTCGACGCCAACCTCGACCAGGTCACCGAGGAGATATACACCACTCATTTCGACACCAACGTGAAAGCGCCTATATTCCTCACTCAGGCCGTGATTCCTCATATCCCCAAAGGCGGACGCATTGTCTTTGTCTCCTCTGCCGCCGCCAGACTAGGCGTGGCTGGCCAGACCGTATACGGCGCAACAAAGGCCGCCAATGAATCTCTCGCTCGGGTTTGGGCAAAGGAGCTAGGCCAGTCGCATGGAATTACTGTGAACTGCGTGAATCCCGGCCCTGTTGCGACGGGTAAGCTCTATCTTCCTACGAGCGAGCATGTTGTTAATATGTATGTGACTTGCAGATCAATGGGCAGAAAGCGATGACCAGTTCAAGAGCGATATGCAGCCGCTGATTGAATCTACGCCTGCAGCGGCGAGGATTGCGGAGGTGGGTGATATTGCGCCTTTGGTTGCGTTCTTGTGTACGGACGACGCGCGGTGGACAACTGGTTCGGTGTTGTCTGCAAATGGGGGGCTGTACAATTAGCCCAGGCCTTATACTGGAGTTACTATAGTTCTAGTCTATAGGATAGAGATCGAATATACCGTTTATCCAAGGCCACCCTCCTTCTGGTTGCGTGTTAAAAGGTAACCCTAAGTCGAAAAAATGCCAGGGAATACAACACCATATAACCTATTGGACAGTAGTGCAAGTCTTTTGCCGACTTTGGCTCCGGTGTCTCTTTTAGGGAAAAGATGCCATCTGGGCCATTCAACGTTACCGTTGCTGTTGCTGTCCAGGCTCGTACGACACTCGGCGTAGTGGCGCTGATGTCGGATTCCGAGATTTGGCTTGCACAAATAAGGCTAATGTTGCGCCAGAGGGGATAGCTATATCCTCCGATGTGGTGTCAGTTAACTATTTGGTTCGCTGGTCAGATGTCTGGTGATTCTCGGGGCCAAAGATAGCAGCGCAAGTACGTCAGTAAGTAAACATTTTGTTACAGTTCTCATACGAGCAGCTGGGAATACTTCGATTTGGGCATGCATCGTGGTTGAAAACATTACCCTTCCGGGAAATGCTGGCAGCAAAGGGCGCATATCAGGTTCCACAAACTCCACTCGCCTTGCAGATGGCAGTGAGTGACTCCTAATTGCAACACCTGCAAATTACAGCGAGGCGACTATCGTGCGGAGTAGGTTATAGCTAGGCGATTAAACTAAATGTGGTTCTTTTCTCCATGGAGCCCTACCCCAGTTCTCGGATTATGGCCTCTATACTATGAACTTATCACACTCAGTTTAGAGGCTGGCAAGTTGCTGTTCTCTTAAGACATTCTCCTGGCTGTTTCAAATCTAACCTCCTTGCTTTTCAGTTCTCCGCTCTCAAGAATGTAGGCACAAGGATAGATAGTATATAAGATCTCCAAATGTCGATACACAGCCCTAGAGAACAATACAAGCAGTCCTTCAACTAGTCAATATGGAATCGAAAGCATCACAAGTGGAGCCCAAACAACAGGACCAAGTCATCTCCAACGACAGTCAAGATGGTTCAGTTTCCAACGGCACCCTTCTGGCAGACACCGCCGATGATCTCATCCTCAGGGCAAACGGGCACAAGTCCCAGATGCGCCGTCAGTTCAACTGGCTCTCGGCATTGGGGCTCGGCTTCTCCATCACGAACTCGTGGGTGGGGTACTTGGTCCGTTCCCTGCTCTGGCAATACGGCGCCAGTGGAGTACTAACCAGGGCATGTCTGCTGTAGAGCAACTTCGGCCAGGTCATGGCGTATGGAGGGCCGCAACTTGTGATTGCTGGTCTTGTACTTGCGTTCCTGGTGCAGTCGACTATCACAGTCGGTCTTGCGGAGATCGGGTCCGCATTTCCAGTCAGTCAAGCTGTTTCGTATATTCTTTTCTATTATAGGGTGTTGACGGGTGTACGGTAGTCTTCCGGAGGCCAGTATCACTTCTGCTTCCTGCTGGCTCCGCAGAAAACGAAGCGGTTTTCTGGATATGTCATCGGGTGGATGTCGGTTATTGCCTGGTGGGTTACTACGTATGGATGGTCTGAGTTCGATATTGGTGTTTTATCTGGAAGTTGACGCTCTAAAGATCTTCTGGAATATCTCTCGCTGCAACAACTCTGGCCGGTATCATCCATTTCGCATACCCAACCTTCACGGCAACGCAGGGGCAGATTTATCTCTTCTTTGCGGCAACGTCTGTTATAACGAGTAAGCTTGCACATATATACCAACCCAGAAGATGATTTTGCAAATCTGACAGCTCCAGTTATCCCCATCTTCGTAGCCTCCAAAAAGGTCGCCTTCATGTGCCAAATCACCCTGCTTCTCTCCGTGATCGGGGTGATATTGGTGCTCTTTTCATCAGTCGGTATGCACCAGCATGTCCAGCCAGCTTCGTTCCTTGCCAGTCCAGCAGCCGGCGACACCGGCTGGGGTCCAGGGGTTTCCTGGATGCTGGGTATCTGTAACGGGATGTATGCGTTTGGAGGCACAGATGCAGGTGAGACCATCCGCTACTAAGAGGTTAGGTGCTAGCCACCTGTTCTACCTCTGAATTGGGCTACTAACAGTGCTATAGCCCTTCATATCAGCGAGGAAATGCAACAGCCTGGACGCCGCGTGCCGCAGATTATCATTGCCACCCTTTTCATCGGCCTGCTTACGACGCTGCCGCTGTTTATTGCACTGCTTTTGTTCTCTAGAGATACCAATGCTATTATTGATTCGCCGTTGCCCAGCTTGGAGCTTATTTATCAGGCGTGAGAATTCTAGGCTATACAGAGTGACCTGGGCTAACTTATATAGTTCCGGCAGC
Source organism: Aspergillus versicolor CBS 583.65 (assembly GCF_001890125.1). NCBI lineage: Eukaryota > Fungi > Ascomycota > Eurotiomycetes > Eurotiales > Aspergillaceae > Aspergillus > Aspergillus versicolor. The sequence goes on from NW_024467537.1 coordinate 627,915, forward strand.
AGAGCTGCTACAATCTTCCTGACGACGTGGATACTTGTTGTCTACATCTGTATGTCTTAAATATCATCATAACGACCTTTGCTAACTCCAGTACAGCATGCATCCCCTCTCAATGGGTAACCAGCGGCCGTATCGCATGGGCCTTTGCACGAGACGTAAGCAGTCAACTCTTTCATCTGTTAAGCCCTTGCTAAACTGACCATAAATTAATAGAATGGCGTGCCCTTCTCCCCCTACTTCAGCCACGTTAGCACGGTCCTCCAATTCCCCGTCCGCACCACCATCGCCGCGTTTATATTCGTCCTGCTCTACGGCCTCCTCTACCTCGCCTCCACAACCGCCTTCAACAGCATCATCACCTCGGCCGTGCTGTTCTTGAATATCACCTATGTCACTCCGCAGGGCATCCTTCTCGTTAGACGGTTCAGAAGTACCAATACCTCTGTCTCCACCAATACAACAGCAACAACAACAGCAACAACCCTCCCCCAGCGGTACCTAAACCTCGGCCCCCTCATGGGCCCATTCTGCAACCTCTTCTCCGTCCTCTGGATTGTCATTCTCGGTGTATTCGTGTGTTTCCCGCCCGCGATCCCCGTGAGCGTGGAAGACGTCAATTACACGGCTGCGGTGGTGGTGGGGGTTTTCGCCATTATTCTGCTGTTCTGGGGCGTCAGTGGGCGCAAGATGTTTAAGGGGCCGCGGGTTGATTGGGAGGGGTTGGCGAGGCAGGCGATATGATAACTGTGGGCTGGTGGATAGATGGATATTGCGATTACTTCCGAATTGGTGCTGGGCGATAATGAGGTGGTGTGGTATCCTACTTCAATTGCAGTAGTAATTATAGAAGTGAAAATGGGGGGAGGACTAGGACTGGTAGACACCTGATAATGCAATTGTAGGAATTACACTGCAGTGACTTGAATGGAGATTCCCTTTCATTCATTGCAAAGGCCCCGTCATACCTATATCTTTTCGCAGACGTCAGGTGGGTGTTCTATTGTTTGGAGTCTTTGGCTGTGAAGTTGTGGCGTGGCCCATAAGAGGTATTGGAGGGAGGAATTAATAGCAGAAGGTCGTTAAATGAAGCTGTAAACGTCTGGTCCATATGTCGGGTATGTTTCCTGTCTATTTGCTGCTTCAGGTGTTGGACTGTGGCCCGTTTGACAGACACCTATTACAGTCTGGCGCAAACAGAGTGTCTTCTATGAGATTCCACTTTTATGAATGCGCACTCACAGAATGCTGCTTTGTGAAATATCCCTATAAAACTCCTCTATTCCTGTTGGCAGTCCTTTTCTATTCCTCTTCCTCTTCCTTATCTTCACTTCGAACAGGCTTTGCCAGGACCCATCAACTCTTCCCAACCGGTATCTTTTCGTATAACCCAAGAATCTCGACAGCGGTTGACTTGAAACACCAGTATTATCGCATCCGTTTCGACCTGCACCATTAAAATGGATAGCAACTCAGCTTCAGACAGCAGCGGCACTATGGACTTTAGCCCGGAACGGAGAGAAACCAGCCCCCAGCCCGCCCCATGTGTGATAGGCCTATTTGGCATCCCCGGCTGCGGCAAATCGTTTATGTTGAACAAACTAAAGCACGAGCTCGGCGATTCCGACTTTCACTTCTTTGAAGACTCCGAAGTCATCGATAGCGTGACCGCCGGCGGGCTCGCCATTTTCCAGAAGCTCAGCGAAGAGAACAAAACACAGTTTCTAAAGTACGCCATCGAGAAGATCAGGTCAATCTGCAGGGAGAGTGGCAAAGTCGGCATCGTTGCTGGGCACTATATGTGGCCTGGGAGCAAAGAGGATAAAAAGGTGTTGGAAGCTCGTAGCGAGCATGGTCACTCTACTTACACCCACATTCTTTATGTGAACACGCATGTGGAGTTGACGGCAAGACAACGAGAGATGGATCCAGATAGATATCGGTCCAAGCTCTCTACCGAGGATTTGCGTTGCTGGCAGGAAGCTGAGATTAAAGAACTGCGAGGGCTGTGCCTTGAGTATGGGATTCTCTTTGCAACTGTCTACCCAAACCTGCGGGACAAGTTATCCAGTCTGATCCTTGACTTCCGGAGCCACGGAGAAATCCATAACCAATCAGTTGCCGACCAGCGTCTGGACAGGGTGCTCTCTAGTCACCGTGAGGAATTGCGGACCGTCGTCTTCTTCGACGCCGACAAGACATTGACACCTCAAGATACCGTTGAATCGTTTTGGCAAATTCTCGCCGACAATGCTGCGGGGGAAAGCCCGTTGGCCACTCTGTTCAATAACAGACAGAACCGCTCATATACGGCATTTCGACAGGTGATGCTGCTGTACGAAGAGTCCTGCAGTGATATCGAGTTCGACTCCATCTGCGACAAGGTGGCCTTGCGCACCGCTCTTTACCCGCAGATGACCTTTATTCTGCACCAGGTGGGAAGATATCACCACATCTGCCCCGTGATTGTGACTTGCGGACTACGTCGTGTCTGGGAGAAAGTGGTGGCTAGGAACGGCCTTTCCGGCGTGGTGAAAGTCGTGGGTGGTGGACGACTTGACGACGGCTTTGTTGTTGCTCCCTCGGTGCAAAGAAATCTGGTCCTCCGCGCAAAGGGCAATCATTCAGCATATACATGGGCTTTTGGCGATAGTTCGCTCGACCTGCCCATGCTGATGGCGGCGAACAAGCCCATTGTTATAGTTGGGGACAAGCACACCCGCAGCGAAGACATGGAGAAGGAACTGCTACAAGCAATTTTGAGCGGTGGACTGCAGGCTCGTCAGGCTGTACTTGCGGACAGCTCCTCGCCACCCCGGCTGGCCGGACTAGACCGTCTTCCTGTCATCGATATTACTGACCCGGAATTCGTGGATCCAATCCTCCAGACTCATAACCGACCTGGAGGCCTTGAGCTCTACCATGCCACCGATAGCGCCGCAGCAAAAATATTGATGACCCCAACGCAGAATTCTGCTGTCCGCGGTCCATCCCTGAGAGACCATCATTTCAAAGTCGGCGCTCACCTAGCCAGAATGTTTGTTTCTGAGCTTATTGGCGTCGAGGAATTCACAGTGCGCGACGTTTATAACAACGAGACGGTCGGATACCAACTTCTCGAAGAAGGCAAGGCATTGATCGTTGCATTGATGCGCGGCGGCGAGCCCATGGCACATGGCATCAATAGTGCCTTCCCCAGTGCCCAATTCCTGCACGCCAGAGAGCCAAAGGACATCGCACGCGAGCATATTGAGGGCAGTGCCGCCGTCATCCTCGTTGACTTAGTGATCAACAATGGCACCAGAATTGTCAAATTCGTGGAGTCCATCCGGGCTATGCATGGTGCAATTCGGATCATCGTCGTCGCTGATATTGTCCAGAAGCAGGCGGTTTCAGGGGACAGTCCTATCAGAGCGCTGGCGCGTTCCTCGAAACTGTCTATCGTGGCGCTTCGTCTGTCGGATGACAACTATACCGGCAGCGGAAGTACTGACACGGGGAACCGCTTGTTTAACACGCTTCATCTTGCTTGAGTGTCAGGAGAGGGGGAGAAACGAGGAAAGTGTTAATCATGACTGTTATGAATGGACCTGCTCTTGAGGAGCGGAGTCCATGATTAGATTTCTTTGTGTTACCAACCAGTTTCGTTTACCAGAGGTATTCAATGTCGATATTTCACGAATAAATAACCCCGGAATTATAAATTGTCTTACATGGGTCAGAAGCAGAGTAGAAGAACATCTAAATCAATCAACAAAAAATGAGTAAAAGTGTTTTTATCTATGCCTTACAAATTGGTTAAGGCGGCACGGACCAGGCACATTGAACTGCAGAACTATATCAATGTGGTTGCTCTCTTTCTCGACTCTCAAAAAAAGGCTTCAATCCGGCCGGAACCCCTTTGTCTCGCACTCCCAGTGGGCTGTCTCGAATATCGCCCGAGAACAGCTGAGACGGGATCTTCTTTCCCGTGGCGAGTCGAGTCATGAGCTTGAGCTCGAGCCTGGTGGGAATGCGGATGATGTCAATTCGACACTGGCGGGGTGGCATGATCTCTGCAGCGGGTTTCCTTTTTCCCCGCTAGAGACGGTCAACGCTCAACAAACATTAGACAACACGCGACGATCATCACGGGCGGTTTTTTGCCTGTCGCTGAGGGAAAAGAGCTGGAATGTTCGCATTAGCTAGCCGGGGGTATACGGTCGCGTCATTTGAGCCCAGTACTGAAGGAAAGCGCTGATTTCTCAGCATAAGTCGCGATTTTAAGCGCGGATACCGCCATCAAGGGCTGGGAGGATGATTCGCGTCGTTCCTGGGCTGAGTGAGTCCTGGCCTGTTCATCGCCCCGCAGGGCTTCGCCCGGGACTCGATCTCGCTGATGGCGTGAGACGGTCCCCTTGACACGCGATTTGGATCCCTGACTCTGCCTTGAACAATCCAGCCTGGTAAAGAGTATGGGAGAGAATATTGCAACAAAGACCCTGTTTTCATGCCCGGGTTTCTCTCTCAATGTATGTAACCAGACACACAGGATGACTGCTCTTCAATGACGGTCTTGAGAGAAAGAGCCCATGAATCACGATGTCATTGAGCTGCAGCTCCGGAAGTGGAGAGGCCCCGCATGACCCCCACAGCGCCAGCGCCAGTTACGCTCGGGCTGCAGCACTCGCTGCCTGTCACTCGAGCTGTACAGCCTGCTGCCATCTATATATAACATCTGAGCCCCTTCTTACTTTCCTGCGCTATGATTCACTTTCGATCCCTCTGTGCAATATTTCAGTCTCTGTGCTCCCTACCAGGCTATCACTGCGTCCCACTGCGACTTTCCCAGTTCAACTGTCAAGTCTTACTATAACACCAACACCATGGCTACTATCCAACTTGCCCGCCCGACAATCCGCCATTTCTCAGTCCACCGCTCTCAGGCAAGCACTCGCACATCGCGCTTTGTAGCCACATCATGTCTCGTCTCTGCCGTCGTGCTTCCCTTCGTCCCTCCGGCCCTTGAGAGCTCGCGCGAGAGGAACCTAGGCTATCCCAACCACAGCAAGTGAGTTCTACCTGTTTGCCTAGTCTCCTGAACATCTGGGAACTTTCAAGTCTGTGAAGTATTTGCTAACATATCTTTCCAGACCGCTCCCTCCCCTTTGTTTCCATGCTCGTTGATGTCATACAACAACTTTGTCCGAATCGTCGATCGGGTACCTCAACCACGCTTTCCAACCGATCCTAATAACAAATAACTACGATCTTTATATTACTTCCTGTTTTACGACGACTGTCTTGGGTTTTCCATAGGGCGTTCGGGTGCAACATATCCATTGTGACGATTTGCGCTTTGAGCTGGGCGACATGCGTCTTCGTCAATCAGAATCGGTGTTCGGCGTGACTGGTTACCTCATTACTATTACCCATCCATTTGGTCTGCCCAGGTGGCCAGACTTTATATCCCCTATGTGTCTGCCTATGTGGGGATCTGCATTTTCTCTGTTGAAGAACTGCATGAGCGAGACAGATACCTTGCGAGACTTCAAAGACCTGTGTCTAGATGGCCTACTATTCTAAGTGGAATGAATCTAGAATCATACATGAAGAACAAGCTTGCATTCCACAACTTTATTATACTTCCCGTAATTTTCCAACCGAGTTGCTGCTCCATGCTTGACCGCAACATCCACCTCTAAGATAGATACAAGAATATAGTACAGGTCATAAGACGCCCTGGACTGACCACCAGGCAAGAGCGCAAAAGCATCAGCAATTCACACCCACACCACCATTACTATTCCACTCGAAAGAGGACTGAATTATTCAAAAATTGGCATGAATGAACAAGGACCTCACAACCGATTACCAGGGGGCGGCCTGAAAGGCCTCGCAGCCTCATACTTGCCCTTCTCCGTCACCCGGTCCTGCTCAGTCTCGGGCTCATGTCGAGTCGGGGCAGGGTCGTGGCTTGCTTCATCGCTCGGCGAAGCAACATCATCCGAAGCATTCTGGAACCGGGCCTGGTTTGCGCGCTTGAAGCTCGGGTCGTCGGACGGGGTATGGATCGCGGCGGGCTCGTTCTTGACGGCTTGCCGACGGTGCTCGGCTTCCGCGGCCGCAAGTTTCGCCTTTTTCTTTACTTCGGCTTCAAATCGGGTTTGGCGGTCGGCGTTAATCGATTTCTTTGCGAAGTAGTAGGCTCCACCGCCGGCTGGACGTGGGAATGGGTGTTAGCTGGGATGGGTTCTGGATAGTTGGTGGCGGTAGCCGGGGGTTTAGACAGGGGGGAATTACCGACGCAGAGAGTACCCCAGCCTAACCTGTGTATATATCGATTTATGTTAGCGGTCCATGTTCGTGGTAAAAGCTCCTTGCGGTTCTCTGGGCGTCTTCAAGGTCCGCTCACCAAGTCGATCGGATCTAGTGGTCATTCTGTCAGCAATGGTTCAAATCCCAGCCACAGGGTGCTTCATGTCTTACTGTATTCATTATGATTTATTTTCTCGAGCACACCAGCGAGACACAGCACAGTGCGAGCTGAAGTGAAAGGGAACTGAAAATAAACTACGTCAACAGCGAGGCCGGAGCCGACCCTCGCGCAGCTATTCCGAAGTTGGAATAGTGTTATCTGTAAGAGGACTAGCATCGGCCGAAAGTCACATGCAGGGCGGTGACGAGCCTCATCTTCATATCACTCACTCGCGCCTCTCTTGCTGCCTATCTTTCGTCTCTCAACTCCGCTCCACGTCGACTAGGACTTCCTCATCCGTTGCCCCTGGTTTAATATAACGAGCGACTTGTACCGCTTGACATAGGAATGTTTTGTTTTCCTTGAAGCTCGACTGGGCGCTTGTAGCCCGCAAGAGCTGAGGCTCTCCGAACAAACAGGTTTGGCATATTAGACGATAGATTTTCAGCATAAAGAAACAAAACATCCAAGCCTTCTTTCTCTATCCATCATGCCGCCGCCAAAACGAAAGGCGACTGACAGTATGCCTTTTTTCTACCGAGCCTTAGGTAGACGCGGCGCAGGCTAACTCGGATAGGTGGTCGGTCCAGTAGAGCGTCGAAGCGTCCAACACCGGTTCCTGATGTCCAGGAAATTGGCAGTAGCGATGAGTACTCCGACTACGAGCAGGATGCAAAGGAGGAAAAGCTGAAAGGTAATCACATCACGCGGGAGCAAGGTCTCTCGATGCCTAGACACTGATGTATTGACATGTTAAGATATGGTGGACAAATTTTCCCTCGAATCATTCAGTAAAAAGTCACAGAAGCAGGACCCGAACTTTGGTTACAAAGACTTTTCCTCCCTTCCGTTGAAGCCCGACCACGCGAACCGTCCTCTATGGATCGATCCGTTGAAAGGCACCATCACGCTCGAGAGCTTCTCGCCGCTTGCGCCTCAGGCGCAGGACTTCCTCACCACGATAGCCGAACCGATGTCGCGTCCGACGCACCTCCACGAATACCGGTTGACGGGGAACAGTCTGTATGCTGCTGTGTCAGTTGGACTGTTGCCGCAAGATATCATCAACTTCTTGGACCGGTTAACGAAGACGCCACTCCCGGAAGCGATCAAGTCATTTATCATCGATTTCACAAAGTCGTATGGAAAGATCAAAGTTGTTCTGAAGCACAACCGGTTCTTCGTTGAGAGTACAGACCCGTCCATGCTACAGATGTTGCTTCAGGATGAAGTTATCGGACCTCAGCGCGTACAAGGCTCGGAAGGGATAATTCAGCAGGCAGCGCCGAAAATGGGGGGTCTTGTCATTCCTGGTACTAGGGATGCTGCTGGTGTGAAGGAGACATCGGAACAGAAGCCTGTCGAGGAAGGGGCTGCAAAACGCCCGGAGGAAGATGATATTCTTCTCGCCATCCGCGACGATGATGATGACGATGAAGAGCAGGCACAGGTACACAGCTTTGAGATTCCGAACGAGGCTGTGGAACCCGTCAAGGCACGCTGTCAGGCTATGGGCTGCCCCGCGCTTGAAGAATATGATTTCCGAAATGATGAAATCAACCCGACATTAGACATCGATCTAAAGCCGAATGCTCGGATTCGAAGCTATCAGGAAAAGAGTCTGAGTAAGATGTTCGGCAACGGGCGTGCAAAGAGTGGTATTATCGTCCTGCCTTGCGGTGCAGGAAAGACGTTGGTCGGCATCACCGCTGCCTGTACGATCAAGAAGGGAACGATCATTCTTTGCACCAGTTCCATGTCCGTCGTTCAATGGAGGAATGAGTTCCTGCGGTGGTCTAACATTGACCCCGGCGATATTGCCGTTTTCACTTCCGACAATAAGGAGAAGTTCCGACGGTCGACCGGTATTATCGTCTCGACATATTCCATGGTTTCCCAAACAAGGGCACGGTCTCACGACGCGCAAAAGATGATGGACTGGATCCAGTCACGGGAATGGGGTCTCATGATTCTCGACGAAGTCCACGTCGTGCCTGCGTCCATGTTCCGAAAGGTCACATCTGCCATTGCCACTCAAAGCAAGCTTGGTTTAACCGCCACGCTCTTGCGTGAAGATGACAAGATCAAGGATCTGAACTTCCTCATTGGCCCGAAGCTATATGAGGCTAACTGGATGGAGCTCGCAGAACAGGGACATATTGCCAAGGTGCAATGTGCTGAGGTGTGGTGTCCAATGACCACAGAGTTCTACACTGAGTACATGCGCGAGAAGTCCAGAAAGGCCGCGCTTCTCTATATCATGAATCCCCGCAAGTTCCAGGCCTGTCAATTCCTCATCGACTACCACGAGAAACGAGGTGACAAGGTCATTGTATTCTCCGACAACGTGTACGCTCTTGAGCGGTATGCGCTCAAGCTGAACAAGGCCTACATTTATGGAGGAACACCTCAGAACGAGCGTATGCGGATTCTCGAGAACTTTCAGCACAATGAGCAAGTCAACACCATATTCCTGTCTAAGATCGGCGATACATCCCTTGACTTACCTGAGGCTACCTGCCTCATCCAAATTTCTTCACACTACGGTTCTCGTCGTCAGGAAGCACAGCGCCTAGGCCGAATTCTACGAGCTAAGCGCCGAAATGACGAGGGCTTCAACGCATTTTTCTACTCGCTTGTCTCGAAAGACACAGATGAAATGTTTTACTCTTCGAAACGACAAGCGTTCTTGGTCGATCAGGGATACGCGTTCAAAGTCATTACCCATCTGCAGGGAATTGAAAATCTCAGCGGACTAGCATACGCCACGCCGTCAGAACGCCGCGAGCTACTGCAGGAGGTTATGCTACAAAACGAAACCTCTGCGGACGTGGAGGCCGTCACGGATGACCTGTTCTCTGAACGATCCGGTGGCAACAGAGCTAGGGCTAAAGGAGGTGTGAAACGGAGCGCTGCTACTCTCAGTGGGCTGGCTGGTGGTGAGGACATGGCGTATATTGAGTACAATAAGAGCAGGAATAAGCAGCTGAAGGAGAAAGGCCACCATCCACTCTTCAGGAAGCTCGAGCGAGACCGCCAGAAGAGAAAGAAGGAGATGGAAGATTTTAGCCGCTAAATTTGCCTCAGTATTTTGCCTATATACAGACCAGATTGGTAAATTGCTCGATTGTATGAAATTGAAGCTTTAACCTTAAAACACCCCAAGGCTTAAATCAATTTGTAGACCACGCCAGGTGTCTATTCCTGCCTGAGACACTCGTCTCCGCCCCATCGTATCACGTGCTGATTAGAATTAGTGGGGCGATTCCCAACAGCTTCAAGGACCCAAGATTCAAGAAGTTTCGAAGCTCATCTCTGCATCACCACTTTGACTTCTGCCTATCGCGACAGCCTACCATTCAATCTTAAGCTACCGATCTTATTTTGCTGGATATTCCTACAGCACTAGCTCACCATGGCAGGCGAGGAAGACCCTAGCAAGAAGCAACCTGCTTCCTCGCCTGAGAGCTCTCGCCAGCGGCCCGATGACGATAATCCTTTTGTCGCATTTCGTCGATTCGCCGACGAACAAATTTCCTCCATGCTCCAGTCTGTAATGGGCATTCCCTCTTCCTCGACAGCTCCACGATCAGACCAATGGTCCGTTTTCACCGAAGACCAAAATTACCGCGACGCCCGGCGCCAAAACTATAACACCAATGACGCAAACAATAGAGATGGAACGTTGGGCTCAGGAAATCAAGGCTCCCCTTCAACGCAAAACGGTACTAATTCCAACAACATATCACCAAGCTCGCCGTCGAGATCAGAGCGCTCTAGTTTGGGAAATTCGTTCGATATGGATATGTTCTTTAACTCGTTTTTCGATCGCTTCTTGCTCGACTTCTTCCAGCCGTCCCACCAGACCTTCTTTTCTCCCCTCGTGAGCTCCGATTCCGCCTATTGGCCTGTCAACTATCTCATGTTCAGCCCTTACTCGCCGCTACACCTCGAGCGCCAGGCGCGTTACCGGTCTCATCGTGAGCAGGGTGTTTTATCGTCGTTGATATCATCTATGGGACCCTCTCCCGATCCCGATCCCGAAGAACCAAGATGGCGCGAAGCTTTTGAGGATCTATTGCGACTTGAGAATGGAATGCCTATGCTAGACCGCGAGCCAGGTCCAGTTGCCAAACAGGAATCCGGGAAGGAGTGGATACATAACCTGGTCAAACGGGGCAGTCTGGGGAGCCAGTGGAAGTTTGTTTCTGGATCTGACAAACATCCGTGGTCGAGCATTACATTGGAGCGCTCGGAGGATACTAAAGAAGAGGGCCGCCCCTTGAAGGGGACAGAGAGGACTGATTGGGCCGCGGAAGATACGAACGCTAAACAGCTTACGGAACTGGATCTATACGACCGCTTTCTTGCGGACATTGATGCCCGCGAGAAGGAATTTTTCGGCGATTTCCACCACAGCCCTCTTCTGCGGTTGCTTATCGATGACAGGCTCGGGGCCATAAACGGCGTCCTATCCGCTGAAAGAGAGTCTAGCGACGACACAGAGAGCTGGTTGGAGCTTGTATCCGGCGGGAATAAACATTCTACCCCCGAATCTACCGAAGTCGCTCACCCGCCGACCACAGCAGAAGAGAAATCCCCGGCGGAAAACTTCGTGCTATCGACCCAAGTTAGCACAGACCGCGTCCGTCTCCCGGATGGCTCGATTCAAACGAAAACCGTGAAAACCAAGAGGTTCGCCGATGGCCGTGAGGAAACGAACGAATCGACCGAGGTTGTCAATCCGCCTCAACACGACCAAGGCTCTTCGTCTGGCGAGAAGAAAAACGGGTGGTTCTGGAAAGACTAGATGTTGCGATGTCTAGCAGATATTTTTCCACTCGCGTACCCTCTTGATATATTGATTGATTCATAATTTGTTCAGCGTTATTTGCGGGCGTTTTGGCCGGATCGTTGTATCCATTTATCATCTGATTTCGTTTTAGTCTCGGTGATCTGTCTATACTTGCGCGCGGTATTGCTCATAACAGATCGATATCGTGTTTGAAAATATTGGGCACCTAGCTTATCATATACTCGGTCTTACTGGTTCTCCTCCATCATAGATAGCTATATGAAGTAATTATTGGCTTCGTACAGAAAACAGTATCGCAGTCTTCTCTAGGAAATTAGGTGTTCTCCGCCTCTGTCTTATCAAACAAGCCACTCCCATATCATGTAATAATTGCACACTTCATAATGATTGATCTAATCAGCCTTCACGCTCTTCTTCTGTGCCTTACCGGTCGTCCAGCCTTTCGACTCCCAGTATTTAACACTATCCTCCATTTTCTTATACGCCCATGTAAATGACGGGTCTAAAGCATACGTTAGTGCCACTCTGAAGTCATATAAAAAACACTGCCAGGTAACTCACAAAGAAATTGCCTCAAATCATGCCTATTATCGTCGGGACTATACTGCTCCGCGTGGTAACTGGGCGTTATAACCGTCATCTTATGACGATTAATCGCATAATTATAGAAGAAGTGTCTTGTCTTCTCATAGATTTCCCGAGGGCTGTATTCATTGCCCCAAAGGTGCAGGAGGCGCTCATACATTGACCAGGGGCCCAGCTTTGAGACCTTGCGCAGGTATCCAAAGGTGCCGAGCTCTGCGTAGGTCACCCCCATGTCGGCCTCGTCGGATTGCACGTAGGTGGCTGTTATAGGTTCGAGCTCCGCTGTGGGTGTGGCGTTTAGGAATTGGGTTAGGATGGGCATGGAGAACGAGTCTGAGGAGTGGGAGATGAATTTTTTGAGGTCGACTTTGGAAATAGAGCCGATAGGGTTTAACTGGTTTTTTTGTTAGTTTGCCGGTTTGTTATAGTTGGAGGGGGACGTACGTCGGCGCTGCTGGCATCGTACTTCGTTAGATAGCCTCGTAAACTAGATGCGGCTTGTCAGTATTGATAAATCAAGGGTCGACATCGATTGGGTATGTAAGAGTGGGCCATAGATCGTACCATTCTAGGGACAGTTAGTATATAATCCAGCTAATATTTGGGATAGGGTACTAACCATCAACATTGGACGATGCCAGAACAAGGAGTCCACCTCCACCGGGGCGCTGGCGAACTGTCGGCAGCAGAGACGCGAATAGGTAAGATAGAACCATCCTCAGACGGGCCTGGATGTTCTGTAGTGCCTGGTTCTCTGCCCGACTACCACCGTGGACCTTAAACTTCGGTTGGAAGTTGGTTACGACAGTAAATAGGTTCGTAAGAGCAGTCACCACAGTATCGAAGTTGAAGTCGATGTGGTACGATCCAATCTCGACCGCAAGCTCTTTAGCCCGGTCTCTTGTTTCTTTACTCGAGTTCTGGGTGCCCATGAAGCTAGTGTGGAATATGCGGCTAAAAGGGTCAGTTATATCTGTAGTGTTAAAGTTAGAGTGATAGATCTTACTTGCAAACTTCCTGGCTCGTGGTTGGAATCCAGGTCGAGTCGGCTGGCTCCGCACATAGTCGTCGGACATCCTTGATGACTTGCTCATTCCTTTCCGAGACAGCTTTGATAACCTCTCGACACATTGAATGGACAATGACTGCAGTAGCGCAACTATCAATTCCACCACTAAGAGGAAGGAAGAATCCGGCAGCGCCACTTCGCCGGAGATAATCCCAAAGCCAGCATGCGGGACCCAAAGCGATTTCTTCCTCTGGAGCGTGATAGCGTGGCTTGAGTGCGTCGGAGGGAGCAAGGCTAGGTTCAGCATCTTCATCGGTACGAGATAATCGCATGTCAAGATCAAGGCGGACAAAAGGTGTCTGTTTGCTCGCCTGCATATTTCTGCTCGCTGTGCTGCGGTATGTTCGCACCTGCTTCGTTTAGTGTGCTGGAGGATAGCATGGGGTTAATGGGCATACCTCTTCGATATCGACAGTTGCCGTGACCACCTCAACGTCATTCAGAGAGAACTGTGATCCTTGAGCCACAATGTTTCCATTGATAACTATCATCGCACATCCGTCATAGTAGAGTCTATCTCCATCGCACCCTTGCTGGTTGGCATACAGGTAGATACCGCCGCTCTGACAAAATCAGTAAAGTCACCCCGTGCGGAGTGGAAGGATTAATTACCAATTTCGTAGCCTGTGTAATGAGGTTTATGCGAGTATCGAGCTTTTTCAGCTCGTGGTGACTTCCAGATGAGTTGGAAATAATTTCCACACCTTCGCATCGCATTAGCAACTGGCACAAAGACGGGGTTTAAAGAAATACTCACCTGCAAGACCGTACGGGATATGGGGACTACACAACATTAGCATCCAGTCCATAGCCGAGTCTTCTAGCATACCCATTCGGAGTGAACAATTCTTCGCAGGTCTCCAATCCCAAGCATGTATCTCTCGTGCTGATAACTGCATCGCCGAAAGGAACCTTGTACTGCCCGGTTATCTTGCCAACAATCGACTCTAGATAATAGTCTTCTACTTCCTGCGGTCGTTGCCACGGGGTAAAGTGTCGCATTTCTCGGTAATTCCCGTCTAATCAGGGCAACATCAGCAGCAGTCCAGCCAAAGCATGGGCCGATCCAGAGACCAGGTGTTAACATACCATTAGCAAGCCACATCTTGGGCCTAATCAAAATGATATTCCGGTTATAGAAAATCACTCTTTAACTATATCAGCCCCCCAAATTCCGCCGTTACCAACTGGAAAGAGCAGGAGGGGAACGGACCGGCAGTTGTATCGCACATTTCTGTGACGAACCGGCATACCCACATCGACAACGATGTCCTGGCAGTCGGGATGGTCGATGATACGGGCTAGCATTTCCCAAGAATGAAGAAATGTATCTCCCTCCATAAACCCATCGAGAGCCCCATATCCTACTCGACGTCAATATCAATCCGTTTAGTCAAATGGTTTTTGCAAGACGATCGTACCGCTGATCTCCAGTTCGGGGCCGACTCGAAGAGTGGCCCCGGCAGCTTTGGCCTGACGAATACTCTCAATAATCCGCTCTGCATTTCCCTCCCAGTCGAGAGCCCACTGGTTGAGGGAGCTGATAATTATTAGCTAAGATAGATATGAGCACGAGACAAGACGCGATGATACGAACCATGTTGCGAGTGTGACGAGACGTCCCATATTGGATCACAGGGCACTGGTCAGATATGATCCAATTGATTGACTCCCAGGCAGAGAATGAGCTTCCGGCTGTCCCTCAATTCAATGGGCAAATGGGAAACATTTTGGAGTTGCTTGAATCTCCGAATCAGCGCTATGACGAAAGTCACGTGTGTGGGGTTTCATCCGCAGTGCCCCTCTATCGTCACGGTAATACATAGATACAGGCTCTTGTGGACGTAATATTCTGAAACTATGGTAATTTCATAACATCCCCGCTCCCTCGGCCCAAAATCGCTGATTAATGCTCTGATATCGGAGTTGCCGCGATTTTGATCAGGAACAGGGGCGGGAAATCCCCTTGTATTTCTCCTGGCTTAGATTCATCCTCTCTCCAAAGCCTTCTTATTGTATATACGGCTGGATTCACTTCCAAGAAAGCATCATGACCAATAACTCACAAGTTCCAAACCCAGCCCATATACAAGCCGACTCGATGCTGGCTAGGCGCTTCGGCAAAGAGACTGTGAATTATTTCTCGAGTAAGGAACCCGATAAGCATCAAGGAATACCAGAATGGACACTAATGATAAATCTAGGCTCTCCTCTGAACCGTCTTTCGTTCCTTCGATCGGACCATCCCTTTCTCTCCGCCGCTCTCAAACACCCTTCAACCCGATTCGTCATTCTCAAGGACCTAGCGCCACTTACGAGGACCCCGGCGGCGCTGTATTATGCCAAGTACGATGAAGTGCGAAAGCTTGTCCCCGAGTCGATTTATGATAAGTCGGAGGAGGATATAATCAAGGACCATGACTCGCGAAAGACAGAACCGCACCTTATCTTCCTCGGTCTGGATGAGGCGGCCAAACAGGATCCATTCACCTGGAAGATCTACTCCGGGGCGCCGTATTTTGCTCTTGATGTATCGGAGAAGGGATCAGAGGAGCAGCAGGCAAATGCAAAGAGCGTGCTAGGCGAGTTCGAAGCTCAAGGTCTAAGCTTCCTGCAGGCGAAAATCGCGATGACATTCTCAGCCGATGAAGGTATGCTTACTACTTGCCCATATCTACTGATGAAAGAGACAAATTCTAACTACTCTCTATACAGCCGCTATATATGCCCAAGGACGTGCCCTCATTGACTGGAACACGCGCAACAGCTTCTGCGGCACCTGCGGCAGCCGTACAATTTCCGTAAACTCGGGCACAAAGCGCGCCTGCCCACCCACCGATGCAGCCCGAGAGGCCGAGGGCAAACCCGCCGACAAGCCCGCCTGTACCACCCGCACCACTCTGTCCAACCTCTCCTTCCCACGCACAGACCCCACCATCATCGTCGCCGTTGTCTCCAGCGATGCGAAGCGGATCCTCCTCGGCCGCTCCAAGCGCTTCCCGCCAAATTGGTACTCGACTCTAGCCGGATTCATCGAGCCCGCAGAGTCTGTCGAAGATGCAGTCAGGCGCGAAGTGTGGGAAGAATCTGGCGTGACACTTTCGCGCGTTATCATTCACTCAACCCAGCCGTGGCCGTACCCTGCTAACCTGATGATTGGCGCCATTGCGCAGGTCAGCGACCCCGCGCATGAAACGATCAATCTCGAGCATGACCCTGAGCTTGAGGATGCGAGGTGGTTTGAGATTGAGGAGGTTCAGGAAGCTTTGAACGTGGGAACGAGTAACTTGGATCAGGCTGCTGGGCCGGAGTATAAGGAGGGAGCGTTGAGATTGCCGCCGGCCACAGCTATTGCCAACCAGTTGATACAAGCGGCTATCAATATCGATTTTCTTGCAGGGGATAAGAACTCGAAGATGTAAAGTGTCATAGACAATACTGCTAGACAATATTACTAGATAGATTACATATGCCATGAAGCTGTTTCGACACACATGAATTGATATGTACGGAGTGGAACGAACATCTCTAACCAACTGTGCAGTGTGGTATTTCAACAGATCCAAATAAACCAGTAAGCCATTATCTCCCAACTCCGAAATAAAAGTATCACATAGAATCACAAAAACGCTCACATATTGGCATAAACCGTCCCATCCCGAAGTTCATGAATGCTGCTATTTCCAGGCGAAGACCCGACCTCCGTATATCGTCGGCCATCCCTCAATTCATGGATCGTGATCCGTCGGTGGGACTTTCTCCGTCTCGAACCTCGACTAGAAGACGTATCCCCTCTTCCCTCGCGTAAAGCGAAATCAATACTTTCGGCATCGCTTTGTGCAGCGCTACTAGTCGGTGTTTCGATATCGCTTTCCCTGCCCACGGATGCCTGAAGTTGGTTATCCGCTACCATGGCCAACCCGTCTTCTACGTACCATTGGCGCAGGTCAGTAGCGAATTCTTTTTCTTCGGCACCGTATTCAACAGGCGGGCCGGTCATCTCTGCATCTTCGGAGGATGGAGAGAAAACAGCCCACGCGCTGGTGCTGTCGCTAACGAGTATGACGGAGTGGTCGAGGGTTTTCACGCGGAAGTTTCGAAGGAGGATGGCGTCGCTCTCTTGGAGAGATGGTAAGGCAGACTTGTACGGTCTTAATATTTGAGCGAAGACGGTGGTACCAGCCATGGATTGGTCAGTGAGTTGGAGATTCAAGATAAAGTCCTTCTTTCCTGTCGCTGCTTTAATTGGGGGCCCAACTTCGGCAGCGACGGAGATTGTGTCCACCAGCGCGTTGTAGTGGTCAATAAGCGTGGCGAGAGGTGCAAAATAGGAGAGCTTGCTTCGCAGGCCGGGATAATGGCGGTCTACTGAAACATCATCCGCACCACTGACGGCATCCTCAAACTGCTGATCAACCTCGATGCTGGCTTGAAGCTTTTGGTCTTCATCAGGCGACGCGGGTAACGCAATCTCGGAGACAATCTCGGGTGGCGCAGGCTCATTTTCTTCAACTTTGATGGTATCAGGAGCATTATCTGACTTGACAGCTACAATGGGCGAAGCACTTCGGTTTTCTGAAATGTCAGAGGACTCTCTGACTCCTGCTGGGGTGTGTGGTGGCTCTTCAGTTTCCAGTTTTGCTAGGGCTTCCTGGGTTAAACCTGGAGTTGGTAACATTTCACCCAAAGTTTCAGTTGGACCAGCTTCGGGTTGGTCAGCTTCCACCGGCTGAGAAGCTCCCGAAGTCATCAATTGCGCCCTATCTTGTTGAGCGGGCATATATCCAGTTTCCTCTGTAGACGTAGCAATAATTGCCGACGGTGCAGCGCCGTCCAGTCGGAAAGCCATGTTTCTCTCCAATATGCTTTGGGGTGGCTCCTGGCCAGTGTCCGTATTACTATCAGCTGGGTGCTCCTTAGAATAGAGCTGTGCATCGGCATCCACCGCTAGGTTATATTGTGGCTCCCTAAGAGTAGGATCAATTGCCATAGCATAACCAGAATGAGCATGTTCAGCAGTAGCATGGACGCGTTCAGCGGATTCCGAGACTGCGGCGAGATAATCAAGAGAGTCATGGTTTGGCCCATGCGAGTAGTCGGGGGCCGGCTGGAAATCTTCAAGGTATTCATGCGACTCAACGAACTCGTTGGACGCTAAACTCTGCTCGGGGTGCAATGACGGTTCAGCAGGTAGCGCCCCCGTTCCTATGTCGAGATGTTCCTGCGTTTCTTCGAATTTATGCTCTGCGAGACCATGGCCATGCATGTCTTCGTCCACCTGCTCTGGCTCAGGGCGCCAACTAGGTTCAAATCGCTCATCCACCAAGTGCTGATTATCCTCCTGGTTTTCAATCCCGCTTTCTAAATCATCATCCATGGCATCCTCTGCTCCTTGGCCATAAGCATACTCGTCCTCATCCTCTTCGATCTCATCGCTGTATGCATCTTCTTCATCATGTATTTCTTCCTCGAATCGACTTTGGTTCTCGGAGTCATATGAGCCCTCATCTGAGTATTCGACCGCCTCTCGACTAGTTGGTTCAACGGGACGTGGAGCAGCTAACTCATCCTCGCTGTCACTGTCTAGAACAATGATTTCTGGTTCTGCGTTCTTCGGTGTAAATTGTGCGGGAGGTTGCTCTTCGTGTTCTGACTCGACTTCAGACTCCGAGTAGCTGTATTCGCCCGAGCGCCGTTCTTGTTCGTCGTCCTCGTAGTCTTCTTCGTACGAGGCCTGATCACTTGCATCCTCATCGTAGTTGCTCATTCCGTCCCCTACATCGTATACAGCAGAATCGTCACGCTCCTCAGATACATCTTTGCTTTGCCTTGGAGAGGACGTCTGGCTTTCGACAAGGTGAGGCCTCTCTTGTTTAGATACCCGTTTGAGCTCCGTCTCAACTTTCTCATTGTCGATCCCTGTCGCAGAAATTTCGTCACTTTCGTCTCCCGGTTCTTGATCCAGTCGTTCCGCACTCGTCCGATATTCCTCCCGCCCTGAGCTCCGAGAATGAATGCTCTCTGCCTCTTCGCTTTGTTCTCTTTCGGAATATTCCTCCAATTCAGATCCTGAGCCCTCTATTTGAGCCCCAGTTGCGATTGTTTCTGCAAAACCTAACGCAGCGCGTTGCGATGTCTCTTCCATTTCACTCTTTTCTTCGTCATCTATAACCACGCTTGTAGCAACCCTGTCACCTGGTAGAGGGCTAGACTCTGTCACTGAGTCGGGAACTATTTGAACGTCATCGGTGTATACAGTCACCGCATCATCCTCATGTACACGTATCGGTTCGGTATCGGTCAGGTCTTGCGGCGGAGGGGGAGAATTATCTAGTTCGGATGTCTCCACGGGCGCAGGCTCAGCAGGTATAACGGACTCGGCCGCCGCGGCAGTATCAATCGCTGTTGTAAAATATCCGACTGGGGTATTCGATGTTGTAGTAATCGGGGACGGGAATGGGAGTCCAGGAGAGGGAACTGGGTGGAGGCGAGGCGTGTCGGTTGGGAGATGGAGACCATGGTCTAAATCGCCCGGCTTGGTGGGCGCAGGAATGTTGCTCGGAGCAAAGCCAGGGCGGATAAATTGGACGTCGTCCTGATCAGGAAGTCCATGTGGTATGGAGGCTGAGGTATTCGGTCGAACGTCCTCCATGGGGACATCGGTATCTACCGCTGAAGCACTTTCCGGAACAGCTTCTGAGGGTGGGATCGCGTTATCCTCGGTGTCTTGCGCAACGGCTTCATCCCCAATATCCGACCCGTCCGCCAAGTCTTCATCAAATATAGCCATCCAATCCTCCGGTAAATCTTTGTCTCTAGGGCTCTCTGGTTCATCAATCACGCGCCATTCGTTGCTCCGCATACTGAATCTTGGTCGTTTCCTTCCTTTCCCAGGGACGGTCCCATCTTCTTCCACAAAAGGATCAATGGCGGGATCGGTGAAACGAAACGAAGCTCGAGATCGCCCTAGAAAGGCTGGAGATTGCCATGATGTTGAACCAAGGGGTCCGGATGCGTCGGTAACGCCATTGGGAACAGGTGTACTTGGAGCAGGTGTGCTAGGGAACTCCGCTACGTTATTCGTGGGCGAGGGTGTAAGCCGGGGGCGGTTGAGGTTGACCGTTGACAGGAGCTTGGAGTCGCGCCAGACCTATATCAGGTAAGAACATTGCCAACAATCTGTGGGGTGTTTCCAAGAATTACCTCAAGAAACGCGGAGGTATCGAAGTGCACATCCCATGAAACACCTTTACCAGGTGTTTGGGCCGCCGCATCGTTCTTCGCAAACCTTGATTCGGAAAGTTTCAGGTTCACAGTATCACCAATACCAATATGAGTTCGAGCCACCTCCTCCGCGACATCTCCGTGGAAGCATACTTTTGCTTGTCCATTCGATCGACGAAGGCGAAAATCGGGCTCCGCTAGGAGGAGAGTCAGGGATCTGGAAAACGACGAGTAGGGCCATAGAAGCGTTACGACAGCATGAATAGAGCTATGCTGAAGGCGATCAACGTCAGGGGAAAGCTGCGCAATCGGAATAACTGTTGAACTTATTTGCTCCGGCGCTGAAGGTTGGTCGCTGGTGTCCATCGTCGGCGCCAGGAATCAGTCTATCTCTCTCATGATTCTTGGTCTGGAGCGCTGCGCAATCCGCCGTGAGGTGGGATATTCGATCGGCGAAAGTTCTGGGAGAGCTAAAAATAATGGTGGGCGTTTGTAGGACGGGATGCAGTCTTTGAAGACGCGTTGGGCGGCGGTTACAGGTCGCAATCAACGGAGCTTATGAATGATCGGCCCATCCTGTTGTACCGTGGGCGTAATATTACCTGTATTATTGCTCATAATATGCAATTGCGGATATTATCAGGGTATTTAAGCGTTTTCAACAATATTATCATATCTAAGAAGCATTATAAACATCAAAAGACAAAAAGTACCTTTAGAGTAATATATTATGCCGTTATAACTACTCCAGGGAACTGACCCCTAGCAGCCAGCTCTGCGGGGTTTGATATCATGGTCCGGCATCGGGACGCACGCCATTTTTAGTGGCATCGGGGACAGTCAGTCTCCAAACCCGTTCAAGGCGTTTCTTCAAATTCTGGCCATTGACCCTGAATACGGATACCAAGTGGAATAATGGCATTGCCCCAGCACGTTCGTCGAATAGCCGTCATCGGGGCTGGCCCGGCCGGTCTTGCTTCGGTGAAGTATACAAACCAACCCCTCCCATAATCGCCGTCGGCTTATCTATCGCTAGGTATCTACTGGCTGAGAAATACTTCGACACAATTGATGTCTTTGAGCGAAGGAGCTTCACGGGAGGGGTGTGGAACTATAGTCCAGGCGCCCTGAAAGAGGTTGTCCCCACGCCAGTACCTCAGCTCAGTCCGAATGCGCCACTGGAGGAGCCGTCCTGGCTTCCTAGAGACGCTTCCAGGGATACTCAAGAACCTACATTTATCTCTCCGGTATACGATACTCTAGATACCAACCTGCCCAAGGAGTTGATGGCCTTTGGAGAGAAGCAATTCCCACCCGAAGTGCAAAACTTCCCGAGGCACTCTACCGTGAAGGATTATGTGAGGGAGTATGGAGAAGACATCAAAGAACACATTCAATTCGAGACCCAGGTGTTAGACGTTCAAAAGGATAGCAGGACAGCGGCCTGGACAGTGACGACAAGAAACCTACGCAATGGAACATCAACAAGTGCCTCGTATGATGCCGTGGTCGCCGCGAGTGGCCATTTCGATGTTCCACACCTACCTGATATTCCAGGGATCGTGAGTTGGAACAAGGCTTATGCAGGTGTCATTACACACTCCAAATTCTATGACTCGCCAACTCCTTACAATAACAAGAAGGTTATTGTTGTCGGAAGCTCCGCCTCTGGGCTTGATATTGGAAACCAAATAAATGAAGTGTGCAAAGGGAAGGTCCTTGCATCCCAACGAACAGAGTTGTACCTTTCACCCCCAGATACCACGGAAAAGGCCTATTACCCCGAAATTACTGAGTTCCTTGCGCCAGGCAGTCATGAGAGAGCCGTCCGGTTTGCAGATGGGAGGATCGAGCAGGACATCGATGCAATTGTCTTTTGCACAGGGTTCTTCTATTCTTTCCCCTTCTTATCTTCCCTTAATCCTCCCGTCATTACGCACGGCCGTAGGGTACAAAACACCTACCAGCACCTTTTCTACATCCATGACCCCACCCTTGTTTTCCCTGTCCTGCCTCAGAGGATCATTCCTTTCCCGCTATCTGAGAACCAGGCTGCTGTCTTATCCCGCGTGTGGTCCGGTCGTCTCAGCCTCCCGTCTACCGCTGAAATGGAGGATTGGGAAAGTTCAGCCGTCACTAAGAAAGGCGATGGCCCAGCTTTCCACCTTATGCCCTTTCCCCAGGATGCCGACTACATGAACATGCTCTATGATTGGGCATTAACAGCCGAGGCGCGTTCTGGGCTTACTAATGATGGCAAGGGCAAACAATGCAATCGCTGGGGTGAGAAAGAAAGATGGATGCGAGAGATGGTCCCGGAAATGCGGAAGGCCTTCTTTAGCAAGGGCGAGGAGCGGCGCTCGATAAAAACCCTTGAGCAGCTTGGGTATGATTTCCGGAGGTGGCGGAATGAGCAGGATCACTTTCCATGAATAAGTAGAGCTGGTATATTTAGAAACGAAATAGAATCTTACTAGTAGAACATGAACTATCTATATATATGTCCTTACAACGCTGGGGTGAAGGCCAAAGTGTAAGTTCGCCTTACTCGATCCATAACACAAATTGCCACCACAAAGCCAAGATGAGTCTGGTGGATTCCACGGCTTCCTCTTTCTTTCTCTTTTCCCATTCAAACCCAATGTGTTGCCCACTTGAGCAGAAATTTGGATAGCAAGTGGAGTTGGGCTGATAACACGTCACGTGCGGGCGATCACCCGTGAAGCTCTCCGTCTCCGTCAACCAAAGTCCATACTCTCTCGTCATTCATCCCGTTTGCTCTTCGCCTTGCCCCGTTGATTCGGCCTTTGTTCTCTTCCCGGACCTGTCACGGGGTTTTGCTATCTGCTTATTTTATAGTTTATTCCCTTCAAGCTTTTTAGTCCTATCATCATGACCCAACACCGCCGCGCTGTTTCTCCGCACGCATAAAATGCGCAGCAAGCGGAAAGCATCGCAAGTGTTTACAACAGCGTCACCCACCAAGCGAAGAGAGAATTGGAACCACAACTACGTCGTCACCTCCAGCGACGAAGAGGACACAAGCACAG
The DNA here is from genome assembly GCF_001890125.1 of Aspergillus versicolor CBS 583.65. Classification (NCBI taxonomy): domain Eukaryota; kingdom Fungi; phylum Ascomycota; class Eurotiomycetes; order Eurotiales; family Aspergillaceae; genus Aspergillus; species Aspergillus versicolor. The sequence goes on from NW_024467537.1 coordinate 651,113, forward strand.
AGGAGATCGAAGACGAGCCTTCGGACGAAGAGTGAGAAATTAAGGGTATTCAGGACGAGAATCAATCAGAATACTTGATTGATTGGGTAGGACCTTATTCGCCAACTTGGGTGGGTTCGGTCCTTGATACTTAACCTGGTACCATTCTGAATTATTGTTTAACATCCCTGACTCTCCAGGAACCGAAAGACAACGCCAGTGAATTTGCGATACAGGTTTGGGAGGAGAAGAAGAAGAAGAAGAGGAGGGAAGCACAGCTTGTTTCCGAGTGTTCCTCGGTCCAACCACCTTCATCGCAATCGCAATCGCAACCGCATAGCGCTGTCTCACACCAGTACGCTGAAACTCCTCAACGAGAGCCTGTATTGCAACAAAACTTGGACTCTCCGTTGTTTGTTCCGCTCGACTCTGTGTCGCAAGCGCAATCCCAAAACACCAACGGACCCCCACCATCAAACTTAACTACTCGGAGCGCAAGTCAACCAACAAATACAAAGGCCCCAACCAGGGGAAATTGTGATAACGTGTTTGAGTACTATCCGAGAGCGCCTATTCTGTCGGAATACTGCCTCCCCGGTGAATTTGAAGAGCAGTGCGAAGCAACTACTGGTACAGTGCTCACACCGGGGACCCGGAACTCGAACCTGACGGAGGAAATTTCCGATCGTCTTGCGATATTTCGACAGACCACAGCTGCGCAGGCTACTCTTCGATCAGAGATCCCGGAAACCCCCTCTATCCCATTTGCCGCATCACAGAGCCAAATTCCGCGGGCAGGTCCTCGATTTCCCACATTTGGCTCTCAACAATCGGCTGGCCCAACCCAACTCCCATTTAGCAATATCTCTCTAGATTACCTATCCAATCCGCATACATCGACAGGAAGCCCGAACCCTGCTTCTAGTACTAATCCTGACCCCCGACCTGTGTATCCCCCCTCCATACATACAACTTCTGTGCCAGAATCCGCTCCCGCGAACACATCACCGCATTTGAATACTCTATCTTCGACTACATATACCCTACACATATCCAGCAACACTTTCGGCCTCTCTCAACTCGCACCCGCGCGACAACCATCCGCAACACGGAGGTTGCCGTCTTCAGATAGTCTATCTCGTCTTTCCCAGCGTCCCATCGGAGATACAGGCTTCCTATCGATCGCCAGCACTCCAAATAAAGGCTCCGCACCCATTCATCTGCCGCGCATATCTGGTACCATGGATGATCAAACCCAGAAAGATGAAGGGGGTTCCCTAGCCCAAGCAATGGAGAAATATAGCCACATGGAAGGTTCAACACCGCGAGAAAAGATAATGAATTTGCATGCTAGGTTCCGCGAGAAGAGCGCATTTGAGCCCATGCAAAATGACCCCAGTGCAACTCCGTCGTCTGTGGGGGATATCGAAGCTTCTGAGCCGCCTTCCATACCCGAAACAGTGGCGCCCCTCAGCGTTAGGGTGGACAAGGAGCCCCCACACGCAGACCTTACCAAAGAATCAGTGCCCGAAACATCTCTTGACGAGGCAGAGCCCCAGGAACATGAGCATGATAACATCCAGACCATTCACCCCAGCGCGTTATCAATAAGCCACACAGAAGAGAAATCTCCAGGATCTCTCCATCTTGGCCCTTCCGAGTTTGCTGTGCCCCTCCCTATGGATTCACGAGTAAAGGACGACTATGAACGAATACTTTTGACTGATTCGGAAAATGCTCTGGGGCTCATTGGCGCTGACAGGCCACCGGGAGACGAAGGATCTGAGGTAAGGTGACCGAGTGCCTAGTGTCGTTTCTCACTCTGACACTAATTGCAGCAGGAACGTGTTATATCCTTGATGCAGCAAGTACTGGAACGACTGAGCAACGCGGCGACCCATCCTGATATAAATGTCGCACAACATATGAAAGATGCCGAATCGAAACTTGAACAGGAAGCTGCTTGGGCAGAATATTCAAGTGCAAAATTCTTGCTGCTAAGCTACCTTATCAAAGCAGCGGGTGACCATGATATCCATTTGGTAATAATGATCCGTGGCGAAAAAACGCATAGGGTTCTTGAACACTATCTTGAAGGCAAAGGATTCGAATACACACGCCCACGAGAGGAGATGGGCAGCGGTACCAATGCGGAAGTTTCTATGGTAAAGGGTTCTCTAAGTTTTGGGGTCCAAACAGCCAGGAGTGAGAGTATCGTGGAAACGTATAAAGCTCCGTCAGCATTGATTGCGCTCGACTCCTCATTAAATATTAAGAACCCCTCTGTGGAACATATGCGCACGACATTTGCTCGCAATGGACACCTGCTACCGGTTATTCGACTCATGGTCGCTAACTCAAGTGAGCACGTTGAACTATGTTTTCCGGGTCCTTCAACAACCGAACACCTTTCTATGCTCATCCAGTATTCCCTAGAACTTCGCGACATAGTGGGGGATCTTCAGGATGATGCCCTAGGTGTACACGAAGATGCTAACGAAATCATGACATGTCTGCTTTCTGACAATTTCGATGCATTTTGGTCGCTACCTCCAGTTGAGCCTCTGCGCGAAGCGCACTTGGATGAACCCTCCCAATCCGAAACGCCCATCCAATCTGACGGTGAAAATGCCCAACCCGCTAACCCACAGGCCCAAAAACGCTTGTTTGTGAGTAAACGCTGCAAAAGCACTGTCCTTGTATGTCTGTTAACTAACAGTATAGCAGGCTGAGGAGTCCATTGAACCCAGCTCTAAAAAGCCAAGAATGGAGGACTCTCAAGATACGAGTCAATTCACCGACAGTTCGAAGGGAGCATCACAAACGTTGGAAAGCCAAATACAGTTTTTGGAGAAGAGCATGGTGCAAAAGAAAAGTGAGGATGCGGCTGCCCTTGAGACGCTCCAGAAAGCGTTAGCTGCAGCCGAGTCTCGCCTACAAGAGAGAGAGAAAATCCTCGGATCGCTGCAGCATCGCTATGAATCCCGAACAAATGATCTACATAAGATTCGACAGGAACGTGACCGTTTGCTTGAGACCAAGTCAGCATCCGAACAACGAGTGGAGAAACAGAAAGAAGATATCACAAAGCTGAAGGACGAACGTAGTCAACTGAAGCTGGACTTGGAACAAGCACGGGAGACCCTTAAGAATGGCGGAGGTGATATGGCTGAATTGGAAAAGGCAAGGGAGGAAGTTCGCCGTCTTACCAAAGCGAATGAAAGCTTAGAGCGAAAAGCCGACTTCGCCAACAAGCAGGCCGAATACACCCGAGAGCAATACCAAACTGCCTCCAACGTCGCCGCCCAGTCTGGGAACGAACTCCGCCAGCTCAAGGAAGAAAACGAGGAGCTCACTCGCAAGGTTGCTGGTGAAGCATCCCGGTTACGAGAAATGAACCTAAAGAACGATGAGAACCACCACCTATCCCGTATCGCAGAACTAGAAGCACAACTGTCATCGCGCGAGTATCTGCTTCACAAGAAAGAAGATGAGCTCCGCGAAATCCGCAAAAACCGCCCATCCACTCGCTCAACGAGCACACAACCAAGAAGTCCAAAATTAAGTGCGGGAAATCACAGCCGCCCAACAAGCCCGGGGCTGAATAACAATGGCTCAAACTTCCCGGGTCGTGGTAGCGCGCTTAGATTTAGCTCTGAGATGTCTCTATGAACCTTTACAATGCCTACCGACTCCATCGAAATTTCCGACTTTCAACCCTGCAATCAATACATGTATGGTGGAACTTCCCAATGTTTAGAGTGGCGAATTGTCTTTTCTTTTACCCTTTCTGTTTTTTATTTTCCTTTTTCCCTTTTTGTCTTTGTCAACGTTTGGCGCTCCACTATTGCACTCTATGACGATTACTTAGAGGAATGAATGTCCCCTTCCCAGCTACTCAACAAACAACTTTTCCGAGACAACCAGCCTCTATTATGGACTATGACATCTCATCGACTTCAGCGGCGTTTGAGTTTCTGTAGAATGCTACGTTCCATCCCCGTCCGCGCCCGTGGCGCGTATGTGTATGGACCATGTCCTATTCCCAACCGATTTCAGTGGTCGAAATACCGGACTCTTCGGTTTTTTTTTTTTTTTTTTTTTTTTTTTTTTTTTTTTTTTCCAATGGTATTAGATAGGCTGATAGTGGCGTATGTGCAGGTGTCAGCGAGTAGTTGTCAATTCCATACCTAGTGGTTAACGTCCAGGCGGCTAAGTAATAGACGGCAAGTGCAGTTCAAATCGACAGTGGTATTCATTAACTATTATAGCACAATCACTAAGTATTAAGTAGTTTGCCTAGGGCAGTGGGTGACGTATCATTCATTGGAAAAACATTTTCAACCACCAAAAAAAAAAAAAAGAAAGAAAGCAATAGCAGTAACTCCGGCCGTAAAAATCATAGAATATTAGTAAAATATGTCGCTACCACAGCATGAGCTCTGCCTAAGCACCCAGAGCATCTGCCATGAAAGCCGCAAGCTCCTTCGCTTTCTCACCCTTTGTCATCGTAAAATGATTCGTGCCCTGAAGGACCGTAATGCCGCCGATGTTCTGCGGCCCCACCAGTGTATCCCATTTGTTCGGACCAAGGTCTGTGCGGTTGCTTAGCAGCCAGACCATCTCCTTGGGGTCCTTACTTCCATCGGGCGCTGGCTCGGGCCATGGATCATCGGGCTTGGAGCATACTCCGTCCTTAGCCCAGACCATGTACGTTTTTGGCATCTTCCTAGCCCATGTTTCGTCGTCGAAGGGGAGCGGGACGGCCTTGTAGGCGTCTAGGGAATCAATAAAGGCTAGGAAATGCGGGAGCAGCCAGGCTGGGGGTGCGGCCTTGCCTTCGCCGAAGAGACCGACGGAATTGAAGAAGCCGTAGAGACGGGGCGGGAGCTTCTCGAGTCCAATGGGGAATGGCGAATCGAGAAGGAGGAGACGGTCGACTTCCTCACTTTCCTTGAGGATTAGGGTTCGTGCGGCGTCGTACGCGCATATGCCGCCTGCAGACCACCCACCAAGGTTGTAGGGGCCTTTTGGCTGTCGTCGACGGATCTCCTTTAAGTATGGCCCTGTGAGTTCGTCAAGCCCGCAGTTGAGTTTCTCCGGCGTTCTCATGTATGGACAGTTCAGTCCGTACACGCAAACGTCGGGAGAGACACCTGGGATAGTGGCGTATGATGTTGCGGAACCGGAGCCATCGGGGAAGAGGAAAAGAGACTTTGTAGCGGTCCTCGGGTTTCCCTGCAATAAGATAGAAGTTGCCGATGGATGGCTACTTGTTGCCGGTTGAGTGTTCAGCTCTTTGGTTGGGCCTGTCTCTGGCATGGAAATAGTCTGTGGCACCGGGGTGGGAGCTGGAGCAGCCTTGGGTTTCAGGTCCAGGGCGACTTCGACATCATCGAGTGTCTGGTTCTCGATAAAGAACTCACCCGGCAAGTCCATGTCTAACGACTCACGAATTCTACCTAGCACGGTAAGAGAAAGAAGCGAATCCATTCCCATTTCGCCTAGGTTCTCGGTGCTCTTTATTTCTTCTGCTGGAACACCAATTTCGTCGGCCACGATGGCTCGAATCTCTTTCATGGCGCCACTTTCTTGAACCTGAACGACTTTTTCGTTCTGCGGCGAAGTAATGCCAGGGGTTGCGGGGTCTGATTCCCCTGAAGATATATCGCCGTTGAATGAGAATTCGGACTCATGCTCACTGGACGACGAGTCAGTTGATTCAGCCGGACTCATTTGAGCCACCAGTCCCTTGAAGTCTCGGACCGTGGGCTGGTCGATGAAGACAGATGACTCCAAGTCCAAGTTCAACTCCTCACGATATCTGCCGGTGACAGTCAACGAAAGCAGCGAGTCGACACCGCAGTCTGCAAAAACCAGATCATCCGACATATCGGATTCTGCAAGCCCTACTTCCGATGCTAAGATGCTGAGTGCCCGTACGACAACACTCGGACCAGCAGTTCTTTTGGCAAAAGATTTCATGGCCATTGGAGGCTTTGGCCTGTTGGCATTTGCTTTTTCCGCCTGCACAGGCTTCTTGGGCGCTGAAGTCTGCTGCGCCGCTGGGCTCCGCGCCTTCGAGCTGCCTGCTGGCGGAAGAGCAGTATCCAGGATTCGTCGCGACAGGGCTTGGAACTATTGGCAAGTGTCAGTGGTCGGTCATCTATCAGGCCAGTATGTGTGCCTCTTACTTTAACACCCCCAAACACAGCAATGACATCATCCCCTTCAAAAATGTGGACATCGCCTGCCCAGATGGAGTCACGCCATGGCTGCATTCTCACATGGGTACGGTAAGTGACATCTGGTGAGAACTTCTTCACACATCGCATAGAGTCCCATCCATGGTTAACAAAGACCTGGTTTTTAGAGTCTGTAGTATCACTGGCATTCATGATAAACCCAGAGAGATGGCCGAAACTGTCGATCCAGTAAGGGTTCCGATGGAAATTGGCTGGTGGTGCTTGGAACTTGACGAAAGCGGTGGCTTCATGGTTCTCACTGTCAAGAATAACTTCCTTGATTGACTGATAGTTTTCATCATAGTCGACCAGAGCGCTGAAGAGCTTGTAGACCATTCCCCTTTGCAGGCGATGGGTGCCTCCTGTAAGAGAATTGGCTTCCAGAAGCTCGATACTGCGCTTGACCAAATAAGAGCTTCGCTTCCATTCCAGTTCGGCCGCCGCGCAGTCGAAGAATTTGACCTCGCAGGAGGCATGGTCAATGAGCTTTTTACCTTCTGGTGTAACAGAGTAAACCTGGACCGATGCGCATTTATCTGCCCAATTGGCAGTAGCGGATACTCTGAATTGCTCCTTTCCGGTCTTTGCGATGAGGGGCTTGGGGACAGTCACGTTGCATACATCCAAGCCCGAAGACTTAAGTTCTGGCTTATACTTTTCGATCAGATAATCTGCCAAAGTCTGGGCAATATCTGCATAGAGTGACTTCCAAGTAGGTTAGTATTATAATATAGGAATGGTTTCCCGCGCTGGCGCTTACCGAGGGGCAAAGTGCTGCTCCATTGACTTGATGGCCCTGTATAACTCGATTTAGGCCTGGGTCTGCTATGTCGTTTTGCACCACTACCGTTGCTGTTGCTCCCTCATCACGACTCTCCACAACTTTCTGTGCAGAAGTGGTCAAGAAGCTGGACTCCGTGGGAGCACTAATAGGAGCCACAGGAGCACCCTTGGTGAGGCAGAAGTTGTTCTTGTAGGGAATCCAATAATTCTTCAGGTCCCACTTGTAAGCAGGAAGTGGGATAACTTGATGACTAGAGCTGAAGTCTTGATGATATTGCTTCCAGTTGATGCCAATACCCGCGAGGTGAAGATTAGAAAGACTTGTCGAGAGGACCTTCCATGTGTCTTCCTCGCGTCGAAGGGATGCAAGAGTGTTGGATTGTGGTCCAAGCGTGGCTTTTACCATGCCTGAGCAGATCGTATGCGGGCCAATCTCGAGCCAGAGAGTCTGGTCATTCTTCAATTTTGCATTCCCTAGTGCCTCAAATGCACCTAGGAAATTGACGGTCTCTCGGCAATGTCTTATCAAGTACTTTGCATTCAGGAAATCCGGGCCGGCTTCAGTGATCGCCTCTCCGAGAAGAGCTGAAACAAAGGGCACCGATGGTTTGTTGAAAGTGATTCCCTGTAGGGTCTCTTCGAGGGTCCCAAGTATGGGGTTAACTTGAGCAGAATGGAAAGCGTAGGGCACAGTCAAGACTGTTGACTTTAATCCTTGCTTTGAGCAATCCTGACTCAACTCATCGATGGCTGATTTGGTTCCGCTAATAACAGTCTCCGAAGGCGAGTTAATGCAAGCCATATCATGGACGCCCTCTGTCAGGAATCTCTTGACTTCAACAAGTGGAGCTTTTATTGCCAGCATGGCGTGTGTCCCGGGTTGACATTGCTCTGTAAGAAGCTGAGCTCGACGGCCACAAGCGAATATAGTATCACTGGTAGATAACACGCCAGCAGCATTTAATGCAGCATAATCACCTAGGCTATGCCCTAAAACAAATGAAGGGGTTATACCCAAGGACCGCCAGAAACTGGTCAAGGCCATTTGCACGCATGTGGTTCCGACTTGCACCACAACAGGGCTCAGCTCACTCAAAGGTACGCTGCCATCAACAAGAGGGAGGATAGAAGGAAGGCCCTGGCTTTGACAGATGCAGTCAAAGTGCTGGATAGTTGACCTGAAATGGGAACAGCCTTCGTACAGCTGCTGGCCCATTCCCGCATATTGGGCACCTTGGCCTGTGAAAAGGAACCCGATGCCAGGAGTCTTAGCAGGCACCGCAGTGACATCTTTCTGAGAGCTACCACGTAGGGAATCACGCAGCTCTTGTAGGCTGGACCCTATAGCAGTGACCCGGAAAGGATGATGAGTGCGACGCGCGGTGGTAGTATACGCCAAACTCGGAAGGATGGTGCTTTCCTTGACCCCGAAGGTCTTCTCTTGGTCGCTCATGTACTGGATGAGTGACTCAATATTATTCCTAAGAGCAGTCTGAGATCGTGCAGATACAGAGACGATATGTACTCGTCGAGGATCATGTTCGTCCCGGTCTGCAATAGGAGCATCCTCAAGTAAGAGAGCAGTATTTCCACCAGCGGCGGAAAAGTTGTTCAGAAACATGCGACGTTTCCCAGATGGTGGGCGGTTCCAAGGAGTCGGCTGGGAGGCAATATGGACGTTTCTTTCGGCGAAATCGGTTGGGAAGTTGTGGTTGATTTTGGTCTTGATCCCACAATGTGGCGGTATCATATTTTCCTTCATCATCAATAGCACCTTGACAAGAGAAGTCACCCCGGATGCAGACTCTCCATGTCCAATATTGGACTTAGCAGAGCCAAGGTGAAGCGACTGCCCTGGACCACGTCTATGATCGGGAGCAAAGACGTCCAAGACCGATTGCATTTCCACTGCATCTCCTGCCTGGGTACCGGTGCCATGCATCTCAATATAGCTAACACTCTTAGGGTCAACATCCACCTCGTTGAGCAATTTATTGAATATAAAGGCCTGGGCTCCCACATGGGGGCGGGTAATTGAGACCGCTTCTGCTGAATGGTTTGTATATGCGCCGTTGATGACACCAATAATCGGATCGTTATCGGCTTCAGCATCCTCGAGCCGTTTAAGGATAACTGTTCCAACCCCGTCTGCTCTGCAGTAGCCGTCCGCACCGTCGTCGAATGTATTGCAGTTCCCGGTCCTGGAAAGGAAATGGCCACGATCTAAACCAGCATGGTTGTCTGGGTTGGTCAGGATATTCACGCCACCAGAAATGGCCGTGTCGCAGTCATTCCTCCAGATAGAGTTGCAAGCCAAGTGAATCGCAGCAAGACTGGAAGAGCATGCCGTATCAACACTAACACTAGGGCCGCTGAACTTGAAGTAATAATTGATGCGCCCAGGTGTGAAAGCGCGGTTGCCGCCTGGAATAAAATATGTATCGATATCTTGGCCACTGTTGATTTCGCGATAGTCGTCACTTGTCATTCCGTAAAAGATGCCAACCCTGTCCCTCTGTGTGGAGGGTGTACTATCTGCGACGAAGCCGGCCCCTTCTAGCGCCTCATAAGCTGTCAGCAACGCGAGCCGCTGAGCAGGGTCTGCTTGGAGCGCCTCGCGCGGCGACATGTTGAAGAATCGAGGATCAAATAAACCAGGCTCCCGGATCCAGCATCCATACTGGACTTTACTTGTATTTCTTCCCGTGCCAGAGAGATCTACATGTGCATCGGCATCCCATCGGTCTTCAGGAACTTTTCGGTGTACATCAAGCCCTTTGTACAGAAGATTCCAAAAGTCCTGGGGACTGTCAGAATCAGGAAACCGTCCTGACATTCCAATGATGGCTATCTTGGAAAGCTCTGCTCTGCCGGTGTGATTGTTGGCCGGGCCAGGACCTGTGATGTCGGTGACACTTCCGTCCACGTCTATATTGGATATGTTTTCTTTCTTGAGCGAGTTAAACAGACTTTGTATAGCTGAGGTAGAGATTGGCAGCAGCTTCTTGCTTGTACGCTCCTTGACCGAATTCAAGATCGCCGCGCATGAATCTGTTACCTTGTCCCAACACATTTGTCGGAGTAGAATCTCCTCCAAAGCAACTTTCAGAAAGTCTCTCATGCTCTCGGCGGCAATTAGTTCCCCAGTGTTGCTTGATAAGACTGGGATATGCGGTTGACGGTTGCATACAAGGTCTGTATCGCAGTGCTCGAGGATCCTCCCCACGTCACGGTCATCGTACAGGTGGGAGGCATGGTACGGCCCATGGATTGGCACTCTAATAGCTTTATTTTGCTTTGATATAGTAGTATCCAAGAACTGATTGAGAACAGCTGGAGGGCCACTGATGGTCAGAGTGTTTGCGCAGACTGCGCTGATATATGGCCGAGAAGACGGAGGAATAGCCTAGAATTCGTCAGTATCGAAATATCCTCGATTTGCGAGTATACATATGTATACATATAAAGAGAGAGAGGAAAACTCACCTTTTGAATATTAAAGTCGGAAATAAGGTCCATCCCGTCAGCCTCGTTAATGCCAGACACCAAAGCCGACCAGCTGAGCGGTGCTGCCATCTCTTGATCAACTAGCTCTCGGACACGGCGAACACACAAGCCCAGTCGGAGGGCAATGACAACTGCCTCGACCGCCGGTGCAAGGAGCTCTCCGATGTTGCTTGAAGAACTAACAGCGGCACAGCTGAGTAGCCCCGTACACAGCCCGACAAGCTGGGTGCTTGCATTTGAAGGGTATGCATGGCCAAGGTCACCGTGGTAACTGCCAATGGTCAGCATTAGTTGGTAGTGCAGAGCTCATAGATACTTGCTTGTAACATACTTGATAAAACTTCCCAGTTGATAGAGACAAGTTAACGCGCTCTCTAGAGCAGGGTTACCTGGGGATTCGCAGTTTCTTGCCAATAGATCCACAATACTCGTGAATCGTGGAAATATGCTGCGCTCAGATGGCGAAAGGCTAGATATTTCTTGACGCAATGCATGGTAGCTTTTTTGGAAGAAAGAGGAAACAATCGTGTGATCTTTTGCCTGTAACAAGCGACGAAGGCCAACTTCAAAGTCACTTGTCTGATCTCCGAAGAGATAGACGCGATACAGGTCTTCCATAGTCAGGTGATGGGAAGTCACAGGTTGTTTGGCGGGCCACAAAGTCCAACTCAAACCAGTACCTGGGTGAGCCGTGGGTTCTGGCGAGCGGCGCACTTTATATTATATTGCGCAAGCTGCCGTCGCTTGAAGGTGGGCCATTGCTCATAGTTCGGCCCCCATTCGACCGGCCGACTGAACGCATCACTTACTATACTACTCTCGAGTACATATTCGAGGTAGCATCGGGGAAACATCTAGTTCAGCCTGTTCTAATGCCACCGCCACCATTGCGGGCCCGAGGTTAGAGCTTCTTCCTGGTCGTGCTGTGAAGAGAGAGATCTAGATCGGGGAGAGCCCGGGTTCCCGCCGCCCTTGCCATGGGTTCGCGCTGCCTTAGTGCATGGAAAGTTCAGCCACATCGTAAGTTTGTTTATCATTGCGGAAAGGACAGCCGCACGGTTCCGGGATCGCGGTGTTAGGGCTTTCCATGCAAATCTGGCAGATTCTTTGATGGAACAGCGTTAGGCGAGGAAAAATTAATATATATCATATCTTTAAAATAGTTGAAATTTAATTTTGGATATATATATATATAAGAGACTTTAGTTTAAAGGTAAAACATGCGACTTTTAATCATCATAATAAGTGGGAGTGTAGCTTGAGCCAAGTGGATAGGCAGGTAAGGAGATGACATGGGCAATACAGGAAATAATGAAATAATGGTGGGCATAAACAGCCTGAAACGTTATGAAACCCCAGCTGCAACAGTCCCAGGAAGGGAAATTGGCACGGTCTTCCATGTGCTGGTCGATATGACAATAGACTGAAGCATGGCAGATCGCCAACGAGCTCCCGGCCTAGTAATCAGATATTCGACCACATTCAACCGCGGAATAGTGATCCGCATGACTTTCTCATGGTCCCACATTGTTAAGTTTGACAATTGGGAATATGTAGGAACATCATAATGGGCGAAATCCGTCTGACTATTGGCTGATTCTCCTTAGGGTTACATTCAACGTCGTCGGGGAATAACGCATCCCAAAATCCTGGAACGTCATCACTGCTAAGAAAAAAAAAAAAAAAACTTGGCACGGGCATGACAGCTCGCGGATGACCAATAATAGAATGGCCGCCAAAGTGAAACCTACATGCGCACAGTAGTTGTGTAACGCTGCGATGCCCACATGATTGTGCATATACCTTAGTCGCCAGCGTCCCCGAACCCACAGCGCCGTTGGCGAGCTTGAAAGTGAATTGCGTAGAGAAACCACCTAGACCGCAGGGAGGATGACATGAGACTGTCGTAAGCATAATCATTTTGGGTCCATGCGCATAGGTAGTCAAGCAATCACCCGGTCATGTCGTGGAAGACGTGGTCGAATTCACTCGCGCTAATCAAACATAATCCATTCTCTAAATTGTGCTTTCTGGCTCGTGTTGACGACATGCCGGCCTATTTTTGGTGATTTCAGTCCTAAATAATTTGCGAGCCATTAATGGGGGCAGTCCATTGCCCTGCATGTGTCAAGGTTTGGAGCATCACAGGCAGGAGGGATTCCTTATGTCCGCCCTCCTGCGCTTGGATCAAAAAAACAGCTTATTTCCCCAATAAAACCGGTTTACTTTTAAAGATGTACCAGTTGTTGAGAATCCAAAGCCGATTAAGAGCCGATTAAGAAGTCAGCATTTATGTTAGTTAAATTTGTGAGTTATATGCCGCGTAAGAGAGAATGCTCCGACCCGCCGCTGCTATGCTGGTTGTTGTGCTTGGTATGCGGCTTTTCCGGGACTGGTGGCGATCAACGCATCAGAGACACGAACGCCATTATTGTCAATAATATTTCAGAGCACGACCGGGGTACGAAGTGACGTGCTTCGGTCAGTGCCCACTAGTGCAAAACGAATAAAGGCGCGGTTCAACTTAGCATCCATGGCCGTCCGTTAGCGTCGACGTGAAATCACCTCGGTTCGTGTCAAAAACAAAAATGCTAAGTAATCGTCAGTCGGTGCCGGTGCTGGAAAACGTTACCCTCCGATGAGCTTAAGCGCACATTCCAGGCTTTCCAGCAGAATGGGAGCCTGACCATGGGTGCTTGAGCGGGATCGAAGAACCATGGGTCTGCTAGTATGGCTCTGGCGGCTTGGCAAGTCAGGGTCTTTGCGGGCAATGACTGTATAGAAAGCTGGTGCACTTTCATTTGGAATTTGTTTCATGGGTATAAACTGATAGAACTGATGGATCTGACGGCCAGAGAGAACAAGAGCTGTGGAAGTGTTGATGGGGGACTCGAGAGGGAGGAGAAGCAGAAAGCTGGGGACCAGCATAAGCTTATCGATAGAGGCGGCGCGCTAGTCCCGAACAGGCGCCCACGTAAACACGGGCCTCAGCCCAGTCAACCAGCAAAACATTTGGCACTTCGGGCGTCACCGTCTGTTGTTCCTCCAACTCTCAGCTCGCCTCGCCATCCCTTCTTCCACTCTCTCCTCTCTTCCCTTTTTCTTTTCTTTTCTTTTTTATTTCTCTAAGCCTCGACTGACTGGCAGCAGGGCGGGTGTTGTTTCGCAATTTCACTCCCGCCCGTGTTTCCCTTCGTCTCTCAGGCTCCCTTTTCTCCGCTTCTCCTCAGTACCATGTTTGTATTCCCTAGCTTATCTCTCCGGTCTTGAGCCCACCCATCCTCCAGTTGCTGTGCTTCCCCAGAGTGACGGGTCAGATAGAGCAACTCCATACCAGCCCAATTGAGCGATTCGCACGCCATTCTTTTAGTTCCGTCACTTGTCGCCACAGAAGCTATACACTCGCAGCATTATCGCGAGCGCTTTAACACCTCCTAGCCGTTGCGATGGCGCCCACTACGCCTCAGCTTCCGACCCGGTTTCCTTGCTGGTGTCGAGCGGTATACTCGTGGGGAGGAGAAACGAAACGCGATCTTGGGTTCGTGGAAGGTGACTTGATTGAATGTCTAAATGCGGGGGACGGTCAATGGTGGACGGGTCGGCTGCGGAGAGACCGCCGCATGGTGGGATTATTTCCCTCCAACTTTGTCCAGCTGCTAGAGGAGAATTTTGTCCCAGTCAGCCGGTCAATTAGTCCTATGGCCCCCTCAGCTGCCTCTCCTATCACAAATCCCACGTCGGCTCCAAAGAAGCAGAAGACTGTCTTCCGAAAGCCGTTCCAGGCGCACAAGGAGGCTCTTGCGCCTTCTGGAGGAAGCTCGCCGTCTTCGTCTCCTGTCGGTAGCACGATACCCCAGACTCCTCCGCGAGATGGTAGTCTTTCTCGGCGGACGAAGCCAATGCGCACCCCGACTAGCGGAGTCAAGCAGCAGAGTTCCCTGTCGCGGCCTCTGTCAATATCTGGGCCTCCGTCCCGGGGAGTTTCACCACGTCCGCCGCAAGAGCCATCTCCCCAGAAACACGATCTTCCTGGTCGCTCACGCTCTCGGCCTCCATCTCGTGCAGCATCCCCACAGCCTCAACCCTCTGTGCATAGTCGCGGTCAATCGATGCACGCGCCACCCTGGGGAATGTCTCCTCAACCTCAGCTTCCTGAAATCGCGCATCATTCGCCTCTATATCCCTCAATCCCGGTGCATAGCCGCTCTTCACCCCGTGCAGTGTCCCCTCAACCTCAGCTTCCTAACATCGCGCAACGTCCTATATCGCCCTCAGTCCCTACGCACAATTATGCCCAAATGTCGCAGTCAACACCCCGTGCAAGGTCTCCTCGACCTCAACTTCCCGAGATCGCGCACCACTCACCACTATCTCCTTCGGTACCCGTGCACAATCACATGCAACTATCACACCGAGCGTCTCGAGAAATTTCTCCTCTGCAGTTGGCGGAACGCGAAGACTCCCCACCACCTCCACCCCCACCTCATAGAGTTGCAGTCCAACGTCAACACTCCGCAGATCCGACCATACCACATCAATTAGATATGAATGATCGATATGTTGTCTTTGCAAGGACGCCTTCGCCAGCTGCCCATTCAGATGCGAATGGGCAAACGCCTTCGCCACTGCGCGATGCCATGGAAGATGTAATGACTTCACTTGAAGACATGGGAATGACAAAGGGTTCACCCTCGCCTTCCCCCCAACCTGAGTTTAATAATCCCTGGTCACCGGACGCTTTCGGGTCGCTCCACGATAATGGTCAGCCGCAAACAAATAATCGGCCTTTGACGTCTCAGGGCTTCGATACGGGAAAGAGATACTACAACAGTGACTCAGTCCATAGGAACAGTGTCTACACACATGATCCTTTCCTTGAGGGTCCACCGCAAATCAATAACTACGTGCAACGTATGGAAAGCCGGCTCCGTCAAATGCAAGAGCAAGGCCGTCGAGGCTCTGAAGATATACACCCCCCGGCAAGTGATGCAGGTGAGCACGAAGATGAAGAAGATGATGATATGCCTCCTCCGCCACCACCAAAACATGCGGCATATCATGGACGAAATAACTCCATACCCACTCATCTGCCCTCGTTGAGGAGTAGGCGATCCGGGAATGATCTCAGAAATGATATGTTAAATCGGAGTTTTACCAATAAGTCGAGTGCAACAAACTCGTCCAGTGGCGTGCAAAGCAACAGCACCAATCAGACTTCTAGCACGGACAAAACGAATCAAAGTCTAATGAGCGGTGCTTCTGCTGGTGGTTTCAGCGCGACAAGCGCCGGAAGCTATGCCAAACGAGGGACTGGAGCAGGGGAGAGGCCTAACACTGCAGTCGACACCTTCCGGTCAAGGGGCTTCAGCGATCTCGCACGAATGTCACGACCGGAATCACCAATGAGCGGCATATCCTACCATTCGAGCCACAATACTTCTCGGCAGGGAGCTTCTTCTGCCATCCCTTGGTCATCTTCGGCCACCACCCCAGAGGAACCAAACAGCGTATTTGGAGGGCTGGCCACCCCTAAAGCAAAGAAGCAGGGGTTTTTCAAAAAGATACTTGAATCAGCCAAAACTGGCGCCGCTAATGCTAGGAGCAGCATTGCCGTTGGACAAAACGGGGGCTCCTTTTCTCCCACTAAAGGAAGGGCGATCTCGCCAATCCTTTCCTCGCACTCGCATCGAGAAACCGCTGCAAGTGAGATGGGAATGGGCAATGGTCCAATAGATTGGGTACAGGTTCGGCGCGATGTTAATCGTGCAACCTCTCCTAGTCGAAATGAAAGGGTCGAAAGGGCAGAGAGGTGTCAAATGATGGATCACCCAGTGATCTATGCAGTAGAAGAGCTGTACGAGACTGCAGAAGGGGAAGAGAGTATCGATGGTCTTCCCATCGGAGAGCCCACGGATTTTGGCAACGTCAACCTTACCCTCGTCGACAAAAGCGCACGTTTCGTCAACAGTCTCCCACCCTTGACCAATCCGATGAGTCTCGCCCAAGGCTATGTCTGTCGCCCCTACAAGAGCGATGTCCAAAGGCTACGCGCTATCTTTACTTGGGTGAGCGAGAAGATCGCGTGGGACGAGCCAATTGAAGAAGTTGAGATTGACTTGAAGCGTGTTCTACAAACTAAGAGAGGTTGCGCTCAGGAAGTCGCCTATCTTGTCCGGGAGATGTGCGCAGCGGTTGGCCTGCATGCCGAGGCAATTGAAGGCTTCCTCAAAACTCCAGGCGAGATGTTCGAGATGGATAGCCTTTCGCGCCCTAACCATTGGTGGAATGCGGTGCTCGTGGATGGCGAATGGCGCTTCATGGATTGTTCCCTTGCAAGTCCAACGAACCCTCGAAGAAACCAATTTATAACAATCAACGCTGCAACGGCAGAGCCTTGGTATTTTCTAACTCGGCCTCTCGAGCTCTGTTATACACATGTCCCGCTTGAGCCGGAGGGACAGCATATTTGCCCTCCTATTTCTCCGGATGTTCTCCTCGCGCTCCCGACGACGTGTCCCACATATTTTAAGATGGGCATGGAGTTCCCGGATTATGACACTAGCGTTTTCCGACTGGAAGGCTTGGAGGTCCTCCAAGTTCGCCTCCTAGTTCCAGCAGATGTCGAATGTGCTGCAGAAGTCGAGGCGCCTGCATTCGACTGTGACGCCGACGGGGACTTCTTCGAAAGCGGAGAGATTGTGCGCAAACGAGCGCTAGTCCAACCTGAGTGGGTTAACGGTCAAAAGCGCATAACTGTCAAAGCTGTTTTGCCGGGCGATGAAGGGCAGGGCATGGTCAAAGTCTATGCGGGCCGAAAGGGACTCATGCACACCAGCCGAGATATTCCTCACCCACTTGCTTTTGCACTTCCCATCATTCATGCAGGAGAGAACCCTCCCTACGAGTTTGTCCTACGCCACCCGACCCCCCATGCCCAGCGCCATGACTTGTACATTATTCAGCCCCAATGCTCTAAATTGGCCGTCAACAACACATTTGTTTTTGCTGTCCGCCAACATCCTTCTTCGCCTACCCCCCATCCAGCGAGTACCGAAAATAGCTTCAGTGGCCGTGTCTCTCCGTCGGTATTTTCTCGGCCAGCGAGTGCACTCAGTATGATTTCAAGCTCTGCTGGAGGCTCGACTGTGTCAACAGTGTCTAATGAGTTCTCCGCCTCAACCTCGGCAATCTCATCTACACGCTCCGGCTCTGGACGAGAAAAGCCTGCTAAGCTCGCAATCCAATCGCCCTCTGGTAAGATTCTGCGGCTTACGCGGAAAGCTGACCACATGATTAGCAGCCCGAACCTCTCTGACTCACCCAGCGAGTGTACTGCCGATGGCAGTGTATGGGAGACGGTTATCAAGATTGGTGAACGTGGTGTCTGGCGAGGCCTAGTCCTAGCGGACCGTGTCGCGCGATGGTGTGTATTTTGTGAATGGGAATGTTTCTAATAGTTTCATATCTGTCTTGTATCGGTCTTTGACTTTGATCTTGATCTTGCACCTGCATATTGCATTACGTGATGTATTCCCCAGCCGCATGCTAGAAGATTGTTTTGTTTCTTTTCCGCTGCATTATTGCATTCTTGCATACATCATCGGGCCGTGGTTGCATTGCATCTCGTCAGGCGGGACGTGGACATTATCTGGTATTTCTGCTACCACCTACATGTTCGGAGTTGTCGGAAATTTTGAAAATTTACTCATCTTATGAATTGGTGTTGAATGTTGTCTTTCTCGCCTTGTACTTCTGTACCAATTTGGTCTTCACGCTCTTGTTGAGGTCCCGCATTCTAAAACTAGATTCCAGCTCGTCTCAACCCTAACCCCTTTTTTTCCTGTTTGAGTGACGTCGTCATGCCAGCTATTCCTTGTGGAAAGTCTGCTAGTTAAATCCGTGCTGTAACCTTAGTGATCAAAAACTAAATGTCACAACTACTGCCTTCTTCATGCTTTTTAGCACTCTGTAATCTGTATGGTGTCGTGGTGGAAAATAAATCCGTCAGAATAGTAAATTGAGTGACCGCTCTATAGACCGCCCAATGGTACCATCGTACTTCGCCCAAATAGGAAAGTCCGATCTCGCCCGCATTGAACATTTAATCACTTCCTTGAATTCGGTGTGATTATAAGATCATAAAGTTAGCTCTTCCAGTTCGATTTATTGCATCGTACTTGTCATTTGGACCCCCTAGACAGTCCTTTCCTCAAAATAGCGAGGACCATAGGTACCTACTCAGCCGTTTCTCCATCCGCATACTTGGCCCCGCAACTGATATACATGCAGAATATATCCCATATCCTGGACATTAGTGCCTGCTACCTATGTATTAGGTATATATGGTATATAAACAAACATAAAAACACAAATGTCTCTCAAACTACAACTCCCAGAAACGCTCGCGGCTCTCCCGCGAGTGAATCTACTCTACCCATTCTTCTCCCCAATCCATCCACTACAGAGTCTATCAGCTTCCGCGCGAGGCACGCGCGCACAAAAGGTGCAAGTTTCGCTGTACGCAAAGCGAGAAGACCATGCCTCTCCGCTCGCCTGTTCAGGGAATAAGTACCGCAAGCTGGAGTACATCATACCGGATATCCTATCCAGCCAGCCGCAATACGGCGCCGGTGTTGCGGCAGACAAACCGGTGGGGCTGGGGACCCCCAGAGGGAAAGTAACGACGCTTGTAACGGAGGGCGCGGTGCAGAGTAACCACACCGTACAGGTTGCGGCCGTTGCGTCGAAGATCGGGCTTGAGTCTGTTGTGCTCTTACATAAGGGCACGGGGGGTGGGTTGTCTACAGCAACGGATAAAGAGGCATTTTTGAGGACGGGTAACGTGCAGGTTGTTAAGTTGCTGGGCTCTGATGTGAGGATGCTTGAGCCTCCTACGCCACCGAAGACTGGGGATGACCTTGTCGAGGAGGTTCTAGAGGAGTTGAGGGCGCAGGGGAAAAATCCGTATTGGGTCCCATCTGGCGCGAGCTTGCATCCGCTTGGTGGGTTGGGGTATGCGCGATGTGCGTTTGAGATTGCAGCGCAAGAGGGGGAGCTTCTTCTCAGTGGACAGAGCCCTGAAGAATCTCGGTTCGATTATATTTTTGTCGCTTGTGGGAGCGGGAGTACAGTTGGTGGACTCATCGCGGGATTCAAGTTATTAGACAAGACACGGTCACGACGACAAGGAAGTCCACCACGCCGGGTTGTCGGAATCCTAACCTCTCCTACAAGGCGAAAGCCTTACCATGCAGAGCGAATCCTCCAGTTCGCTCGTCGCGCAGGGGAATTGATGGGACTGGATCCGGAGAACGATATCACAATGGATGACGTCCTGCTCGATGATCGATTCGCAGGCTCAAGGTACGGCGTACTAGACGCGCAAACAAAGGAAACACTCACTCTAGTGGCGGAGAAGGAAGAGGTTATTCTAGACCCGGTGTATACAGCAAAGGTAGCAAGGGGGATGATGCACTGGGCTGCTGAAGGAGAGATAGAAAAGGATATACTTTCTAGTTCTACTGGTCAAGAACAAGAGCAGAGGCAGGTTAACGCCTTGTTCATTCATACAGGCGGGCAGTCCGCACTTGGAGCATACGCGGATATTTAAGATACAAAGTACGGAAGCTGGACAGAATTGAATCGAATCGAATCTATCAATTAAACATACATCTGTGTGTGAAGAGAGAAACTCAACTAGTCGTACATTGTATTGAAAAAAAAAAAAAAAAAAAAAAAAAAATGAAAATGAAAAAAAAAAAAGGAGAGGGGAATCTCGGAGCCCTCAAACAGCAAGGAGCACATTCGTAGCACCCAGGGATGAACATTCCCAGTCAGAATGCAGGAAGAAAGGAAAAACGAGAAATGTTGGAAAGCAGAATCACCATCCGATCCGAATACACCGACGACCCCTTGGAATAAGAAAAAACAGAAATTTTTGAAAAGGAAAGACCACTCCACCGCAAAAGAGACAGGTTGAAGGGGGCTTAGACATAGCAGTAACATCAGACATGAAAGAATCATAAAACGCAGAGGTAATGTTTTACCAGGACGCCTAGTGCAAATAAGAACGACACAAAATCCGGACAGTACATTTGTAAAGAGAAAAGGTTCATTTCAGAGAATAGAGGGAAGGGTAGACAAAGGATGTAGAAGGGACTAAGCTGCCGCGGCTGCTTCAGCTTCTGGCTCGGGATGGCCATTGACTTCTTCAGGTTTCTCCTCTACCTCCCCATCAGGTGCAGGCGCGGAGCTTTCTCTGTCAGTGCCGACATCAAGCAATTCCAAGGCTTCGTTTGCGTGCGTATTTTCCATGAGCTCAGTTTCTTGGTCAGCTTCCGGGTCGGCATCCTGGTTTGTGAGATCGGCAAAAACGTCGTCTAGGTTCCGAGGACTACTACCAAATGGGTTCGAATGGTCGACCTCGGGTCCAGGAGGCCCGCTTGGGGCAGTCCGCGAGTAGCGGGGAGGGCTAAACAGAGCCGAACTGAGGCCATGATGGGGGGCAGGTGAGGGAGATCTTGCGGGGAACGAAGGTGAATCTGCGGCAACGTGAGGCAGGAAGGCCGAAGACTCGGGTGCGAATGCGGAGGTGCTGTCACTCGCAGGGAGTGAATAGCTTGCTGAAAACGGGTAAGGAGCATTTTGCGTGTCGCCTGGCGTCAATGTCGGCCCCATGCGCGAGCTGTCTGCATTTGAATTATCGCCAGGGGTTTGTGACGGCTGAAGTGTCGGCGGCCGGGCATGTTGAGAATCAATCGATTTGCGCTTCGCAGGGTTTGGCTGCTTAGGACGTAGATGAACAGGAAGATCTTCAGGGCGCTCAATCCCCATTCGGGCCATTATCTTCTGCTGTTTCGTTGGGCGTGGCTTCCTCGTTGACAAAGATTGCTCCAAAATCGGTGGAGGTTCAGGAGCGACAGGCTGCCATTTGTGAATCTCTTGCCGGAACAAATTCGTCTCATAAGCCAGAAGAACCTCCGCTCCCTCAATCTTACGCAAATAGAAGATCAAGGTAGGGACTTCTTCAGTAGTGGTGCACGCAGTATTGGTAAACCCTTGCAGGAAATCGCGGAAAGATGTCGCTTGGTTTAGGATGCTCTCAAGGATTTGCTCCTCATCAGGCTGGAAAGGGAGGCCAGGAATCTCGGCCTGCCACTCGAGGAGATCTTCAAGTTTTGGGCGAGCAGCATCTCGAGGGATCTTTTGTCGCCAATCGCAGATAGGACAAGTATATTTGTCGCACTCCTTGACTTTGCCCCGAGCAATTTTCAGGCATTTGCCATGGTACCTAGCACACTTAGCGATTAATCACAATCATACACGGACACGTAGAACTTACCATTCACCACAAATCTCGCACTCGATCATCATTCCAGCTTCCGAGTGTCTGCAGATACAAAATACATCCCGCTTAGCCATCGACTGCCCAGCCCAATAATGCCGTTGCCCATCAGGACTGTTGTCTCTTGAGGCTGGCTCGACTGGTGGGCGGAAGCGATCTTCGAGGTCAAAGCAGTAAGAATTCCTCTTTTCAACATACTCCATGTGTGACTTGAGAATGTGTAGAGGAGCATTAGCCTTTCCAAACAACTTCTTCCCTTTCCTCATCCAGTCTTCGTGGCGTTTCTGCTCGCGCTCTAAGTCAACTGCGCCGGTAGGCCGGCTGTTCAGCTCTTCCAGTGACTCCATTAGCTCCCGCACTTCCTTGTACTTGGGCCTATTTTTATAGTCCGGGTCCTTGCTCTTCTCGTACAGGCTGTGTATCCGTTTCTGGGCTTCACGTTGTTTGGTTAATATGGCATCTACAGCAGCGAGAGTCTCAGGGGAGACGGGGAACCGGGACGCCTGTGCAGACAGTGCTTCCAATTGTTGGTAATGGACCACTTCTGCTGACATCAGCTCCTTGGCTTTTGCTTCCCAGGCCTCACCATGGCGACAGTTTTCTTTAAAATGTGCTAGGTGTTCGTTTGTCTCAGAAAGTCCCAGTTGTTCACCGCCCAATATAAGTTCCTGGCAGTCCTTCAAGGTCAAGTAATGGTCACGTCTTCGCGCCGCATCCTCGTTCCACTTCATCTGTCGTACAATATGTTCCATTCTCTCAACTTCGGGTAAATCCACGTTGAAATTCCGGGAGTTCTCCACAAGCTCTTCGACTTCCTGTACTGACCGGATATGTGGGTTCATAAGCACAACGTTAACGTCCTGGCGGAACTTCTCGATCTCGCGGGTTTTCTCTGACAGAGCCGCCATCTGTGGACAGTCGAATGACAGTTTATCAGCCTCTGCAAGAAGGGCGTAGATTTTGTCTACGCTGCGAACTTCACGGTCACGTTCTTCCAGCTGCGAGGCCTTGGAACCAGCTTTGCGCCAAGCCTTTTCGTTCTTCCTTCGGTTCTGCTGCTTTCGCGTAATGTAGTTGGTTGCATCCTCAACCCATTTATCACAGCGCTGAACGAAGTCCGCAAGATTTTGGAGACCAGGTAAATGGTATGGGATTTTCTCACCTTCATTAAGTAGGCTATGAAGGACCTTCAATTGGGGCTTCGGCTCATCGTCCAGGATGTTGTCGAGTTTCTGCCCCCATGCTTCCGGGATCCTGGAACGTTCTTGGACTTTCAAAACCATGTCTTTCAACTCAGCGTCGCTGACTCGGTAGCGCAGCGTATGATCCGGGCCTAGTAGTTTTTGCGATAGCGGTTCTCCACAACAGTCATGGGCATCCAAATGTATCAAACATAGCGTCTTTCTGGTCTTGTGGCATTTGAACTGGGTTAGGAAGGTGTAAGACTTGCAATAGTGGCATTGATAGTCTTCCTCCGGAATATCTTTATCCTCAACCACGAACCTCAGCCGGCAGTCACCAGTGGCAGCTGGATCTTCGGAAAATAAAGCACAATCATGGGGCGCTGCCTCCTTATGGCGCGTGGCAAATGATGCTCGTTCACCTAACTCACGAGAGCATGTCCTTTGGAGAGCTGGGGCAAGCCATTTGGCAGTGGAAATCGTCGTATCCCGGGCAGCGGCTGTGAAGAGTAGCTCATCGTGGGAGAAACACGGGTGCCTGCGAAAGGCTTGAAGACGATCGACTCCCATCGCGCCAAAGGGTTCCCAGTCCACGGGTGCAAAGTTAACAGCTTCGTTGAAGTTGAATCCATGGTTGAACCCAGCATGATACGCCTGAGGGAATGTGATGACAAATTGGCCTGCGCGTTGATCGAGGGCATAGCAATTAACCCCAGCTTTCCGCAACTGATCCGGAGGCATCAGAGTAACAAGTTGGAAAAGTAAGTCAGGTTGGCCTTCGAAGAGCTCAGGAACAGCCTGTCGCATTGCTTCTTCGAATGCTTCCGCATCAGCTCCCGGAATCCCGTACCAAGTTTTCGTTGCTCCAAAATGCTGGTAGTTGGCGGAGTATGCGTAATGGTCTTCGTTATGCCAGCAAAAAGTCGAGAAACACATGCCAACGTAAACCCATGGGACTGTCATACCGGAGATATCAGATTTGATGTGACGGAACAAGGACTCTCCATGGAAAGGAAGATTGTTCAAATTCCAGGGATCCTTTGAGTACGGATCTAGGGGGTTACGTTCAACCGTGGCGAAGCCACTACCGTGAGTAGTTGAGTGAATATCAGCACCATATTCAACCTCAACTGTCTCCGTTAGGCTCTCCACCAATTTCCAGAACTCTCGCTCGACGTCATCTTCAGACTCCCGTCGATGAGTGTTGAGAACGGGATCAAAAGGCATTTTCGAGGCGAAATAGTTCTTCTTGAAGTTGTTCGCCTTTTCCTGGAATTGTTTCAATGAGTAGATACCGCCCTCCTCAAATCCAAACTCTCCCGTTCCGACCAAACACTTGGGGCAGTGCCAATCGAACTCCGGAATGTGGTGCAAAGGAGGGTCCAAGCAATACCTATGGAAGCCCTGGTCACAGCTATCGCACACCAAGATTGAGGAACGATCCTCGGATTTGCCACAAGTCTCACACTTCTGAAGCTACAATTAGCAATTGGCTCACCTAGGGTTCTGTCTTTTGATAGAACATACATCACCAAATTTCCGTGAGTCACTCTTCCTCGAGCGTGAAGGAGCAGGGCGAAGAAGGCTCATTTGCGAACCCGCAACAGTCGGGAGAGGTGCATCTGTCGCGAACAATTAGTGTGTAACTATAATGGTTCATTAACGGCCTGACATACCCTTCCGTAGCCTTTTGCTCCGTCGTCCGTTCGCATCTAGTTCGCCAGCTTCCGCTTGGGACCCGCTTTCGTCACTGATAGCACGTTTCGCTGACTGGGCGCCGTGGCCATTTGACATCGGTGTTGAGTCCTTCGGGTACTCGGCAACACTCCGCGGTGTGGCAGACTCGTGTTCATTTTCCCGTTTCACCGGTGGCGCATTGTTCACCGCAGCAAATGAAGGTGATCTGTTGACTGCAGTAAACCCGCCCGAGTTCACAGCTGTAAATCCAGATGCGATTGGTCGCGGAGGTGTGGGCTCTACAGGCGGTGTGGGCTTCTTATCAGGAGTCGCAACAACTTCTTGAGGAGTATTTTGAACAGATGTAGTAGCTGGGTTCATTTGGCCATGGGGTGTCGCAGAACGTGTATCACTCTCAAAAGGCGTTGGTTTCTTAGGCATGGGCGAATGATTTGGTGAAGGAGTATAAGGACCACCATGCTCGATTTCGAGCTGCTGTTGTACTCCAGGTTTCGCAACACGCAAATACTCCTCATAGGGTTGGAGCCATCTCTGGTAAGAGTTTTTGAGAGATGTTGACAGGGAAGACATGATCTTGCCGCTGTAGCCGAGGTCACGGCCGATCTCTGCCCACTTTTTCATCTTACAGACCTGCTCAAAGCCACCACGGACTTCGACAGCCTTTTTCAGTCGAAATAGGTCCAAAGGACGTTTATCGACGCTTGGGAATCGATTTAGGTTGGTACCGTGCTGCTTGTGAAACTTGGCTAACTGGTCAAGATAGTTCAAGTTTGCACGAGTTCCTGGGTCTGGGTCAGAACTGGGCTGCGGAGTACCACCGGCAGCAAGCAACGCTGAACGCGGGGGCATACCTCCTTCGACCGAATTAAGCTCCTGTCGACGGGTTTTGAAGTGAAACCGCTGGAAGTGGTTGGTGGTTAGCTTAAAACGAACTCTCACAAACTCGCAGCGCAAGGGATGAAAGTTCTCGGGATAACAAGAGAACACAAAAAGACAAGGCAAAAACTGCGATGTTCATACCTCCGTATCAATGGCAAACGTCGACTGCCAGTTCTCTGGCGGAATAATCCTGCAAATACCATATTTCTTTCCTTCCGGCGCGATCTTTTGGATATAGGCCTCGGGGTCTCTGAATTCCTCCTCGGTTGGGCGGAAAGTCGGCGCCTCTTGGAGGCCATGAGGGCGGACTCGACCCGTCGGCTCGCGGGGGGCATTCGGTTGTCCTCGTCTTTCGACCGTCGATAAATCGAGGGGTGCGGAGCGTCGAGTGCTCAACGGTACATTATGAGAGTGGGACGGATGGGTACTGGAGGAACGGGCGGGTTGACGGCTCGCTGGCGGCTGTGTGCCTGTCGAGTTCCCTCCTGTCGCGGCCGGAGCCACCATGTCTTATGATCGGTCGAATTGAGGTCAAAGGGGGATGTGCGCGTGCGTTTATCGCGGAGGGAAGGAGGCCAGGGTCCTATGCGAAAAACCCATGGGAGAGCTAACAAGCAATAACACAAATAAGACGAGTCACGCGATAGAATTGGAGCAGCGAGAGATAAGGAGTAAATGAGAAGTTGGGAGTGATGGTGAGGTGTAGATGGGGAAGGAGGGGAGGAGGAAAGTTCCTGGAGAAATGGAGAGGTGATGAAAGCGATGGCCGTGGAGTCCCAGCAATTATGAAGGGAAGGCCGAGATGAGCCCGGAAAGGCTAGCACTGCTAGTAGCAGTGTGGAGTCTCGGAAGAGCAATGAGAACAAAGCAGAGCAGCAATTCACTCACCCGGGTCAGTTAGGAGTTAGGGACTCAAGGTTGGGTAAGAATCTATAAATTAGCGAAGTCGTTAGCCGACTATTATTATAGCCAAGGCAATATCCACGGACGAACAGCAGCGACGATTGGAGGATTGATAGAAAGGCACTGGTTCGTCGACAAGCAGGTCGGGCCAAAAACGGAAAACTAATGGCTGGACAGGCCGAGAGGGACGTCTTGTGGTGG
Organism: Aspergillus versicolor CBS 583.65; assembly: GCF_001890125.1. Taxonomy (NCBI): domain Eukaryota; kingdom Fungi; phylum Ascomycota; class Eurotiomycetes; order Eurotiales; family Aspergillaceae; genus Aspergillus; species Aspergillus versicolor. The sequence continues at coordinate 677,833 of NW_024467537.1, forward strand.
TCTGATCTACCTTGTACTGACGACGGAATCGCAAACTGGTCGATTGGCTCAGGTCGCGACGCCCTGGAGATGGAAAATCTTTGTAACAGAGAACCCTGGATCCCGGTAGAAAGTTGGTTTACTTGACCTGATCAGGATTTGGTCACGACTCTGGTTTCTGCCTCAGGCTTCAGGGTAACACCAAATACCGTACGGAAAGATATGATCCGCAAACGGTGCTGGAGCCTCAGTCGCGTTCTCCAATGTATGCAGAAACTTACACTGTCATGGTGAGAACGGACTAATAGTTGAGCTTCAAGGCGGTAATAATGTAGTGCAGAGATGTCACTTAATTAATAGCCTCCATAGTCTAACATTGCGAACCCAATTTGACTGTGATGACCAAATGAATCATGGATTCCTCAATATTTGCGATCACCTGATCCGAGGTTAATCGCGCAAGATACGTAACCGCAATACAGGCTAGCCCGTCACATCCCACTGATTCCAGCCACCTAGTCTGTCTGCAGGTGCACCGCAAAAGCTTCCATTCCAGTAAAATACCGTGCCCACGCCCATCGTGCAGTGTTAGTATCTCATCTTGTCTACGCTAAAGGCCGATATTCCTCAAGCTCTTGACCCGGATATTACTTCCGAAGTGTCGTCTCGTCGACTCGCACGGTATGCTTTTCGCGGGAAAAAAACACGCAGGTTACAGCGGCCCGTGGTGTGTTAAGTTAGCGCCCTTTCTTCCTGTTGGACATGGGGTCGGCCCGTTTCTGGTGTGGATTTCGGCACAGCACAAATACATTCTAAAACCAACGATGATCCCGCAAGACGTTTATTATTCTACACTATATATATATAAACATCAAATTCTTCCCTTTTCAACAGGGCCCCGATGATTAATCTACCGCCCTGTAATTGATTAATTATCTCACGGGCGTCATATATGAAGGTCCGGCCTCGCCCTTCAATGAGCCGCATGACTGCTCGTCGGGACAGTCGTTGACCTAGCATTGGCCATCATCGTGGGCTTCTTGTCTTTTTTCCAGACGCAGGTAGGTTTGTTTCCTTATATCAATTCTCATCCTGCCGAAGTTCGTCCCAGTCCCCATGTCCCTCAACTTCTTGTGCCAGACTTCAAACACTGCCCCAGGAATTGATAGCAGGACAGCACCCAGGCTTGAGCATAATTTCTCGACCAAGCTGGTGTTACAAGGATTTCTCAGGTTATGGACCCCAGCCTGGTGTACACAGGCTCCTTTTGACTAGATGGCAATGTCATGGTCTTCATCGAACGATAATGAACCGAATCAATGGAAAGTGGTATTCACTTGGACTTCGATGATAATTCGGCGTTTCCATCATATCACCTAGCATGCTGAAAATTTTCAACCCAGTGACTCATCATCGTCAAGCTCACTGTCTTCAATGACCACTTCAACCTTCGAGTCCTTTGAATCTTGTTGTGGGGGGCAGTTTGCGCCAGATTCCAAGTCAGAATCTAAAACTTTGTCCCAATAGTCATCCAGAGAATCTGTATCATGGAAATCCTCATCCGAGGAGTCACGTTCCATAGTTGCGGTAACTATCGGGTTTTCCACCGTTGCTGTCTTGCCTTCCGTATCCTTCAAGGCTTTCCTACTCTTCCTCTCGCATCTATTCACCATCGCACGCGTCATATCTCTTCCCCGGGTTCTAATACTCAATTCTTGTATCATGGATGGCCATTGAACGGTCTGAGCACACATGGGGCACTTCCCAGCAAGCGGAACAAACCGATCCATATCTTTCGCCGTACCCAGGAATTTTTCTGACAGACACAGCAAGTGGGCGGTGCTATTGCAGCTGGCTATTGGGCAAACAACAGCTAGGTCGTTCTCCTTATATTGTGCTTCGCATACTTTGCAAGCTGAGCTCTTGATGTCGTCTAGTAGAAACATCCCTTTTTCCACATAGTCCCTTATTGGTGTGTAGTCGACCTTGATATCTTGGACGCTTCCAACTGCCGAGCTGCGTTCCTCATGCCGAGCGAAGATGTCTGTGCAATTTCCGTCTGCAATAATCTTGATATGATCAGGTATAATTCCGTCTACACGATCACACCATCCTCTCCAAGCCTGAGAAACATCGGCGGCAAAAAATCGTAGAGTAAGAGGCCAATCTTTGAAGTACGTAGACCGCAATAGGAGGTGTAGGTCTTCCAGATGAGCCTTTAAGGAGTGCCGCGTACGACGAGGTGGTGGTTTTCTCTTGGTTTTCTTTTTCTTATCATCTTCTGTGCCCTTTTCGGAAGCTTTAGGTCCCCTCTGGGCTTTAGATTTATTCTGAGCCCCGGGCTTCTGCTGAGGTCCTCCCACCACGGCGTTATTTTTAGTGTCATGTTTAGCATTTAACTCTCCATTCTCGTCCTCGTCTTTTGAAGTAAGATGTCTAGTAGCCCCCGGGTGTTGCCATGCCCACCTAGCATCCTATTAACGCAGGAACACAAGAATCAGAAATATAATACTCACTCAAATTGCAAAGCCGCAATATTACTGGTAAACCCTTCTACTACCATAACCATCTCCCATGGTCGTCTCTTTTCATTCGCCGTTTTGCGGGCTCCGCCTTTGGAGAGCCCGTTATGCTGAGCGAGGCGACGGGCAGGGTCTGGTGTGGAGCCAATGTATAACGCTGAGCCTTTATAGCCCGTACCCAACGATCGAAGTAAATAGCAGCAATAGTAAGCCGGGATTACTTTGGACAGGTCATAACGTTCATCCTCCATTGTCGCAAGACACTGGTACTGTCATTTGGAGCGGCAAAGTGAGTGGTTAGTGAGTATTATCACAGAAGGCACTTTGGTACTATATTGAATATGACCAGTATCATCCTGATATTGTTGGAATTGGGGGGGTTGAATAATTGAAATTTTATTGCCGTAAGTATTCCGAGAGTACGGCAGGAGGTATATATATATTCCGTAACCGGGACAATGAGAGGATTTCTGAGTCGTTTGCCGGCAAAGATTCAGATATTACCTTTACAGACGACAAAAAGAATAGATATAAAACGGGTGAAAAAGATGGGTCTATTTTCTATCGCTGAAATAATTTCTAGAAAGGTTTCCGTGCAATATTCGAGCAGCTGCGAGAATACCGCGGGTGCGAAGGCAATCACGTGATGCGTGCCAAAAAAGGAAAGGGACCATTTTGCCAGGTTGCTCTCTCCAAGAGGTTCGAACGGCGTTGGTTGCACTTGGACCGTTAGTGTCCGGAGTAAGAAACCCGCACACGATTCTCGGAATTATGGTTGACCTGCCGAGTGCTCCAAATGCTGCAGGGTCTCAATTCCTCGTTGAGTGATCTTAATGTGGGCTGGAGCAAGTGTTGAGACTCATTGCTCCGTTTATAGTCGATGCGGCATTGGCAATTCCTGGCTTTGCTGTCAAAAACATCAAGAAATAAAGACATTCACTCGACCCTTTCTTAGGAAATGGATGCCATCTTTCCTAGAGCGCTCGCCGGGTCCACACGCGCAATGCATTCGGTTATGATCCTCGAGATATCTTGTGAGACTTCTTCAAACGTCCTTCCGGCATCAATCATTTGAATATCGCTCTTTTTCTGAAGGCCAAATATGGTATTAAACAACTCGCGAACGCGAGATTGCATCGTCTCGTTCTCGTAGCGTTCTCCACCGAATCCACCACGCTTTGCAACTTCTTCCGGCGTTATGCTGAGGAACAGGCAGATATCAGGCTTTGGTAGGCCAATTTCCGGCAGCCAAGCCCATTCCAGCGATAGCGAAGGGTTAGCCTTTGCAGCTGAATAGACTGCGCCGGAGTATGAATAGCGGTCCACAATCACGTTGGTTCCATTGGCGATATCAGCCTCAATATCTTGGGCAAGCTCCCAACGGTTCGCTGAGAAAAGAAGGTGGATAGAATGGTCGTCCAAGTGAGACTGTCCACGAAGATAGCCATCAATTAGCTTTCCTATGGGGGTTGTTCGATCTAGAAGAGGGCAGGTTGTCAGTTTGCGTATCCACGAGTCTCTGGGGCAGAGAATGAAAATACCTGGAAATCTGATGTATTTCACAGGGTGGCCTGACTGCTGTAGAAAGTTACGAAGATATTCGCATTGGCTGGATTTGCCTGCGCGGTCCAGACCTTCGACAACAATCAAGGCCCCGCGTTTCCCACGCGTCCCATTCGCGGCCATGGTGTTTGTGGGAATATTTAAACCGCAACGGAGAGGCGTAGTAGATCAAGTCGAGTGTGGTAGATAATCCCGAAAAAACATTGACCCGCGAGAAATAGAACTGTTTCTGACGCGCCGGGTTCAGGAAGATGCGTGTCGGGGAGTTGGAGATGCCCACTGATAAACCAAATCTTGGACCGGAGCTAAATCGATAACGGCTTTTCCTTTCTGCCACCCCCATTCCCCAATCAACAATTTGGCAAGCCGTCTGTTGGCTTGTATACCGCAATGGGATCGGATCGGCCTTCACAGTCCGAAGGTGAAATGTTCAATTTCGGCCTACTGGGCTCTTCAGCGTCAATCCTTACCCCACGTGTGGGACGACTCACGATTGCAGGCCGCAAACCTATCTCGACACCCCACTACATTCCTTTGACATCGCGAGGGGCAGTCCCTCATCTGGCGCATGATGTGATGCGTTATAACACCTCTATCGGTAGTCTGTTCGTTGGCTTAGAAGATTGTATGTATTACCCTGCCACAATGAGAGCAATATGTGTGGAACTGACAAGTTAACGCCCGTCGGGGCTCAGATATCAGTCCTAGAAAAACGGGAACAAAACAAAAAGAAGTCCCCAATACCTATCCCAATATACGCAATTCCGACTGCACCTGATGAATCAGCTCTGCGCAAGTTCATTTGCCTTCCCGACGACCTCCTAACAATCCTCGGCCCACGCCGCGAGCCTCCAATCGCCTGCCCCCCAACCAATACAGACACATCGATCGCTGTCCTTACATCCGTAGGTTTCACCCAGTTGGAAGCAACCGAGTATGTTGAGGCTACCCAAAGGCTTAGCCCAGACATTGTTATCGGGCTGGCAGATCTGGTAAACGGGCAGCCGCCTGGCATCAAAAGGAGGACGAAGATGGTTGATCGCACGCACGCCTTCACAACTCATGCGACGGATAACCTCTATGGCCCCCATCTCTCAGAGCATAGCAGGTCGACAGCGGCATATTTTGCACCAATACTTCCTCTAGAAAACACGCAGCAACAGTTATACTTAGAAGATCTGGAAACGGATGTACGACCCTTCATTTCCGGTCTTGCACTCTATGAGTCAGAATCCCTCTCAATTGTGCCTGAACTCCTGGGAGACCTACCCCGTCTCCTTTTTGGCGGACCAAGAACACCACAGGAAATTCTACGCCAGATTGCACTTGGAGCGGACCTCGTTACCATCCCTTTCCTAAACCAAATTTCGGACTCAGGAATGGCCTTTAACTTCCTTTTTCCAGCCCCCTCCTCTTCAGGATCCAGCCAGTCCACGGAAACTCTCCCACTCGCCGATGATCTCTGGTCGTCATCAAATACCAATGACACCAGTCCATTAAACAAGGCATGCTCCTGCTACGCCTGCCAAAACCACCACCGTGCATACATTCACCACCTCCTGTCTGCGAAAGAGCTTCTCGCATGGACGCTTCTTCAAATCCACAACCACTACACCATGGATTTATTTTTCTCCAATATCCGTGACAGTATTCAGCGTGGGACATTCGACGAAGACCTTCGCACCTTCCAGCAAACGTACGCACCTGAGTTCCCCGAGGCTACAGGTCAAGGACCGAGGTACGTTCTTTTACAAAACCACTTCATTCATTACTCACTATTACTTCCTACGCACTTATTCATGTGACTGCTTTCCATGCTAATAAACAAACTTGCAGACTTCGTGGCTATCAACTCCCCGCATCAAGCACAGCCCAACCGCGTCGCTACCCACCGGCCTATGGAAGACTCGACCTTACCGCGCAAAAGTTTGCCGCATCCCAATCTGAGATTGCAACGCCTGACACTGGAGCTTCGGGGCTCGAGGAGCACGGGTTCGCGGAGAAGGTATAGAATCCTTCTATTAATACCGCAAGCTATTAGTTTATGTGGGAAATGAAGAAGATTATAAATTTTTACGCCTTTCTTCGGTATTTAAATTCCCTTGGTCAAATTATGCATAAGCGAAATTGTTTCATAGCCGCACGATTATCTATATTTTGTGCTACCCTTATATAGAAAAGGAACACTTAAGCATAGCCAAGTAGACCAGAGCAAAACAGAGTTAATGTCTAACTAATATATGCCGAGAACGTGATGTTGAATTGATATACACTAAGTTGAAACTGAGTAGATGTAGGGTATATATCATGGAACCTACCAATAGCTACTTACTACTGACCGCAACGCCCACACCTAGAGGACCAACTCTAACTGGCAAATCCATATTTTAAGCAACTAACAGTTTGCCAAAATTTTCCACATCCACTTTCTCTCATAATCTTCCTCCTTTGAGCCGATCTCTGTGCCTGCGCCAAAATCCTGGCCAACAACACAAACAAGCCAGACATCGTTTTTCGTCTTCTCAAGGAAGCGCTCAGTAGGGGAGTTCCTGGGGTAGATTCGGCGCCACTCATCCCAGATTCTGTATGCTTCATCGCCCCAAGCTCTAAAACTGACTTCTTCGATGATAGTTGGTGTGATTATTTCCTTTCCGCGGAACACGCCCCATGTGACGGCATTCACATTGTTCGGATTCATTTCAATGGGTTCGGTGTCTGATGTTTGGGCGGGGAGCGAAGACTCAAAGTCGCCGTTGGCATTTGTCGCGAACCAGGCGAGTTTCTCATGGCCGTGCTTCTGGAGGAGGGGTTTAAGGGTGTTTGTGAAATCTGAGGTTGGGCAGAAGAACTCGACGAAGGGCTTCTGGAAAACGAAACCTTCACCTGGAGGGCCCCACCCGAAGATGGAATTGTCGCTGCGGACGCCGTTGACGGCGGGTTGGGAAGCGAGCGTCCACCAGCCGTTGTTGTCAATGAGGGCGAGGAGTTCGGGGCGAATTGTTTCTGTCTCGGCGTTGAGACCGCTGGTGTTTTCTTCTGCGCCACCTTCGGACCACGGGACCATGTGTAGATCTCCGGATACGTGGCCGCGGAAGAGCTTGCTGATGTCCTCTGGGGAAACGGGGTAGCCCCAGATTCTATGAGCGACAGAGGGGGCAACATGTAGAGAAGGGCCGTAGCCGTCAATTTCACCGAAGGCGGGGGAACGGGCATCACCCCATCGACCGTTGGGGAAGTCATCCCAAGTGGCTTCTCGGCCCAGAGCGCCCAAACCTTCAGAGATCTGGAGGGTTGTGTTTCGATCCGGGGGCTGCGCAGGCATACCAGCACTAGCAGCAGTTGCCTCGTGCGTTACCGACTCCTTTGAGGACGGTTCCGAAATCTTGTCGACAATCACACGGTTATGGGGAAGGGAGCTAAGGGAAGAAGCTCTCCGTCGCCTGCCTGATGAAGCAGCTTTGGCTGCATTGGCCGTGAGTAATGAAACCTCCTCACTGACAGCCACTGCATCATCGTCCGTGTAATCTGGAATGAGCTTGCAGCGTTCAAGAATGAATGATACAGTTTTTTCCAGGTTCAGAGTATAAAAGTGGAATCCCCGGGGACGAGGAGTCGGTAGCTTCCTCATGCCTTCCACAAGTTCGGCGAGTATATCGACGCCTAGGCGCTTGACAGCATCATCATCATGCCTGACCTCTTCCAGTTTCTGAAGAATAGGCGGCGGGATCCTAACGTGGCTGAGCTTCGTCACTCTTGTTAGGATCTTGTAGCTGTGAATGGGCATCAAACCGGGGACGATAGGAATAGTCTTGAAAGCACCGGACTCATGATTCCGTAGCAGATTTTCGAAGTCCGTGTAAGCGTCAATGTCGTAAGTCAACTGAGTCATGATAAAGTCCGCACCCGCCTGTGTCTTTTCAACCAACCACGGCAAATCGACCTTCGGATCCTGAACATCTTGGAAGGAATCGGCAGGATGACCTTCTGGGTATCCCGCAACACCAACGCAGAAATAGTCGCCGTACTTTTGCCGTATATACCGAACCAGATCCACAGCAAAAGTAAAGTCCTTGTTACTGTCGTCCTCTCCGTGCATATTGTACTCCTCACTCCGCGGAGGATCACCACGCAGTGCGAGAATATTCCTAATACCCAGAACTTTCGCTTCTTCAAGAGCCTGATCCACCAGGGCCCGACTCATATTCGTACATGTTAAGTGTAAGCATGTCGTCAGTTGTAGTTGGCGCTGACAGATCTCCGCCAGCTCCAACGATCTTGCTGCGGTGCTTCCTCCGGCTCCCCAGGTGACTGTAACGAAGAGCGGGCGCAATGCCTGTGCCATACGCTCTAATCGTGCTTGCAGGTTGGCAAATCCCTAGAAACCACATTGTTAGCGCTGAATTTCTGCTCATGGAGGCAGTATTGCCAAATGCGGGGAGGACTAGAGCCCCACCATCTGAGTCTTTGGAGGGAAGAACTCAAGAGAAAAATAATTTGCGTTGGGCGGCAAAGCCGCGATCTTGTCTGTGATCTTCTCCATGGTTGGAGGTATAATCTTCCAACTGAGAGTATGGTGGGAGTGAGGAGAGGAGGAGGAGGAGGAGGAGGAGGAAGAAGGGAAGAGTGACGAATTCGGGGAGGACGAGGTGGGTTTTTTTCGAGTATCCTTCTTTGCCCCTCAGGCCGCATTTCGGACTGCCACTCCATTGACTCAGAAATTCAGATTCTGCCATCTTTCTCGCATGGGACTATATTCTTAAGCCACCTATCATATCAAGATGGCATATCTGACGGGGCTATCCAATGTCGCTTTGTCGACCTACTCATCGGCTTTCCTCGTCCTCCCGCCTACCACATCCACCTCTCCCGCCGCGGGTCCAGCTTGCACCACATCACTTAACAGTGAGCAGCGTTAAATGTACTACCAAACGATGGAACAGAATCCAGATCAACAGCTAGACGTCCTTTTTATAGAATAGCCCAAACCGCATAGGCTGAATGAAGCCAAGTGCAAACACAGCAAACACCGGAGTATCGAGAGTGATCGCTGCCCCATCCTTCGGCTTCAACTTCGCGGAGCTAAAGAAAGCTGACCAATTCCTGACCTTCAACGGTCATATTATGGATTCCCTGATGTGATACTTATCTGTTGGCCTGCGAAATTCACCTCAGAGTTGTCACTCATTTTCAATTCCTGACTGACGGCCCTCGAAATGCCAATAAACCGTACTTTGCGGCCATGTCGCTTTTCATCGCGCCTGGGCCTGAGATCTACTCGTCGAAACTTCGCAACAACACCGCCGCCGCCTCCTCCACCCCAGAAAGCCGCTCAATCTCGTCTTCGCCGCTTCAATGATCGCCTCCCGTCATTTCTCCGCGCCTACACCACCCCCTTACTCGGTGCGCCGGCAACGCACGTCACGTCTTTCTTAATTCTCCACGAGTTAACTGCAGTTGTGCCGCTCTTCGGACTCGTCGCGGCGTTCCACTACGGCGAATGGCTCCCTGATTTCACATCTTATAGCGGGTTTGAAGAAGGGACGAGTAGATTTACGAGATGGCTGAGGAAGAAGGGTTGGGTGGAGGACAGCGTTGATGCCGAGGAGGTTACGGCAGGGACTGCTACTGATAGAAAGGGCATGCGCTTGGTCCTTGAGTTTGCGACTGCATATGCGGCTACGAAGGCTTTGCTGCCTTTGCGGATTATCGCTAGTGCTTGGGCGACGCCGTGGTTTGCTAGAGTTGTTTTAGGTCCAATTGGGAGAGGCGTGAGAAAATTATTCCGAAGGCAATAAACCGGACAGGAAATATATCGTGACAGTTTTTATTTATTTGGATATAAACTCTATTCTCACGGCATTTGCCCTGTCTCTCTTCCACTGTTCCGCGCTATAGCGGACACAGCTTCCTAAGACCAAAGCGCAAGCTCATTGGAAGAAATTTATTCCTTCTCGTAGATCCAGCCGAAAGCGTTGAGCTTGTAGTTCTGGATCTCCTCGGGGGTGAACCAAAGGCCAATCTCCTTCTTGGCGCTCTCGACGCTGTCGGAACCGTGGCAGACGTTGCGGCCGACGTCGATGGCGAAGTCACCACGGATGGTGCCAGGGGCGGAGGCAAGGGGGTTGGTGGCACCGAGGATGGTGCGGCCAGTCTTGACGACCTCCTTACCCTCCCAGACCATGGCGACGACGGGGCCGCTAAGCATGTCTAAAACAACATATGAGTACTTATTCATGAGCGTATTTGAAGTGTTGACGGAAACTTACAGGTGACAAGGCCGGGGAAGAAGGGCTTCTCCTTGAGGTCAGCGTAGTGCTGCTCGAGGAGAGTGCGGGTGGGAGAGGTGAGCTTCAGAGCAGCGAGCTTGAAGCTAGTTATCGTCAGCATTGCGATTGGTACAAAGTGGAGGGGTATAATACGCACCCACGGTTCTCGAAGCGAGAGATGATGGGGCCGACGAGTCCACGCTGGCGGGAATTGTCAGTTTACGCTCATTTTTTCAAGGATAGCAGCCCAATTTGTCTCAAGACGTTGTATATGGTGTAACAACTGCTCAATGCGTACCTGGACACCGTCGGGCTTGATGGCGATGAAACTACGGTGAACAATTAGCTTTATTGCGATGACGATGAGGGGTAAGTCGAGGAGATAAAAGTTGCGAGGGGAATTGGCACTAGAATGAGACGGAGATGTTCTTGTACTTACGTCTGCTCAGAAGTCATTTTGATAGGGATTGGAGAAGGAGAAGGCAAGAAAATCAGTGAGATGCGTTAGAAAGGGAGGGAAGAAGCGGAAGCTGGTGTTGAGCTGGCGAAATTCTTCTTATTCCGGGTCTAAACGCCTGTGTGGGGCGCTGAGAGAATCTGGTCTGAGGGGCTGCGGCGCATGCCTGACAGCCTTGCGGCCTGAATGGTCAGGACTCAATACTCTGGCCTGAGCGGTGAGGTGTCCAACCCCAGCTACTAGAAGAGGACTAGTGCCTGTTTAGCCCAAACAGCAGCTCTCCGCCTCCACTCCATGAGGCCAGCCTGGATTGAAGCACTGACTGTTCTCCAAGTTGGTCTATCAGCAACGCGAAAGGACCTCAGATCTGGTAGATGCAGGTCAGATCGCTGTTTGCTGCAAGCATTGATACTCTCGGAGATTGAGGGCCTCTGGTTGCATCCACCAAATCAACCATCATGACCCGGAGCCGGCTGTCACCCAGCTGGACCCTGCTGCTCACCCTAGCGATAGTATTTGGGTGCTTCGTCGTACCTGGAGGTAAGGCTACTTCATCCACACATCTATACTACCCGTCGTCTCTGACTCATAGGCCTACATAGTCACCGTGAAACATGAGAATTTCAAGAAATGCTCCCAATCGGGTTTCTGTAAACGCAACAGAGCATTTGCCGACGATGTCTCCGCCAAGGGCTCATCCTGGAGCTCCCCCTACGAACTTGATCCCTCGGGCGTCCAGTTTAAGGACGGCCAATTGCATGGAACTATTTTAAAGACTATTTCTCCCACCGAGAAAGTCAAGTTGCCGCTGGCTATCTCTTTCCTCGAATCCGGAGTCGCACGAGTCGTTGTTGATGAAGAAAAGCGCATGAGTGGAGACATTGAGATCCGCCACGGAAGTTCCGCACGCAAAGAACGATATAATGATGCCCAATCCTGGGTTTTGGTTGGAGGGCTGGAAGCTAGCAAGTCTGCGACATTGAGCCCCGAAGTTCAGGATGGGATAACCAAGGTCCTGTATGGACCTGATAATACGTACCAGGCCGTGATTCATCATTCTCCTTTCTCTGTAGACTTCCAGAGGGATGGGCAGACACATGTTCAGTTTAACCACAAGGGCTACTTGAATATGGAACACTGGCGGAAAAAGGTGGAGGCACCCGCTGAAGGCGAACAGGATGTTCTTAGTTCCCAGGAGGACGAGAGTACTTGGTGGGAAGAGACCTTTGGTGGCAACACAGACTCCAAGCCCAGAGGCCCAGAGAGTGTGGGACTGGACATCAGCTTCCCCGGTTACAAACATGTGTTTGGTATTCCTGAACACGCAGACTCTCTGTCGTTGAGGGAAACTCGGTAAGACGCCCTGGACTTGGTTCATTGAGAATGGGAACTAACAATACTTAGAGGAGGTTCTGGCAACCACGATGAGCCTTACCGCTTGTATAATTCCGACGTGTTCGAATATGAACTAAACAGCCCCATGACTTTGTACGGTGCAATCCCGCTACTTCAAGCCCACCGCAAGGACTCAACCGTTGGGGTTTTCTGGCTCAACGCTGCTGAGACCTGGATCGACATTGTGAAGTCAAAAGCCGACACCCAAAGCCATTGGTTCTCCGAAGCCGGTCAGCTTGATGTATTCGTTTTCTTGGGACCTTCGCCTAGTGATATCAGCAAGAAATATGGTGAACTCACTGGTTACACTCAACTCCCTCAACATTTTGCTATCGCCTACCACCAATGCCGCTGGAACTATGTAACTGACGAGGACGTCAAGGAGGTTGATCGAAACTTCGACAAGTATCAGATTCCGTATGATATTATTTGGCTCGATATTGAGTATCTCGACGACCGGAAGTATTTCACTTGGGATCCCCTAACATTCCCCGACCCCATCAGCATGGAGAAACAGCTTGATGAATCGGAGCGCAAGCTTGTAGTGATCATTGACCCACATATCAAGAACCAAGACAAGTTTGACATTTCCAAGGAAATGAAGAGCAAAGGCCTGGCCACGCTTGACAAGGACGGTAAGGTCTATGAGGGTTGGTGCTGGCCAGGCTCGTCTAACTGGGTCGACTGTTTCAACCCTGCGGCGATCAAATGGTGGATCGGCCTCTTCAAATACGACAAATTCAAGGGAACCCTTCCAAATGTGTTCATCTGGAACGATATGAATGAGCCTTCTGTTTTCAACGGCCCGGAAACCACAATGCCCAAGGATAACCTGCACTTCGGTAACTGGGAGCACCGTGATATCCACAATGTCAATGGTATCACTTTCGTCAATGCTACATACCAAGCTATGGTGGAGCGCAAGAAGGGTGAAATCCGTCGACCATTCATCCTAACCCGATCATACTACGCTGGTGCACAACGCATGTCTGCTATGTGGACTGGAGACAACCAGGCTACCTGGGAGCACTTGGCGATTTCATTGCCGATGGTACTCAATAACGGGATCTCCGGTTTCCCATTTGCTGGTGCGGATGTTGGCGGATTTTTCCACAACCCGAGTAAGGAGCTCTTGACCCGGTGGTATCAGACGGGTATCTGGTATCCGTTCTTCCGCGCTCACGCTCATATTGACGCTCGCCGTCGTGAGCCGTACTTGATCCAAGAGCCATTCCGTTCGATCATTACGCAAGCCATCCGGTTGAGGTACCAGCTTCTCCCTGCCTGGTACACTGCATTCCATGAAGCTTCAGTGAATGGAACTCCGATCGTGAGACCGCAGTTTTACGAACACCCGTCGGATGAGGCAGGCTTCACAATTGACGACCAACTCTACCTCGGCTCCACTGGTATCCTTGCAAAGCCGGTCGTCTCTGAAGATGCCACAACTGCCGATATTTACATTGCTGATGATGAGAAGTACTATGACTACTTCGATTACACTGTATACCAGGGTGCAAGCAAGACCCATTCGGTCCCGGCTCCTATTGAAAAGGTGCCTGTGCTGATGCAGGGAGGACATGTAATCCCCCGTAAAGACCGACCGCGCCGCAGCAGCGGGCTCATGAAGTACGACCCATACACGCTCGTGGTCGTCCTCGACAAAAACGGACAGGCAGATGGCACCCTCTATGTCGACGATGGTGAAACTTTCGACTACCAACGTGGGGGATACGTTCACCGCCGCTTCCGCTTCCAAGATTCCTCCCTTATGTCGGAAGATATTGCGACTCACGGCCCTCAAACTGCTGCGTATCTCAAGAGCATCGCTAGCGTCAGGGTTGAAAGAGTCGTGGTGATAGACCCGCCGAAGGAGTGGCAGGGCAGGAACACGGTGACTGTCATTGAGGATGACGCAAAGGCATCTGTGACTGCTGCTCTGGAGTACCATACCCAAGGAGACGGCAAAGCTCCATACGCAGTTGTGAAGAACCCCAATGTGGGGATCGGGAAGACTTGGCGGATTGAGTTTTGAGCTTAAGCAATGCTTGGCTAGACTAGATATAGAGTGGAATATGCATCTGAGCATTGACAGTCGGAGTAGTATATACACGAACATATCACACTCTCACACGACCTCTTGAATCTTTCCCCCCAAGAACACCAGACTAGTCATCGTAGTGCGTGTTAGCCTGAGACGGATCGGGCAAAGTGAAACCAATGGAAGCTTGTTTTGTTGGGGCTCCGGAGCCAGTCTGACTCAGCAGACAAAAAAAAGAGGCAAGCAGTGGTGAAGTTCGCTTGCGGAAGAATTTCCTGCTCGAGGACTCGAGTTGTGCTACGTTGTCGTTTCTTAGCTTTGCATCTTCAATACCGCCGTTCAATGCGCTCGTAACTGCCTCGTGCTCCCACCGATCCACCAACTTCCTCCGCGTCTGCGCCTCTCCCGCTTCTCGGACTCCTGAGCACCCGGACTCCCGATCCGATCCTGCTCTTTCAATCAACCACTCGTTCGACTTGAGGACCTCACGCGATGTATATCGTGTCGCAGCTCCTGGAATATGGAGCTCCGCTTTTGTACGTCTTACGATCTCACGGGGCTTACGACCCCTTGGTCGCGCGAGATGTTGCTGACACCTGCTCGGAAATAGTATCGTTACGTCCCCCGTGACCTCCTATGCGGACCAGATCCTCAGTATACACCGAAGCCGAAGCTCAGCTGGATTTTCGCTGGATATACCGCTGATTATGCTTGTTGCGTCGATCCTGAAGTACGCTTTATCGCTGCTTCTGCCATCGTGATAATTGAGCAATGCTGACATTCAGCTGCAGGGTCTTTTTCTGGTTCGGCGACTACTATTCCGTTACACTTCTCGCACAGGCTGTCCTTACGATCGGGGTGCAATTTGTGCTGTTGAAGGTAGCCCTGGATAACCGACCAGCGCCTGGCCAGAAAAGCGGGGTGGCTCATATTCCCTTCAGCGGCGCGGAGGACCGGTTCGTAAGGCCGTACGATTTTTGGCAGTGGAAGCATGCCCGGCCGTATGTTTTACCCACCCTACAACGCTGTAAATTGGTTCTAATGCGCTTCCCATTCTAGATACTATTTGTTCATTGCATACTTCGTCGGAGTCCTCTCTTTTATTCACATCTTGACGCCGATCTCCAACTCCCCGACCTACATCAATTTATTGGGCTATTTGGGTTTGGCCATTGAGGCGACATTACCTCTGCCACAGGTAATCGCCAATCATCAATCTCGATCATGCAAGGGATTCCGGCTGTCCGTTTGCGCCGCATGGATTCTAGGTGACGTGATGAAACTGAGCTACTTCTTCACCAGTGAGCAAGTAATCCCATGGGCCTTTCGGCTGTGCGCCATCTTCCAATGTATCTGCGATGGCTACCTAGGCGTGCAGTTCTGGATGTATGGCTCAAGTTCAGGGAGTGCTGGAAACCCGCAGCAGCGTCTCGAGAGCGAGATTCCGCTGGAAGAAAAGGACATCCGAATGAATTGATGATTAACTGGGAGATTGGCGCACGAAGCATGTAGACGGCTGGTCAGCGGTTCACCAGCCACCGATAGATATTTGTTTTCTGTTTTGAATGTATTTCCAAGATTTGGTCCGTGATATGCCGATGGCGCGAGCCTGGAAGCCCCGCGTTTTTTGACCCCACCAGGAAAGATCATGACGAAATTGTATATTATTGATAACGATCCCTTTAATATTTTTAATGAATGTCCTTCCTACATCACCATAGATTTCTCAACACCAACCTTTCAGCTCAACTGCCATGGCTTCAGGACAATCAACTATCCGAATTGGCTACGTGCCAGGTATGTTTGAGTCATTTCTGTCTCGCAATCCCATAACCCACACCAGCAACCTCAACGTCACCTAACAATCGCCCTTCTACCTTACCTACGGCCTAAAACCAATAAAATCCTCCATTCCTCTCTACTCCTAAGCAACTCGCTAACATATTTTACCAATGCAGAACACTACCTCGCCCCGCTGCACTTGGCCCTCCGCTCCCCGGCAGTCAACTCCCCCACCTTCAAACTCGCCCTGACCCCATTTCCCTCCGGGACAGGGCATATGATTACATCGCTACGTTCCGGCGAAATTGACCTCGCGATTGGACTCACAGAGGGGTGGGTCGCCGGGCTCACAGGCAAACAGGCACCCGCCGACGAGAGCGAGCGTGGATACAAAGTCGTCGGCCATTGGGTTGATACCCCGCTGCGCTGGGCAATTGTCACGGGGAGAAAGAGGGATGAGTTAACGGATGTGAAGGGCCTAGAGGGGGGGCGAGTCGGAGTTAGTCGGTTGGGGAGGTGAGCTCATTTACCCATTGCCTACCTATATAATTATCCACAGGGAAAGCATGGGCTTGACCAGTTCGGATGCGAGATGTGGAAGGAGGTTAAACTAAGCTAACATGATACAACAATGGTAGTGGGTCGCATATCATGTCATTCGTTCTTGCGCAGCAACAAGGCTGGAAATCATCTTCGTTGACACCCGTTGTCACAGGTCCATTTGGGGCTCTACGGGATGCTGTCACGGGCGAAAACGAGGCAAAGAGCCCATCGGCGGAGTTCTTCATGTGGGAACAATTCACCACGAAGCCTTATTTCCATGCTACAAGCGACAACCCTGAGCCACCGCTCAAGAAGATCGGGGAGATCTTTACTCCCTGGCCATCCTGGATGGTGGTTGCATCGACGGCGGTGTTCCCGGACCCAGAGGGCGACGAGCGGTTGAAGAGGCTGTTCGAGGTTTTTGATGCGGGCATGAAGGAGTTCAATGCGGATCTGGGGAGGGTTGTTTCCCTCTTGGGCACTGGGGAGTTGGGGTGTACCTATGGACAGGAGGATGCGAGTGAGTGGATTAAGGATGTCAGGTTTAGTGAAGGGACTAGGGGTGTTGATGGGAAGGTCGTCGAGAGTGTCGTGGATGTCCTCAAGGTTGCCGGAGTTATTGATTCAGGGTTGCAGAATGAGGAGGCCGTGCGGAGGGTGGTGGGTATCCAGAGGTGAAGGATGACCTGTCTGTGACTTGCTGAAGCTGTCAGCTGCATTAAGGAACCAAGAGTCAAGGGATAACTACCGTATCCCTTTGACGACTCCATGCACATTCCGACTACACCGGTCCGCTTTTTAGTAGAGTGAAGATACATCTTCTACCAAGTAGCATTCTTAGGAAGCTCTACCTGTTAGTGCCGTGTCCAGATACTTCAGTAAAGTGCCGAAAAGCTATAGAACTAAGAATGATTGTTATCTTCAACAATCTCTATCTAATATAATATATGCCACCCAAGGCCATTATAGACCGCAGCACATGATCCAAGAGAAACACGCTTTTACGCCTCTCATCTGATGCTGCAACATTCCGCCCAGACTCACACAAGTCGTACGCAAACCCCCAAAGAGACTTTTCTTACGCAGGCCCAAACCCTACGCATCACAGTTCATCGATGTCATAACGGTGACGAGTCCTCAGGTCACGGCACCAACTGCCTCAAAAAGTCCCCATCGCTCCCTGAGGACCAGGGTCTCATCCATCCTATCATGATCATTTCTCCGCATACCCCAAACATTTCACACCAAAACCCAACAAAAAAGACTCAAGGAGGGGATCAGCTCGGGTACCTGGAATGCTGGAATGTATGCCACGAACAAGCAACACACCAATCAAACCTCTCCTGCGGCGGACTCACCAAAGATCATTAACTCGAAAGAGCAAAGAAAAACATCTCAGTTGCTGCCTCGCAAGAGACGAATTGATAGTGGAGTCTTCAATAACAAGCTGACACCTGCTCTCAGCGTCTCTGGAATGCCGTATTCCTTCAGTATATGGAATGACAAGCTGACAAAAACATGTCTGGTCGGTATGCAAGTCTTGGGTTTAAGAACGGGCAGCCGGATCCTTGGGATTGGGTCGGACTTCTTTTTTCGATGTTATTCCCCATTTCAACCCCAGTTCTGGTAGGTAGGTTGTCGTTGTCCCGTCTTGCCGCCGACGGAGATTTCAAGTTCGTGCAGTATCAGGAACGAGAGAAGCAAGGAAAAGAAAATGGGTTTCTTCATGAGGTTTCTCGTTTTGACGGCTGGTCTGGCCCTATTGGAGACAGTGTACGCCAAATTGGATTTGTCGTCTAACTCGACCGTCGTGGTATATTGGGGTGAGCATAGACACGGTTGTTCTCGTATGGGTTTACAGTGAGCTAACTGAGATTAGGCCAGGATTCATACAAAGCGTCAGGAGGAGATATAGCTCAGAAGCGGTTGGGAGACTACTGTGATGGTGAGTATACCATCTATTTTCCCTTGAATGTGGGCTGACAACTATAGATTCCAACATCGATGTCATCGTGATGGCTTTTCTAATGACAATCAACGGCCCGGGAGGTGCTCCAGAAGTTGACTTCGGCTCAACATCTAAGGGTTGCGATACGTTCAACGGCACAAACCTGAAGAACTGCCCTGAGATTGGGTATAGATCCCCATTCCTGCATCCCAAGAATGTGACAGAGGAAGATTAACTCCAGTACAGAGAAGACATCACAAAGTGCCAATCCAAAGACAAGACAATCATCCTCTCTATCGGCGGCGCAACCTACAGCGAGGGAGGGTTCAAATCTGATAAGGCCGCCGACGACGGAGCAAACCTCATCTGGTCAACATTCGGACCGGACAAGGGCGACAGTAAAATACCCCGACCGTTCGGCAAAGCCGTCGTCGACGGATTCGACTTTGACTTCGAAGCCGCGGTCACGCACATGGGTAAGTTCGCGACGAAGCTGCGGTCCCTCGCAGACGCGGACAAGAGCAAGAAATACTACCTTACTGCGGCGCCGCAGTGTCCCTTCCCTGATGCCGCGGACAAGGACATTCTGAACACGGACAACTCTGCGGCTGTCGATGCCGTATTTGTGCAGTTCTACAACAATTTCTGTGGGGTGAATGCATATACACCAGAAAAGCCGAAGGATAACGCGACCAAGGCCGAAGGAAGCGGCAGCAGAACTGCAGCCCAGAACTTCAATTTCGACGTGTGGGACAAGTGGGCCCTCCAAGAGAGTAAGAATAAGGACGTGCGTGTGTTCCTGGGTGTCCCGGCGAACAAGGGCGCTGCGAGCACGGGGTACCTGCCTATTGAGAGTCTGGAACCAGTAATCCAGTACAGCAAGGGGTTTGAGAGCTTTGGAGGCGTGATGATGTGGGATGTGAGCCAGGCCTATCCTAATAAGGGATTTTTGGATGGTGTGAAGAAGGCTTTGGGCAAGAAGGGCGCTCAGCAGCAGTCTGCGCACGGATCGAGTTCTGATGCGGATGCTGCAGCTCCTTCGCCCGCGCCGAAGCCCCCGCAGCAGGAACAGCAGCAACAGGCGGAACAAGGCCACTCGGATTCTGCAGAAGAGCATGGAACGCAGCCCGCCTCGCAGCCTTCGCAGGTGAGCGCAAACCCAAGCCCGGGAGAGCAGCCGAACCAGAACCAAGATCAGGCCGACGATCACGATCAACCCCCGAACCTTCTGAATGGATTGCTGTCGGTATTGGGTGGGCTTGGTCAGAAGCAGCGCTGATCTGCACATGGCGTCCGGACTTTTCGGTCGACTTATTTTTTCTCATTCTCATGTTTACTTTGATGGGTTAGTAACACTCTAATTTTCTGGGTATATATAAAAATGTCACGGACATCATTTCACAGAACCGGCAGACCTTTTCAAACCCCCAGTTCTCGTAGGCTGCACTGGGTCAGCGCGCGGTATGCAGGAGCCCCGAGTGGCCTTTTCCTCCAAGAATCAGGGGTCACGGATCGTCATCCTGCATGAACTATTTTGACGATCTTCATGGTGATTCGGTCCTGCAAATTGCAGCTCAAGCTGGAGCTCTTCTCTGCTCTTGGCCCTTGGCTGAAGGCGTCGGAGCCCGCAGCTGAGCTTGCAGTGCAAGGGCAGCAGCATGTTCTTTCCCACGGCCGTAAGATCGTGGTATAAATAAACACACCTCATCCTCTGCTTTCTGCTCTTCGTAGCCAGCCCAGCAGCCCTTTCCCACTGCAGCCAATCCAAGATGCTCCTCTCCAAGCTCTTCTCTCTCGCCCTTGCCCTAACCGGCTCGGCCGTCTCTGCTGCCTCCATCCCCGATACCGACTACGATGTCATTGTCGTCGGCGGAGGCCCCGCAGGTCTCAGCGCACTGAGCGGTCTCTCTCGTGTCCGTCGCAAGACTGCCCTCTTCGACTCGCACGAGTACCGCAATGATCCCACTCGTGAGATGCACGACGTGATCGGAAACGATGGTACACTCACACTCCCCCTATTCCCCAATACTTAATCAGCCCTACCACCATATACATGTCAGTAATTCTAACAACAACTCAAGGCACTCCCCCGGCCACATTCCGTAACGCGGCCCGAAAGCAAATCACCTCGTTCTACAACAGCACTGCCTCTTTCATCGACAACGCCATCGCCTCCATCACTCCCGAGAACAGCACCAATGCAACCACCATCTTCCGCGCCAAAGACTCCAAGGGTGTCGAGTACACCGCACGCAAGATCGTCCTGGCCACCGGTCTCGTCGATGACCTCCCCGCCACTCCCGGTCTCCGCGAAGGCTTCGGAAAGGGCATCTACTGGTGCCCCTGGTGCGATGGATATGAGCACCGCGACCAGCCTTACGGTATCCTTGGAACCCTGCACCACATTGTCTCCAGTGTTACCGAGATCTCGACGCTGAACAAGGACATCATTGCGTTCGTGAACGGCTCCTACACTGATGAGGAAGTTGCGATTTTGGACGCAGACCCCCTCGACTGGCGCGCCGCCATGAAGGCGTACAACGTCCAGATCGACAACCGAACCATTACGTCCTTCGAGCGTGTGCAGGACGGCGGTAACAACCGAAGCAACGATGGCAAACAGTTCGATATCTTCCGCATTCACTTCACCGAGGGCGAGCCTGTGATCCGAAATGCGTTCCTGACCAACTTCGGGACCTCGCAGCGCTCGTCTATCCCATCTGACATGGGCCTGAAAATGGAGGATGGCAAGATTGACACCAGCACCAAATCTGGCCTGAGAACCAGTCTTGATGGTGTTTGGGGTATCGGAGATGCAAACAACGATGGCAGCACCAATGTTCCTCACGCCATGTGGAGTGGAAAGCGTGCCGCTGTTTTCAGCCACGGTATGTCAACCCTTTTCTCTCTTATTTGAGTAAGTGTACTGACGATGCTATAGTTGAACTGGCCAAGGAGGAAATGGCTGCGTCTGTCGCCAAGCGCTCCCTGGACACTCGCACCCTGCACAAGGAGGCTGAGAGAGCGATTGGCGATGATCTGGAGAGGATCTGGAAGCGCATTGATGCATAATTTGGCTATGACGACTACCTTTATGCCCACTATATAATCTATAAACAAATTATCCTAGTTTATTAACGAGGAGAGGAAATGATACTACTCGCTTTTCCCGAGACCATTCAGGAGAGTGATAGAGTAATAGTATAATTCAATCAGAAGGGGTTTTCACCTTTTGCGTCTTTTATACGTATTAATATATCGTGAACCAAATTAAAACAGTGTATTAAGCTAAGTCCTCTCCATCTCCTCTCCACCTCCCCAGATCCCAAAGCCCTATCACCAGTTCACAACTAGGATTCCAACAATCAAAACGGAGTATAAACCACCCCACTTTACTCAACATCCTCCTCCTCCTTAGTAGCTGCCAAGAAGAATCGTCCGACTGGCTTTCCGGGCTGGTCATACTCGATTGTCAGCCGAGAAAGGTGGCCGAGTAGGTTCTCGATCTTAACATCTCCCTTGTCGCGCTTGGATCGGCCCAGGTTCTCAAGCCACTGGAACTTGTTCAGCATGAAGTATACCAGCGCAATGACGATTGTCACTCCGAGCGAATATCCCCAGACTCGAACCACGGTAACGATATCCGTCCAGCCATTGGTAGTTTCGACAAAGGATGTCGCAGGGTTGGTGGGCATTGTCTCGTTGCTGAACCAACCGAACAGACAGAATATAGTCGCCAGAACGTCGACACCGAGAATGGCCACGACAAGATGGATGGATGGCCAAGTTTCAATGCCACGGGTGACGAAGATAAGCCAGTTTTCTGTGAGTGCAACCTCAAGGAACAGAATTTCTTGGATGGAACCCCAGTTTTGAACAATACCACCGGATGGCAGGAACAAACTGCCGCGGACTACCCAGGTGCCCAACGCGAGGAGGATACCGAGGAGGACTGAGATAAACCAGATCTTTGGAAGTTGCCATTCCACAGGGCGTAGTTCGAATGAAGCATTGTCGTAGGCAACTGCAACTGTCGCCAAGTCGGCGAATAGGGCAAGGAAGACAATAAGCTCGACACGAATACTTTCGTTGATAATGAGCATTGATGTTACTAGGTAGATTTCCAAGTGCAGGCAGAGAGCGATACGGTATTGGATATATGCCTTCATCCGAGCGAAGATCTGTCGTGCCATTTTAATCGAGTCGATGATGGTTGACAGCCCCGGCTCTAGGAAGACAATGTCTGCGGCTGATTGTGCGGCCTCCGAAGCTCCTTCAACAGCAATACCGCAGTCAGCTTTCTTTAACGACGGTGCATCATTGACACCATCACCAGTCATCGCAGTAAGATGGCCTCGTTCTTGAAGCATCTCGACAACCTGATATTTATGTTCCGGAAACACCTCTGCGAACCCATCTGCCTTCTCAACCAAATCACCGGCCATTGCTCCGCTTAAACCGCCATGTATCAACTTGTCCGAGTTGAACACCTTCGTCCCCAAGGCGAGCATTTTACACGTCTCTTTTGCAATTGCCAGGGCATCACCCGTAAGCATCTTCACGCTGATACCAAGGTTTTGCGATTCGTGAATTGTGTGGGCCGTATCTTCTCGCGGCGGATCGAACATTGGAAGCATGCCCAAGAGTGTCCAGTCTTCCCCTTCTCGTTTAACAGCAACGCCCAAAGATCGGAAGCCCCGGTGCGCAAATTCCTGGGCTTTTTCTTTGTAGAGGTCGGCAGTTTCTTTCGAACAGTTGGAGATTTGGAGAACTGCCTTTGGCGCGCCTTTGGTACAGACGTATTTAACCCCATCGCAGCTCACCTCCGATACGATACGTTTAGAAACTGGGTCAAATGGGGTGAATTTCTGTGTCGTCCACCCTCTCCGGAGGATCTCTCGCGCACCGGGATATGACCTGAGTGTCAGAACCGTGACCTTGTCAATGGGATCGAGAGAATCGATATTATGAGAAGATGCAAGAGCGGCCACGGCGAATAGCCAGTCGATATCTACCCCTTCTGCCACGTAGGGATCGCGGATACTGAGTTTATTTGCGGTCAATGTTCCAGTTTTATCGGAACACAGAATATCAACACCCTGACAATATTAGCTGGGTCTTTCTTTGTTTTGGGATCGAAGACATACAGCAAGTGATTCAATGGCAGTGAGCTTCTGCACAATAGCCTTCTTCTTTGCCAAATATGCTGCACCTACAGCCATTGTAGTCGTTGTCACAACCGGAAGACCAACAGGAACACCGATAATTAACAATGATAGAGTATAGTGGAGGAGGGTCTGCTGGCGAGGGGAAGCAATTGGGAGATGTCGGAAGAAACCACCAATCCACGCGATCAAAATCCATGCCATGACAAGGATCAGGAGTGATGTGCCAATGTTATCCATAACCATTTCAAAATGGCCTGCTCCCTTCGCTGACTGGACCATGGAAGCCGTGCGTCCGACGAACGAAGTCTTTGCGCCGGTTTGGACAATCGCATATGCCTTGCCACGTTTGCAGCCAGTCGTATAGAAGATCATTCCGCCCATATAGCGATCCACCGCGAGCGACTCTCCTGTAATAGCAGAGTGATCACAGGCCAAAATAGGGTAACCACGCTTTCTGGCCGGTTTCTTCGGCTCAGCTTCTTTTTCCTTTTCTTTACCCTCGCCTTCGCCTTCTTCCATATCGGATTCTGACGAGCTGCTGAGATCGCCGCGCTGGAGGTGCTCTTTGTACTCCTCAAATCCATTGGGGTCGTTGTAATCACACACAACCTTCGAATCTGCAGGCACAACCTGGCCGTCTGCGACAATTATCTGCTTATTTTAGTACCCATATATGTATTCAATGGTTTATACCACGTACCACATCGCCGGGCACGAGCTCTCGTGCTAGGATTTCCTGTTGCTCACCATCGCGAATAACGTTGGCCCTCATAGCGATATCTCCCTTAAGACTAGCAACAACATCTGCAGCCTGTTTCTCTTGATACCAACCGACAGCAGCGTTCAAGCACAGAATGCCAATGATAACACCAAAGTCAATCCAGTCCTGCAAACCAGCAGCAAGTAGGACGGCAAGTTCCATAACTAGATAAATTAGAAATATTCAACAACCAGCCACTGGGGGCCGACACGTACCATATAGAATGGGTCCCCGGAAATATGATAGAATCTTGGCTACGGGGTTCTCCTTCTCGGAAACCAGCTCGTTCCATCCAGATCGCCGCCGTCTATTCTGTATCTCACTGCTAGGCAAGCCCTGGCTGATGTCCGTGATCAGCCAGTCTTCAGGGTACTTTCCTGGCTCTTCCTGCGTCTTGCGATAGACCTTGCGTTTCTTCCAAGGCGCGTACCAAACCCTCTTCTCTTCGTAATTTTGCTCGCCCTCTTCGTCGCCCTTTTCACGGAAGGTTGAGATATACTTGACCAGTTTTCCATACTCGTCAAGGTTTGCATAATCTTCTGTCCTAGTAGAAGAACGAGATACGCGTCTCGAGCCTCGTCTCTCGGCCGAGGCGGATGCTGACGATACTGCCCGTTCACCCTCGCCTACTATCCCCTCTCCCCTGGGTGCCTTTGCTTCGGCTATCTTGACATTTCCAGACGGGCCACCTGCTTGCTCAGCCATGTTGGCGAATGAATGACTTGTTTCGGCTGCAAAGCGACTGAGCGAGCGACTGATCAGACGCCTATAACCACAAGCTTGTGCACTTCGATAAAAGCCCGCAGAATTATCCTGACACGGGTTTGAAAGAAGACGGCGGAGTTTGCTAGCCGGAAAACTCTCTGTATTCGGGCCACAGCTCCCAACAGTCAAAATTGCTGACGTCGTTGAGTCAAGTAAAGTTCTGGTCGAAGCGCATGATGCCCCGTCTTGAGTTTACGGCGAACAGTAAATGCCTGGCCTATGGGCAACGGAAGCCATCTCCGCATCCCATACTCAGAATGACCGCATTGGCCATGTTGGGAAGGCCCATCAATATGACGACCGTTCTAAGACGTCTTGACGTCGAAGACGCAAGGCCTCATATCCGAAATAGCCGCAAGAGATATTTTGACAGCCTTATTCCTCGTTTAGTGCGGTGGGACTAAATCATACAATTAAAGTTTGACCTTATCACGGATAGGCTGAAGGCGCAATAAGACAGGCGAGGAGGTGTAACGATATCTCGTTAGGAACAACTGATGCAAATGGAACCAGATCAGGCTTGTTTTCTCCCACCTATCACGGAGAACAAAGCCCGGGAGGATGGTGGTTGTGGTGGCAGGCATCCCGGTGGTTCCGACAATATTGGGTTCATGGCATTGGATCGGATGTGACGTTGACATCACATGGGGTTGAATGGGGATCTCTAAACGACAGTCTCATGAATTTTATCAATTTCTAACTGAATTAACAATAAATTGAATATCATGGCTAAATCCCAACGTTTCTTGTCAGATAAGAGAAGGAAAGCGGAGGTGGAGATCAGAAGTTGTGGTAGTGCGGAGAGGCTGCAGCCTAATTGGGAAGTCACGTTTCCTCTGTATATTGCTGTAGGTAGACTCCCACAAGCTATTCTAGTGTTCCAATCATACATAGTAGTTAGAACAAGTCTGCTCAGATAGTAGCAAGGTGCAAAGGCCAGATATACTCGAGATTTACAGCTCCCACTGCAGCCCCGATAATCTGCCCGCAGTTAGGGCTATTGGTATCTATGCAGTGAAATGTCAGACCTAGAAGTCTGTAGATGGTCCCGGGGTCCTGTCGTTTTTTCAAGAAAGCGGGCAACATAGTAGCAAGGAACTTAGGTGAGAAATTAGGCTTATTATATTATACTATACACCCAAAAAACTAACCAATGCAAAACACATCTCGTAAACTCATTAATGCAAAACCCATCATCAAGCCGTATCGATAACTCCTAAAGAAGCATTATACGAAGGCAATGCAGACGGATCTCGTTCTGCAGCAATCTGCATCGCAGCCCGTAGTCGGAATGGCGAAGATGTACCCTGGGCAGAAAGCTGAAACGCAAGACTGTATACTCGCGATATCAAGCAGGAATGAAACGTTGGAATAAAGCTCTTGTCTTTGGGTAGAGTCACTGGGACTAGTAGGGTTGCTGTATAGCTCCCCATCTCGTCCTGCGTCCAGCGTAGCCGCGGAAGAGAAGGAATGGACAATGGAAGCTCGGCGTCACGGAAGTTGATTGGGCGGTTGAGAAAGTCCTTCTTCCTGGAAGGGGGATGGGTATCGTCAATGTTTGTGGTGTATATAGTTGTCGCAATTATCTGGGCTCGGAGAGACTTGAGATCCGGTGGTTTTGAATCAGCCGGATTAGAAGGTCTGTATACTAGGAAAATGCGGATAGCTTTGCTGATCAACCTAATTGGATCTCGCAGGGGATGGTAGAAGCACTCCGGTTGCTCCAACGTCATGGCTAAGTGGCCGATCACGCGTTTAGGGAAGTTGCTATGGATGAGCTCTTCATGGTGGAGGCTGTATTCATCGGCGAGGCTACCCAGTGGAAAATCTGGAAGCGGCACATCGCCAACAGCTGGCTTGACTCGCACCTTGAGCCTTTTCGCCATGATAGTCTCCTGTAAGCCAGTTGTTATACTGGGTCGTTCGAGTTTGAAATAGATAGAATAGTTGACATTGCACCCAGACGGTGCAAAGTCATCCCGCAGTTTACCGCCGAATCCTGATATACTAGCATCACCACAGCTTGGAGGAGGGTGGAGATGGGCAGCCTTGATAAGGGGATTGGCAGAGTGACGGCAGGAAGAGGCAGGGAGATAGTCCGTGACTTCAAAGTTGAAGGGGATTTCATATCTCCGCCCATTTTTAAAGACCTTGGAACTTGGAATAGCAGATTCATCGATTGGTTGTTCAAGCTTTAAAAATTGTCGATGTGCTTTATCAGGAATGCTACTGGGGATATCCGTACTTTGTTCCCCTGTTTTACTTTAGTCTATGAAAGATCTAAGCCACTAACAGAAGCCTACCTATAAATGAGATGTAAAGATTGTCAAAGCTGAGATCATTTTGTGAGACGATTGAGACAACACCCTCGATCTTCTCGCCTGTTGCAAAGGACGAGACATAGTTTTGTATAGCATTTGCGTTCGGGGGCTTTTTGACACGAATATCCACAGAGAGTGTGTTGCTGCAATTTATCGTGCGCATCATGGCTGGCAGGATGTCCAAGAATGACTGGGGAGAGATGAGAAAGAAAGAACAAGGTCTCAAGACCCTGGCTCCCCTGGAGTCCCTATATCTTCAGGGTCAGTGCCATCATCTGCAAGGAATCATTCGTTAGCGCAAAATAACTGACTCACAAGTCAGCCAAGAAGAGGAGCCGCGAAGCAAAATAAAGTGCACGGCTTCCTGTTCAAAACTGAGGATTGGTTGTTTTTGCAGATGTTGTCTCTTGGTTTGACAATTGACACAAAGCGGTTGTGAAGAGTGTCCAGGATGACTCATTGCAATAAAATGCGGGGCGCCCTTGCTGAAGATAAACACAACAGTCCAGGCCTTCAGGCAGTGGTGGCTCCATATTCGTCAGCGCCTTGCAAGATTACGATGTCCACGCTGATTTGACAGATCTACCCCAGTTCTCCTCAGTCCTCACTGTCGGCCGATGTCTGGCAGTGTACACAAGTACTATGTGGTCTCCAGAAGTTTCCGTCCTCTCGCTGTACTTCGGGTATTTGCATCTGCACGAGCCTGCATCTGTCTGGATGAGTTTGTACCTGCGCAGCTACTGATATTATTTGCAGGCTTTGGATGCTCAGGCCAGGGGTGTTAACATTGACTCCCATGGATGCATATCAAGAACCTCGCAGCTTCAAAGTTTATTTGCTCTGATGGCATGTTCAGATGCTCGAATTTGACTTTTGAATTTTCGAATTTTCGAATTTTTTTTTTTTTTTTTTTTAAAAAAAAAAAATTCCTTACGAACTGTCCAATCTTAATCCTTAGTCTGTCAGGATCAGGCGTCCGTCTGAGTTCGTTACTGCAAGGCGCCACTCTAACAACGAATAGCGAGTTCAGCTGACAACTCAAAGACAGCTGTAGTTAGAGGCTGACAGACATTTTCTTACCAATTTTATAATAATTTCATCAAACGAGGGACGGTCCCAAAAGAGGGCCAATGAAGCTATCTATAACTAACCCTAATATCCGCCGAAAATCTCACCCGGTTGTCTTTTACCACGAGTATAAAAACGGGAGCAACCCCACCAAAGGGCCTTATATAAAGCCAACCCACCTTGCCCCGCATAAACACATCTCCAAAGCAAGAAACAGAACAACTTCGTCTCTATATCTTAACAATAAACGAAGCAAGAATATCGCACCCAGCATGTCTCGAGTAGTCACCGAAATCGTCAACATAACCTTCAACCCGGGCACTGAAGTCGACAAGCCCATGGCACGCCTAATCGAGATCTTATCGCAACAGGAAGGCCTCCGCCGCTTAAAATGGGGTCGGTGGGAGGAGGACGCGAATAAAGTCCAGATGATGATCAGTATGTATTGTTGATTCAACTGGAACATAATTAAGCTGCATCGTCAGACTAATGGTGAAATATAGATTGGGATGATATATCCTCTCACTACAAATTCATGGAAGGCTCCGCGTACCCGGGCCTCCTTGCGACCCTGGACGGCCTCCTTGCCGATGCTCCGGCACTTTTCCATGTTCATTTCGATGAGAAAGCCATTAATAGGATTTTAGATGATCCTGTTGTTGAGCTTGCGACGCTCCATGGCATCACCGAGGGCTTTGAGGAGGCTATTGATAGGACTCTCGCTGCTGGGGGTGAGTCGGAGGGGTGTCTGCGGTATACTCGTGGCGATGTAGTCGAGGAGATTTCTCCTAGTGAAGCAGTGCCCAAGGGAAAGGCTCATTATGCGGCTATTTCATGGACTTCGGTGCAGGCGCGGATGGATGCCACGACCAAGAAGGAGGTGCAGGAAAGTGGACAGGCAGTTGTCAGCAAGGTTGGAGGCTATGAAGTACATCATGTCAAGTTTCAGTAACTGTGTAAATATCTAGATATCTCACTTCTCAGAACATATGCTCGTTTGGGAAGTCAATAATATAGTATATATACTGCCTATGAACATGCATCATTACAAAAACCAAATAGGATTCGTCATTCCCAGCATAACATCGTTTGTTCCATTCCTAACCTCGACTCTCATGAACTTCGCTTCCTCAGGAACAGACTGTTCAACAGTTCCATTGTGCCGTACTGTAGTATTGTGGACATATCCTTGATCCGTAACAAAACAGGCCTTCTGACCAGCGAGGCCGTTCGTAGCAAGTACAGCCACTGCACCGTCAGTGGAGGCCTTGATCTTATCCCCGATTTGTGCTATATCAGATCTCGATAGAGACGGGAGGTAGATCTTGAAGAGAAGTTCAATACCCGGTCCCCCGGCCAAATACGCCCGGCCCGCTCTTATACCCTCAATGATAGCTGATTGGGACTTTCCGCGGCTGCGCACAGCAGTCGTCGGGACGCCATTCAATGCAGGCGGGGAGTGAGAGTCACTTCCTCCAACTGCGGTGGTGAATTTCCCATTGACAAGCTGTTCCTGCCATTTTTCCACGGCTTGCTCGTCTTCAACATCCCACTGGGCGTTCCATACTTCAATCGCATCATTATGGTCCCAGTCATCAATGACCCAGTTGCAGGCAGAACATTCGGCAAATGGGTGGTTTATAGAGACTAATCCGCCTCTTCGACGGACTTCCTGGGCGGCCTGTATATAGCCCTCGCCCTCTTGGTAGCGCCATTCAACAACTTGACCCGGGTCGAGCCCTAGAGCTTGCCAGTGGCCGCCACGGGTTGTAACCTCGATCGCTCGGCCGATGAGCAAGTCCGGCGCGAAGTGCTGGAACGAGCCCATGATATTGTTGCTAGAGTCTGTATTATGGTCTGAGAAGAAGATAAAATCAAGGCCCTGCTCGAGCGCGATTTCAATTTGTTCGTCGGGTGTATACTGCCCATCGGAGTAGACTGTGTGCATGTGGAGGTCACCACGGAGCCATTGCGCATCCTCCGTGCAGAGACCATTGCACAGAGGATCCATGTTCATTGTTGCAGACTCGACTGCGAAGTAGGAGTCGACTGGGTCAAATCCCATTTCGATATCTAGTTGCCAGTCGATTCCTCCGGGGATCGACGTATACGGACCTAGGGCGACGTGCCAGGTACCGGGTTCGATAGGACCGGCATTGTACCCTGGGGTAGCCCAAGATGGTGTAATAGTGAAGTTATTGCGAAATCCTCCGCTCCAACCGCGAGAGCCTTCGAGGGCTTGTCCGCGTTGGTCGAAAACCCCTAGGTCTAGAGCGTTTCCAGTGTCCTTTGCGGAGTAGTTCTGCAGGACGTAGATGGAGGTCGTTCCTAGCTCTACCTCGAACGGTATATAAACGAAGGAAAGGACCTCCGAAGGGTCAATGTGACCGGTTAATGTCTTTTTGACTGTACCATTCTGGGCGAAAGCAAAACTTGACAGCGCCAATGCGCATATGTTGAGGAATAATAGCAGCATGATAGTTGATGTTCTAATTTCCCACACAATTGGTGCCTGCAAGGTCCTCGTTTTGTGGTACAGTATTTATATATTCCATATTTCACGCCTTGATGCTGATTGCAATCATTTGGAAACGTGCTTTTTTTCAGATGGGACCGACGGTGCACCAAGCAGGAGCCATCCCGACACCCACGTGGGACCCGAACTCGTATCAAGGTTTCAATGGATGCTGTGTTTACTCCAAGATCCCCAGGTGGGCTCTGGGTGGGGTTAGGAAGATTGCAGGGTTGATCTTTTTGTTGGTTTTTTGTCGATTCGTTGAAGGGGTTTTAAGCGAGGTGAGTTCATGGGTCTCTCTTGGCTGACTTTACGAGTACGGGAAAAGTGAAATAATGAGTGCAATGATTTCTCTCATTAGCATGCGAATTCTATACACGTGCCTTCTCTCGGCTGTGCTGTATTCGTCTACTCGTCCATCTCATAAAACCATGATCAATCGCTAGACTATTTCTAATCTATTTACCGGTCTTTCCCGACGGGATGTTGAATAGGATAGCAGGCTTGCCAGGCGCGGAAGCCTTGTCGAGACGGTAGTAGCCCTTGCGCTCGAACTGGATAATATCGCCCTCCTTGAGGTAAGCGACGTTGCTGTCGGCAATGGCATCCTCGCGGAACTCGGTCTTGGGGTTCAAGACATCCTCAAGGCGGTCCTCCTCCTGCATAAGGTCCTTGTTGAGGAGGTGGTCAAAGTCAACCAACTCAACAGGAACCAAATCCTGGTCTGCAGACAACCAAGTAACCTTCTTTTCGGTCTTCTTGAAGTCTCCCTTCTCGTTCAGGTCCAGCTCGAGCTCAGTAACAACGCCCGAAGAGTCAGTCACGATCTTCCGGACGAAGGCGTTGCCCCAGTTCATAAGCGTGATTTCCTCGTCCTGCTTGAAGCTCTTCGCATCCTCCTGATCGAAAAGAACCGAGCTGCTGTAGGTGACCTTCTTGATACCAACATCAGGGTTCTTGTTGTGTTTGGGCTTGTCCTGGGTGTACGGTGCAGCGGGTCCGCCCTTGAGAACTGCCTTTACGGCGTCCTTCTTGAATACCGCAGTGTGGCGCGGAGCAACGGGGTCAATGTGCTTCTTGTTGGTCGCCCAGAAAAGGGTCCAGTCAAGGTTAACAATGTTCCTGCTGGGTCCCTGCTTGAGGATGAACTCCCGCAGGGCGGGGATAGTCATACCTCGCCGTCTGATACCACGGATGGTGGGGAAACGGGGGTCTGACCAGCCGTCGACTACTCCTTCGTTGACCAGCTTGGTGAGCTTTCTCTTGGAGAGCAGTGTGCGGATGAAGTTCATCCGGGCAAAGTCCCAAATCTGAACGTCACGAAGCTTCAGCGTGTCCAAGAACCACTGATACTGAGGGTTGCGGTCACGGTATTCAATGGTTCTGAGAGCGTGGGTAACGCCCTCCATAGAGTCGATGATTGGACAGCAGAAGTCGTAGGTAGGGTAGGCCTTGTACTTCGTCCCTGTGCGGTGGTGAGGGGATGAGTTGCAGCGGTAGATAACGGGGTCACGCATGGCCTTGTTGGGGTTGTCGACGGACATCTTAGCCCGGATGCACCAGCGAGCTCCCTCCTCAGTGCCCTTGTTCATCTCTTCAAATCGGGCCAGATTCTCCTCAACGGTAGCATCACGGCACTTGCTGGGTTCACCATTCATTCTTTGGGAAGCCATGGTCTCCTTATCGGTGTCGTCCGCGTAGGCATTTCCGTCCTTGATGATCTGGATGGCATACTGGTGGAGTTCGTCAAAGTAATCACTGCTGAAGCTGGTCCTATCGGGCTTGATACCCATGAGAGCGAGATCCTCCAGGATAGCATCCTGGAACTCCTGCTTCTCGTTCGACGGGTTAGTGTCATCGAAGCGGACCAGAAGTGTACCCTTGTACTTCTCGTGGGCGAAGTAGTCGTTCAGAAGGGCAGCTTTGGCGTGTCCGATGTGGAGGTAACCAGAAGGCTCGGGAGGGAACCGAGTAACCACTCCCTTGTCCGTGTTAAGAAGGGCAATGTCGTAGCTCGCACCCTCCTTGGCCTTAGCAAGTTTCTTCTCTTTAGCTGAGGCATTCAGGGCCTCCAGAGCAGCGATTGCCCATGGGCAAAGCTCTTCCAAAAAGCTGAACCAGCGAGTCAAGTTAACCAAAGTCCCCTTTCTAATGGTACCAATTGAGACACGGTTTCCGCGGAGGGCACCCCAGAGGGCGATGTCGGCGGTGGAGAGAGCGTATCCGACGACAAAGGACCGCAGGATGAGATGGTTGTTGAGCTTCTGAAGTTTCGGGTCGATAGCTTTGAAGTCGAGCGAGGTAAGAGCATCGAGTTCGGAGAGCCAGTCATTTTCCTAGGGACAGTCAGTGTGTTGTTTCATAAATTTCATAAAAGGCATGAGGGCGACTTACCAATTTCTCCTCTTTGCTGTTCAAGTAAGGGAAGGTGGCTCGCAGTTCCTCCAGCGCACTTGATCCATACGCAGGAGTACCACTGGCACCGACAAACTCGACAACGGCCTTGTCGCCCCGCGGGAGAACTGCAACGTCCTCATAGTTGATAGCGATAATTGGAGAGGGCCGGGCCTCGTTCACAGAACTTGCGACGAGAAGGATAGGAAGCAAAGCAGCCTGATTGGCCTTTGTGGCCAAAGTAAGCTGGAACTGAGACATCTTGAAGTGACTCTCAAAAACAAAATCCAGCGAGAATTGAGTGACAATTATCCTGAATTGATGGCGGGGCTTTAATGCGGCGTGACTCAAAAAAGCAAGTCAGTCGGAATTATCTTGTTCCGGCCGATCTGATCTCCGACCGGCGCAAACCTTCGGCGGAAAACAATTGCTGGGCAAGAGAGAGCAGAGCACACATCCATTCCACGCCCA
Source organism: Aspergillus versicolor CBS 583.65 (assembly GCF_001890125.1). NCBI lineage: Eukaryota > Fungi > Ascomycota > Eurotiomycetes > Eurotiales > Aspergillaceae > Aspergillus > Aspergillus versicolor. The sequence goes on from NW_024467537.1 coordinate 711,791, forward strand.
GGCCATGTCGTCGCTAAGTTCACTGATGCCCAGCGGGGCAAGGACAATGCTCTCAATATACCGACCCGCTATTCGACAAGGGCCAATGGCGGGCTCTGTTCTTTCGAGTTATCAGCAGGTTCGGGGAGCTGGTAACGATATGGCAGCCCAAAGGAGGAAGAGGGAAAAGGCCGCTCTCAAAAAGTCCAAGAAAGCTCCTCGTGAGTTTCAACAAAAGAATCTGAAGGATGTGAAACAGTTTGCTCTTTGCGATGCCATGAGGTAAACAGCTCACCAGCGACCTTTATCCAGCGATTTCCCTAATCTTCTTTCCATGGCAGATACCTTCGGGCATTTGAAGTTGGCCGGGAGCCAGCTGTTTCGAAATATGAAATCCACATCCGACTGAAAACTAGACGAGACGGCCCTGTCATTCGCAACATGCTCCGATTTCCTCACTCAGTTCAAACCGAATCCCGAATTTGTGTCATTTGTCCCCCCGGCTCGAAACACGCGAAAGAAGCAGCGGCAGCAGGGGCAGTCCTAATTGGAGAACAGGAAGTTTTCGACGCTGTGAAGGGCGGAAAAATTGAGTTTGACCGATGTATTTGCCATCCGGACAGCGTGGACGCGATGAACAAGGCTGGACTGGGCAGGATTCTCGGTCCTAGGGGCTTGATGCCCAGCGCGAAAACGGGTACTGTCGTCGAAGATGTGGCTTCTCGTGTTGAGATGCTTCGTGGGGGTACGGTATACAGGGAGCGTGATGCTGTGATCCGACTTCCCATCGGACAACTGGGATTTTCTCCCGAACAACTAAGGGACAACCTTCGTGTTACCATTGAGCAAGTGAAGAAGGACGCACTCGGTCTTAACGACCGAATTACAAAGCAGATCTACGAAGTGGTGAGTTCAAGACCATAACATTCCCTTAACTATTACTGATCAACTGCAGGTGTTGAGCTCGACCCACGGCCCCGGCTTCAGTCTCAACGGAGAGTTCCAAACGGAGAACTCCGTGGATCCCGCTCTCTTGACTGGCGTGTAAAATAGTTTTGATCTCTGCTGTATAGAACATGTTTTATTATAAGGAAGGATACGGTGTATTATAATGGTAATTGGTTCAAGCATATACTCTCAACGCCGGCGCTATGCAATAACAGCCACAAATCTATCTATATGGTCAGGTCTTTCAGAGCGGAGACGGCACTTGTATCCTCTTCCATGAGCTTGTACAGACGCAAAACGGCCAGCGTTTTGGTGTCTCGCTTGTCCCCCGCCTGTTTCGCTTGTTCAAGTGCCTTCTTCAAGTCTAGAAGTAACGCCGACCGGATCTTTGACATGCGCTGCTGTTGCGCGAGTAGGAACGGATGTTCATCTCCAATTCTAGACGACAACCTCGTCAAGTAGACATATTTCTGTAGGTGGTGCTCAAGTCGTTTGAGCGAGACCAGCGGTGCCGTATTCTCTCCACGTTCATCATCCTCCGTCTCATCCTCGTCTTCGTCCTCGCTCTCCAAAAATTCTGACTCCGTATCAGATGATTCCGTTGAATTTGCCTGTGGACTTTGCTCTCCAATCATCAATCTCTTCTCCAGCTCCTCGACCCGGTCCGCAAAATCCAACAACGCACGTCCAATGTTCGCGTTCGCTCGCAGTCGCCTCTTCTCATTCAATAGCTCCTCGACCTCCGCTTGCCTCGCCTCGACTTTATCTCGGATTGATTGGACATCCCGCTGGAACGCAAGCAGCCCGACACGAACCTGCTCGACTTTCTCCTCCCCTCCCTGTAGCGCAGTCCCCAGAGACAGAAAGTCCTGATAGTTTTCATTGACTAAGTCCAATAATTCTCGGCTGAGCAATTGATCGAGATCCCGCAATTCCTGGCGCAAGTCTTCAAGACTCTGGTGGCGATTGGTTAGGGAGGCGAGGTATGCCGCCGGGTTGAAGTCTGGTGAGAGGAAGGAGGCGCGGGAGAGGGGTTCAGGAAATGGAAGGCCGGACGTATCATCGTCCAAATCAGATGCGGACTCGTCGGAATCGCCAAACTGGGAGGACACAAATTGATATCAGCTTAATGCTGCCGGGGCCAATCGGGGGGGGGGACAGCTGGGCTTGCATACGCGAAATTTATTCATGTTGGCGGTCACTCAGACAAATCGTCGGCCAAGTTATCGAGCAGGCAGCGAAGACAAACAGAAGCTGCATGTGAAGGGTCGAGCTGGCAGGTGTTTGCGTTTGGAGGGGAATGCGGAGTTGGGCGAGTCTCGGTCTGGACAGCGCAGGTTGACTCCGCCGTGACGGATCACCGACTTAACTAACCAACTTCCGTAACGATGTCTGCGGAGTCATCCCACTGAGGCACGGACTCAGGCGCCCAGACGAATTCAATTCCTTGCCAACTCATTCTGTCTCATCTGCATCTTCCCGCATCAATCAGCTGCCAGCGTCAACCCCGGTTATGCTTATTCAATGCATGCCAGCTTGTCCAACACCGCCTGATCCCATGCACTTTGTGTTCCTCCATGCAATGCGCTGGAGCACCCCTACGTGTCTGTGGCCTGACAGTCTTTCTACCTGAGAAGCGGGGTTTCTGAGCCCGTGGTGGACGTTGTTGTGTTGCGTTCGTCTTTCCCTGCGTCACCAGAGGAGCTCACGACGCTATTGTCTGGAGCTACAGACGCAACCACTGCCGCATTCTGATAGTGACTGGCCGCTTTGTCGACACTCGCTCGGCTGAAGGAAATGGATCAGGCACCTCCCGGCAGGCTGTCCTCCCACCTTGATGCATTGCGACCATCCTCCTCTACGTCCGCGCGGCCGAGGTGGACGCAGCCCCCTCCCCAGCCCTCTTCGTTCTCCCCCGTTGAGACCGCTAGTTCCCCCCTCCAAGCGAATCCCTGTCGCTCTGAAAACGCTCTAGATGAGACCACTCGGGCTTATCGCACTACTGCGTTACGCCATCTCAACGGCCATCCCAAACCCCTGTCCATGAAGACGCGCCAAGCAGCCAATAGTTCTAGCAGCGGGAGGCCTTCGAGCTCAACGTCACAACCTGTTCTTGTCAGGTCCTATTCTGGGGGTCCCGATGATAAATCCGGTCCATCCAAGATGTCTACACGGCGGTCATTTCTGTTCCCCGGGACATCGAGTTCGCAAAGGGAGGAACCCAAGCTCCCCGCGGACGAGGAGTTCAGTATAGACGGCATTCTTCGGGCCATCGAGCCAAATATTCGCGGCACGCTCGACTCGATTGGAGAGATATGCGGTCGAAGCAGGCTCAGTCTAGCCAACGAGTACGGCAGTCACATTGCGCCTCTAGGCGAGATTCGCGCGCAGCCTGGTGGGCTTTTGCCTGTCGAAGAAGCCAGCTCCGATTCTGGCGATAACATAGTCATCTATGATGATGAAATGGCTGCAGACGGCCGTGACCATACTCCGTTTTCAAACTACACCTTTTTTGACACCCTCTTACCTCCTATCTCAGCGCCGACACAGGTGGCTCATTCGAGCGATCCATCAGGTCAACAACAGCCTGACCGCGAGCCCAATCTAGAGTCTCTCCCTACGACGCGCGAGTTTGCCTCGAAGCCCAAAGCGGACGGGCGGGTGCTATTGGGAACAACCGAGCAAGGCGAAGACAATCGAATGCAAAATATCCTCACTCCGGCGCTTGTCTCGGAGATTCTCCTTGACGCCCAGGCCAACGGTCACATTAAGCCTGACCATCTGCCTAACCAGGCATACCAAGCCGCAGAAATGCCTCGCCAATGGACGGACCCATCCAAGCCATCCGACGTGCAATCACTCTTCCGCTGGCTGAAACAAGCTACATGGAATGATAGTTGCGATTCTGGGCAACAGACGGCAGAGAGCAGACTACGGGCTATGCTCGAGCGACAGAATGAACGAGCACCTCCTTCTTAAGATGAACATACGCACACGCATACCACTCCCCCTATGGGGAACATTTGTCCATACATGATGACCATATCCGAATATAAATGACGAATACCCCTTCTCCAGCACTGATTATCTTAGCTTAGCGAACATACTCATTGAGAACTAGAAATGATATTTCTCTCCAATCAAGGTACCCATAAATGCATTGCTATGTACGATGTAAATTGTCTCTATAAAACACCAAAATCAACGTTTTCCATATTTCAGCCAACTCATCACCCTTCAATTTCCCCTATCAGCGTCTTCGCAAACCTTTCGAACCTCCCATACGACCAACACTCCCTATACCTCTCTACCAACGGCCTCTCATCCACCTCCTCCATCTTATCCGCATCCCCATTCCCAGCCCCATCCTCCTCATTTTCACTCTCGTCTTGATTCTTCCCCTCTACCAACTCCCCAAACTGCACATCAACCGGCACCCTCCCCAAAAACCTCACTCCCATCTCCTGCGCCATAACCTCCCCGCCACCGCTCGAGAACAAATTACTAACCTCCCCACAACAAGGACATGTATAGCCCGACATATTCTCAACTACCCCCAACGTCGGTATATTCGTCTTCACACAGAAGTTCACCTCCTTGCGCACATCCGACGTCGCGATCGCCTGCGGGGTCGTCACCAGCACCGCACCCGTGAGCCGAGGCAGCCCATTAATAGTAGAGCCATCAGCATTCACGGCAGTCGTAGATATTTTAAGAAGTTCCTCCGCAAGCGCAATATGTTCGTCACTTGTCCCCGGTGGCGTATCGACGAGCAAATAGTCCGTTTGGCCCCAGTATACGTCCGTGAGGAATTGTCGGATCATAGCTGTCTTCTTGGGCCCGCGCCAGATTACGGCGTCACCGCGGTCGCGGAGTAAAAAGCCCAGGGACATGCAGCGGAGACTTCCTCTTGGTGTCCCTGTTTCTTGAGCAGTTCCATCTGTGTTGCCCTCGCCAGCGCTACTGCCCGCTGTCGCGGCATCGTTTGTCCTGCTGGATTCATGCACAGGTACTGGTATCCAGCCGTTCGGCGACTGTGTGATCTTTGCGCCTTCGAGGCCGACGAGGCGTGGGATGGAGGGGCCTGTTAAGTCGATGTCGAGAATTCCGACGGATTTTCCTTGTAACGAGAGGGCGAGGGCAAGTTGGAGGGTGACGGAGGATTTACCGACACCTCCTTTACCGGAGAGGACCTATTATTAACTCATTTGTAAGTGTATGCTCGACATTTTGCTATTCAATGTGGTCATAGAGGAGGGGGCATGTCGGGGGCGATTGTTATCGATAAGGCGTGGAGGGGCGGGAAATTTTCTTTGCGTGCGTTGGGCCCTGAGAAGAGGGTGCTGTAGGTCTAGACGTACCAGGATGATATTCTTGACTCCTTCTAGCGGCATTTTCGGAAATTTGGGGAGGTAGTATGCTGTAGGAAGCGTAGAAGGAAAAGTTGGGGGAGCCGATCTCGCAGTGGTGGTTCATGCTCCGGCGTCATTCCGCGGAGGCTGCTTATCAATCGGAGAACGTCTACTGACCGGGCTACTCTGCAGCACTAGTATAAGGCACTTCAATTCACGCTACGACGTGATTTCTCATTCTTTTGGTATATCGCCACTATCTAATATGCTATTCATCATTTGCCCTGTGTCTTGTCAAAGTCAGAATATACTAGTAGCTATTCCATAGAATGGCGCTTTTCGGTTTAGACCCTTGTTCCTGTAGTCTATTGCCATTTTTGTACCACAACTCCTCCGCGCTTGAACTCGGCCAAATCGCCTAGCACGGCAGCCTTGTCAGTGAGCTCCTTGCTAGGGAATGTCGTCAATAGGACCCATGGGCGAGTCTGGTTTTGGGGGCTGGCAGCAGACACAAAGTCATAAACATCGCCGATGGTATGAGTGGTGTTAAACCGGGAGGTAAGGCGCGTTCCATCTCCGAGACGGATTTGTAGGGTAACAGCAGGCTGGGACTCATCCACTTGGGGCTTGGGGGGTTCAGAGCTCGTTTGAGCGCCAGGCGCCGGCTCAGACGGAGTAGGTGTCCTAACACCGGGTGTAGGGCTTCCTAGTCGCTGTCCCTGGCCTGCAAATGGCTTGTACTTCGGCTTTGGCCTAACGTACTTCTCGTCATGTTGCTTGATCTCAACATCCACATCCTGACCATGTTGTGCGTTCATAATTGAGAGCGGGGCACGACCTTGTCGTATGCTATTGAGAATCTCGGCGTTTTGAGGATCATCAGATCGGTACAGGTCACCATCGTCTACTGAAAAGCCATCCGCCCAGAAATGTAGTGTCCTCCGTACGCGACGAGGAATTTGCGGCTCAGTGGGCGCACTCGGAGTCTCGACTACTCTGCTGGGCATGTCATCGCCACCTAATGTGCGAGCGGAGCCCGTGAAATTGCTTCGCCTCGGTTCGTTGTCATCGGATGAAGGCAGTTGAGTCCTATAAGCAGTTAGAATATCCCAACTATTGGCAAAGTATGGGTTACGGCGACATACTTTTTGGCCTTCTCGATGATTTTCTTCTTGAGGTCGTCCGGGTTTTGTACAGCTAGCCCGGACTTTTCACCCCCGGCAAAGAAGTCTTGGCTCTCATCATCGTCGTCATCCTCGCTGTCGTTCGCGCCAGATGTAAGGTCACCCAACGTTGCGAACTTCTTCGGAGGCTGTCTGCGGGAGGTGGAGGATTCTCGAGGTGTGGAGGAAGAGGATTCGGCCGCCGGTTGGTCTTGTTGTCCAGCTAGCCCCGCGCTCTCGTCCTGCTCCGCAAAGAACTCGGTAACTGCAGCCTCGAGATCCCAGCCGTTTGTTGCTAGATATTCTTGCGCCTAACTGGGTTAGCGATATTTTTGAATATGTGACAAGATACCCACCTCGTCGGGACGCGCCCTCGTCATAGCGCAGAACTGCGAGACGACCTCATCGTGATCGGCGGGGTTCATGGTAGATCTACTGCCTGTAGCTAATAATTGAACCAGAAATACAGCTCTGAGTTCAGTTATACAGCTAGATTGTAGTAAAAGAGAGAAAGGTAGAAGGATTAAGGAAACGGAGCAAGTTGGTGAACACTGAGCAGTGAGGACAGCTGATGAGGTTCTTCGGGATTCTACCTTCAACAAAGCAAAAGCAAAGTACGTCACTGTTGCCTGATTGGTCATCCGGGGACAAGAAATTCCGTGGTGCCTGAGGAATTATTTCAGCCTCGTTTTGCTGACTACTATGTGAAAATAGCATCAATTTAAAGCTGCACAGTTTCTTTGGGTTTAAGCAAGATATACCGGAAGGATGATTATGAAGTTTATAATCTAACAGCTATATGGACTTTTTTTATTGTTTGCATTGCCTCTGGTCTGGAAAGATACAAAAGACACCCCATCTTCTGAGAAGCTTGAATATCAAAGGATAACTATTTCCGTTAATATTAAGTGGGACTAGGTAATCATTATTACCGGGCTCATCCTAGCCATCTTGTTTATAACTTTCCTACCAACCTATGTGCCATTTGGGCGGCTCTACGCGCTCTTTTTCCCGGCAAAAATGTTGGTAGACTGGGCGCGAGGATACGCACTACTCTCACATCGAATAACCCCTACAGAAAACCTCACATGGCAGGTTTGATATTCCCGTCTTCACCACGAGAATTTCCCCTCTGCCATTGAGCGAAGGAGGTAGCTCCACTGTCCCCATACTTATAGTTCGTGACAGGCGGGTCACGTGTTCGTCGTTAAAGCAGCGGCTGCTGAATCAGGAAGCTGGGGATGCCGGCCCGGCACTAATCAATGGGTTTGTTCGAGATCCAACCAGCTTCAACTGATTGATCTTGTCAACTACTTTAGGCAGTTTGCCCAATTCTCTCCTATTAACTGGCTTCGCGACGATATCCTGGTTAACTGCTCTCCGCCGCGATCTCTTGGTCATTGACACGTTCACCCCTCTCCATCAATCATGGCTTCAAACGAGGCCGCCTCCGTCTCCAACTCAACACCAGCGCTCTACGAGTCCGGTCTAACGATCCCCTCCGATTCGGAGATCTATTCAGCCAACCATGACGCCACTTCAACCTCATCAGACTCGCCTTTGATCCTCTACAGGCCCTCGACAACCCTCTGGAGCATCGTCCGCGGTGCTGCAATCAACCTGGTTCTTCCGTTTGTGAATGGCTTGATGCTCGGATTCGGTGAGCTCTTTGCACATGAGGCAGCATTTAGGCTGGGGTGGTCCGGGACAAAGGTATTTTCCACTGGGACATCAACTTCCATATGTGATGCGGTTTGGCTAACCATGGTCTGTTTAGATCTTTCCCACCTATCGGCGGTCTAGACCTGCAGCCGCGGGGCTCGGATTATAGAGGCAGCTTTCGCTGGAGTATGTTTGCAGGACACAGAAGAGCTGTGGGTGGGCAATATCGGGAAACAAATAGACATTTAAATTGGACATGATGCATGGGTCGATTTTCTGGGATTTAGTGTTGTTATTCCTGCTTGAACGGGATGCACCTGGAGTGATGTTTACATGTATATACATAGACCCAAGCAGGCAGCGCAGTAATTATCTTGACGGCGTTCGGCGAGCAAAATCCAACACATTTCAGCCTGTGAATATCTCACAATTTCAATAGATCCACGAGACTCTGACAGTTATTGTTCATTTCCGCTGTATACTCCTGGATCGTGCCATTGCCGATTCTCGCCCGGCAGACCGCCCGGCAAAATTCGCGTCTTGGCAAGAAAGTGTCTTCAGGTCCGCATCCGCGATTCGATATCCCCATTCTCTCCGTCCGGTCATCTTGTCGTGCACAATGCTGGGAGGCCCTGGTTTGAAAGGGCGCCTTGCCCGGCAGCAATTTACTGCTTTTGCACGGTCCACCCGATCGGTTCGTCTTGACTCCCTGGAATCCGGAAATTCGGCGCTGACTCGTGCACGCAGTTTTCTTCATTTCGTCCGCAGATTTCAAGATTCCCCGTGCGGAATGGCAAGGTTCTCGGCGGGTCTACGACCTGGAGGCCGCCAGTGCCCTCAATTGCCCTGCCTGCCGCTCGATTCAATTCAACTTCACCCGCTGCGAATCCCAGCGAGCTAGCACCCGAGCCCTCTCAACAGCCAACCGAGTGGGACCTTTCAAATATGGATATCGAAGCCATCCCGGAGAAGATTGGATACCTGAAGGAGCTCGGGCTTGATTACGGCTGGGGTCCGTCGTCAATTATTGAATATATAATGGAACATGTTCACATGTGGAGTGGCCTGCCCTGGCTAGGGAGTATCGTCGCAACGGGTGTCTTGATCCGTTTTGCCATTCTGCCTTTATTTTTCCGCTCTGCCGATGCTAGTACGAGAATCTCAAACAACAAGCATATCATCACGCCTGTTCGGGCCAAGATGATGAGCGCTGCGCAGTCGAAGAACCACGTTGAGATGCAAAAGTACCGGGCCGATTTAGCGAAGCTAAATTCCGAGCTCGGTATCAAGTCGAGCAATGTGTTTATTCCGATGTTCCTTCAGATCCCCTTTGGTTACGGCTGTTACCGTGTCGTCAACGGCATGGCTCGCTTGCCTGTCCCCGGGCTGGCTGCCGAGCAGTTTGCCTGGATCAAGGACCTCACAGTTGCTGATCCGTTCTTCATCCTTCCTTTGCTAACATCTGGTTTCTTATTTATGAGTCTCAGGGTATGATCCATTATCTTCGTTCGATCCCTTTGGCTTCGTCGCATTCTGCTAACAGCCATTTCTTTTATAGAAAGGAGGCGAGTTCGGAAACCTCGATTCATCACAACAGCAAATGCGAAAGTTCATGATGTACGGAATGCCGACAATTCAGTTCCTGTTCCTGGCGTTCTTCCCCGCTGCACTGCAGATGTACTTCCTCACAACCGGTCTCTTCGGTCTCGCCCAGGCCTACATGCTTAGCAGTGCCTCGTTCCGTGCTGCCGTGGGAATTACCATTCCCCAGCAACAGCTTCCCACTGATACATCTGGTGCAGCTGGTCCTGATACGGGTAGGGCTCTTCGTTTGCTCACGCAGGCCATCGAGCACGAGAAAGCTGAAATCGCCAAGACACAGAAGGCCGCCGGCAATGAGCCTAACCTCAGCTTCATCGACCGTGCCATCAACAACATAAAGGAGTCCAAGAACCAGTTCGCCAAGGAAACCACGAAGAAGTTGGAGGAGATGAGCGGGAAGGGCCCAAAGACGAACGCCGACGGATCTCTCGCGGAACCAGCACGCCTCAGCGACAAGGATCGCAAACTGGCGGAGGACTATGAGAAGCGCAGAAAGGAAGAAGAGGATTGGAAGCGGGAGGAGCGCAATTTTGCGCGCAGGGAAGCGCATCTGAAGACGCTGGAGAGGGAGAGGGAAAGGGCCAAGTCGGCTTTCAAAAACCCTAACACGAAGCAGTGAATGTGATATATGTCTCATATAACTTGCACATTGTATTATAGCAGTTTATTCAGTTTTGTCTAAATAGAGATGTCTCTGCCTTCTTAACCCACTGACCACCTACCTACCTTTCAATAGTCCGCTGGCTGCCGGCTGTAAAGAACTTGCATAAAACAATCACATGCAAAATCCCCGGTGCAGTATTCTCTCGTACAGCTTGAACCAAATACAAATTAATATTATAAGCCCTCTACAAACCTCCTTGCTACGCGCTAAGCCTAATCCAAATCGTACAGTGCATCCCTAGGTAACTGTGCCTTCCCCTGTATTTATAACCACTAACCACCACTACAAACAGAACCCATCCAGCTAATATCTCCAATTTTTTTTTTTTATTGTATTAGCGTCTACACGTCCAAAAGTCTTTACGGTCTTGCATATGAACTTAAATACTCCACTATGATGCTACCACTAAGAATAATCCGGTCGCGACTGCTTCGCACCAAGGAGATAACATTACCGCTCTTACGGCCGCAGGCCAGGAGTTCCTCCTACTCAACAAAAGGCTCTTCGTCATCACCCAGCTCCCTAAGAAGAATCGTGACAATTATTGGTGTAGCGGGTGTCAGTACGCCATGTCTTTGGTGGCTTATGTCCGGTACCCAAGTCCAGGGTGACAGTAACGACAATGTGCCATCTCTAGATGAAGGCACACCACCCGAACAAGGACAACTAGGCACTGAATACGACCTCACGAGCAGACTTTCCAAAGAACAGGTAACCAAACTCATCTCACAAGACGCATACTCGTTTCTGGTCAAGAATGTTGCCGGTGTGAACCGGTATGATGGTGCCCAGGTAGCTTCGAATAGCCCCTGCGAGGATCGGTATGCGCATGGGAAAGTTCCCTCACCGTTTCCGCTGGGTAATTATGATGATGGTGGTGGTGGTGGTGGGGATCAGCAGTGGATGGCGTGGGCGGTTTTCGATGGCCATTCAGGCTGGCAGACGGCAGATCTATTGGAGAGGCAGCTCTTGCCTTTTGTGCGGCGCAGGCTTGAGCAAGCTCAGTTGGACTCCGGCATAGGGTCTGATGAGGTTGTTCAGGAGGCTGTTAAGCAGGGGTTCACGGACCTCGATGCGTCTATCTTCGGGACAGCTCTAGATACAGCTCAGAGCAGTAGAGTTCCTCTACAAGAGAAGGTGGAGAGGCTTCTTCCTGCTTATGCGGGCTCGTGTGCTTTATTATCGCTATACGATCCAGCTACTAGGAACTTGCATGTTGCATGTACTGGGGATTCGAGAGCGGTTCTTGCTCAACAGTTGCCAGATGGCAGCTGGGAGACGATACCCTTGTCGATTGATCAGACTGGCAGTAACGACGAAGAAACCGCCAGAATCTGCAAGGAGCACCCCGGTGAAAAAGATATCGTCAAGGATGGACGGGTGTTAGGGATGATGGTCTCACGGGCTTTTGGCGATGGACAGTGGAAGTGGCCGTTGGAAGTGCAAAGGGATATGAAACGCAGATTCCACGGTCCAGGACTCTTGCCGCCAAGGTACGATGTCCGCACGCCGCCATACCTGCCTGCTGAGCCGGTTGTGACAAGTACGAGGATTGATCCCAGCAGGCCCTCGTTTTTGATCATGGCAACGGATGGACTGTGGGATATGCTCTCCAGTCAACAGGCTGTTGATCTTGTAGGAAAGTGGCTGGTATCTTCACGGAAAGAATTGGATCATACCCACGGACAGTTTGACTTTGGGCACTTTCGGAATGGCGTAAACTGGGAATCTATCGAGGAGAGAGCAACAGTGCAGGATGAAAACGCCGCTGTCCATCTGGTCCGCAACTCACTGGGAGGTAATCATCACGAGTTGGTCTCAGGCAAGCTGGCTTTTACTCCTCCACACTCACGGCGTCTGAGGGATGATATAACGGTCCAGGTTGTTTTCTTTGATGGCACAGATCCAGAGAAGAGAAGTAGTTGAGGTTGTACCATGGGAACTGCTCACAAGCCAGAGCAACCAACAAGCCCAAACATTGAAAGACAATCAGAATGATTGGTCTCGTTGGCTAAATCAAGACACTTGGGTTACTCTAGCTGAATGGGCATTATGAAGTCAATTTCCACCTTCTAGTTCCTGTTCATACATTATTCATACACTCTAACAAAGCATCAACCTCCCCGATATTCCCCATCAGAAGGCATTGAATAGCCTCCTTCGCCTTATTATCCCTCTCATCGCCATATATTTCCCCAATCTCAGCCCGCATCCTATCAAGACAAGCCCAGATATTACTCTCGGCCTCTTCCACTATCTCTACGGCCTCGCGCACAGAAACACCACCCCACCTCCTCACCTCCCCCACCGTCTCAATCCCGGTGATCTCTTCATTGACTATCCACGCGGCATCTTCTAGACTCTTCAGTAACGCTCTGTTTATGGGGTCCGCGCCTGTTCCTGTCCCTGTTTTGAGGTTGTGGAGTATGGCCTTTGCAACAGAGAGCCAGGCTTTTGGTTTGACTCTAGGGATGGTTTCTGCTCTTGGGTGGATGGATAAAGGTGAGAGTGAAGGAGAGGGTATTAGAAGTGGTGATGAAGATGAAACCAAGAGCGAGGGTGTCGATTCCCAGTCCCACTCCCAGTCCCAGCTCCAGTTCCAGTTCCAGGGTTGTGGGGACGAGGATTGGGATTGGGATGGGTTTGAACGCTTGCGTTTGGGAGTTAGCTTGGTGGTCTCTGCTGGGGTTATCTGGAGACTAGGCTTCGGGCTGTAAGGGCGATTCCAGCTGGGGCATTTGAGTATGGGCATGGTACAATATAGTAGATCCTGTATATTTGTTTGTTTAGCGGAGGTAGAATTGGTCGCGGGGGAAGGTTGTGTAGAGTTTGACAGAAAGAAGATGAATATGCAGTGGGATAGAAATGGGAGATATATACCATATGAAGAAATGGCTGCCATTGCGGTTAGAAACGTATAACAGAACTAACAAGATACAATGTATGATACCAAAAAGTGTAGGTAAATATAGAAGAATCTCAAACCAACCAACACTTTCTATGTAAAGCATATATCAACCAATCACGACGGGGCCATACAATATCCGGTGTGTTGGTTTCATGGAATGCGTTCTTTGTGTAATTAACGAGAGCTGCGCCGTCCCAATGCATCCACAGCCAAGCAGGCTTCCATATAAAGGCGCCCGATTATTGGGCCAAGGCCAAGCTCTTGGAAGTTATGAATGTGACACAGGGCTGAAGCAGAGCTCCAGCAAGCCTCCTTGTTACCAAAAGTGGAACCTCTAATCATAGCTATGTTCATTGTTTCTTTTGTACATTAATATAGAATAGGAAGGGTAATAAGTATGTGTCGAAAAAGGAAAGAAAGAAGATGAAAATGAGAAACACATTGACAAAGGTCAGCGGAAATAAGTCAACTCCAACCCCAGGTAAAAAGGTAAAAAGAACAGTCACACATGGACCTGCCATATCTCTCGAAAGAAGAAAGCCGAGAAATGCAAACAGAGAAGGTAAAGTAATGTATAATCAGCTCTAAAAAAATGCTTGTTGAAAAGAAGCAAGTAAAAGTATCGTGTAGATGCGTCGTATAGTCAAACAAACAACAGTAGCCGTCACCTTTTGTTATGTTTGAGGGAATTTGAGTGGGTTTACGCGCTCTGCATCGGCATAGTCTGCATTGGCACGGATGTCAAAGGTAATGACTCTGGCTGTTGAGGCTTCTCCTCTTGGATGAACATGTGGTTTTCCATCTTCTGTGTCATTCGTGCACAGAACGGATCCACGTATTTCGTCCACATCGTCGCGCAGAAGTATACCAACGCAATCCACAGAGGAATGCTGATCGCGACAACCCAGGGTGGGCGGATCGGAATCCAGACCGGTTCATCTGATCCTTCCTGCTTCTTCTCGGGGTCAAAGGGCTGGCCCGAGATGCCGTAGAGCATCCAGCAGAGAACAGTACGGAGGAGTGTTCCGTGGACGAGGTAGACGGCGAACGACTGCGAGCCGAGCCAAAGGAGGAGGCGGCTGGATAGGAATTCCTTAACGCTTGGCGAGATATAGATAGAGAAAATGATGAGATCAACACCGATAGCGGAGTAACGCTTGCCGACATTAACATCGGGAGGGAAAATGTAGTGTGAGATGTTGAACATAATATTCGACCAGTCTGCCCATTCGGGGTGCTCGCCGGGGTAGCCGGCAATGAAGATCCCAACAGCAAACAGGGTGAAGGCCACAACTCGGCGCGGCCATTTCCACTTCTCGAGGAATTCCTGAAAAGAGACCTCGTAGGACAAATCGCTAAGAAACATGCCATAAATACCCTGCAATTGGAAAGTTTCTGATAATCGTTAGCGTATTTCCACCGCGCACACTTCCAAGGAGTAGTTACCTGTGTTCTTCGCATTGTCCTGGTGGAAGTAAAGCGCCATAATAAGATAGACAAACAACCGCCAGCGGAAGCGCATGAACATCGTCGCGCATGTCAAAATATAGACCAACATGGAGGTCATCAGCAGTGGCAGCAACGCCCACTGGTGGTCGTCATAGGCCATGTAGCCTGTCGTCCAGGTAGTAAGGAAATTTTGACCCAGTCGGATCACTTCTTTTCCGAACGAATCCTCGAGATCAGGAGCGGCATATCGGCACCACCAGCAATCCGAGCGATTGGCGACAACGAATGCGCGGCACTGTGCCATTATCCAAGATATTATCATCGCAATCGTAGCGGGCATGATGAGGCGCGGGGGCCGGCGGAAAGCACTTTTACCAACAGCAGTAAAAGCGCCCAGTATATTACCGTTTCGTTGCAGTTTAATCGGCTTCAAGGCGCAGACGTAGCCAGTCAGGAACGCGAAGATAGTAACACCAATACGGCCCTGCCAGGGAATGCGGAACACGGGCAACTGCAGGAGCCTGGGAGACGCATCCTCAGAATCGCGAGGAGCGAATAGATCATAATCCCACGCTCGAGCAAGGTGAGTGAGAACGACAAGGAAAGAAGCGATACCTCGAAGGCCCTATGGGTTTTTTTTTTCGAGTCAGTCCCAGCCAGATGAGGGGTAGAGAGAGCAAAGATGGTCCTAGGGCACGTACATCGATCCATTTGACGCTTTTTCGGGGGTCACCCTTGACGTTGGGGTCGCCGCCGCTCCATGGGAGCGCCTCTCGAATGCGACTGTAAAGATAGGCAGCTTGGGACATCCTGCACCAAGACTTAAGAGACCGAAAGCAAGATCATTCAAATGCAACACAAGCTAAGCCAAAAACCAAAAGAGTGTGAAGGGATGAATGGATGGAGGATGGTGTGTGTTCGCGGCGGCAGCATGGAATGCCAGGCTCGAGGACAGGTAAGACAGAAGAAATTGAGCCACGCAAGGGAGAGGAGAGGAAGGAATGAGACGGAAAAAAAGGGCCAAAGGAAAGCCGGTGATTTGCTCTTCTTGGCGTTAGAAGGCTGACAGCGAAATACGGGGCAGAATAGTACTAATTCGGAGGGCCAGGGAAAAAAAGGGAAAGACAAGGGAAAGGAATGGATCAACGTTGAGTAGTATGGAGAATGCCGAGAGTGACCGATATCCACCCCGACGCCAGAGAGCAGAGAGCAGAGAGAGCAAAGCAGACGAGCAGCAGGAAAGAAGCAGCGAAGACGCAGCAGGGAAGGGGGACGAGAATAGTAAGGCACTATTTGGCAGGCAGAACCATTCTTTGCTCAGTGCAGTGGCGGGCCATGCCGCAGAACGAGGACACAAAATCATCGGATGCATACCGATGGAACATTGCGTCTCAGCCTTGAATCCACAGTGGCCTTTGCCAAGAACAACAACTGAGAGCCAGCGAAAGACAGGCCTGAATAAAGGACTTTCAGGGGGCAAGATTGAGAGCCAGGGAACCAGTCACAGCATCGCAAACGGCGCTGCAGAGGGTGACAGTGCGGCATAGGGCGACGGCTCAGGGACAGCGTTGGAGGCGAAGGGACCCATCTGGGCGCTCAATGTGGGAAACCGAGGCGCAATCCAAGGGTTTGAGGAGCGGCTGTTCCAATCGAAGGGAGAGATGGCGCGATGGAGCCCGAATCAGGGACTCGCAGGATTTGGGGCGGGCTTGGAACTTGATCGAAATACGCGGTGCCGCCGCTCATGTTCATCAGCACCGTTCCTTAGTGGGTGATTAAGGCTGTCTAGCGGGGCTTAGTCACCCTTAGTCGGGGCCCTAGTGGGAGTAGCGGCTTGGCGGTCTTAACCGGTGCGGGCTTGGCGGGCCATGGTGTCGAACAGGCCCAAAATAACGACATCACGAGTCCAGAAAACCCGATCAGCACTCGCGTCCCAATAAAAACCTGAAACATTAATCTATGTATATACACAGCACGGGCTCACCCCGAAACTCAAAACGAGTCTACAGTTTTGTCAACCTTCAGTTTCACCGAAACAGTGGCCGTCCTCCCACGCCCGCACTCCACGTTGCTGACCCTCGGACCCCCAAGTTCCCCAGACTCAGCCCAGAGAAGCCAACACCGCCGCCTTCGCCGTCTCGCTTATAACGTCGAAGGGCCTCTCGGAGGTGGGCTGGGAGCAGCTGTCCGCGGTGTGGGTTGGGCGGAAGCTTGACGGAACCACTTCCACTATGTGCCGAAACCCGAAACACTTCAGCAGCACCTGAGCTCACGTCCCCGTCCGTCTCCGCCGGCTCACTTTTTACCCTCGTGAGATGTTCATTATTTGTTGCAGATTGATTCGTCTCTTCGCTTGTCGGATCGTCCTGGCGAAGCCAAGCTAGTGCCGCTTGGTCGTGCGCATCCGCCCACTCCTTTTGGACCGTTCGTGCCTTTTCGACCATCTCTCCGGCGAACACTTTCGTAAATCCATTGATCGTAGTCACAACACTGGCCGGGACAGACTGTGAAAGTGCATGGTTGACAATCCGCCGCAACGTCTCCTTTCTCAGCTTCGCTCGCTTGAATAAGTCGTACCGTTCGGACTGCCGGGGGTTAAAGGCGTCCACAAGTAATCTACCACCAATAAATCCTCTGGTTAACATGACATCCCCCCCATATAGTAATGATTCTCTTCACAGCCCTGTAGGGAGCTTCGGATGGCCCGAAACGTCCCCAAAAGCAAGGCAACTAAAATGGGGAAAGGCAAAATCGGGTAATTATCATCAGGAAACTCACGCAAGATTCTTTCTCTCCCCCTCCACATCTTCACGCTCAGCCCCCTCTTCCCTCCCCAATAGCTCCCCTTCGTCGTCAAAGTCATCGTCTTCGTAGCCTTCTTCGCCCCCATTCTGTCCACCTGCCATACTTCCACCACCTGCACCACCCTTGGCAACACTGACCGCATCCTCACTGTCCCTATCCCTCTCCCGTTCACGTTCACGTTCCTTTTCCCGCTCCTTCTCAGCTTTGCTTTTCCGCCCGCGTTTCCTCCTGAAGACTCCATCGGCGCTTGCACCGCCTAAACTCCCCGTGAAACTCCCCGTCACGCTACCAGCATCACTTGTCGCTGTCGCGCTGAACGCGCGCAGATCCGGGTCCACAGGAAACGAGGTCTGGCGGAGCGGGTGCATGCGCTGGCGCTTGAGGTTCTGTTGGCTTACTGATGCTGAGGATATGGATGTGCGTTTTAGCGGGTTGGCATTTGGGGGCGGGTTTGGTGGCGGCGAGGACATTTTCGCTTGACCCTGGTTCTGCTAGAACCGCGACTGGATGGGTTTCTGCGCGTTGAGTTGGGCGCTGGTGCTGGTTTTGATGCGAGATGCGGCGGCGGCGGAGTGTAGAACTGGGGCGAGGTGGGAGTGAATATGAGGTGAGAGATTATTCGCCCTGGGGAATCGGAATTTAATAGATGAATAAATGGGTATCGAAGGAGGAATTGGATGGAGTAAGCCCTGAAAGGGTCGTGTGTTGCTTGATATCTGAAGCTCGCGGTGCAGCTTGGATGATCGCATTCAAATGGAACCAAGATATTCCGGGCCGATACTTAATAGTTAGGGCCGGCCCATGGTGTGTTCCAGCCAAGGCACGATATGCGAACATGACCCAAACCTCTCCTTAGATCTACCAGATTCATGTCAAGGTTAAATTAACCTCGTTGCTAATATTTGATAGAGATTAAAAATGCCCGAAATTGATTATCGCCGATAAAATCACTGCGTAAAGAGCGAAACTAACTTAACCATACATCGCTGGCTCAACGAAAGATTATCGTGAACGAAACATGACACTAACACTTGAAACAAAAAATCAACTATGTTACGAATGAGAGATTTCGCAATTCAAAGGTCGATAGTGGCCGGAAATCCAGCATCAGAAGCAGTGACCTAGACGTGCTCTTCGCCGAGTCGAGGGGCCCCCCCCTTCCAATCGAGGCGTTCGTAGTAACGGAACACCAAGTCATATCCGTCAAGGTCATGCACAATGCGATCGACTCGCTTATATCCCTCCACATTTTCGCCCTTGGGCATCCGACGAGCTGCCTGTCGTTCGATATATCGGGCCTCCTTGTTGCTGTCCCAGTCGCCGTCCACTCCGGGATTTGCTTCAAAGACCGTCACAGTAAATCGACCAGGCTTGAAGATGTTCACGACTTGCTGAATGATTCCCGCAGTAGTCTGGCCATTCTGCGAGTGTGGCACGTTGGTCTCAAAAGACGCGTACGAGCAGTGAGGCTCTGGTGTCACATGGACAGTAAAGTAGTGGGTGCCCTTGGCGCCGCCGTCAGGGGCAGGAATCACGCCGTTGGCAGAGAACCCGCATGGGGTGAAAAGATAGGCATCAATGCGCGACTCCGGGAACTTGTCCTTCGGGTAAACGTCCGACAAACCGCAGGACTCGGAGACTACAGTGCCAAGAGCGTGGCCCTCAGTGGTGAGTTCTGCCGGCAAGATCCCGCTACCCTGGGTGGATGAAATATCGTCCACCTCAATGTCCGAGCCATTGCTAAACACATCCACGTGGTCTTCCTTGTGGGAATCAAAGTTGCGGTACCGTTTCTCAGCAACATTAGTAGCATGGTCCAGGTAGAACTGCTGGGCGTTTTCCTCCTCCAAGTCTGTCATCAGTACCTCAAGAGTCTCGTCTGAAGCCCCGTCCTCAGCACCGATGCCCAAGTCAGGCCGTTCGGGAAGCTGAATGAACTTGGTTTCGGTTCCTCCATCGTCTGAATCAGCCGTCGGGGACGCAGGAGGGGTGAGAAGAGTGTTAGGCTCAGTGAGGTACAGGTACCAGTGCTCGCCGTTCATTTTGCCGATCATGTAGGCGCTGCCGTTCAAGAAAAGCTTGTCCATGGAGCGAACTTCATCCCTCCAGCTGCGGTGGGGCCCACGCTGACGGTCGGGGAAGAGAAAGTTCTTGCGGCTGTAAAAGACGCGGTACGGAGCGGCCGCAACGGTAATCCCACGGGATGGAGGAGCAGTGGACTTGGGGAATCCACCATGCATAGCCGCGATTTCGAGGATGCGGGGCAGTCCTGACAAAAGAGTGGTGGTGCCGCAAGTCTTTAGGATCAATTTATGCGGCCAGACGAACATGCTGGACTCCGACAGGAGATAGGCATCCACATCCTCGGACGAGACAATGGACAGCACCTGGCAATTGACAATGTCCAGCATCTCCTTCCAAATATCTTCCGAGACCGCCTTCAAACCAAGATGGTTCGAGGAGCCCAAATCCTTTGGAGAGGCAGCAAACCAGACCTCCAAGAGCTTCTCGGGGCCTACACACCCAGTCAGTTATTTGTTTATTTGTCAACACATGCGAAAATAAACAAACATACCCTCAAACGCATTGGTGGAGTCAAGATCCTGGGTTGCCTCATGATTGATTGTCAAAGACGGAGTCGCAGTGAACGAAGACGGCGACTGCGTATAGTGCTGAGGGATAAGGTTGACCATCTCTTTAGTGGTAGATGCCTTCTTTTTTTTCCCTTTTTTCAAATTTGTCCGGTCGACGGGTAGTTTATATTGCAATTAACGTCGCGCTCGATTTGGCTTGTGAATCGTAGACAAGGAAGCCTAGAAGCACTATCTGCGACCCAGACGAACAAGGGGGGGAATGTTCGCCTGTGAAGAGAAGGCCCTGAAGAAATCGAGAGCAATAATGGCACTCAGCCGAGTAGGGGAAGTCTCCAAGAACCCGATGGGGTGCTAGGGAGGGCGGAAAGAGAGCGAGAGGAGGAAGAAACCTCGGGAAAAAGGAATTGTGGCTATCTGTAAAGCCTCGTGCTGAAGATACCGATACCGGTGAAAGTATCGGGTCTAGCAGACGAGGATATCTGCTTCAAAAATTGAAAAGGAGATAGAAAAAGTGAAAAAGGCGTCGTTTTGAGGGGTGTTATCTGGGCCTAGGAAGGCGAGTCAGTCGCGTGCTCTATAGAGAAGGCGGGAACGGGCAAGCCAAAACTTATTGGGGGAAAAAAAAAAAAAAAAAAAAAAAAAAAAGAGCAGAAATACGGGGTGCAATGGCAGTTACTGACTTCGCAGGCTTAGACAGGAATCGTAGTAGGTCCTTTGAGCTCATGAAAGGCAGAAAGAATTCGGGCTTAGATGAGCACGATGGAGCGAGACGCCACAGCTGTTGACATCTGCTGGATATTTGCAACTCTCGGTAAGAGCCAAAAGGAGACGAAGAATCAGGTCAAACCAATCTCAGGTCAGGCCAAATGGCGAGAGACGTGAGTATTTGAGAGAAAAAAGAGCAGACCAACGTGGGGTGCGCAGAATAAAACGAGGAGGTTGTTGGCGTTGAGTTGAAGTCTTTTCCTTAATTTTCTCGGGCCCACAAAAGCTGCCAACGACCGTAATAAATACCTAGGGCCAGGCGGGGCTGTGAACTGAACTGTACTAGTAATATACACACTACCGTTGGGCTGTTTGAGGGGTTTCGGCTTTACAGTCTCAGATCCAGTAGCTGAACAGGAATAGATCCTAATGAGAATGGCAACACAGGCGGAAGAACCCGGAGAGTTAAGGAGAGGTGACTGGGAGTAGGATGCAGGCGTGTTGAAGGAGAAGCGCACGGCTGCACCCCAGTCTGGACCCAAGTCTGGAAGCTCTTGGGCAGGTATGAGACTGTAACACTCCGGTAACTTTAATACTGACCGGTTTGATACCGATACAAGGTTCACACGAGGTTATGCCATAAATAGCAGGCGGTGTGAAACTCTCAGGAACAATGACGTCGCCGTCTTGCCTCCCGTCTCCAACTCTCGGCCGCGGATTCAACTCTCGAGATACAGGTCCATCTCCTCGAGCCCCCAGCTGTCGGTGCCAACCCATCCGGCACTCTCAGCTCCACCACCAACGAAGAATCTTGAGGCTTCTTGGTCTCCCTTGAGCACCCACTCTAACCACTTCACAGCAGCCACTCCAAACTCCCCGCCGTCAGGTTCCCTATACGTCCCAGAGTGTCCGACAGGGTAGTTCCCAATCCACTTCGGGACACCAGTCAGATTTCTATAGTCTGCTGTAGCCTGGTCAAAGTCTGTCAGTACCAGCGAATAACGGTTTCATGTTTCAAAATCAACAGGTCCACTTACAGCGGGGTATGCAACATCTCCCTGACCGCCAATATAATAGAAAACAGGCTTCTGAACCTCCTTTATAACCCCCGGCTCCTCGATAATCATCCCGCTAGGCAGATTCTCCTGTGCATCAGTTGTATTTCCCAACAGTCCAGAGTTGAAAATTCCCAAAAAGCCAACCGCGTCGTTGCTGCGCTGCGTGTAAGCCAACAGTCCACCGCAGCTCTGGCCTGCGGCCGCAATCCTAGAGCTGTCGACCTTCTCATACGGACTCCCCCGCTTGCCACCCCGATGTTTGATCCACGATACGGCTTCGTCTATTGCGTCTTGGAATATCTTTCCCGTGCCGTTGGGTGGCCCGAGAGCTAGGACAATGAATCCGTACGAGGCGATATTCGTAAGGAACGGCTCGAATTTGGTCCCGTTGTTCTCGCAGCCACCTTCGGCGAAGACGAGGACCGGGAGAGTGAGTGTATCTGGCAGTGGTGGTGAGGGGCTGTAGATCGTGTGTCTTGGGAGAGTTGGGTCTGTGAACCAGGTCTATTTACTAGGCTTAGTTTACTACCGGAAAGATGTAAGGTAGGTTTGGAAGATTTCACGTACTGCTGGGAACGGTCCGCTACCTCCATGATTAGATAGAAGCACAGACGTGGCAGGAGCCGACAGTGCTAACAAGCAGGTCGCAATATTTCGGCAGAGTATCATATTTATTCAGAACCACAGTATGAGGATTCTCAAATCATGGGTAGCGTCCTCAGTATGTTTATATTGAGGATGTTCCCCACTGAACAAACACCGGGGTAGTGGGGACCCCATGGTTTCTTTACCCCGTAGGTTTGTAGTTAATCTTCGGTTAATTAGGAATGATCCTGGTTATTAGCTCGTCCATAGGGAGCTGGAGACCAGTGGGGACACCCAATTTCGTCCGGGACTGATCTACAGCCGGTCTCCCGCTCAATAACCCATACAGATGATAACTACAGGTTACGAGGGAACAGGCTGGGGTCCTGGCGTGGGTCTCTTGAATACTTAGATCATATATTTCGAGGCCCTTATTCTAAGTATCTAGTTTGATTTAGTAATTATATATCAGGAGGCAGCTACTACGTTGGCTGTTATATAAATTTGGCAGATAAATCAGCACGCAGTAAACTATAAATATATATATATATATATATATAACTACCTACACCTGAAACTTTTACGTAGGCAGGTTATACCATTGTACCCCAAAAGCACGGAAACAGACTCATAAAAGCATTAGTATTGAATTAGTTAAGGTATCATAACAAATACCATCCTAAGTAACTCCTTTCACCTTAACTACCCTAATCCACCAAAATAGCATGAACAAGCTGCCCATCGCCCAAATCCGCAACCTTCTCCGCCAAAAACACACCAAGCTTCTTAGATAGTCTTTCCTTTAACTCATCAGTCACCATCCCTGCGCCATGCCCATTCGTCAGAGCTGCACGCCCCTCCCGCAATGAGGCAAGAACACTGAGCAAAACAAGAAGGACCCTCTCCGCCTCCGGACGCCGGGGGCTATCCTCTGCGACCCCGTCCTTGAGAAGGTCTCCGTAGGTAAAGAGGTTAGGTAGGATAAGGACGCGGACGGCTTCGGGCCCGCCGACAGCTTGCAGGCCGATGATGGCGCCGTAGTGGGCACCGAAGGGTTTGGAGGGATCGAGGAGGGTCTTTACACATGAGCGTGCGAGACGGGATTTTAGGGTGTGTGAGGAGTGAGAGTATTTGTCTGCGATGAGGCCAAGGAGGGACGCCGAAAGGTCGCGGAGGGCGAACTGCTCGGAGAGTTCTGCGTTGCCGCCGAGCTGGCGGCCTATTAAGCAGGTGAGGATTGGAGGGACGAGAGATGCGATCTGCGTAGTCGGTTAGTTTGCAAGAAGAAGAGAGAAGAAAGAGCAACAGCATACATATGGGTCCACGTATAGAGACTTATTCTGCACCAAAGCCTCCGCCATGTGCATCACCTGCGTCAACACAAAGATATCCTTCAAGCCATGGGTAACCTTCTCCGAGATGAACTGCACGAAGTACGGCACGAGCTGATGAAGCCCAGGATCCTCGCGCAAGCTCGCATAAGCCGAAGTCCGGTACTTCTCGCTCGACTCGTCCAAAAACGCATTGCAGACCTTTTCAAAGTAAAGCTGCAGCTCCTTAGACAGGACATGCTTAACCAGAGGCTTAACAGCAACATTCTCGCTCCCGCTCATAGCCGCCAGGGTCGCGTTCGCATTCGGACCCTTAGACATCAACTCAAGGTTGCGCGAATCAGCCGCAGTCGGGTTTTGTGGTATGGACGGTTGCACGCCTTCAACGGCAAGCCAATGTGCTAGAAGCAACAGAAAGCAACAAATCAGCCATCACTCCCCTTCTCCGAGATAAAAAAAAAAAAAAAAAAACAGAAGACAAAAAACTAACCGGTAAAATTAATCTCCCTCGGCACCCTAGGCAGAGGCGCATTAATCAACTTCTCAAAATCCACCTCCTCATCCTCCACATAGAAAAGCGGTTGGCCTGGTCCCAGCGACGCCTCGCCGAACTTCAGCGGTCGCGTCGACTCATACCCGTACAGCGGCTCGACGTCTAACACACGCAATGCGAGCGCGATATCCTGTGTCGTGAGGAGCGTGCGTCGACTGTGGCGCATAAACTTCAGTGCTTCTTCGAGAACCTGCGCGATGCGGTACTCAACGTCCCGGGCGAGGGTGTCGGTTACGTCGTTGTTGAGGTTGACGATTCCGACTGACTCGGCAACATCGCGGATGTTGTCTGGGTTCCAGACGGACATTTTGGTGGTTGGTTTGCGGATCGGGTGGGTGTAGGTCGTTATGTGAGAAGTGGTGGTAGAGTTGAGGTGTCGGGTGTCGAAACAGCTGTGGCTGGGCCAAAGGTGAAGTCAGACGATCAGATTGGGGGATGAGTCCAACCGCGAAGGGCAAGCGGCATTCTGGACGAGCGCGGGCAACAGGTAATTGGGATTTAGTGAAGCCGGGCTTGGTTGCAGGAAGCTTGAAGTGATTCCGCGACTGGAATCTGAGATGGACCAAAGGCGGTGTAGAGTCCAACTGGTTATCTATACGTTGGACACCGATAGCATTTCTACAGTAAATCATGAATTAGTATAATCGGGAGTGTACCGCTGGTGAATGGCCTGGAAATCCGAAAAATAAAATCTTAGGTCTCGCAACCTCATACAATGTTGTTTACTAAATTTGAAAGAGTGGCGTTGATTGGATTAACTATACAAAAGGCCATGTAGAGTCCAATGAAACAGTCTTGGACAATAATACGCCTCGCTGGTCTGCAAGAACAATTCTAAGAGGTATCATAAGAAACAGAAAACAAAAGTCGATCAGTCTTCCCAACCACATCCGCAGCTAGAACCCCGGAATGAGCGATCACTTCTGCTCTTCCTTCTGCTCTTCCTTCTGCTCTTCCTTCTGCTCTTCCTTCTGCTCTTCCTTCTGCTCTTCCTTCTGCTCTTCCTTCTTCTCTTCCTTCTTCTCTTCCTTCTTCTCTTCCTTCTTCTCTTCCTTATTAAGAGCAACAGTTCGTGCAGAGCCTTCCAAATCCGCAGCACCACCACCGTAAGCCTTGGGGAATTTCTCAGTCAAGCCAGGGAACTCCTTAGCAAGGTTGCCGCCGTTGGAAATGGGGTGGAATTTGCGAGTGGTGTTCTCATTAACGAACAGCTTGACGAGCGCAAACATCCAGCCCATGATGGCGGGGACATTGACGAAGTACTTCTCACGCAGCAACTCCGGGTACGCGGTGCTGAAAACCTCAATGGTCTTCTTGGTCGCAGCCTTGATGGTCGGGTTCAGGCGGAGGAAGCTAACGCTCAGGTAGTCGTGCACCTGGATCATCTGGTAGGGATCCTCGCCGTTGTAGTCGATCACCGAAGTGGCTTGGTCTAGCTTCAGTTCCTGGACAGCAAGCTCCATGAGGGCAGCGCGCCACTTGATGAACCTGCAAATTATGTATCAGCCAAAGCATACATGAAACGAAGAGAAGAGGCCATACTCGGTGATGTCCCCAAAGGTATCATCAATCTTCTTCACAGCGCCATAAATATTCCAGGTAACAATCAAATCACCCTTCCCCTCGCGCGCATAGGTAGTAAGGTAACCCAACCCGCCGAACTTCGCAGCATTATAGGTGCTCTTCACCAGGGCAAGAGGGTCATTTTCCTTGCGCCATTCCAAGGCCTTGGTCAACTGCTCCTCAGCGAGCTTAACGTTACCCTCATTGGCACGCAGGTACTTAATGAGCACATTGATGGTGGGGATATCAGTGGCGTCGTGCTTCAGGGGCACCCCCCACATCTCCTGGTGGCCGGTCTTGCTCAAGATACCAGGGACGCGGTCAAACAGCTGCTCGAGGGCAGGGGTCTTGGTGAAATACTCTGGTTTGGAAGGCTCATTCTTCTTCTCTTCCTCGCCGGCTGCCTCGGGCTGGGCTTCGGACTTAGTAGCCTCGGAGGCTGCGTGCTGAGCTGGTTCCGTGCTTGTCGCAGCAGGTGTTTCAGCAGCAGCCGTGGCGGCAGAGGGTTCAGGGGCAGCGGGAGCAGCTTCAGTTGCAGGAGCAGCGGTAGCAGCGGCAGGCTCAGTGGCAGGCTCCGGTGCAGGCGCGGACTCAGTAGCGGTAGGCTGCTCGGACTTGGTGGTGTCGGGCTCCTGAGTCTGAGGGGCAGCGGCCTGGGGCTGATCCTTTTTTTCCTGGTCGGCCATGATCGGAAAATCAATTAAGGGAGACGGAAAAAGAGATACTGTGTCTAACAGGGATGAACTGTAAGAAGATGTAATTGTGATGGGGAGAGCAGAGGAGAGAAGCGTGGGATAAAAAAGAAATGGAAGATGCAGGAGCAGCCTTGAAGAAGAAAAGAACAAAACAAAACACAGCTAACTCCTGGCCCAGGGCCCAGAACAGGCGGGATTAGGCGTCGTTAATTGGCATTATTATTATACCCAAAGTCGTGCAGGACCATCAGTTTTAGTTCAGCTTCTTAATTCATGGCCAGCCGCCTTTGATTCGGTCGTACGATCCATTGATTCGCGACTTTCTTTCCCAGACTGTTTCTCCTGAGCGTGCATGCCAAGCTGTCATTCTATAGTTAGGCTGTAACGGCTATATATAGCGCCTTTCTAAACAGCCCGTTACTCTGCTACCTTAGTGGCTATTCCTCGTGTTCTTGGGTGGGTATTCGAAATACACATTCAGTTGATAACTCATCTTTGATATACCGCGGCAGATCTATCAGAAAATGAAACAAATCCAAACCAGGATGACGTAAATAACACAGTATGCTGGAGAGAAAAAAAAAAAAAAAGGAAAGAACAAGACATATTCATCATTCATCTCCTTGCTATCCATGACTCAAAAGCGCTGGGGAATATACAATAGGAAAAAAAGAAAAAAATGCAGTGATCGTGAATACTGACGGCACTTCACCTGCCGCCATTCAAAAACCGCTGCGGAATTTGCGGCATGGGAGGCGGAACGCCAGAGTTGGTGTCTTCATCGTCCTCGTCCTCGTCCATTTCATCCAACTCCTCAGGGTGTCTATCACAACCGGTTAGCATTAATACCCAACGCCTCACGTGGCAGGAGGTGGGGATGGAAAACGGGAGAGGATGGGTTGGGCACGCACGCTAGGAGTTCCTTGATATTCCGCATTTCATAATGCTTCCTCCGCTGTTTTTCAAACTGCGCATGTTTCTCCTTCGCTTGCTCAGGCGTCAAGAGCTCATCACCGTTCGTCTCGTTGGCATTGTTCGCGCCAACGACGACGTGCTTGTCGCTGCGATGGGACTCATTGCTTAAGCTGCGCGCACGTGTAATCCGATCGTCAGCACCAAGGTGTGTCCCGTGCGAGAGCTCCTCTTCAGGCTCGCCCAGTTCTAGGTCGGGAATATCATCCTCAGAGAACTTCTTGGAGGTAGAGGAAGACGACGACGGCTTCTTATCCTTGTCTAGCTCGTCCACGACAACGCCCTGCGCATTGATCAGACTCTCCTGCGCCTCTGCAAGTCTCATCTCCTCCTCATCCTCGGCGGGGTCATAATGCGGC
Source organism: Aspergillus versicolor CBS 583.65 (assembly GCF_001890125.1). Classification (NCBI taxonomy): domain Eukaryota; kingdom Fungi; phylum Ascomycota; class Eurotiomycetes; order Eurotiales; family Aspergillaceae; genus Aspergillus; species Aspergillus versicolor. Next base: position 739,738 of record NW_024467537.1, read on the forward strand.
GCATACGGGGTCTTGGGCTCGTCGATCTTCATCTTCGCCGTCTTTTCCTGTTCCGTCAGATACAGGTTGGCCTCATCCCATTTAAGGCGGGGTGAGGCGTCATCATGGTGGCCGTGGGAACTGGCGAGAGAAGTGCGCCGGGAAGAGGCAGAGGGGCGACGGCCGGCATTCTGGAGCGTGTTTTGCAAGGTGAGTTCCTTGGTGTCCGCAGGCGGGGAGGGGCTATGATGGACGTGGTGGAAGTGGACGTCGTCGTGCGAAACATGGAGGCGGTTTTGAGAACTAGAGTTCTTAAGAATACCTAGAGGGGGCGAAAGTCATGCGCTATTAGTTCGGATCTAGGTGTTGGGAGATCTTGATCTCGACCGACTCACCCTTGGGTCTCTTTGGAATTTCGGTGTTCTGCGCCATTTTTGGTCGAAGTGGGATAGGCAGCCGAATCGTTGAAGCACTCCCTTGTGTAATCCTTCGCGGGCGTCGTAGTCAAACAAAAAGAAAGCCTATAATTCAGGTAAACAATCTAGAAGCAAGATTGGCAAAAGTCTCGAAAGCGCGCGACGACCTAGTTATACATATCAACTCAAGTCAGCTGAAGGTCTAACCGCAGAGCTGACATCAGGTCTCAGACACTAACCCTCCTGACAGTGGCAACCAGGTATTGTAGTCACAGTTTGCGCAGATGACCAGATGATTTGAAAGAACTTTGGAAATTATCTCAGCCTCGAAAACTCGTGACAGCCGGATACAGCGTCCTTGGAATGGAAAGAGGAAGAGGGAAAAGCAGTGCCAAGACTACATGTTTGGCTCGTCTGATTTGGCACGTGGGGCTACCAGGTTGACGTCACAGATGTATTAGGTAAGCTGTTTATTTAGGCATATAACTAGTTAACTATAGGGCACAAAAATAAACAAAGTGTCTGGATTAAATGTTTAATCGTCTCCAGTTCAACTCCAAAAGATCTTATTCTTGCATAATCAAAGGGTACTCCGATAGTATAAGTTCAAAGTGCCACCCAAAAGCCGGGCCTTGTATGCTGTAATATATCAATCAAATAAGCCGCACTCCGCCGAGAGAGAAATTGCCAGTACAGCTACAAGTCGAGAACGATACACAGCCCACACGTACAACTAGAAGATAGAAAGAAAACCACTGCTCCGAAATTAGTGACATGGAATATGGAATAACAGATCAAGTCATCCAACTGCTCCAAAATGGTATCAATAATATAAAGGGAAAATATAAGAAAAAAGAGAGTAGAGAATATTAAGCAATAGACTCAAACTCCTCGCGCTCACGAAGCCGATTCCGTGCGAGCTCATCTCCCCCATTAGCTGAGAGCTGCATCCAGTGCAGCGCCAGGCACATAGTATGGGGATCTGATTTGGAGTCCTTGTCTCGGCGGTACATCATATCCGCCTTGAAGGTATCTCTTAATAAAGTAAGTGGGAACGTCACTCGTGGGACGAGTTCAGGATGGGTGAGGTATAGAATCGCCAGTTCGCGTTGAGCAACAGAATGGCCCTCCTTTGCTGTGATGATCCACATGTTGGCTGCTTCTTTCATTGGATCACCCACGCGAGGGTGCATATCGTACATATGCGGAGGATGCCGACGGGTGAGTTCTTGGGAGACGATCTCGTCTGCAATCTCCACCATACTGTTACATACTTCATCCTTTAAGCTGAGAGCAGCCAGCCCAAATTGCAAAAACGCAGTACCACTGTCTGTCTTGTTCAGTGTATCACTAGGAACGAAAGCCGATATAAACTGGAGATCGCGGAAGAGTGTCTTTGGCTTCATATCAAAAATAATTTCCCGAAGTGCCTCGACGATCTGCTTCTCGCTGGGTATAGAATAGTCGGAAGGTCGAGAATCGAAGATCACCGACTCGGCAGGAGGTGACGTCGGCGTGTGTAGCGGGTCTTTTTCGGGTCGATGACGCCCATGGGGTTCGGAGAAACTGCATCGAGCATCGCGCTTCCTGTGAATGGCAGACGTACGTCTTTGATGAGGGGTGGAATCAGGGGTACAGGAAGACGATGCTTGGTCATCGTTGGCAGTAGTGATTGATGCGATTACCAAGCTTCGAAGATCTCGAAGTGCATCGAGTTTGACAAACGGGTTTCCGTGACGGGAAAATATGTCTAGGAGTCGTCGAAATACCGTGCTGTAAGAGAACGGGGCCGAAACTTCCAAACCAGTTGTGTTATTCGTAGCCTCGGAGGAGACGCCCGAGGGCTCCCGGCTGAGAGGATCAAGTGATCTGCTTCTTCGGGAGGATGGGACGCGATGAATTGATTGGCGAGCCGCTCGCTCATCACACTCCGAGTAGAAACGCTGGATGCGAGATCGTTTCCTCATCTGCGCCTGGATTCTCTTTTGGTCTAGTACGCTGCCAAACCAAGCATCTGTTTCGGTGCCACAACTCCATACCGGTGAGCCAAGATCGCTCAACAATAGGCTTGTCAATGTGTGTCGAATGTCGTCCAGGAATGCTGTTTTCCCATGCGATTTTTGGTCAGTACGCCGTGGTGGTTGAATAGCAGTATCACTGAGCATGGACGGAGGTCGAGAATAGAAGCTAGATGCACTCGGCGCATACTGGGTATGTGGAGGGGGAGCCGACCAGAATGTGCTGCACGAGTCTCCAGTGGTGGTCGATGGAGCCCTCTCACCGAGGATGGAAGAGGTATCAGTGCCGGCGCCTGGGGCTCTCCATCTATCAGAGTCTAAACTCTGGAAGGAAGGCTTCAGATTCAGTCTAGGAGACTCCTGGGAGACCCTTGATGGTTCCTGTGGTCGTAGAATTGTGCTGGCTAGAGAGGATGTAGAGTGAGGAGGATCATCGCTAGCTGCACCAAACGACCGTAGACTGGAGGCAAGGCCGAAGAAGCCTCGGTTACTAGATCCTTCGTACTTGGTTCGTTCTTTGTGGAACAATTCACTCGCCCATAGTACTGGAGTTTCTGCCATCGTCTCTCCAACCAAGCGGTTGATGCTGGTTCCAACCTCATAACAGAAACGATGAATCCGTTCTTCGCCTTTGCAGAAATTGTCGATGTTATTATGGGCCAGCCACTTCCGAATTAAATCAACCTGTTCATCTGCGAGCTTGGTCGGACCTGCCTGGTTGCTGGGTGCCTTCATGACATTCATAATTTGCAGCTCAGGCTTCTGGAGGAATCCTCCGCCAAAAGACCTGGCGCTGCCACGAAACCGAGGCTCGGGTTGTGCGTACTTGTGAGCATAGGGCATGGTCTTAAGCGCAAGTGCGACATGCCTAGCTTCTTCGTAGCGTCTGGAGTTTCTCACATCAGTCATAAACCACATCTTGTTTCGAAGCCTCGCCATAGCCTTCATCATATCTTTCACCGTCTTACGAAGTCGTAGTGTATGGCGATCAAGAGCAACAAAATCAGCTTCACAGCGCTGGATAACGGAACTAGATGTTTGAAGGGAGCGGACACAGGCCGAGTGCATTGGTTCCAGTATCCAAGAATCATCGCCATGCTGGGCTGATGAGTTAGCGACGCTCCGGCGCAGCAGCCGAGTGGCATTCCACCAGTAATGCGCGCCAATAAAATCGGAGCTCTGGTGGCAGTATGCCATGGCACGATTGAACCGTTCCTTAAGTGATAGGGCACCTGCTTGCGATTGGCCTTGAGACAGCTGTAGACCATATTCAGCGCGGTCACCAGCAGGGTTTTCTTGAATCAGCTTCACAATGGCTGTCTGTAGCGCTTCAAAGTTGTCTTCATTTCCTAAGGTGGAAGAGTTTCCCTCATCGGCTGGGTAGTTGCCCAAAGAGTTGGATTGGCCATCTGAAAACAGGCCCCAGACTAGTCTCATGCCATTCTGGGAAACAGTGAAGAGTGTCCATTCCTCTGCAGACGGGGTCTCTAAATGGGTATGGACGTCATGCTCGCCTTGGTCAGACAACTCAAAACGAATCTTGTCAGCCTTAGATTCCAAGGTGTTTTCGTGCAGCGAGAAGAAATGGACATCCGTTGGGAGGGGGCCTTTGGTGCGGAACGTTGGCCTGGGAGAAAACGGCACAGATGCACGATAGAAGCCTGGCTCGAAGGTGGTGGACATCACATGCTTGTCTGGTTGTGATCCAAGCGGTGAGAGGGAAATACCTGAGGATGGTGACTGGGAGCTGTACGCCAGTGGATTGGGCGTGGGGAAAATGGAATTCAGCAATGTAAGAACGTCGGCATTGGAGAGCATCAAAAACACCGCAGGGGAAGCTGGTCCATTATGAAGCGCTGTGGAGCGGCCCGAATGTTGAATAATCCTGCTAGTAGGGTCGCGGATATGGTCAAGCATATTCTCAACATGTTCTCTGACCCGAGGGCGAGCTATGGGATATTGATGCCTAAAGATGTAGTGAGAACATTAGCAAGCCGCAATTGTAAAACGACGAATCAAACAATATGGACAAATACGCACATCGGGCGAAGAATTGCGAGTGCCTGCGAATAAGCTTGGAACCCGACCTGGCCAAGCAGCTTCTCTCTTGCATCTTTCCTGATATAAAAATCAAGTAGAAGGTCGTGGCCCTAGAAACTTGGGTCAGCGAAAGCCGACTTGGATATGGTGGATGAGTCTGACCTCAGGATAGGTTAGAGCCCCGTAAAGGAACTTGGGGAAAAACCATTGAACGAGCAAGAAATCCAAAAAACGGTCGCGGCAGTCCTGGTGGTCGAGCTTCTGCAGGATTGCTTTGCTCAGTTGCACGACTGACTGGGGTAACCCTGCGTCTGGATCATCCAAAAGTTCAAGTAACGCATCCACAGTGGACGCAAAGTATTCCTCGGCAACATCCGTTCTCAAAGGGTCTATCGGGTCCATATCATAGCCGGGCGGGGGCTCTACATGCTCCAGAAGAAATGCACCGGTTTGGAGGATATCCATGAGATAAAGCTCAAACTTGGGCTTTGCCTTCCAATTGCTACCTGTGGCCCATAGGGTCAGGATATGGTCGATGAGCGCGTAAGACCTGCTGGCACCATCGGCGATGAGTTTCGCGCAGACCGAGGACCACATATCCAATCGTAGCTGTGCCTCCGGGGCCTCCGAGTCCAAGGGAGCTGCATAAACATTAAACAGCAAGGTGGACAGGGGGTCCGTCCTCTCAAATGCCAAAACACGGTCTTTGAACGGAATACCAGAAACAGGGCCGGTTCTCGAATTTAGACTAGATATCCTTGAACGGGACATAGGAGGGAATGAGGGATCCCCACCGGCCTCCCAGGAGGTGACGGAGGAAGATATCAGAGTAGACAGCTGGTTAGGAGTCAGGCTGCATAGCTTTTCAAACACAAACTGGGGATCCGAGCGGACTGATTGAAGGATATCAAGAAGATCCGCCCTCGACTGAGGGCTCAGTTGCGAGAAGAAATCCGGGTTGCGGTCCAAAGAAGAGTCTCGAGGGCTCGACCAATCCTCCCAAGGATCCGGGTGATGAAGATGGCGCCGGGTTGCTAACGAACAGGGCTCCTGAAGATCAATCATGGTGTGGTAGAGAGTGATGAAATTGGCCTTGTCATCATGCTTGAGCCTATCAACCAAGCCGCGTTGAACAGCGGCTCCGAGACGAATCAGACGCGCCGATATTCCCATGGACACCTTGGTCGCATGGAGGCGCTGCTCTAATTTCTTCCTGCGCGCCTGCTTGTGCTGGTTCTGGCGATAACGACCGGCCAGCTCCTCGAAGGAAACCTTGGGGCGCTCTTCCACTGGCACGGCAGTGGGTTTCACAATAGAGGGTTGCTCATCCTCGGAAGAAATGGGTGTTGAAATGAACCGCCAACTGGAGCGGTCCGAGTCGCCAGACTCACCTGTAGTGTGACTCGAAGTCGAGTGTGGCGAGTGCATTATAGGGGACATGCTGGCCGTCGCGTCAGCACCAGGAGGTGCGGCTTCACATGGTCGGGTCGTCTTAAGAGCGGGAGGGAGCAGGTCTGATGATAAAGAAGCCAAAAAAAATGTTAGGAAATCAAATGCGCAGCTAGTTCTCGCGGGAAGGGGTTGAATATTGATTGGAGGCGCCAGGCAAATCACAGCATTTATGCCCAAAGACGCCGATCTTATCTCCTGAAGGGGGAGAGAGGTATGGAGTAGTCTCGTAAACGAGGCGCAAAATCCAGAAAGAGGAAAGGGCGATTTAAATAGGGAAAGGGAAAAAAAAAATAAAAATAAAAAAGAGGCACGCACTGCTCACAAAAGCCAGGGGGGAAGAAAGACCATCGGATTGGGCATCGAACATGATGTTGTTGCCATGGGCAGTCGCCAGTGGTGGACCGCTTGGCTTGGATGGCTCAAAATGGGGGGTGGAAAACGGTGGAGGATGGACGGCGGCCGCGGCGGCAGAGGCGACTTCCGGCTTATCGCATGGCTCCTCTAAAGAGGGCGAAGTCGACGACGGACGGATTTCATGAGGCGGCAGGTCTGGTGACGGAGGCAGCCTTGAGGGCAGAGTCGACACGATGAGGGTCTCCAGGATGATAACGCGACAGAGGGAACGGAAGTAAGGTGGAGAGGAAGAGGGAGAGGGAGAGGAGAGGAGAGGAGAGGAGAGGGAGAGGGCAGCAAGTACGAGTCGAGGATGAAACAGGGAGAATAAGTAAGAAATGGGAGGCAGCGCAGGGCAAGGCAGCGCAGGGTTCTTATTGGCAGCGGTATAGAAGCTGCAGTCACCAACGCAGTAACGCAGTCGCAGAGCAGACGGGGTAAACTCCGAGAGTGCACAGCGCGACAAGTGGCGGGACGGCAGCAGTTCCAAGGTCCAAGGATGCGACAGAGCGGGGAGCTGAACGGATGACTTGCAGACTGGCAGTCGAGAAGGGCGAGGGCGCGAGAAGAAGATGAACCCTCGCCGATGGGGATGCCAACAAATCGAGGGGCGCGACAACAGAGTGAGCTGGCAGGCGGTGACTCGAATCGGCCGCCTGCATCAGTCTTATCCTGGCCTTGTTCTGACGGAGTCTACGAGGTCTTCTCTGACTGCGAGAACATGTGCTGGACTGCCAGTAGGAGTCTGATGCACTGTCTGGCTGGCCCATCTTTTAGATAATAAAATCGCCTCCTCGTGAACACTCAAGCTGACAGCCGGTGGCCCTCAGTCCAACGAGCAGTGCGAGCAGTGCAAGCAGCAGCTGAAGTGGCCCGCCAGTCGTCCAACATTGAAGAAGTGATGCGTTGGCACTGCATGCATGAAGCCTCCCCGCCGCTCTGATTTGTCGCCCGCCCTCCTTCGCGCCTCTGCTCGTCCACGAAAATCTCCCATCCAGAACTTGGAATCGGATTGCTCTGCTGTTCTCCCACTCGCTTCGTGTGCTTCGTCTGCTCTTCTCGACTCGACTTCGCATTCTTGCGCTGAAACACGATCGCCTCAGTCGAAACAGTCGTCCGCATTTAGGTTTGATTCGCCGCTTCCAAGATTCACCCCCAGATCTCCCGAGGTGTTCTACCATGGTTCTACTGTACGCTCCCGAGTGCGTCCTGTGGAATCAATCAGACTGTATTAATGGCTACTGCACGTGTCTCATTATGTCGATTTCCCCATCGACCATTTCTCTATGTAGTAAGGGTAGATCTGCTCCTAGCTTGCGCTTGTCCCCCGCCACATTCCTTCCATCTTCGCATCGATCCATCGCTTCAACCGGCGGGGTACACTCCACGGCCTGCGCTGTGTGCCCCTCTCCTCGACAGGTAAGTACGACTCCATACCACCGAGTCGCTGTTGAATTTTTTTTTGCGCGGCCGTGTCAACCTGGTCGATATTTGGAGTTGGGAATGCAGTCTCACTGCTATACCACCATCTCGCATTTGGTGGGTCCACAGTCTCCCACCAGGGCACTGCAGTATACCGTAGTTGCAGAGTCATGACTAGTGATATAGGTCGTAGAATAATGATAGTGGAGGATTTATTCATCTTCACCCTTCGCGTCAAGCGAACTTGAACTGTCATTTGTTGTCCGTTGTCCTAGGTGCAGGCTCTAGACTACTTGCAGACCCATTTCTTGTCCGCTTCCTTTTGTCCAACCCGAGTCGCAATCAAGTCTAAAGTGTCTTTGAGTGTGCCTTTGGACACTTTCGGGAACCTGGACAAAAACGATTAGTTGGCGACATCCAATTATTAGGGCCAAATAGCATTGCTTACCGTTTCTTCAAGATTTCGATCAAGCCCGTCTTGGTTAGATCACTTCCCTCAACAACGGTCTTGAACTCGGCCAGTTGTTCCACCGGAAACGCCCGCTTGGACTTGCCGGCGGCCACGGCATTCCCGTCCTGCATCGCCAAGGATCCCGAATTCTGATGTGCTGGGTTCCCCATGAATGAATGCAAGGTTGCACGTTGTCCCAAGCCGTTGGTCTGTCCCGGCTCTGGAACCTTTGGCTTCTGCCAGTACGACGTTGAAAACGGATCGATTGGAAATGTAACAGACGGTAAAATCGTCTCGATTTTGTAGTTCTGCAGGTCTGGGTCGGATTCCTGGTCCTGCCATTTGATGCCGGAGCATACTGGCTCAAGATCGCCCACAAGTAGACGCCGTTTGCCGTTTGATAGGTGGTCATCTTCGTCGTCCAGAAAGCCGTCCATGTCTTCGTCTCCGTCTTCACTGCCCTCATCCTCTTCTTCAGAGTCCAGCTCTTCTCCTTCTTCGGCGTCCTCCCATTCTGCTTCGGAGTCATAGTCATAATTAACTTCAGGCAGCTCACGACGGAACGGGTTGCGCATTAGTTTAGCTCCTTTTTCTTTGGGCAGATGTTTGGTGTAAGTCCCTTGATACGGTGGGCGGACGTCTTCCCCAAACTTTAGAGACTTCATCCTCACTTGCTTCAGGGATTCCTGCAGCTTTCGAGCAGCCTCCGAGGTTTCTGGCAGGTCGCTTAAGCTCTGCATTTGAAGCAGAATGTCTTTGACCGACATTTTCTGACATCCCCGTCGTCTTTTGTACGGAATCAGCTTAAATAACTCTGACGGGCGAAAAGCTATTTGTTCAGCAGATCCCTTGTTGAAAGACGAGTCAACCGTTGTTCGTAAATGAGCCAATGCTTCAGCATCTCTTTCAAATCTGTGTTGAGGCGCCACATAGGTATGTGGATGTAGGAAGAAGTCCGGAAACGCTCGTCTGTAATCGGATACCTTTTCGACCGTCTCGGATGGGCCAGCAGAATCTCCATTGCCGGACGGCTTCTTGGGCGAACTGCCAACGACCGAGAGAGGCTGATCTCCGGGTGTCTTTGGCTTAGCGAAAAAGGAATTCAACTTGGTTTGTGCCTGCCCAGAAGTTAGTAACTCCAAAGCAATATTCGCCAAATACACGAAGAGAGAAAACAAAAGAAAATAGTGCGGTGTAAGAACTTACCCTCTCCTTCTTCAACTTCTCTTCGTCTTTCTTGCGTTTTTCTTCTTCCCTAGCAGCCTTCTCGTCATCCTTGGCCTTCTTCTTCTCCTCCCGTTTTTTCCGCTCCTCCTCTTTCTCGGCATCCTTCTTTCGCTTCTCCTCCTCTCGTTTCAGTTTCTCCTCTTCCCGCTCAGCATCTCTCTTTCGTCTCTCTTCTTCCTTTTTGGCTTTCTCATCCTCCTTCCTAGCCTTCTCCTCGAGTCTTTGACGCTCCTTGGCCTCTTTCTCCTGCTGCTTGGCCTCCCGACTAGCAGGAGACAGCTTTCTCTTTTTCGCTGCAGGAGGGGATCCAGCCCCGCCATTCCCAGTCGAGGGTTGTTGAGTCTGGTCCGTGTTATTACTTGACGCCGGTGGGCTCCCCGCGGTACTGGTTTGTTGAATCGGCACAGCCGCGGCTGGAGCCATGGTCACGCTGTGTTCGGCAGTCTTCATATCTAGAGAATCCATCCTATTTTCCTTATCATCGACGTACGTCGCAGCCGAGTCGTTCTGCCCTGAAGAAGGGACAGGTGTAGGTGTAGCTGTATCGGTTTCATGAGCTGATCGTTTCTGGCTCGGCGATAATTGAGTCTGTGTGTGCGTGGAGGGGAATGGTGCGGATGTCGATGAAGGTGCTGAATTGGGGTCCATCGAGATGGACACTTCCATGGTATTCGCTTTTCCTCGTTCGAGATGGGAGGGAGCGGAAGGGAACGGTTTATTTTTGGAAGTTGTGCTTGTGGTTGGGCGTGAAGAGACCACTGTCACGCGAGTGAATACAAACCGTCTGGACAAACAGCAAGAGACTGAAGCTAAACAACAATATAATCAGACAATAACGGTGAACACTTAAGTCAACAATAAACAACAATCGAAAAGAGTGACTGGAATTGCGTTCCAATTCAACCAGGACGGAAGGAACAGGGTGGGCCGATCTTCGAGCAGAGGTCCGGACGACGCGTTAATTGAGGCCCTCACGCGCCTGCCTCGCGTAGGCGCCATCACGTGGTATATTATATAATATAATCAAGGCAGTATAGTTAGTTAGTTAACGACACTTGAAGCATTTTTAATACGGCATCTCTAGGCTTTGTAGCATTCCTCTTTTGATTAAGGTAAAAGTAATATGTCTCAGTATTCTAGTATTCATACGATATAAGCGCGGCTACTAGAATAAAGGCAGGACTTGTTGGAAAGGTAATGGCATAATGCTTTCAAGGCTCAAAATTGTTATGTTGGTATGAGTACTCCGTATGTATGTACAAGATATTATTATTATTATTGGTACTCCCTCAGAAGACGCCTTAACGGTGCAACGAATACCGATACAGCGGGGACATTCAACGTCTGATAAATCACACACAAACCAGACAGTCAGGACTAGCCCGACGGCAGGTGATCTCCCAGTGTAAGCATGCTCAGCTGATGCATATTGGTCGCGGCTCCTTTCGTCCATGCAAATGCTTTGGTCTTGACACGAATAGATTTCCAGACACCGGGTCGAAAGAAGAGTAATGAGGTGAAAAACAGGTGAAGCAAAAGCGAAAGAGAAAGATGGCGCGGGATATCAAGATGCTGAAAACTCGGTAAAATGCAAGTATTGACGGAAATATAATCGTCAAGTCCCAACGGACGACGGAATATAGAAACTTTCAATGGTCGTCTCCCCTAGTCGCTATCTGTATCTGGGTTTGCGACGAACAGCCGTACGTTGGTCATGGAGGTCGTTCGATCGTCCACACTACCCCGACGCCGAAGTTCAGCTGCTTTCTTGGCCTTTTGCTCGGCTATAGTCGCAGCACTCGGGGCGGTCATATCCCCAACTGTTCCAAAGTTATCTTCTTGCTCACTGTTCCTACTATGGGTTGTGGCAGTCTCGTCCTTGGCAGGAGCTGCATCTTGCTGCTCCTGTGGGTGATCCATGGCGGGATCCTCGGAAACGCCCGGTAGATCGGTCCTTTCGTTTGGCGGGGAGTTGTTACTGCCCATAGTGCCCTGCGTATTTCGCTGGTAGCCACTTGGGTAACGGTGGCCACTACCCAGAGAGCTTCGTCCGCTTCCAGTCCGACGGTAAGGGAAGTCCCTCTCACTGTGCGCATCTTCGTCCGCATCTCCAACTTCGTTGGCACTTAGTCGAACTGGGACGGTCGCACCAACGAGTGCAGAAGGGGAAAGGTCCGTAACTTTAGAACCATGCTTGCCTTTCCCGCTTCCAAGGGTACTTGCACGCCCGGCGCCTGCACCGTGGACTTCAAGGTATGCTCGCTTTTTATCTACGAGCTTCTGTTGTCGCAAGCGAGGATCCTCCGGCTGCGCACGGTCACACCAAACGGTTGCCTTCTGTCGACGCAGCAGAGCAACATAGCTGCTTTGGGAGTTGCCTGACCGCGCGGACGAGCTTCGCCGTATATCAGGATTCGCGCCCGGATTGTTGCCCGTGGAGGCTGTGGATGTCGTCGCACTCGACAAGCGTCTTGCCATGGGGTTGTACGGCACAGTCATGCTGTGCTGTGGGGAAGGCCCGGTAGAATACGGCTGATGATGCTGCTGTTGATGCTGCTGTTGATGCTGCTGTTGATACTGCTGTTGATGTCCTGTGTACGGCAAGGCATTTGAGGAAGACGTCCGACTTCGGCTGTGCGCAAGGGAAGCGACTGAAGGGTGGGCGGCAACTGGTTGAGGTGGCGGCCGAGGTTGGTATTGTGGTTGCTGGTATCCATTATTATTGTATCCCTGAAACTGAGTTCCGGCATGGGCGGAAGGGACCGGTTTCCGCTGGGGTACTTGATGAATCGGTAATCGATAGTCTGTCATTGTGGGCGTCTAGTGTTGTACATCAGCTATGTAGGGTCCGATCGAAACGGTTGGGTTGTAAGGATAGGTTGTTTTGCTTTTTTTTTTTTTTTTTGAGCGACTGGTCGGAATTGAATTAAAGGAATATTCCAGGTCCAGCTTATGGTTCGCAACACAATCCAAAAAGGTGGACAAGTTAGCGGTTCGAAGACGAGCGGCGTCTGGCGTCGTACGAGGACCAGATATGCAACTCCGGCGGGCGGAGCGAGGTGAAGGATACGCCTCGCAGGATGCGCAACGTGCGGAAGGTGGAAACGTGCAACTAGTGGACACGGGCCCTCCTCGAAACAAAACGAACAACAAAGGCGTTTCGCTCGAAGAAAGGGACTGGCTCTTTGAGGCCAAAGGGGAGACGCTGTAAGGCGACACCGGCGGCTAGCTAAGGCTGTTCACACCTTGGGGCCTAAGGAGGGTTTTCGCAGCAGAAAATGGCGATAACAAATAACGGGCCAGCAATTGCAGCTCGTGCAAACCAGAATCCCAATTAGCCAGAAGGGGATTCAAGGCTGGTATATAAAGCGGGTACGGCTGGGAATGAGGGAGGAAAGAGGGGAAGGGGATTGAGCTGAATGATAAGTTGAAGCGATGGCGGAGAAAAAGGAACGGGAGGGAAAAGGAAGCTGAGAGAAACGATAGGGTATGGTTGCGTACCGTATGATACAGGACGAGATACACATCCGGCCATGGTCATGGATTGATTTTACGAGATCTAGCACAGCCACATATGACACCACTCCTTGTCTCCCCCAGTCATGTGGCTGGTTAATGATGCTTCGCTCCACGGGACTCCGTCACTCTCGGTCCTCTTGATCACATCGAGTCTTGTTCTGTTTCGGAATCCCTCATTCCCGAGACAAGGAGTGGAGGAGCCAGACAAGGTGAGATGCTGCGCCACTCTCCACACGTGGCTTGAAGATCTCAATACGTACAGTGCACGCCCCAATACAGCACCGAGACAAGGCGTACGGTATCGTACCGGACGCTAGGAACAGTGGACAGGGAAGCCGTACCTGATTTTCAACCTCGCAGTCTCAGAAAGTGTGGGCATTATGTCACTTATGACTTTAAGTGTTTCTACTGCTCTGGATCATGACGTCGAACCCCACTGCTGCCCGGGAAATCCGGCATCACAAAACGAGAGGAGGGTTAGACCATTCTCCTGGGGGAGGACTGAGGGGAATTGAAATTGCTGCTCGTATTGACACCGGGGATTTTCAGCGCCGCCATCCAAGGAAGTGCCTTCTGCCCCTTAGAACCGGAGACCGGAAGACAGGGAGTGACATGAACATCCAACCACTAAGATTGATAGCAGCAGAATAAGGCGCGCTAGGAAGAGAACGGCTTCCTGAGGGAAAACGAATCACTCCCCGCAAGTCTATCATGTGTTGAGTTACATCGAATCCACGTTCCGGATTTGGCGCCGGTTTGTAACCTTCCTTCAACCGTTACTTTCACCTGTGGCTGATTGCTTTGACGTGAGACATTCATCTTCAGCTCAGCCCGGGCTTTGTCTAATAATGTCTTAATTTATTTTCTCCATCTCGGGCGGCTGACCCGCGAGTCGCGACTTCTGGGGCTTTGTCCCGCGATGATGCTCATAGACCACACAAAGGGGAGCTCTGCTCCGATTGTCTCAGTCGGCCCGTGGATCAGCTGGAGCACCGAACCGGAAAATAATACCAACCAGGGTTACATACGGATTATGAAATGTTAACAATTTTAACATTCTTTGGGGCTTTCGGCAACAACATGACTCGGGTATACAGTACTATACGTTACAACCTTGACTTGCCATCCGGCCGTACCAGCGCTCCGTCTTTCCTCACTTCATAATCCCGGCCCTGCTCCCATCCCAACCATGTCTTCAAGGTCTCATCACCCCCGGTTCCTGGCGCAAGGATCCCCCCTTCCCATCCGCCATCCTCCGCTGCGATCGGTCGGGCTGGGGTATCAGACAAATGCACAATGGGGCGCTGCTCAAAGCCCGCCTGCCGCAACTCAGACTGCTCCAGCACGGGCGCCGCACAGGCATCCGTGCCGTCAAACACGGCCTCCCACTCCGCCCGTGTCTTTTCCTTGAACCGCTTTGTGAATGCCTCCCGGAGCGCGGGCCAGTTATCGCGGTTGTCACGCGACGGCAGCTCCCCCTTCTGGAACCCCAAACCCTTGATCAGGGCCGCGTAGAACTGCGGCTCCAACGCGCCCACCGAGAAATACTTCCCCGCGTCCTTGGTTTCGTAGGTATCGTAGAACGGACTCCCGCCATCAAGCATATTTGTACCGCGGGGGCCACTCCAAAGTGGCGTCTCCAGATTCAACCGCGGCATGGCCGCTAGATATGCAGAGCCGTCAACCATGTTTGCTTCGACGACCTGGCCTCGGCCGGTATTGGCACGCGACAACAGCGCCAGCAGGATCCCCTGGAAGCAGACGGCACCGCCGCCGGCGAAATCGCCGATGATGTTCCCTGGAGCGTGGGGCCGCTCGCCGGCGCGTCCCAGCATAGACAGCACGCCGGATACGGCAATGTAGTTGATGTCGTGGCCCGCCATGTCCTTGTATTTCCCGTCGCGGCGGAACCCGGTCATGCGGGCGACGATAAGCCTTGGGTTACGCTTCAGCAGGACATCCTTGGGTGAGAGGCCGAGGCGTTCCAGCACGCCTGGGCGGAAGGGGTCAATGAGGACATCGGCGTTGGACAAGAGGTCCAGCAAGAGTCGGTGTGAGGCAGTGTCTCTCAGGTCGAGGGTGATGGATGTCTTGCCCCGGGTTAGCTGGTCGGCACTGACGGCTTTGGGACGGTCGATACGGAGCACTGATGCGCCGTAGTCTGCGAGAAGGAGGCCGGCGAATGGGCCTGTCCGAGACTGTCAGTAACTTGTTGCTGCGTGGGGTAGAGATGTTGACGAACCGGGTGCCAGGCCGGCCAATTCAACGACGCGGACGCCGGCTAGTGGTAGTTGCGCGGACATTGTATACGATGAGAATCTGCCCTCTTACACTGTTTAAAAAATTAACGGTTGAAGTACATTCGGAAGAGGTATATAAAGTTATAAACGGGGAGAGCTCTCCGCAGCCGAGGTCCGGGCACGTGCGGGGAACCAACTGGCTCCGGGCCGTGGCTCAGGAATCAACAAGATGCACAGGGTATTCTTTGCATATTCAATTCCGAGGGATACAGCCTAAAAACACCATCAACATCGACATCGACATCACTCGTCATCGTCATCGTCATCCGACTCTGATTCTGATTCTGACTCCGACCCTGACCCCGATTCCTCATCCTCATCCTCATCCTCATCTTCATCTTCTTCCTCCTCCTCTCCCTCTCCCTCTCCAGCTCCCTTGCTCTTACTCTTTCCCTTGCTCTTTTTCTTATGATGGGATTTCCTCACCTTACTGCCCAATTTCTTGAGAGTGCTAAGCCTTTTCTTCGTCTTGCTTTCGGGTTTCAAATCCCCAGACCCCTTCTCGGCTTCACCGTCCTTTTTCTGCGTTGACTCTTCTGGCTGTTGCTGCTCATAGTACCGGCCCTGAGCAGGGACTGGAGCTTGAGGCGGCGCACCATAACCGTAGGATGGATCCTGAGACGGGACATCCCAAGACGACACTCCCGTCTGCTCATTGAAGAAGTACCAGCGCTGGTAGTTTTCGTCCCATCGCGGAGCCCATGGGTAAGGGACTTGCGGAGGCGGCGGAGGACCGGACGAGTATGAGCTGCTCGAAGCCGGGGCCGGCGCGGACTCGGGTTGGATTTGGGTGCTGGATGTCTTGCGGTGGAGTTTAGAGTCGATTTTGGACTCGAGGAGGTCGCGGAAGCCCATTGTTTCGGTTGGAGGGGTTTAAGGTAGGTTTAAGGTATGGAAAGTGAAGAAAGAGCTGCTTGCGAATTGGCCATTGTCACAAGAGAGCGAGGACGCTGCCATCTCTAAATATCAGGGAGTC
The DNA here is from genome assembly GCF_001890125.1 of Aspergillus versicolor CBS 583.65. Lineage (NCBI taxonomy): Eukaryota > Fungi > Ascomycota > Eurotiomycetes > Eurotiales > Aspergillaceae > Aspergillus > Aspergillus versicolor. Next base: position 755,931 of record NW_024467537.1, read on the forward strand.
GAGTCAGGACAACCTGAACTACCCCGAGTCGCGACAGACCCAGACCCTGCCCGGCCTGAAAAGAAATGATTATACTGACTGAGCATCAACGGGCCAAAACTGGCTTACGGGAACTGCGCCTATGACATATGGAGACTGAGCCGCTGTGCGTGCTCAATGATGAATATTAAGGGTCCACTGGGCCTGGGGGCTGCAAAAAGGCTGTGCTGGTTAACTCGTCTGGCCCAGTGAAAGCCGAGAATGGGGCCCCCAAACTTCTGCTAACAGGTGGGTCGAGTTTAGCGCTGCAGGTCAATACTGCATCTGGCTGTTATACGTTATCAATTGGTGATTTATAGCTGGATGCACAGCCGCAACACGATGTTTTGTTATTGACTCGTTGTCTGGTTCGGTCGGCGCCGGTAGCTCTAACTGTTGGTGATTTTCAGGGGCAAGGCGAGGGAAGCTGAGTTGTGGATAATAGATCTTGTAGGCTTTTCTGGTAGGGCCGTGCAGGATTGCAGATACGCCTTACCTGGGCCAAGAGATAAACCATTAGAGAGTAGACTTTGCTTAAGTATATCCTGTGAAAAAACAAGACCAGCACTCATTTACTCCCATGTGGATTTATCGGCATGCCGGGTCAGCCAAGACGGGCCGGTCAACCAACAATTGATGCAAGTAGTTTATGGACCTGGAAGGTTGGGCTGGAAGGGCTTAAAGGGAAGCGGGAGATGTTTATGAACAAGGAGGCACCAGATCATCGGGCAGGGATGTATTATAAAGAGACAGGGAAGACTGGCTCAACTACGGAGTGAGTATCAGCAATATTCATCACTTTGACTATATGAAACACTCGATATATAGTTCCCGCCAATCAGACGCCTGTCTTGAGCTTCCCCGTGTTCACTGAATGCTTCCATTATACTTATACACCTCTACCAGGACTCATTATTTGACGAAATACCTTCATTATTATTTTAAAATATCTTTATTCTTATAACGGCCCACAGGAACATCAGCGCCCAAAAGAGTTTGGTGCACATGCAGCTCAGCCGCACCGACGATTCCTGCAGACTTGGCCTAGCGCCAGCAAACATCAAACCAGCCCTCTGCCGCGTCAGATGAATCCTCTTTTCTCCCATGGTTCATATACGCTGTATATAAGCTTTGCCTCTAGTGGAGCCAAATCCATTCTCATTGCAATTGCAATTACAATTACAGCTCAAGCAGTGTAATGCGGCGCTCTCCTACCACAGAATCATGGCTCCGCACCGCCGCTATCTCGCAGCTCGCATCCGTAGCTGAAGCCAAATACCCCTTCTCATCGGACGGGCCCAAAGCAACCCTCAAGAATGACACTTCTGTATCCTTCGACCCGCTCGGCGTTGCCGCTGTGCTGGGGAACCCGCGCGCCGCCGCCAGCGCCGCGAAGCTCTACGTCCAGTTCGACAAGGACACCTTCCACTGGCCGCACATGTCCATGATCGGGGGCACGCTGCCGGCAATGCAAATGCTCGTCGAGTACGTGACCTCGGGCCTCCCGTCCAAGTCGCTCTCGGCGCCGATCAAAATGTGCGCCAAGTACATCACCATGATCCCCGTGCGCTCGGACTTTGTCTTCCGCGAGCTGCCGCTGGATTTCAGCAACGTGTGGCTGAATAACCTAATCTCCTTCCGGTCGGGGGGCATTAACCCCGGCAACGACTTTATGGTCGTACACATCGACCAGGTGGCCCGGACGCCGCGCGAGGTCGGCGATATGGCGAGGGAAAAGAGGCACAAGCTGAGCCTGGACCCGGGGCTGGGCTGGTGGATGTTTGCGCGGCTGGCGCTTTACCTGCTGATCCTGGCGAACGGCGGGATGATTTTGGCCGCGATGTTGATTGGCATTCTGGCTGCGGATGTCTGGGCATTTACGCTCTTCTTCTTGTACGGGAGTCACTGGATTGCGTCGGCGCTGATCACCTTCATGCCTATGGTGCGGGTGTCGACACCGGCAATCGACCAGGAGGAAACGCCGCGGTATGCAGCCTACGAGCGCCCAGAGGGCGGGACGGTCATATTCAAGGGCGCGAAGAAGAATATGGAGGCCTGGGCGCGTACAACGTGGAAGTACGAGCCGAATCTCATCCAGTCCACGCTGCACTGGGCGTTCATGGTGACGGGTGCATTGGCGGCGTTCTCGTCAATTGCGTGCATGGTCAATATGCATGGATATATGCAGCTTGCCTTCCTGGCTGTTCTGGTGTACGCGACCATCGCGGAGATCGTCGCGACCAAGGTCTCGCGGTGGTTGCAGACGAAGGCGAAGGGGGCTGTGCCGCATGCGCTGCTGACGAACAAAGAGAAGCGCACTGAGAGTATCATCTATGCGACCTTGGCGATTACCCCTGTTTGTCGGCTTGAGGGATTCGACTGGATTACTATGGGCTTGCTCCCGAACATGCCGGCGTTTAGTGCGATGCAGCCTGCCCTGGCCCGGATTAATGCGTACCAGAAGGAGGTTGAAAAGGGCGCTGAGAAGGAAGAGGGAAGTGCTCTACATAGTGACGTGGAAAGGGCCGCTATTAGGAATCAGATGAAGGTTTACTATGCTGACTATATGGCGGCGGCGTGTGAAGAAGCGGAGAGGGGCAAGAATGATGAAGAAGCGAAGAAGGCTGCGAGGAAGGGGACGGAAGGTTTGGCTGGACGGTTGGTCGAGCAGATGCGTGGAGCTGTAGAAGAATGGATTGCAGACATGGACAAGGGCGGAGCGACGCCGCAGAGTGAGACTCTTGTTAAGTCATGGTAGATGGCTCTGATGCTTTCCTGGACTCGTTGCATGTTTGAGCAATGAGCTATGAATGATATGATACGAACGCTTATAGCGAATAGTTTGTAAATTGTCTATAACTCGAGATTCTCAAGAAGCCATGGTCTAGTCTTGTAGTTGCAGAGTATTATTATATAATGGGACGATGGCAGCTTAATGGTTCAGTTTCCAAATCAGTGTTCTATAAGAATATCTATAGGTATCATGTCACCCAATCGCCAATTCTCCCAAGCAACCCTCTATATAGGCTAATCCAGCCCCGACAGTCAGATCCATCACCCGAATCATCGCGGATCCGCCGTACCACCTCGGAGAAAGAAATGTCCAAGTAAACCGCGCAACTGCAGACCAGCGGCAGCCAGAACCGATTATACGAGTGCACAAGAGTTGTCGCTGCGTAAACATCGCAAAGTGCCCTCTCTGAGCAACGCGACACACAAGGATCAACGGAGTGGAAGATATCAGTTAATACCGGGGATATTCTCGCTCGGTACTCATGAGAAAGCAGTAGAACTGCCGCAGAGTAACTGTCAGGGTCTGCTTGAGCCGCTAGCAGGGCGAATTCCCGCACCGCCGCAACGGTCTCGATATCGGTGCAGCAGACCTCGAGAACACACCATGGTCGCTGCAAGATGACCAGTAATGACTCCACTGCCGATCCTCTTCCGATCACGCAGTGTTGGGTGAATGTTGCCGCGTTGATCAGGAACCACGGAAGCTGATAGATCGTGCTGGCTGACGGCTGGGTGGGGGACAACAACACTGGCAGCGAAGCTAGCTGGGCTATTTCGGGGTCGTCCAAATTCACATAAATGGGGAGCGTCCTGCAAACTCGCGATACGGACGCTTTCAGCTTGGTATGAAGAGCAACATTCTGCTTGAGATGTTCGAAACCTGGCGGCAGGGGCGCGCAGGAGTAAATGGCGAAGGTTTGGGAACCGAAGCGAACACCCCCGCCATGGTCCAGTGCGGCACAGACGGTGTCGCTGGTAACCATTAATTATATCAAGAGAAAGGCGTCAAAACCCTCAATATCAGTAGAGGGCCAGTAGAATCATGATATGAGGGGCAGAGAGAGCCCAGGACTCTACATAGAAAGAGAGGAGGGGAGAAGAAAGAAGAGAAGTGGCGCAGCAGGTGAGGAATGTCAGGAGACCAAATTAGGCAACAAGGCTGCAAAAAGCCACTAACTCAGCCCTAAGTATTACAAACACGGCCAAACACGACTCTTCATCATTGAGGCACAGAATTACGAACAGAAAACTGTGAATCTGCTCTAGGATAAAGTACATTTAATGTATTTGATTGTAAAACCCTAACGTATCCACAAAAGTCGACATTACATCAACATCATAGAATAAAACGACACTGATACAACCTCGGTCATATAGCATCAATCATCACGAAAAGAAGGATAAATTTACATTACGACAAGCACAGAGAGCGCAGCTGCAATGAGCATAGAAGCTCCCTTCGCCAAGCCGGAAACACGAGACGCGGCACCTGTGAAAACAGGGGTCTCGCCTCCCTGTGTACCGGTAGGCGCCACAGGAACCCGGGAGGCGGACGGCTGGACATAGAAGGTCGAAGAAGGATAGGCACTGCTGACACCGCCAATTACAGGCTTGCTGGTAGAGTCTGGGTAGGCAGGGACAACGACAACTGTGGTAGTGGATCCAGGTCCGATGATGGCTGTGTCCCCTTCACCAGGATAGGGTGCGCCAACAGGGCTATTGCCTGTCGGCTGTGCGGGGCGAGACTCTCCGATCGTGGATTCGGGTCCGGGGATAGTTGTGTCACTACCGTCAGATGGAACCTCGGCGGGGAGGTCCGTAGGCTGTGCAGGGGTGGACTCTCCAGTTGTGGCTGCGGGTGGCAGAGTCAGGGTGACCGTGGTTGGGGTCGCAGCACATACGTTACAGACCGTCACTGTGGTTGTCCATCCATCGGGGATGTCTGTGGGCTGCACAGAACCAGGTATATCAGTTCCTGTGGCAGTGGCAGATGCCGTTCCGGGGCAGTAAGTTGAGGTAATCGTGGTGGTAATCGTAGTGAACCCTGTCGGGCAAATGCTCGTGTATGAAGTCACAATAACTGTCGTGGTAGTGGCTGGCTCCGTAGTGGTGGGCTGAGTTGTGACGGTTCCAGTGTCGGTTGGCTTAGTAGTAAGCTCGGTGGTGGGTTGCACGGTCGACTCGGTTGGATTCGAGGCAGTAGCTGTCTCATCGCAGTCGCTGTCAGTAGTTTGCGACGAGGAGGTTGTCTCAGACGGAGTTAGCACTCCGGACACGCTCGGTGTGGGGGTCACTGTTGTTGATGTCGAAATAGTGCTTCTACTACTAGAGATCGAAGTTGTGGGAATCACAGGTCTGCTCGTCGAGGTGCTGGATGTCTGAGACGTTGCAGAAGAAGTAGAGTCGGTCTCGGTTTCTGTGCAGTCGGTGCTGGGGCCTGGAACAGAACTTGATGGGGTAGGCACGCGAGAGGAGCTAGGCGTCGGGAACACTGTCAAAGTTACAGTTGTCTCGGTCGATGTCGATGATGAAGGCGAAACAATTGGAATGCTTGCTGACGGGGTGTTCGAGACACCTGGTGTGCTGGACGGAATGCTGGTGCTAGAGGTCGAATGAGACGCATGGGAAGAGGTGCTGGGGCTTGGGATTACGGGAGAGCTTGACACAGTCGTGCTTGAAGATACAACAGAGCTCGATGCGGACACTGAAGGGGTGGATGTGGGGACATGGGAGCTCGAGGACACAGAAATACTCGACCCCGAAGCAGTCACTGAGGGGGTGTTGCTGGTTTCCGAAGCCGAAGCTGTCTTTGTCGAAGTCGAGGTGCTAGATCCTGACGGGCTTCCAGAGGGGGTAGGGGTACGTGTGGTTGTAGAAGGAGTAGGGATCGGGGTAGAATTGGTCGTGGAAGAAGTTGAAGTGCTAGACGTAGTCGAAGAGGTCAAAACAGTGGAAGTAGTAGGCGTCGTTGTCGTGGTCGAGGTGGGCGTAGGAGTTGGGGTAGGAGTAGGCGAAGGGGTTGGTGTAGGGTGATTGGGATCAAGGTCATACAAGATTTCCTTCATCTTCTCACCATAGCTAACCCCATCGATTTGATTTCTCATTGACTCCGTGGCTTCCCACAGCATGATACCTCCAAAAGTTTCGGGATACTTGTTCATGTACTTCTTGACCAAGGGCTGAACCTCTTCAGGGGTCAAATAGTACCCTAGGTTTGCTGCAAGCGCACTAGCAGGCAGACCAACGTAGAGCTTCGCATTGGGGTTGGCACCATTCTTGATAACCTGAACCCACTCATCAAAGTTGAAGCCGTTCTTTGAACCAGCCACGAAGTCACGGGCGGAACAAGGGTTTGAGTTGTAGAACTGAACCCAGACAAAATCGATGACTGAATTGGCGATGGCGACACCAAGCTGCTCGTCGGGGATTGGGCACTGAGGGGCGGCGGAGATGTAGAACCTACGCTCAGGTACCTCCTCGAAGCGTCTCCGGAGCCTCTTGATCATGTTGGCATAGCCTGTAAAAATTAGAATGCAGACTTAATGGCTTTCTTTTATAGAAATAGCTCACCCCAGCTACCGTTGTACTCGATGTCGAAGTCAAACCCATCCACGACAGCATCGCCAAAAGGGCGAGGGCTGCCAGCGGATTCCCATGCATCAGTCTTTGGACCAAACGCTCCCCAGAGCCAGTCGGCGAACTTGGTAGAGGAATCAATAGTGTCGATCTCATAAGTCTGATATCCACCACCAAGGGACAGAAAGATCTTCTTGCCAGCTGCCTGACAAGCGGGAATGTCCTCCACCAAGTTAGGACATTGCGAGTACAGCTTTGACGGGACACCGTCGACGATATAGGTATCAGCCCAACATTGGTTGCCAAAGTTACTGCCGGGCAAGCCGGTCAGTGGATCCTGATCTGGGAAGGTATTGATGAATCCGATATTGATGATGTCGAAAGTCGTGTCCTGGCAAAATTCGGCAAGACGAGGCTGAGCGAGACCCTGGCCCTATACAGGGGTTAGCACAGTGTGTTGAACTCGATCTCAGTCAAAATAAATTCTTACATAGTACACGGCGAGATTGGATTTGGCCTCGGGGACAAAAGCAGACGCAAATGAGGCCAGGCCCGAGATGGCCGGAACGAGGGAAAGTAGCTTTTTCGCCATGGTATGAAGTGAATGACAACTGGAAGGAACCAGTGGATAGCAATGACAATAAAGAAAGGACGCAGACAGACGTCTGCTGGTGCGGGCTCTACAACGAAAGACAGGTTGGCGAAAGAATCTACAAGAACCAGGGGACGAAGGCAAGTGATATATGGGCTTTAATCTGCTGGAAAATTAGACAAACTAAGTCATAACAGAGCCTCAAGGTCATTGGCCTGGCGTGTGGCATCCCGTGGGCCACGCTCAGGAGTCATGATACCAGGTTTGTGGTAAGCGTCTACACAATGAGAGCACAAGGCGAAAATTGGCCGGCGGCACAGCACACCCCAAGGCCCAGTTTACCCGGACTCGGTGTCTCCTGGAGGCTGAAATGACGGTGTATCATTCGGCGGGAGAGATCCGGCAAAAGCCTAGTGGCCTAGTCTCTGATAGACTCGCCAGTGAGCCCAATTCACAAGCGAGTCCCTGGGTTGTCCATGATAGGTGGGTCAGCCATAACATACAGCCTCCAACTCCAAGCCAGGGGAGAGCCTCATGAAAGTAAAAGGTCCTGGCCTGCGCACGAGCGTTAGTTACCATCGACAGCGGGCTTGTCTGGAGTTCCTGAGGGCATTCCGCCAACACCGTACTTGAAGTCTTAGCTACACTTCTGCCACCAAGTTCAAGTCCAACTTCGCCACGGACAGGTCCGGGCACGCTCTGACCTGGTTTGATGCTTAGCGGATGAATTGGTTCGCTAAGCGTAGCGTCGAGTAGTGGGAGAAGTGGAAGTGGAAGTGGGTGGAGATTTCGATGGAGAAGGCCAATGCATCACCTGCCCAGGAACACCAATCAGGTGATGGGGTCCCCTCCGGTCAGCCTTCGGTCGCCCACTCAGACAATTTATTTGGATGCGATCAACAGCGTCAGACTTCACCCACAAACCTCCCGTCGGTTTGCACCCGGATCATCGGATCGGCAGGCAGTGATTCGACAATTGGATACTCAGTACCGTTCCGGCCGGATCTTTTATTTACTGCCTGCTACCCAGTCTACATAGTACCAAACAAGCCATGGATTACCCACGGTAATTCCAGGACCCAGAACGGCTCTCTGACAAGCAGCGCGAGGCGAGGAGGTGAGGTTGCATCTGTCTCCAGAGTCCGGTATCGTTTAATCATACCAATTTTGGTAACAAGCTTTATCTGTGTGCCTGTGACCCAACCTGGATTTCTCTTTTTCCTTGCTAACCAGAGGGGTCCTTCGTTAGCGCCTGTCTTGGCCTGTTGATGAAATCGCCCTCCGGACAACAGATGGCTGTCATTGGGCTACAAATCCAAAGACCCGTTCAAGTTAAATTGGTCATCAGCCTCATTGGACCCGTATCGCTGCTAACGCAGGCAGAGCATGCAAGTGCCTAATTTGCCAACTATCTCGTTCTCAGACCATGGGCTCGCCCGGGGACAGGACAAGAAAGGACTGAGTGGACCGGAAGTGGTTCCGTTTGTGGGCTTTTAGCCTTGTACCCAGACAACATCAGACACCATTCAGTCACCCACGACTACGAGCCATCCGCGAAATTTGAAATAATGTTCCAAGGCTCTGAAAGATGCTCGCTATTGTCATCCACATGGGCCTGCACTAGCCTGATACTGGAAGCGTGGGCGCAAAATCCGGTTTATGACGAGGTAAAATTGTCACAATCTCGCAGTATCACAAATGCCCACGCGCGAGGAAAGATAACATTTATTGGGAGTCATAATCGTACTCCGGTCGACTCGTACCTGCAGGGGCCCAAAGCCCTAAACTGGGTCGAGCTCATTCCTTGTTAGGAAGGTAGCTGACATGCTCCGTGTTCAAAATATATGCAGCAACATACCGCAGTTATGACAGCGCGGCCCTTTGACTCGGTTGATTGTCCTGCACTAAAACTGGGATAACGTAGCACGGCTCGTGGCATTACCGCAGCCACGAACGTGCCTGTGTCGCTGGCCACTGATCATGCAGACTGAATGGCCTGATATTACCTACAAGCCCAAAGTGCCGTGAGCAAAGCATTCTCACGCATCCGTTGACAGCCAGGTCTACTCTGTGGTAACCGTCATATAGTACTGCTGTTGCATGCAACTATCATAAATCTATCGTCTATGTGCCTTCGCAGGAGCTCCAACGTGAGAACAATTTCCATGGTAAACACCCTTAAAAAAAACCTCCTTCAACAAATCACACATCAGTGTAATCGATCTCTTCCCCTCCTTAAGCACACCGTCCATTGCCAAAAACGGATGCGGCATTCCCTTCATCACCTGCAAATCGACCTCCACCCCAGCCTGCTTCAGTTTCTCGGCATACTGCTCCCCCTCGCTCCGCAACACGTCCAGTTCGCCGACCATAACCAACGCCCGGGGTAACGCGGACCAGTCTCCGGAATAAAACAAGGGACTCGCCTCGGGGTGAGGCCAGTCCTCTTCCTTTGGCAGGTAATTATTGCGGTACCAGAGCATCTTCGCGGCCGGCAGGGCGGGAGTGAACTCATAGGCCTTGTAAGAGTCGTTGTTCGATACTGTCGCTGTGTTATCCGTTACTGGGACGGAGAGCAACTGCGCGAGGAACTTGACGGGCGGTGATAACGTGAGCGCTTTATGTGTGATGATAGCAGCTAGGTTCCCGCCGGCCGATGAGCCACCAGTTGCCATCTTGCTGGTGTTGATGTCCAGAGTGGCCGGTCCTTCCGATATTAACCACAAAAGTGCCTCCCAACAATCATGTACGGCCGCTGGCCATGGGTTTTCCGGTGCAAGTCTACACATGTCAGCCGTCACGCAACAAATTCCGTACGGTGGATGCACTGAAAAACAAGGGCGAGGAATAAATACCGATAATCAACTGTGACAACTACACAGTCTCCCCTACTACACAGATTTGTACACACCACATTCTCGGTTTCGATGTCCCCCAGCACCCAGCCGCCTCCATGAAAGTACAGCATCACTGGCCATCCCTCAAGTGGCGCCTCCCCACTAGGTGTAAATACGCGGAGAGATACGTTTGGGCCCTCGGTTTCCCGTCGCTTTATGGTGATGTCGGTCGTCTTGCCGACGTCTATGAGAGGCCCACCGCCGGGGATTAGAATACCGCTTGTGCGTGAGTCCTCGACGGGCTGCAGGTGAACCTGCTGCTTATCGATCACATGGTCATTATAAAATGCGACGTATTCGGGATCTAGAAGGTCCTGGATGGACGGATGAAGCGGATATGGGGGTGACACGTGGGAGACAGACATCGCTCTCGATTGTACAGGGAATTAGCGGTTGAGATGGTCTACTTCATGGAACTCAACGGTGCAAAAAAGAAGCATTTATAAGATAGCCAGACGGTGAAACGGATGGTCTTTGAACTTTTGTCGAGAGTCAAAATCTGGGTTTTGCCTCGTGTCTTATGCAAGGGGGAGTGGCCAATTCACCCCACCTCTTTTGCCGTTGGAGGCGCTCCAAGTTGGGTGCAACCAGGGAACCGCAAGAGGGGCTCTATGTTACCGTGCTTTATAATTGGCTTATCGCAAAGGCCCAAGATACGACTCTCTGTGGCGATCGTCGTGGGGAGAGGCGATAAGCCGGCCAGCCCAAGCTGGTGAGGGGGAGAGTGAAGGAACCCAAATGAGGGGTTTCAGCTTTCCGAATGCAACGTCCTTGCATGACAACTCACCACGGCCATAAAGTGCAATGACCGCCTCTCCAGCACTCTCCAGCACCTCGAATATTGCTCCTGCACGCCTTCCGGATATACGCTTCGTCCATAATGGCTTCCAAAAACCCCGTCCTCACGTCCAAAGCCCCTCCGCCCCTCCCCGGGATCATGTCCCAGGCCATCGTCTGCAACGGCATGGTCTACTGCTCCGGTGCTGTCGCCATGGACCCTGTAACAGGGAAGCTTGTCGATGGCGACGTCAAGGCCCACACGGTACTGAACCCTCCCATGCATTTTGAGTTTGCGATATGCACGGGGATGACGAAGTTGGGCTCACATTCCCCGTAATGCAGGCCCAGTGTATCAAAAACCTCACGGCGGTTCTCGAAGAAGCCGGAAGCGATATTACAAAGGTCGTCAAGGTGAATGTGTTTCTATCGAACATGGATGATTTCACGGCTATGAACGAAGAGTATACGAAACACTGGGGGGATGTTAAACCCTGTCGGACGTGAGTCCCCTTCCTTCGTCCTTCTTATCTGGAGGTCAAACAATTGATACCATTCATCTTGGTTGCAGGTGTGTCGCAGTTAAGACGCTGCCGCTGAATACGGATGTTGAGATTGAGTGCACAGCTCATCTGTGAGGTCCTACCTATCGAGCACCCTCCGAATAGAGACGGCTCCACACTCCCTGCTGATTAGTCCTATTCTCTGGCTTGTGATTGAAGTATAAGAAGTGCCACAAGTAACTCTGGTCCTTTAGTCCGTCGAAATGGTGAATCGGATAGCCGTCAGCAACCGAGTAGATCGTTGAGCAGTTCCGAAAGAGAGCAAAGCCAACCCACCAAATCCCAGGCCTCACCTCTGCCCGCTCCATCATAGTATTTACCTTGACAAAATATTTTATCTTTTGGCCTAAGACTCGTGTGTTGGCAGACAATCGTGATTCGCGAGTTGCTAGGAGGTACCGACTGAGCTGGTTTTGGCCCTTCATACTCCGGCTCTATAAGTATCGGGCAGATTCCAATAGGAGCTTGTCCTTGCAGCAGCCCCTGGAAATTCCAAGTTCAAACAGGAGAGAGGAACTCCTACACCGAAAAGTTGGCGAAAACCCCTTGGTGCCTGCATCACGTGCCCTCCTACTCCCTTCCACTCCCCCTCCCTTCTTTATCCCTCGACCTCCCATCATCCCGCCGGCGCTCCTACATTCTACCACTTAATTGCTGTCTCGGTTCCTACATTGCTTCGAAGCCCCAGGCTTGACCATGGCACCTGCATCTGATGCAATAATGCCCACGCGGTTGTTGCAGCCAGATATCCCAGAGGTTGAGCTCCTTGCCGACCCTACTTGAGGGTGCCTCGCAGATCAGCTTAACAATGGCCTAGATAGGGTATTCTGTAGGCCCCAGTGTAGGGTGACAGCACTGCTCAATTCTGGAGCTCCTAGCTCGTCTAGCTTTAGTCAACGACAGACGTTCATGTTCCGCATTCCAGGGAAAACAGCCGTCGCGGGTGTTCGACACTTCCCGCCTAGGGGAATATTTGCTGCTCCTCCATTCCGATCCTTCTTATTCTCGCGTTGACGCGCCTGGAGCTCTCAAGCATATAACCTTTTTAGTCGACTCCTGCTCTCGGTCTTCACAATGACAGACAGCCTCCATCTTTCATCGGTGTCTCTGTCCCCCGAGGTCTAGCAACTACTCTTCAAAGTCTGCATTCATTCGCTTTGGATATATTCAATACTTCTTACCTTATTTTTGCGTAACTATATCTTCTGCCACGCCAACACTGGCCGTCGTTGTCCGGCTCTTTGAAGAGGGCAGTAAATACTACTAATTTCTATTTCTATTTTTTCGAACTTCTACATATTATTCACAACTGCCTGCCATGTCGTACGGAGTTACATCGTCCAAGAGAGGAGGGGCCTGGACAAAAGTTATGATATTCGTCTCGTTATACGTTTTGCTACTCGAGTCCCTTATCGAATGGGCGGTTGTGCTCTATCTCTACGGCAACAAATCAGTAGACTCGAAAATGGCACCGAGTCTGATATTCTCTCTTGTGGCTGTAAGGCTGTTTCCAATCTTGGTCGAACTCAAGCTAATCCACATAGTCGTTCTTGACGGTACCTCTTGTAGTCCTACACAGTTTCCTCGCGTGGCAGTATAACAAAGTTGCTGGATATATAAGCCAGAAGGCGACGCTCCATACCGCGTGCACCTACGTCCTGCGATTAACAACTCTTATTTGGCTGGGATCTAGCGTGGCAGGGTTGGTGGTGGTTTCGCAACAGGCATACTGTCTCCCTGATTCTGCTGGCGGCAGCTTTTGGAAAGTTGGCGTCAGCTGTGCTCTCCATCGAGCCGTGGTCATTGTTTCAGTCTTATCATTGTAAGTTGATGGTGCTAATGGCTATGTGTATCCACTGACCGTTAAACAGCATCACTGTTTGTCTCTATTTTTGCTCTAGAGAGCTCTGCCAGCGCCCGTATGATGTTTCATTGCTTGGTGTCTACCGTCACCAGCATTCAAGAAGCCGGGATGGCAGTGTCCTTTCAGGCTCCACTCTACAAAGCGAAAAAAGCCTGAAGCGTGACATTCTATGTGTCTGCCGCCATCACGACATCACGTACGGCCGAGCTCCATATATACCACCAAGTGATCACAGTGGAGAATCCGGAAGCATTCCCAGCATACAGCAACCTATGCCGATACGTCCAACGTCTTTTCTATCTGGCCTCGGTCCAGACTCAGATAGCGAAGCTGGATACCTGACAGGAACAACTGCCACGTCTGGCACGCTCTCTGACTCTTTCCAAAACAGTGTCTCTCGCACGTCCTCTACTGCGACTGCGCAGACCAACCTTCAAGCTCATAATCAAATACTCTCTGAGCTACCGGCTGCAACGCTGCAGCAACATTCAAACCATACAAAAAATCAGTCTTCAGTATCCTCTCTTCGCCGATTTCTGCCAAAATCCCTCCCTATATCGGTGCCCTTGTCATCAGATCCTCAAATACGCGCACTCGCTGAGGCAAACGCCCAGGTGGACCTCGAGAAGCAGGAGCCTCAGAGCAACGAATCTGCTGCAGAAAAGTCTGAGCCGTCAGCGTCTCCAGCAAAGCCACCACAGCAGCCCGAAAAGGATGAGCAGCCGACCACTCAATCCCCCCAAAACACTCAACCAAGCACATCCACCACTTCCCTTCCAAGGTCAACGACATCGAATTCCGCAGAAGCCCCCGAAGTCGTCACACCTGCTCCCCTCAAAATCCGCAGATCCCACACCACACAAACCGTTCCTCTTCCTCTCAATTCCAACCCTGTCCCCTACAACTGGGCCAATCTTCCTGACCACACTCCGCCAAAGCCACTACGCATCAACACAATGCACAACCCACGACGACAGGGCCACTTCGACCCCCATCACATGCCCCGCTACACACAAAGCCAGCGCTTCCCCCCAGGCCGGAATTTCTACAGCCGTCGGAACCAATCAAAAGTCCCCGGTGTCGCATACCAACACCCCGGCCCACGGCGGCCACGCAGTACTATTGGCAATGTGAGCATCGCCTCGGTATCGGGTCATCTTGACTGTATTCGAGAAACTGGTGCGTCGATTGATGAATTGCCGCCAGATAACAGGAGAATACCCGGTGGTAGGAGACAGGGCTACTAGGCTATGTTGGCTAGTTACTCTGCAGGACAGATACTTGAGCGTATCCTAGGTGAAGAAGTGTGACGTCACGTACGGTCGGTGGCGTGGTTCACAATTCAATTCAATTTTTTTTCTTTTTTTTTCCTTTCCAGTCAAGTTTTATTATGGCACAGGCTTAATTATCGTTACATGATAGCGGGAAAATACCACCTTAGGATTTAGATTTCTGCAATTTTACATATGCATATTTCAAAGGCTGTTTTGTGTCACTTTATATCATACAGCGAATCTGCTATCAAATTCCAAAACATCTAATGATTCCTCTAACGCCATAAGCCTAGCCATCCTAACCATGTCCCAGAGCCCTAACTAATAAACCCCTCCAACAGCACCGTACGCACCAAAGTCATCCCGAATAATAAAACACAGTAGTCAAGAAAGCAGAGGGTAAAACAATAAGTTGGACCTCGGAGGCTATATAATATACCTGCCCGGTTAAGTCCTTTTCACGTATTTATACCGATACGGCTGTCTCCGCTTTCCGTCCTCGTCTACATTCTCTTTGTCGTTCTTGTCCGCTGCAGGTTGGCTGCTATACTTACTCTTACTATCCTTATCACGGGGATTCTCCTTCTCTCCCCATGTCCATAGCAGAGCCTTACCCATTCTCTCGCGCTCCTTTAGAAGTAACTCAACACGGCGCTCCCACTCGCGCTCGCGCTTCTCAACGGATTTGGCAATGCGCAGGTCCATTGCGGCGGCGGTTTCGTCTTTGGATGTGATGATGCCGCGGAGGCGTTTGATCTCGGCGCGGAGGGACTTGACTTCGTCCTTGTGCGCGTTCTCTTTATCCTCATCGCCGTTGCTGTTTTGACTTTGGGGCCTCGTTTGGTCTTGGGCTAGTTCAGCGCGGAGGTCTGCTTCGCGCTTTTCAGAGGCGGCGAGGAGGGCACGCAGTTTGCGTGTTGAGTCGGCGTGTGCGGAGCGGATGGTGGAAATTGCTGTTGAGTGTGCGGTTTTGAGGTTGGCAATTTGGGCTTTGTGAGTTGTCTCCAGGTTTGAGTTTGCATGAGGCGTTACCGGAGGACTGGGCTGCTGTGTCTGGGCCCGAGTTTGAGTTTGCCGGGTTTCTTGGAGGCGTTCGATGGTCTCTAAGGCTTCAGAGTATTGTGTGCGGAGACGGTTGAGATCATCGTGGGTTTTATCGAATGTAGATTTGAGTTCCTCTGTTTGTTTGGTGAGTCGTGTGTTCTCTGCCTCGACGGATTGGATGAGGAGTTGGGATTCTGCAGCTTGATCGTGGGCACGCGATAGTTGCGCCTCTAGGGTTTTGTTGGTTGTGGCTCGTTCGCTTGATTCAGAGCGCAGTTTTGTTAGCTCTTCGAATATCTGTTCTAGTTCCTGGTCGCCGCTGTCTCTAGGTTTTGCGGGACGGCTAGTGTTCGGCGGGCCCAAATCTTTGATTAACTCGAGAATTTCACTATATGTTCCTCCTGGGGTATCATTTGGCAAGTCTGCTGCCATCGCTTTTAAGGCGTTCTCCTGTGCCGTTACCTGTGATTGAGCGCGGGTCAAGTCGGCTGCAAGAGTGCTGTTTTTCTCCTCTAATGGGCGATTCTTGGTTTCGAGCAAGACCATTTGATCTTCAAGAACCCGGTATTCCCGGTGAGTGCGCGAGACGTCCATCTCGAGCTTGTCCATTTCCACACGCTGGGAGTCGACTTGGCCACGGAGCCTGTCAATGTCTGTATTCTTTTCGTGTAGCTGTAGCTCTTTAGCTGCAGTGACGTCTTTCAGTTTCGCAATAGTCTCGTCGAGAGTTGTATCCCGCTTTCTCAATTGCTCCTGAGTCATCGATAACTGTTGACGCAGCATCGCGATTGTCTCTAGTCGCTCGGCATCGATGCCCGTATTGGAGTTGTGTGTTTGCATGTCTCTTTGCATGTCAGCGATCTGCTTCTGAAGGGTATTGAACTCGGATGTGTTGACAGAGGATCTTCGTGATCCGGCCCTATCTACATGGCCTTCTTGAAGCTCTTCTAGGAGGAGATCCTTTCTCTGCAGCTCGGCGCGCAGATGCTTGATCTCTTCCCCGGCGGAGGCTGCTTCAAGAACGCGCTTTCGATTTTTCTCTAGTTGATCATCACGGTCTTTAATGGCCTGCATCAACTCGGAAATTTGCCGCCGTAGGTCCTCGTCCGTCTGTCCCACATCTTTGTTGGTCGGCGACTTTGGCTTACGAGCAGTTGGCGTTGCTACCAGACTCGCTTCATCATCGGAACCTTCTTCGATATCTTCGAGGTGCGTCACTTCTCGGGTAGGGGCCACATCGCGGCGCAACAAATGCGATGGAGTAGACATGTCGACCGGAGGTCCAAATTCGCTGTACTCGCCAAGCTCTGCCTCATCTTCCACTGCCGGTTGTTGCGACTGGGTCGTACCTGATCGGACAGGCTGTTCATATTCCTGAGGTTGAGGCAGCTCTAGCTCGCTATTTAACGCTTCCTGAGGTTGTGGTTGTTCCTGGTCCCTCTCCTCGTCAATGCCCTGGTCTACCGAATCCTCCTCCCCAAGTAGATAGCGTTCCAGATTGGCGGTAAAATCCTCGGGACCACCGACAGCTGATAGCCGATCTGCTTCCTCCTCGATCTCTGGTTGTTCATCTATAGCATCATCCGGTCCGTGTCCACTGGGGAACTGGCTGAAATCGACGGTGTACTGAGCGAGACGCGCATCGAGCTCCCGGGCCGCACGCTCGAGAGAAGCTTCACGAGTAGAAGGGGGCGATCCAGACGGTGATCGGGCCCCTGGGCTACTGACTGGGCTTGGAAGACGGTCGGGCGAGTCGATTGGGGGATGATCAGATGGTGACGGCGAGGAAGGGGAGAAATACGGAGCGGCCATGGTTGATGCGCCGACGGTATCGTGGGTTGTTGTATCGGCCATGGCAGACAATCAACACTTACATGGAGACATCAAAGGGGAAGTAATATGGGAAGTTAAATTGATAATTGCGAAGAGTGAGATGTGAATGTTGAGAGTTGGCGGCAGAAAACGCGACGCGGGGATATGCCTGAAAACACAGGCATCCATTGTTGATGATATGCCGTATCGGGCTAGTTTCATTGCCGCCTCAGTGCCTCAGTTCTCTTCCCTGGGACAACGATGCGATGAGAGGTGGCCGGCAAGAATATTATTAAGAACCATCAAAATGACAAAACAATTGTCTTTGATACCTAGGTGTAACTGGGCTTACTATATTGTGTTTCACAGGTTGGGACTGTTAGGGCTTCAGGGTTGCCGTAGGTTAATTACCCCTCTATGCTTTGCGGTGTACTGCGTAATCTCGAATTCTCACCACTTCATACACTATCAATCAAGCCCATCCAAAACTTGAAAGATGCCTCCAATTCCTCCCCCTTCATACCCTCATCGCATTGTACTCTATCACCAGACATTATGTCCCAACAGAGGACCCTACGTTTCTCTGCTTCCCCTCTTGAACAATCACACAGGCCTCACGCACGTCGTTCTGGCAGCTTTCCATCTCAACGCTCCCAACCCCAACCATATCACTCTCAATGACGACCCCCCTAGTCATTCGATGTATGAAACATTGTGGGCTGAAGTCCCTTTGCTACAGCAGAGCGGTATTAAGGTGATGGCCATGTTGGGCGGTGCTGCGAAGGGCACCTTCTCTTGTTTAGACGGTGACGACGCCCAATTCGAGGAATATTACGTGCCTCTTCTGGCTATGATTCGTCGCCATGGTTTAGACGGCATCGATCTGGATGTCGAGGAACCCATGTCACTGTCCGGCATTATACGCCTTATTGACCGGCTTAAGGCCGACCTTGGCCAGGAGTTTCTCATCTCCCTCGCACCAGTAGCGGCAGCCCTGCTAGGGATTGGAAACCTCTCCGGTTTTAATTATCGTGAGTTAGAAGCACAGCGAGCTGGTAGCATCGCGTGGTATAATGCCCAGTTCTACAACGGCTGGGGACCGGCAGAAGACCCTCGCATGTACGCCGCCATCATAGCGCAGGGTTGGTCACCGACTAGAGTCGTGTATGGCCTCTTAACAAACCCAGGAAACGGCTCTCAGGGATATGTGCCGCAGGAAGTGATAGGGCCTGTCCTAGCTCTGCTGGTGGAACAGTTTCCTAATTTTGGCGGCGTCATGGGCTGGGAGTATTTCAATTCGATGCCCGGGCAAACAGAACGGCCATGGGAATGGGCAGCGCAGATGTCACTGAACATGGGAATGAAAACAGTGCTACAAAAAGCGAAGGATATGCTGATTTCCCGATTGGGCTAGTTTGAAGCTATCCCCGAATGACATCATATGATCGGAGCTGGAGCTTTCTCCAGACTCCGCCTCATCTTCCGCCTCCTCCATTTCTTCCCCATTCATCTTCGGCGCGTGCGATGTAGCATCATGTTAGCCACTACTAGCTCAATTTTCCTCCGTCTCTCGTCCTTCCTCTTTCTTCGTTGGGTAATTTTCCCTTGTCTCCGTGCTACCCCGCATACAATTGCTAATGGGACATTCAGATCCCAGGCCATGTTTTTGTTCCGGTAATCTTCACATCGCTCGCCGTTTATTCGACCTCAATCTACTTCTCCTCAGCTAAAAACAATAACAATGGCGTTATCAAATCACTACTTACTGGGGCTCCCTGTCGTCAGTCATGGGCGACTTGCATCGCCGTCGTGATCAACCTTATTTGCGGACTATTCACCGCAGACTTTCTCCTGCGCGGCTTCCTCTTGTATCCGACCGCGGACCTACGTTTCTCCCGTGTGGGACATATTTCGCATGACTCTGCCCATCTACTACTCAGAGAACCTGATGTTTCTCAGCTTCCGTTGACTGTCTCTTATATGGAGGCCCAATATGGGGATAGCGAGCCTCGGTCATGGATTCAGGCAGCTACAATCGACTCTCTGGGCGAGTCAACAGACTTCACAACAGCAGTCACATTTACCAACTTAAGCCCAGAATCGTCATATCGTTACATTCTGTCCAACAATCAGACTGGCTTCTTCGCCACCAGCCCGGCTCCTGGCTCTGCTGCAGGCAACAAGCTCAGCTTCCTGACCTCTAGCTGCATGAAGCCCAACTTCCCTTACGACCCTCGGCGCCACCCACTGCGTATTCCGGGACTCGATAAGATGACCATGGCTATCACCTCTCTCCCCCATGTTCCGTCATTTATGCTTTTCCTTGGCGATTTCATCTACATTGACGTCCCTCAACGTTTCGGGTCGTCCGTCGATCACTATCGTAGCGAATATCGTCGGGTCTATTCATCCCCCTCCTGGACATGGTTAGCAGCTAATCTTCCGTGGATTCACACTCTCGACGACCATGAGATTGCCAATGACTGGAACTACGGAAACACCACACCCCCATACCCAGCTGCTATAGACCCTTACCTCCACTATCACGCTTCGGTTAACCCTCCAGCACCTGATACCAAGACGGAAAACGTTAAATCTTCATATACGATGTTTACCAACGGCCCCGCTGCCTTCTTCCTCCTCGACACCCGGTCCTACCGTTCCCCATCGGACGAGACTATCCTCGGCAAAGCTCAACTCAACTCCCTTTTGGCTTTCCTCGCCCGCGTAGAACCCCCACACATCCGGTGGAAAATTATCTCATCCAGCGTTCCCTTCACTCGCAATTGGCACGCTGGGACATCAGATACATGGGGTGGGTTCCTCTCCGAGCGCCGTGTCGTCTTCGACGCAATGCGCGCCGCGCAACGAACACTCGGAATCAGAATCGTCCTTCTCTCAGGTGACAGGCACGAATTTGCCGCTACCCGGTTCCCCCCGCTCCCTGACCAGATCCAGACCGCTGAAAAGCAAGAAGATCTTGAGAACGGTGAAGATCTAGTCGAATTCTGTACAGGCCCCCTAAACATGTTCTACCTTCCCGTCCGCACTTACTACCAGTCTGGCCCGGGCGACGTCCCTATCAAATACCTCCCAGATGGGAACACGAAGTACGGCCTCGTCGAGATAGAAGATGCCTCTTTGGATGGCGTGACGAGTTCCGTTCTCACGTACTCGCTTTATATTGACGAGAGCGTGGTTTGGAAATATCGGCTAAGTGTGCCTTTGGGGGTGACGTCGGAGTCTAAGGCCCAGCCTGCTGCGTCGGCGTCAGATACAAAAGGTGTTTCGACGGCAAGATCGTTGCTGCCGCCCGGTGAGGTTCTGGTCGATGAGACCGTTGAGGGGTGGGTGGATGTTATTTCTAGGGTGTTTGGGTGGAATGTTATGATGGTAGACCATCCGAAGAAGGATTGGGTTGTTTGATCAATTTAAGAAAAGATAGGCTCAGTGTCATTTTGCTGTTTGGGGTTGGATAGATAAGATGGGCATATTAACGTGAAAAAAAGTGTTGTTTCTGAGAAAGCAAATAGACTAAATGAACTCCAAACTCCATCAATGCGGACGACTACTCCCGTCATCGTTTAATCAATGTAAGAAAGGGGTAACAATATATCAGCAGAAGGGGGGAAGTAAAGAGGAGGTAAAAAAAAGGCGGGCCTACCGGCCTCGGCCCCTTCCACCACCGCCGCCGCCTCCTCCTCCCATACCACCCATCAAGCCGCCCATTTGGCTCATCATCGACTGTAAGTCCATCCCACCTAGCCCTGGAAGTCCGCCGCCGCCGCCGCCCTGGCCTTGCAGCATCTGCATCATCTTCGTCATATCGCCCATCCCGGGCATGCCTCCCATACCGCCACCTCCACCCATCGACGCCATTCGTTTCTGCATAGCAGCCAGCTGCTGGTCCTTGTTGCCACCTTTGAGCATATTTTGTGCGCGCTGCATCTGCTTCTTCTGTCCACCAACACGCTTCGCCATCCCGGCCATCATGCGGTGTTGTGAAAGGAGGTCTTCAACCTCGCGGACTGTTGTACCACTGCCACAAGCGATACGAACCATGCGGCTAGGCTGTTCGACGAATATCTTGCCGTCACCATCAAGCTCGACGGCGGACATACTGTCGAAGATATAGATCATGCGGCGAAGCTTCATGGAGCCGTCCTCATCGTCGAGGCCTGCGGTAAGGTTTGAGAGACCTGGAATCATGCCAGAGAGTTTGGAAAGTGGCCCCATTTTCATAATTGATGTGATGTTCTCACGAAAATCGCGGAGGGTGTAAATGCCCTCTGCAATATGCTTGTAGGTCTCTTTGGCTGCAGCAGAGTCTTTTGTTACAGCTTGAACGTGCTCAACCAGTCCCGCCATATCACCCATCCCAAGAAGTTTTTGGATAAAGGCCTTCGGTTCAAACCTCTCTAAATCCATCATGTGTTCTCCAGTGCCGAGGAAGATGATTGGTGTGTGAGTGGCTGCGACAGCAGAGATCGCACCTCCACCTGCAGCGTGACCATCGGTTTTGGTGATGATGATTGCACCGAAGTCTGCGGTGGCTTTAAAGGCTGATGATTGTACCTCCGCGGACTGTCCAATAGTACCGTCCAAAACAAGAATTGTTTGATCGGGCGTTACAGCCGTCTGGATTTGGGTCATTTCTGTGAATAGCTGCTCCTCTTGCTTGTGACGACCACTAGTATCGACGATAATAATCTCGAACCGCTCCTTCTTGAACTTGGCCACACCCTCTGCTGCTACAAGAGCAGGATCGGTCTGTGTTAAGCTTCCATAGTATGGAATTTTGGCCTTCGTCGCATTTTGCTTCAACTGATCAAACGCACCGGCACGGAAGGTATCCGCACAAACGAGGGCCGTTTTGAATCCGCGCATCTGATAGTGTCGGGCGAGCTTAGTACAGGTCGTCGTCTTACCCGCACCTTGAAGACCAACGAACATGATAATATTCGACCGGCCTTTCTTAGGTCGGAACGGTTCAGCATGAGGGTTAACGAGGGCGACGAGCTCATCGAAGACGGCCTTCTGAATCACTCGTTTCTTATTAACGGCTGCGGGGAGGGAGGCGAAATTGACGTTTGCTTTGATGGACTTGCGGAGTGTCTGAACAAGACGGACGTTGACGTCGGCGGAGAGCAGGGCAGCGCATATCTCTTTTACCATCTCCTCAAATGCCTTTATCTCATTATTAGCATCGCTCAGTAGTTATAAAGTGTAGGCGGGGTGCGCACCTTTTCGTCCAAATTAGGAGACCGAGTCAAGTCATTGACGGCGGCGTTAATACGCCGCCCCAGATCCTGGAGGACCATTGTGCTGGTTTCTGATGATAATAGGTTCCAGTTAACAAAACAAAATTCCCTCGCAGCGAGTTCCTAGCGAAGATAAGAGTAACAAGGTGGTTGCACTGGAAAGCGGCGAAGGCGAAACCGAAGAGGTCAACGTGAGCCCCGCAGCCAATCAAAGCCCGCGGCTGTTTTCCGCCCGCAGAACAGAAAAAAAGTGAAGGCTTCATCCATCCTACAATTCACAAAATACATCAACGAATTCAAACCGGCAGAGCTTCATCATGCCGCTTACAACTAGCCAGAAGAAGAGAAAGGTTCTCGAGGGCTTTCAGGGTAAAACAAGCCGCCCAAACAAGAAGTTCAGAAAGCAGCGCGATTACCACAGCAGCTCCGATGAGGCCGACGATGAGCCCACCGACTTTAAAGCAGTCGATCTTGCAGATTCCGACGAGGAGATAGAGAAAAAGGCCTCAAAAAATGTGAAGACGAGAGAATCGCGAAAACCAGAACCTCAACAAAATCCTCAAAGCGACAATGACGGAGAAGAAGAAGATTCCGCAACCAATGCTTCCTCCGATGCGGACGACGATGAAGACGACGGTGCAGAGTCTGACGATTCCATGCCTGTTGACACAGCAGGAAAACGAGCAATCCCCAAGCGCCACGATCCATCTGCCTTTTCTACCTCTATCTCGAAAATTCTTGCCACGAAACTACCAACATCTGCTCGCGCAGATCCCGTACTATCGCGCAGTCAAACTGCCACACAGACCACCAGTCAAGCGGCGGAAGACAAACTAGACCACCAGGCGCGGGCGAAGCTGCGAGCTGAGAAGAAGGAAGAGCTAGACAGGGGCCGTGTTCGTGATGTTCGGGGTATTTCGAGTGGCCAAGCCGGTGTGGTGGCTGAGGAGGAGAAGCGGCTGCGCAAGGTCGCTCAGCGCGGTGTGGTGAAGCTTTTCAATGCTGTCCGAGCGGCACAAGTACGCGGTGAGGAGGCTGCAAAGGAGGAGCGAAAGAAGGGTACTGTTGGAATGGGTGAGCGAGAGAAGGCCGTCAACCAGGTTAGCAAACAAGGGTTCTTGGAATTGATCAATGGGAAGAAAGGCACACCCCTTAACATCGAAGAAGCGTGACATGCTTGTTTCGTTTTGTTGTTCTAATGGAATCGGTCATATCTACGGCGTTATATGATATCATTGGGAGAAAAGTTATGTACAGTTTATTAGACCGTCTGCTGGTACGCGAAATATTTGAACGGAGATGGGAATACCCTATTTATCTTACACCTACACTACTTAGACGCCAATGTATAGTTTCACCAATATTATACATACCCCCAAAAGATCGTCATTTTATTTCTTTGCTTCAAAATCGCTCGCCTGTAGATTCCGAGTCATTGAGGGCAATCGCACCACTAACCCATCGAGGTCCTTGTTCATCAATACCTGACACCCCAATCGCGATGTTTCCGTCAGTCCGAATGCCAGATCAAGCATGTCATTCTCATCGTCCGAAGGCTCCTCCATTTTATCAAACATATCTGGTTCCTCCACGATAACATGGCAAGTCGAACAAGCGCATGAGCCGCCGCACGCACCTATAAATGGTCCCGATCAGTACGAGCGAAGAATAGTAGGCAAGGATATTTCGAACCTTCCATTTCTAGATCATTGGCTTGCGCAATGTCCAATAAGTTATCACCCTCTGCTACCTGGAAGTCGTACTTTTCGCCGTCCTTGTCAATGAAGGTCACATTGATTCTGGCCAATCAGCGTCTCCGTAATAACAAAATAGGTGGGTGGTTTTTTGGGGGAAACTCACTCCTCACCCGGTTTTGGGGGTGTGATATGGCCATGCTGCATTCTCGTTGCGGCGGAGAAGCACCGGAGTGTACCAGCCTGACCCCAGCGCTGTTGTTTTCGGGAAAAGACCGTTTTCCCTGTGATTATCGACGTTTGGTTTGAGCGGGATACGCGAGGGACTCGTGAGGAATAGCTGAGCAATCGCGCTGACTGGGAGCGACAAGCACGTTCTCCGGCGACTGCATGCCGCAGCACGCTCAGGCCGGCGTCCTTCCAAAGTGCCATAGGAGAGAAGAGGGCAATGAAAATTAATTGGCGAGTCAAAAAGTAGAAGGCGAAAAGAGTGCAAGTCCGTCGTTGTGGTGGGAGTCGCAGAGGTCAGAGGCAAACGGCAAAGAAGCAGGGAAATAAAAATCCCGAGCAAAAGGCGGGAATCTCGGGCTTTCCACGACTTCACGTTTTCGCTCCTCCTCCTCGCCCATCTCCTCTTTCTGCGCCTCACCAACCCTCGCCATCCGATAATAATCATAGTATTCAATTCCGAACATGGCCTCTCGCGATGGTCCAAACCCTCTCCGTCCTTACTACGTCCCCCCGTCGATCGGCCTTGAGCAAGATGAGTTCTCGTTCTCCTCGCCTCCCAATGCATCGTCGGCTCAAGTTTTTGGCGGCTCAGCGCGCGACCTGCTCCCTGACCTAGACTATTCGGACTACCTTGATACTTCACCGTCGGTCTCCGGCTGGGTCCGAGATGCTTTGGACGTCGCGACCAAGCGGTATACTTCCGTTTTAATCGCTCAACCATTCGACGTCGCGAAGACGGTATTGCAAGCATATGTGGTGCCAGATGACTCTCCAGCCAGCCAATTCCCCAAGAGCGACCGGCGGGGATCAGGAATGGGTAGTAGAACTGATTCCTACGATGATATGGGTTCTAATGAAGACGAAGAAGATGTGAGCATCCGCTCCGGTTATCAAGAGGGCTTCTCCGCTGACAGAGTCTATTAGGACCTATCCTCTGACGATGAAAGCAGCTACTTCACCTCCGCAGCACCCACTGTCTCGTCGCCGTCTGCTAGGCGTACACCAAAACCTCGTCATCGGATTACCGACCGCAGCGGTTATATCGCGTCTTCGCCCTCGTCCAAATCCGCCTCCCGACATGCGCTCGCCCTGAAGAACCCTGCGTCATTGATGGAGGTACTTTCTCAGCTCTGGACTACCAGTGGCCCAACATCGCCATGGAAGGCAACCAATGCAACATTTATCTATTCATTGCTCCTCCCGACCCTGAATACATTTATTCGCAGTCTCTTGTCCGCCATTGTTGGGCTACCGGAGGATGACATTACCCCATCCATGGCAAGCGATATTCTCACTTCCACCTCTCCAGCAGCGACCTTGGTTCTATCCTTTATTTCCTCTTCGCTGTCTGCCATGCTCCTATCTCCCATCGATACGGCACGCACATTTCTCATCCTGACTCCCGTCACCCACGGACCCCGCTCTCTTCTTCGCGCCATTCGTCAGCTGCCAACACCCAACTACACTATTCCCCCGCATCTCGTCCCAATCACCATCCTGCACTCAAGCTTGCCGAACTTGATTATCAACAGCACTCCATTGTTCCTCAAATCGTACCTCTCCCTCGACCCCGTCCTAAACCCGTCCGCCTGGAACATACTGAGTTTCATCGGGTCCGGTATAGAACAGGTTGTCCGCTTCCCTCTGGAAACTGTCCTTCGCCGTGCACAAATCTCTACATTCACTTCTCCCAGTATTCGACAAAACTGCGCAGGTCCCGTTCGTCCCACAGCAGAAGATGCAGCAGCTCAAGCCGCACAAGTTGAGACGATCGTGCCGACTCCACAAACCTACCGGGGCGTTATCGGTACAATGTGGAGTATTGTCTACGAAGAGGGCGTTCAGCCCACCCCAGAGGCCCAACGCGCGCAGGAACTACTCAACAAACCTTTCCCTCACCGAAAACGCCAGGGTCAAGGCATTCACGGCCTCTACCGGGGCTGGAGAATCGGCATGTGGGGTGTTGCAGGAACCTTGGGTCTTCGCCTCCTTGCTGCGGGGGGTGCAGAGGACGGTCCTATGCCCAGTGGCGGCCGATTCTAGTACTTTCCTACATTTCCGGCTGAAGCAGTTCATATACCCCTCCTTCCATGACCCATGTTATTGTTTTCTTCTCTTTCTCTTCTTTGTAATACCACTAACGTCGTGATGGGACATACCTCTTATACCCAAGGTTATATACATAGCGGCGCCGAATGAGGGGGGCATAGGCGTTGGTTACATGTATTAATATTACTCCTTTCTATTTGCTATTTGGCGTCGTGTATCGTTCATATCCATACCATATTCTGCTGGATTTAGCGCCTCTCTGCTCCTCCGATTGCCTACAGTGCAATACAGCACAACCCGCCTAATATAATACGTTCAATGCCAGTACTTATCGGCGTACTCCTTCCGCTTTGTGTAATTCATAGGACATGTAGAGCAAGCTTCTTCGCCGCACCTATACTTAGCGGCAGTATTCTAGCTTTGATACCGCTCACATGGTTTACTCAAGCTTTACTCATGCTTTACAGCTTCAACATGAAGTAAACAAAGCACCGTAGACTCCCTTTATTTCTTCAGTTATATTTTTGAGTGTACCAGACGAGTGAAGTAGGATACTAAATGTACCTAGAGTACTCCGTAGTAGGAAATCATCATCCATCCATACGCCCAAAACCAAAATCACTGGAGATCAAGTACACTCGATTGACCGTATCTCAATCGAGTGAGGGTAAATATAGAAGAACGCCGTCATTCACCCGTCTAATCATAGCAATTGTAACATCCCAGGAAAACATGTCGATAGGTATGTGTAGCGTAACGACATTTCCATTCCAATTCATCCCAGCCCAAATATTTCCAATCCATTCCCGGCTTTTGGTTTTGATTTCGTTCCTAGTCCCGTGTATTGGTGCTAGACTTTGTAGAAGGCCCTTGGCACCGGCAGAAGTTCACGGCAGCCCGGGTTCGTTCGTAATAAAGATTCGTATAATACAAACTCAGACATAAATGAGTCAGGTTTGGGTATCATAAATAAAAAGAGAAAGAGAAAAAAACAAGACTAAATATAGTAAGAAAATATGCGACTATTTGGGCCTCTATTTGTCGGCAAATCGTCGATCAAAGTAACGCAACACGCCCATGACGCTCGCAGCCTCAACTTCCATCGCGGCTCGAGAAGCGGTTGTGGTCTGGCTGACGTCTCGAGGGTTGGGAAGGGTATGGAGCTTTGGCAGCCAAGAGGTGAGTTCGTCGCTGGCACGGGAAAAGTTCGGGTGACGAGAAAGGGTTGTGAATGCGTCGGCACAAGAGAGAGTGAGGGGCGTTGATGCGCGGTCGGTATTTGCTGGGTTACGACGGGGCGGTGGCGGTGGTGGTGCACGGGTTTGGCAACATCCACCATCCGCACCCTTACCGCCGCAGCATCCAGTCGGGGTACCGCTGGCGGAGCGAGAGGCCGCTAGAGTCTTGCAAAAAAGGGTCCTTCGGGGATCTGACACGCACTGGGCACATGTTCCCGGACCGTTGGCGCAAGGGTTTGCCGCGGTTGCCTGGCTGATAGGAGGTAGGGTGACCTCCGAGCGCACATCACTGTCGGAAGGGGGTGGAGTGAATTGGGAGATATTTTGAATAGGTGCTAGGCGGTTGTTCTCAAATGCGCTGCCACGCCGGCGTTGGTCCTCTTGCGCGGCCATCTCTGCACAAATGCAAGGCGTTCCATCCTGACAGAATCCACAAGGGTCGACCGGGGGCGAAGACACAGGACTAGCAGTGCTTTCATGATGAGGAGCAGCAAAGCGAGCTGTGAAGTCAATCTCCATTTCCTCTGGCTCAGGCTTGATCTTCGGCTCGGGATCGCGCGACGCGTTGTTGATCTCGACGCCGGGCATGGAAAAGGCCTCCTCAATACATTGACAATGTGTGGTAGAGCATCGGTTACAGCCCAATGGAACTTCTTCATCCGTTTCGGAGTGGCCGTGGGTCGACGGATTCTTTTCGCTTGCAACGCGGGCTCTCTTTGAGGGCCGAGGCGGCAAAGGCACAGCATCGGTACTCGAGGTGTTCTTATCGGGCAAAGACTCACGGAATTCCTTCACGAGAGTTTCTCTTGCAGCTCTCTCGACAGAGACCTCTTTCTCCAGGGTGTGACACCGGTCGCGCCACCATGACATCTCGGTTCGACATTGTTCGACCTCTCGCGAGAGATTCGAGATTTGTTCCTTGAACGTGTTGACGTGAATATCATGGTCATCCTCGATGAGCTTGATTTGGTCTTCGAGTTCGTTCACACGGGCCGCTCGGCGTTCTCGAAAAGCTCGCTGAGCAGCACGATTTTGTGCCTTTCGCTTCGTTGGGGGGGTATCTGTGGCTGGCTTGCGACCTGGTTTAGGACGGGGTGGAATTACCCATTCCTTGGAGGTGACGGATCCGGGTGTACCGGGGCCGGGTGACGGCGAAACAGTGGGCTTGGCAACTAACGCGGGGGCCAAGGGGGCAGCCGAAGCTGGAGCGAGGGAAAGCGCTGGCTGAGCAGCCATTGTGAGGATACAGCCTCTTTTTAGTTAATATATTTCTGCATCGTGGTTAGCTGCGTGTAAATAATTGGTGGATGAGAGGGGGGGAACGAACGGCCTTCGGTTGTGACGCTGGTATTACCGCTTCGGCCGGAGGAGCGGATGTGCGTCCTTCCAGCAGAAGCGAGCGGTCGGGGGCGAAGGGAGGCGTGTTGGAAGGAGAATTTTCTCTAGTACAAAAATCCTCCAGCATCGGAAAGGAGGATGCAGAATTGGGGACGACAGAAGTAGCAGGGTTGAGGGAGCTCGGGACGAGAGGGAAGATGGTTTTATTATAGGCGAAGTTTCCTGGGTTCGGGAGGGGAGAAAAGCCCATCGGATCAGATTAGATTATCGTGCGCTCCATCCGACCTCGGAGCGAGAGGTTGACTCGCCTGGTGGGACCATGGGGTCTTTCTACGGACAACTGATTGGCCACCATAGGGCTCAGTCACTTGGGTGCATCCAATGTGAACGCGCATCCTCTTTTCCCAGCCGTTTTACTAGAGAGCAACTTCAACTCCATATTTTAGGGTTGGCCGTGTCGTCATGATGGACACAACATCGTGTCTTTTTGTAATCAGATGTTTCAATTATGGCTATACAGAAAGCCAAAGCCAGCCATCATCACATGCATGAAGTGCAGGAGTAACTGTCCGTATCTTAAGTCTCGAGTGCTGCTGGTCGGAACCGAACTTCCCCCGTCGTCTGATCTTATCTGATCCCGCCTTTCCCCTTCCGGAATCCCGGCCTGCTGCCGTCCTCCACACCCCCCCAACGCTCTGATCAATAATACTGAGCTGACTGGATACTCTCTGGCGTGGAGGGTTGAAATTTTCTCTTTTTCTTTAGTAAGAGCTCGGTAATTGGGTTCCTGTGTCGCGGCTGGCACGGCTTGAGCTTAAAAAGCTGCGCTTCGTGCGCCAGCTTTGACCACCGATAAACGGAACTACTATCGGCCACACCTCCAGAACCCAGCTGGTCTTCTCCCGCCACCTGGAGGGGCTGATGGGGTTAACTTATGCGTCTTACTCTATAGCCCTACCAAATTGAACCTAGCTGGATCAAGCTGGCTACGTCCTGTTCGGGAAGATGGTGTTGGTGAAGTTCCGGGCTCGGATTACGTTACACAAACGTAAGCTCCAGCGATAAATATATAAGATCGCTCGCAGCGGTGACCTGATGCGCAGCAACGGCTAGAGTATTTGGCAAGCCGGTAGCATTTATAGATGAACTATTGACGCAGTACATACATTTATTGGTTTTATATGCATTGTATGCGTAATAAGGAAACGAGAGGATACGAGTTTCGACTCGAAACAGGACAAAGATTAGACGTGTCTTAATGGATTTCTCTCCTTGCTCTCCCACCACAGTCGCCCAAAAGACTGAAATAACGACCATTTCTAGTCTACGAATGTCCCAATTGCAAGCGCTTAATTATTGGGATCTCATTCATTCTTCCGACAGACCTAAAGTTCATATACCTGCGGGGCCAAAATGAAGCACCTTGATCGTTTTCTACGTCATGTCCATGGCAAAGAGAAACCAGACCAACCGCCGTCGAGTGAGTCGGGGCCTAATAGTAACCAGGGTGAGTTAGTTTATTTCCTTGGTCATTCATCAAGCTGTATTTCCACTCAGTTTTGTAATGTTCCTCTTTTGTCGACTCCATCTAACCTCCGCCCATTCTTCCGTTTGGGGTGGAATGGTTCATGATGTCGGAGACAATGCAGGAACAGAGTTTTTCTATATCAGATTTTCCCATCCATCTGGATTTACAAAATGGCACTGTTGATCTATCAGTGTTATTTTCCAGCTGTCATGGTGTAGAGCCCGTGCATTGGGATGCGATATTGGACTCACCTCCGATGCCGACTTTTCCTTCACCGCATGTCACTATATTCGGGAAAATGCTCATTTTTATCTTTAATCGATATTTCTAGTTGGGTCTGAGGTGTACTCCCAACCGCCGCCCAATGCCTTTGCTCAAAATGCGCCACAAGCCCGAAATGCCCCGTCGGAGCCACTGAGCGTTTTCGCTCACTTCCTGGTAAGGCAACTAAACCGCAAGAATATGAACCCCAATCATTAATAACGATCCAGGTTGGGACTGCCGGAGCTATGTCGCCTGCCGAGTGGGAACGCGATATCATCGAGGCGCAGAAAGCTCATATTGACGGATTTGCGCTAAACATTGCCCCCCAAGATGACTATACCGATAGGGTTCTACAGGCAGCTTATGACGCCGCTGAGAGGATTGGCGACTTCTCACTTTTCATCTCGTTCGACTATCTATCGGGAGGACCATGGCCGCAAGACCGAGTCATCACCATAATCAATACGTATAAGAGTAGACGAGCCCAATATCTCTACAAAGGAAAGCCATTGGTGTCCACGTTTGAAGGCGTGGGGAATTCGGGTGACTGGCCAAATATAAAGAGCGCGACTGGCTGCATTTTTATTCCTTCCTGGACCAGCCTTGCGCCATCGGGTTTACACACTGTCCACAATGTGATTGACGGCGCGTTCAGCTGGGATGCCTGGCCAGTTGGGGCAGAAGACAAGGACTCATCTAGCGACAAGGCTTGGATCGATGCCCTTGCCGGGAAACCGTACATGATGGCTGTTTCTCCATGGTTCTACACGAACCTTCCACAGTGGAATAAGAACTGGCTTTGGCGTGGCGATAACCTATGGCATTACCGCTGGCGCCATGTGATGGATTTGCAGCCAGCGTTGGTTCAGGTATGTTTGACGATTCCCCTGGATTGGGGCAAGTTCTGACAGAAACTGTTCGTGCAGATCCTCAGCTGGAACGATTACGGAGAGACGCACTACATCGGGCCAATTTACGAGCCGGGGGTCCCAGATGGAGCTATGCGCTTTGTGAAAGGCTGCCCCCATGATGCGTGGCGTGAATTACTACCCCACTATATCGATGCCTATCGTCGGCAGAACGCGATGATCCGCGAGGGAGTGTCAAACCCAGGCGCGGTGACCTCTTATGCCCCTAAACAACCTCTTCCGTATAAGGACAAGATTGTGTATTGGTATCGACTCAATCCGAGCACCTCTGGAAATGCCGGCGGAACAACAGGGAACAACCCGAACATGGGCCAGCCGGAATTGAAACCGGGAGATGTGTCGGAGGATAAAGTGTTTGTCAGCGTGCTAGTGACTGAACCAAGCGATGTGCATATTCGCATTGGCGATGCAGCACCTACGATCTTGTCTGCAGAAGAATGTGGAGTAAACCACGTCTCTGTGCCTTTCAATGGGCAGTCGGGGCCAGTACACTTTGCAATTGTGCGCCATGGCAGGGAAATCGAGTCGACCAGGGGCCCTGCTATAACGGAAAATTGCGCAGACGGCATGGTGAACTGGAATGCATTTGTTGGGTCAAGTTAGCTTTTTAAAAGATCAAGGTACAAAGTAGTTCGTGTTGTGTTCGCAATTTGGTTGGTGGTTGTCGCCAGCAGCAGCCAACCAGCCAGCCAACCACTCCAGTTGTTGGCCTAGCGGAGCCTGAGGCTACCAACGGTAGTTAGTGATAAGCGCTCGCCCAGTTCTCCGCATGACCACATCTTCCATCACATCTCCAACTCTCTCCCACACTTCGTCCTGCTTTCTTGTTTCTCTCGCGCTCTGCATTCTTTTAGAATATTCTTGTCGTATCCGTGACCCATCTCTCTTTACCACCACACAATGACCAAGAAGAGTATCTCTAACCACCAGCCCAGCTTGGCTTATCGCCAGTATGAGCGGCTGCCTGAAACCCTCCACTTCGACTACCAGCCTCCGACTGCTGCCCCCCCTGCACGCCCCAACGTAAACCCAGCGACAATCAACCCCGCGGACTACTCACAGTCGTACTGCGATTTTATGACTGAGAACCCCACCATATTCCACGCCGTCCACAGTTTCGCAAAGCAACTCGAAGGCAAGGGATACCGGTTCCTTTCCGAGCGGGAATTATGGACGCCGAAGCTCGAACGTGGAGGAAAATACTATACTACACGGAATGGAAGCTCTCTCGTCGCATTCTCCGTTGGGTCTGAGTACAAGAGTGGTAACGGCCTCGCTATCGTCGCCGGCCATATCGATGCCCTAACAGCCAAGCTCAAGCCCGTCTCCAAGCTTCCCACCAAGGCTGGCTACACCCAGCTGGGCGTTGCTCCTTATGCCGGCGGTTTAGGCAAGACTTGGTGGGACCGTGATTTGTCCATTGGTGGAAAGGTCCTCGTCCGCAATTCCAGCACGGGCAAGATCGAATCCAAGCTTGTTAAGCTGGACTGGCCGATTGCACGCATTCCATCGCTCGCGGAACATTTTGGTGCCCCTGCGCAGGGACCTTTTAACAAGGAGACACAGATGGTGCCTATCATCGGAGTTGACAACTCTGACCTCTATGAATCCGCTGGCAAAACAGACACCGCTGCGGCTGACGAGGGAATTGAGCCTGGCACATTCGCCGCCTCGCAATCCCCCAAACTCGTCAAGGTGATCTCTAAAGAGCTTGGCATCACAAACTACAGCAGCATTCTCAGCTGGGAACTCGAGCTGTATGACAGCCAGCCGGCACGCCTGGGCGGTCTTGAAAAAGACTTCATCTTTGCCGGTCGTATCGACGACAAGCTCTGCTGCTATGCTGCACAGGAAGCCCTCATTGCCTCCTCGGATGACACCTCCCCCGCGTCAATCAAGATGGTCGGATTTTTTGATGATGAAGAAATTGGTAGTTTACTCCGCCAAGGAGCTCGCTCCAACCTCATGTCAAGCGTCATCGAACGCATCACCCAATCCTTTGCAAGCTCATATGGCCCCGACCTGCTTGCTCAAACTGTTGCAAACAGTTTCCTTATCTCCTCAGATGTCACACATGCCGTTAACCCCAACTTCTTGAACGTGTACCTCGAGAACCACTCGCCGCGCCTCAACGTTGGTGTCTCTGTGTCTGCTGACTCAAACGGCCACATGACTACCGACAGCGTTAGCTACGGGTTCATCAAGCGTGTCGCTGACCGAACCGGCTCTGAAATACAGGTCTTCCAGATTCGGAATGACTCGCGGAGTGGTGGAACGATTGGTCCAATGACCAGTGCACAGATCGGCATGCGAGCTATTGATGTGGGGATCCCGCAATTGAGTATGCATAGTATTCGTGCGACGACGGGCAGCCTCGACCCTGGGCTGGGTGTTAAGCTTTTCAAGGGATTCTTCGATCACTTTGAGGAGGTGGATAAGGAGTTTACTGACTTTTAAATGTATGCCTCTTCTACCCCGCACTAGCAGATTCATGTGACTTGACCTGCATGGTAGGTATTGAGGTCTTTCTGCTTAGTGATAGATGGTGTTTACGAGTATGTTGGTTAGGAGTTTTGCGCATCTGCACTAGATTCTAGACAGCTGGTAGCTAATAGAAACCCGTATGCAAAGAAACGTCAAAATGTAGTATCACTGTAGAGCTGTAAAACTATAAACATGAAAGAAATAATAGAAGTAAAAAGAATGTGGTACTGAGTCCCCTTCCGTCTTCACCATCCACATTGCCTGAGAAACTTCACAACTAGTGGTTTGGAGAGCGGCCTCATCCCATCGGGACAATTGAAGCGCATCCCAATAGCAAGTATTGGAGAGTCATCCGCACACCACTGGAAAGACGAACTCTTTTGTCTTTTTTACCTTCCGTCACCATCACTCTTCCTACCTGCCAAAGGAACAGACGAAGACGACGACGAACCAGCCCTCACATGAGACTTAACAATAACACCCTCGCGACCATCCTTCCCTGCTTCCTCCCCCGCTCTCACGTCCTGAGTAGCAACTCGTGCAACATCCCCAGCTTTAGCACCCTTGATAACGCCAGTATCCTCAATTCCATCCCCATCAGGCTCACTCCCAACATAAACACGCGCCTGCGTCCTCCCATACCCAACCCCGTACTTCATAGCAAAAAGCCTATCTGCATCACCCTCACAAGACCCATACTCCAGGTCGTCGACATGTGTCGTGATAGTCGTGGACACGCCCATACCACCCATCCCAGCAACGCCCCAGAAAGTCTGCGGGTGGATCTCGTGGATGTGGCCGCGAGAGCAGCTCTTGGTTCTGGGGTGACGGCTCGCTGTTATGGAGGAGAGGAGCTGTGGGATTATTCGGGAGACGAGCGGGCGCAGGGTTGGTAGGCAGGCGCATATTATGCCGACGTTGCATTCTATTGCGGACCAGG
Source organism: Aspergillus versicolor CBS 583.65 (assembly GCF_001890125.1). Taxonomy (NCBI): domain Eukaryota; kingdom Fungi; phylum Ascomycota; class Eurotiomycetes; order Eurotiales; family Aspergillaceae; genus Aspergillus; species Aspergillus versicolor. The sequence continues at coordinate 791,097 of NW_024467537.1, forward strand.
AGGCTGCGCCGACGTTGTCATCTGTTTGTTTCCGCCCCCTCTGTGTTAGCTTGGATACGGGGTATAGAGGGATCGGATTGAGGGACGTACAGGTTGGGTCTGATGAGTCTGAAATCTTCTTTAGGGCAATTAGGCGGCATATGCTGGTTACGCAAACGCTGGATTTTGTCACGATTAGCTTGTGCCATGCTGGCATATAATAGGGCTGGGGAGCATACAATCCACCTAGTGCAAAGATTGAGATTAGGGCTACTCTCTGCTTCTTCGGCAGTTCAAGCGCAGCCAATGCTGGGATTGGAATAATCAGGATAGCAAGATCAGTAGCGATGTGCATAGATGCGTTGGAGAACCACAGGCCCTTCGAGCTGAGACAGGTTCCTGGAACTGTAGGGTCCCAGAACCGTGCCACTGGTACGCAGTTCAGGAACGCACTCAGAACAGCCCATGTGCCGTACGTAGCAAGTACAACAATCATGATACAGCAGGTATGACGCATGCGTTTGGAAGGGAAGACGCGAAAATACTGCATGAGGATGGATGCTTTTGCACAAAGTAACGCGGCGTTGTAGAAGGGGATTGTAATCCAAAAAGCCTATCCTTTGTATTAGACCGCACAATAATAGAAACAAAATGAGTGGACTACCTTCATTTGCTTCAACAGGGCTGATTCGGGAATGTCGACTCGGTGCATACCCATTCCATTGAGCGCTTCAACTATGAAGAATGACATAAAAATGAAGGAAAACACCTGTATTCATCTATTAGCATGCTATATATGAGACCTTGGTTGTTGTATACCAAAGCAATAACAATCATCCAGTCATTGGCTTCCATTCGTTTGATTAATTTGGCCCGAGTATATACCCGGGCAAGAACAAAGAAGACTGCGAGGCTGGTGAAGATGATACTAATCACCAAGCCCTGAGTTCCACGAGCAGAGAGGTAGACATCCTTTTGCTCCGCACGGGGATAAAGCCCGTGAAAATGGGGTTCCATCATTGTTGCATCCAAGGCCGAGTTAACGAGCAGCTTTAGTTTCAAATTAAATGAACGGGTGTTCGAGACAGGGTTGACGCCGCGATGGGCTTTTGAGTCGTCAGATAAAGGAAGGGATGCAACGAATGGACATCACGGTGTCCAGATTGATCCTTGACTTAAAGGTTAACGCGGCCTAAAGATTGCCAGGAACAGACGCATTATAAGTATGATTTTCTATAATTTCCAGTTGTTATAGATATCGAGGCGTATTCCATCCCGCGATCCGGTCAGTACGGGGCTTGACTATGCGACCCATATTCCATGCGTCCCCGTTTTGACCGGATGACGCCCAGATTGATGGGCAGATATGAACAGGCTTTTTACGCAAGGGATGCATAATAAGCATATGACAGGGCAAGGGCCACACTGAGCACGGGAGCGATTGGCTTAAGCTTGCAGAGTCCATGAGAGCCGAGCCCAAATCGAGGTTTGATGGGGCTGAACTATGTGAACTTCTGCCAGTGTCAGAGGTACGGGGCTCAGTAAAGATGACTTCAGCGTGGCGCTAACGATATTATTCACTTTTAAACAGTCATTCCGGCCCGTGAGGGATGGGCAGTGTGGACAGTGGGATCAGGATCAGCGACGTATCGTAACTTTCTTATGCACGGACGGGGATCGAGATGTGCATCCTCGCGTGGTTGAAGGTTCCACGCTCGGTGCATGGATCCTCTTCTGCTCGGATTAATGCCTTGACGAACTAATTGTTAGGGATATCATGGGTCTTGTGGGTTCTTGGAGTTCTGGGAAGTGGCAATGGGACCTGTGAGATTGGGTTTGCAGTAGACTTTTTGAGCAGCCTAGTACACCCCTTTAAAAGCCAAGATGCTGCACATGGAGGAATGCCTATAAACAAGTTTTCAGCAAGGGTCACAACTGGGGGACGACTTTCTTATTCTCCTCTTTATTTTAAGCTCCACCGGGCGAAGAAGAAAGTTTAGGGCTCTAGGGGGTGTTAAACAATCGGACATATCACATTTGCTCTTGCTCCAGGATCCGTTCAACCTTTCCAAACTGGTAAGCACGGTGCTCGCAAAGTCGAGACAGAATAGATAGCGGGCAGGTGGGCACACTGCTACCAACCATGGAGCGGGTGGGTATGTTTTGATTCCAGGTGCTCGGTTCGAGGGAACTATTTCTGCAATAATTGCCGAACGGTTACCATGAACCATGAACGGCGAGAGATAGTAGATGTATCATAATGAAGGGCGCTTCTTCAGAATGAAGCCATTTATTTTCTTGCTGGAGCTCCTGGGATTCTGCGAAGTTCAGATAAAACCCGACCAATTATTGGCACCACACTCTCATACGATCGATTATCGACCATTGGAAATTCTCCGAGCTGCAGGCATGACGTCCGTTTCCCCTCGTATTCCTCAGTTCTGACGGATTTGACACCAGCTTGGAACCGAGGAGGAAAAGTGAGAGAAGATATATAGGTTGATCGTTGCTTATAGCGAGTGATGAATTGAACGGCAGAGACCCTTCTAATGGCAGTCTTCTCGGGAGTCCCATAACCCACTATCGGCCAATGATGAGCCTAATAAACACCCACATTCATGTCTAGTTCTGGTTAGTAATAAAGTGGTAAATTTAGAAAGGCACGGTTGAACTTTTGCTGCATTAGCGTCTTACGAGACAAGCGGGTCGAAGCAAGATATCCTAGGATGGCGGCAAGAAGAAGAGGAGTGAGGTTCTTGGATAGACGTGAAAACTAGCTAGATAATTCGACAGTGCTAAAAAAGGAACATGGCAGATGGCGCTCTGTAGTCTGCACAAGTGGAAAGTCCCCATGGCTCGAATGAGAGGGTCCGGAGGACTAAATAGATCTAGAGGCTGGATGCGGAGGATACACCTCATGTCAACAGTCGCAAAGGAAAGGTGAGAATTCTGGCAGCCTGGCACTAAATAAATTCACACTGCCCAACGGATCCGCAGCCTGGAGGTGTGCAACGCCTTCAACAGAGCTATCATATAGCCGGTATATTTTTCTCTCTGGCAGAAAGGTTATCGATAGAACCTCAAGCGAGTGGAGTCGCGTCGTGTTCCGAATTGAGTCGCAATTAGCGAGCAAACGCCAGGTTTCAGCATCGGTGCACCAGATTGTCGATGGCAATGCGAATGGGTGTTAAATCCCATTGCAACAACTGAGTTACACTTCACCCATACTGAAGGGCAGTACAATATGTATTTGTAGTTAGCGGCGAAACCTGGGGGCGCTGGTACCGGGGGGAGGTATTTAGTCGAGACATAGACACTAGGACTTTGAAATACACCTGTTTAGGATGGATCAATGGGAGGATGCCTTGGGAGTGGGAAAACAGTGGAGGAATCCATCGAGCCAGGGTGGGAAAGTATATGAGGACCCCGATAAGATAAGTCGGTATAACGCACGGACCAACAAAAAAACCAGCAGATTTCAAACCCACCACCACCGCAAATCTTAACAACCCCGCAACACCACGACTGTCCCTATTTTCTGACGCTGGTCGAGACGCTTGGAGAATATCACACCGTTTTGATCTGTTCATTATGGCGGAATCTGCGACCACGAAACCAGTCCACACGATTGTCCTCGATGCCGGTCCCATTCTCAAGAATAACCCCCCACTTTCTACCCTGCTGGCACAATGTGAGGAACTCGTTATCACACCGTCAGTAGTTGCTGAAATCAGAGATCCCGATGCCCGCCAACGAGTTGAAACCTTGTATCTTCCGTTCTTGAAACAGCGCAGTCCGTCTCCGAAAAGCGTCGCTTTACTGGCCGAGTTTGCGAGGAAGACCGGCGACAGGACAGTGCTGAGTAGAACCGATATTGAGGTCTTGGCTCTCGCATATGAAGTCGAGTGTGAGAGGAATGGCGGGGATTGGCGGCTACGTAGCGTCCCAGGACAGAAACAAGTGAACGGCAAGCCTCCTGCGAAGGTGGCCGAAACGGAATCGGAACAGCCTCAGGAGGCCGCGAAGACGGGAGGAAATACGGAACAACCAGCCATCGAGCAGGTCACTGAGAACCTTAAAACTACATCACTCGAAAATAAGGAGCAAGAAAATAATGCTGAGACTGCGGAGACGGAGGCAGCTGAGACGGATGAGACAAAAGCGAGCGAGCAAGACCCCGAGGCCGAAAACCAAGCTGGAAATGAGGAAGACGGAGATGCTTCTGACGGCGGCGAGTGGATTACTCCATCAAACTTGAAAAAGCGACAGGCCCGCGATGAAGCCGGTTCAACAACCACTGCCCCAGAGCCTAAAGTGATGCAAGTTGCGACGATGACAACTGATTTTGCGGTTAGTTTAACCTACATACTGGGCCAAATCTTGAGCCGTTGACTAACTTTGAATAGTGTCAAAACGTTCTACTGCAAATGAACCTGAACCTCCTGTCTACAACTACGTTGCAGAGGATCAAGCATCTGAAGTCTTTTGTCAAACGCTGCCACGCATGTTTCTCAATTACCAAAGACATGAACAAACAATTTTGTCCGCGTTGTGGTGGAGACACCCTGACTCGTGTATCATGTACCACCGACGCCAACGGACAGTTCAAGATGCACCTGAAGAAGAATATGCAATGGAATAATAGAGGAAACGTTTTTAGCGTTCCTAAGCCTGTCCATGGCAGCTCCAACGGAAAATGGAAAGGTGGCGGCGGCAAAGGCGGCTGGGGTACAGAACTGATCCTTGCCGAAGACCAAAAGGAATATAGCAGAGCTACGGCGGAGCAGAATCGTAAGCTTCGGAGAGAACGAGACTTGATGGACGATGACTACCTTCCCGGTATCCTCACTGGAGAAAGGAATAAGCAGACCGGCCGTATCAGAGTCGGAGCCGGAAAACACGTGAATTCCAGGAAGCGCTGAATGATTAATGTTTTGTTTTTCCTCTGAATGCATTATGTGGCTTGGAGTTTATGGTGCACAAAAGTCAAGATGGTTTTGGGCAAAGTAAATAGGATTTATGATCATGGTTATTCGAATGTTGGTAGTTCATAGAGTATATCGCTAGATGCAAGGAGCATATTGAATCAATTCCAAGAATTATATTGTCATTAGTAGCGTTACTGTATCTTATGCCTACTATGAAACCAGCCTGGAATGAAACAATTGGTATTGTGAAATCTGAAATTTCGTATATCTTAATCCATGTTTAACACCATTCGCCAGCAAATGAATCGGAACCACCTTTTGGTATTACTCCAGCAAATCCAACTTTTTGAGCTCTATAGTTGCGCAGCCTCTTTGTCTGTATCAAGAACAATTAGGTCTTGCTTCCAGAGAGTGGACGGGTACCAATTAACATACCAGCCTGCTGAGTGAGCAGAAGACTATATCTCTTCTTGAGTGTGACACGGTGTCTAAATGCGTAGTAACTTGATTAGTACAGTCGTAGAAACCACCGCATATACACATGTCTCCGCGGATGCGTAAGTAGAAGCTTACCGAGAGTACTTGTCATCCGGAGAGAAACGAGCGGGATGAGCGCTCTTTGTGACTTCGCCGGAGGGAGCGACCTTCTTCAGCGTGTAAACACGCTTTCCGTCCTGGTCCAGAGTGTACTAATCGGAGCTGTTTAGACTTTGCACGAAAAATTTCCGCGAAGTTGTTCAGGGTATAGCGATCGAATAACTCGAAGCCGAGCGACTTGGGTTGAGAGAAAACCGGGATCTGAACATACCATAAGATGCATTCTAGGTAAATTCTTGTCAGCATCATGAATCATGAATAGTGCATATAATATAGGGAAACTCACTTGGCGGATATACTTGCAATTAGCGGCGAGAATTAGACTGCGAGATCTGTAGCTTTGCTAGACAACTCTGGATGCGATGCAGGAAATTTTTTGGATGGGAGGGTGGTGCACGGACCATGCGACCTCGGCTGAGTCATCGCCGTGCCCTTTTTAACCGCTGCGATTCCGAAATTTTTGCTTCCGCAACGCACGAATAAGCGAAAACAATGTTTGTGACAGAAGAGAAGGGATGAGTTTGACGAAGCTCATACATGCAAGACTTCAGCATGACACTTGATGCAGTGCATGTTACTCATCGCTAGCCTACTCTAGTCATTATAATTATCCACGCTACCTCCCAGTGCTGGTTATCCCACGCGGCTTGATATCCCAGAAACACAGTTTTTCTGGTAAGCCTCAAAACCCAGAACTGTCTTGGACTCAGAAGAAGTATTCGCGTTTGTTCCGGTGATGACTCCTTAAAGCTAAGGCAATGGCAACCTTGATTTCTAGCTGTTGTCAATGACTGCTTTTATCAGACTACAACGGTATCTGAGGAACATATATCGCAGTACTTCTTTTTTGAGTCTAGGGGCTGTTTACTGTAATGAAGAGACGCCTTGCTGATTCTTCAACCCGTAGTAGATACTCAGAGCATTCAATTGAATAATATTCTACAATGGCTTCCCAACCTCAACCTAATATCGCTCCCTCTACACAGGAGCAAGCTACTCCTGCAAAAACTCGGCCATCGAGACGCCAAAGGCCGGATTATAGGCACATTCACCGTTTCCCTCTTCCTCTCACCGTCCACCCACTCCCCCCTCTGATCCCACACAACCCACTCTCCATTGTCAGTGTGCTGCTTTCCTATCTTACATATTTCATTGCTCCGCCTCACAATGATATTCACTCCGCCTATTTCGATCCAAACACGTCCTCGGTCCACGTTACCGACGAGAAGACTGTTCGAGCTTTATGGGAAATGGGTTTCTTTGGAAAAGGAAGCCTAAGCCGAAGCGAGCCGACTTGGCTAGATCAAGAAAAAAAGCGAAGAGGACTCCTTGGAGGTGTAACGAGTGAAGAGGTTACTCGTCAGCGAAGAGCCGAGCGCCGTGAACTGAAACTCCAAAGAGCAAGGTCAGAGAAGTTGATAATAGAGCAAAGGCTTCTGGCAGAAGCCGCTGCAAGAGAAGGTCGCACGACTCCGGAAACTCAGTCTGGACTGCCATCCGGTGCCACAAATGGCGCTGCCATAACTGCAGAGAAGTTCTCTGTAAAAAAGGCGCGAGAAGCCAAGTTTCTTGAAGGACAGCAACTCGCGAAACGGGATAGGGAGATTGCCGGCAAGGCGGTCCAGTTTTCTACCACAGCCGAAGGAAATGATTCTACGTTGAAGCAGTCCGAACATGCTCACCTTAATGGGGGGGAGTCTACTCAAGAGACGACGGTAGATAACGAAGAACACCTCCAAATATCCAACGAGGAGGCATTCTTCCTTGTATACGGACTGGGAGCTTTACACATATTCGACAAGGATCGAAAAACTGTTCTGTCACCGCGTTCCCTACTTATACGGTTTTGTCACCATTCGTACTCGCCTCCTCGGGACACGTCTCTGGACCTGAAAACTGACGACCCTTTTCTTATTTCCTACGTTGTGTACCACCATTTTCGATCACTGGGGTGGGTTGTCCGCTCCGGTGTAAAATTCGGAGTCGACTACCTACTATACAACCGCGGCCCAGTTTTCTCCCATGCCGAGTTCGCTGTCGTGGTTATTCCTTCATATGACCACCCCTACTGGTCTGAAACCGAGGATCGCAGAGCCGAGTGCACTGGTAAACAGGCACGTAGTTGGTGGTGGTTCCACTGCGTTAACCGTGTTCAGGCGCAGGTGAAGAAGACTCTTGTGGTGTGCTATGTGGAGATACCACCCCCATCGCCAGGTCTGGAATCTGGCTCGGCTGATGGTCTTGATGTTGGAACATTGCTTACTCGCTATTCTATAAGAGAGCTAGTAATCAGGCGCTGGATACCAAATCGTTCTCGAGACTAATTTTCAATAACCTGTGCAACATTGGAAAATTACTTGATCTTAGTTGTGGCTGTGAATGTCCATTCATTTGTATTAGGTTACTTGGTGTAACTATATCTGTAAATAGGCAATTAACACTGCCTGGCATTTCAGTGCAGGACTACATAAGTTGAATTGGTGTCACGATAATTACTCTAGGGCCCCAATCTTATAAAACCACCCTATTATGGTGTACGTATACATACGGAATATAACTGTATAAGTCGCTCAGAATTCCTGTCGCTGATGCTTTAGCCTAACCTAAAGAGGTAATATTACAAAGTCACGTGCTGGACGCGTTTCGCGTTCGATCCCGATAACTTACTGGATAAAACTCAATATCTTCGGGGATTGTTCAAGACTCCTGCGGCGACAAGTAAAGGCAGGCGAAAGAATGCGGGTAACTGGGTGTTTAACACCAGTACTTGTGGGCTGATTGCGACAATGGAAACCCAGGACGATAGCATAGATATCGCGAGGCTGCAACGCGACGCGCTGGGTTTAGTGAGTATCACAGGTCAATCTCAGCCATGATCCCTGCACTAACCAACGCCACTCGTTTGCTCAGACATCACAGGCCTTATTTTATGCGCCCATAACAATTGAGACGAATTCTTCCCAAGACACTCTCGATTCGGTAACCTTGCGACTCGCGGATGAGCCTGTCTCGACATCTAATTCTCGAAACGCGCCCGACAAGTCGCCTGTGCACGGAACTGTTGGAGCTGGGAGGAACACGGCCCATGATGCTCCAGAGCTATTAAATCCGAACCAGCAGTCTCCTGAACGGACAACACTACTATACTCCTCAGGAAAACCCACTGTGAAAATGAGTTCTGCCGAAGCACTGCCTTCAGACACCCAGGAGATTTCCCAATCGATAATTGACAAAATTATCCAACAGAACAAAGAAACTGGGAACAATGGGCTCGATAGTAATGTTTTTGATCGGAATACACTCATGTCACTGCAGGAGGGAGACAGTGGTCATATAGACCTATTTTCTGGGTTCGATGCTGCTCAAATTCGTGCACTGAACACCGACGAGAACGAGAATGAGAATGATGACCAAAGCAGCTCTAAACTAGGCGACTCTTCTCCTCTTGTTTACGAGCGTGATAATTTCCCCGAATCTCAAAGATTTGTCGCAAAAACCCCTGTGACAGCGACGAAGCAGCATGATGTCGGGACTATCTCTACGGGCTCTCCCCTCGTCTCTCGCAATCCTCTAGCATCGGATCTAGAATCTGCCAGTGGTATTATGGCTCTTAGCCAGGTGTTCAAGGCCACACAGGCGCCATCTTCTCCTCTTGTCAATGGCCTACAGTCAGATCTCATGTCCGACCGGCCCTCGCCGAATATCCCAATACAACACCGGCCACTTGCTCCGTCCCTCTCGTCGCCGTTTAATACCATCGCGGCAACTTTCCCACGCGAGTCATCGGACACGCCGTTGAAATATGTGACAATGAAAGAATCTCAAACCAACAGGAATGACTTATTGAAAGAGAGAATGACTCGGTCCGCCGACCATATCTACGAAGATCAGAGTGATGGGGAGTTTGATAAGGAACCTAGCTTTGTTGAACGTCAGAGACGTCAGCGGAGAATCAATGAGGAAGCTGAGGTACAGTTTGCCATGCTCTCGGCGCCTGCGAGGAAATCCAGCCCCATTGAGAACCAGGCAGGGAGTATAGCCGGCTCGTTAGTCGGGGCTCCTCAGCGAGAATCAGTGGATGGATCTACAGAAGCTATAACTGAACAACCACATGGCCCTACTTCGGAGCTGCAGAATGTGGGGATGAGTGAAGAAGAGACAGAGCAGGAAGAAGAATTACGGAAGCCTTCCCCACAATCTCAACTACCCAATCCATCAACCGAGGAGGATAAGGAGAATTGTAACGATCCTTCTAACGCCGACCCATCTAACACAGAAAGCGCACACGACCGTCTTTCTCAAGCTCTCTCTCTACACGAGAGCCCGCTTGCTCCCCATAAAGGGCCTGCTAAGTCATTAACAGATCCACAGTTGCATCGACAAAACGACGACATGGATGATGGTCCTGTTGATGTGATCAGATCATCACCGATATATGTGGTGAAGGATTCACAGCGCTCTCCTGGGCCTGATTATGTGGAGCAGCCCGAAGATGAACTTATTGAGAGTCCAAGTAACCGAAGCCAAAGTCGCTTGCATGGCTCTCAACTACAAAATAAATCCACAACTGGTCACGAACAAGGCCGCTCGCTCCCTGCTAGGGAGGTTGATCGTCATGTTTCTATCCAAGGGTCTCAGCATGGCAGCAGGCAGTTTGAAACCGAGCATATTGGTAATCTTAGTCCGACTCGGCCAGATATTGCCGGCCTTGCTAGGTCCTCCAATCCGTCCCAGGAAGGCTCTACGGGCCTTCATACCAACTTTGTCCGTTTCAGAAACTCATCTGCTCCAAGCAGCATTGAGAATGGAGACAGGGCACCGGTGCACGATTCTCGAGGCAAGTCGTCTTCAATGCCGTCCCGTATAGCCGAAACGCCTGTGCATCAGCAGCAGCGAAGCTCTCACGATTTGCAACCATTCGCTACTATCCCAGAGACAAGTCCAAACCACATGAATAATGAAGGCTGGATGAGTGATGGAAACAACGATCCTGCGGATCAAGAGGATGATGACCTCCCTCCTCCACTCCCAAGAACATTTGATCGTGCCAACCAATCACAGCCTCTTGTCTCCGATAGTTCTTCTCCCATTAAACCCTTGCTCAATTCCAAAATACTGTCAAGCCCAAGTGGACGGCAACGCAGGGCCTTGACGGAGATAGCAGCTGATGCTTCGCCCCAAGTTGGAGGCTCGGCATTCGATCTCAACATCAATATTATGAGTGCAGACGATCATGAATTTAGGTCTGCTATCGCAATGTCGCCGATTCCACCACGCAAAAAACGACGGAGCAACGATGGTCGGAATATACCGGCCTCAGACCCAATAATCCCAGTTACGCCCCGTTCAAAAGCACGTCTAACTCCACCACGAGAGGATGAAGAGGTGACCGTGGCACCACCTCCCCAACCAATAGATCCGGCAGGCCAGCGTCAGCGTACCTTTCCCGGACGCCCGAAATCTTCGAGACGATCCGACTCCTTCTGGGATATGGAAGATTCACCGAAATTTAAGGTTTCTAGTAAAGAAAGATCAAAAATATTTGCTCGCTCTCTCACTCGAGAACGTCGACCTCCACCTGCTCCAAAATCAGAGACAAAAGAAGTCTCCCAATCTATTTCTGCCCCTATTTCTGCCCCTGTCCCTGCCCCTGTGCCGAACCCGGAGGAAATAACTCCTACCCCAGTCCCTGAGGCACCAAGCAGTGCACCGATTGTTGAGGAGGCACCCGCCGACGAATACCAACAACCTGCCCTTGATGCCACGATAATGGCGCCAAATCAGGTCCTTGCACCCTGGAGGGGTCAGAAGAGGGCATATTATCCGGCAGCTTGCTTTGGAAAGCCGTTTGGAACCCCGCAGGATCAGTACCTGGTCAAGTTTGAAGACAGCGCACCAGTTGAGGTGCCCCTAGGTACCGTTAAGAGGCTCGAACTGCGGATCGGCGATGCAGTGAAAGTGGATATGCCAAATGTTCCCAAAGTTACCCACATTATCAGAGGTTTCGCCGACAAGTTAAGTGCAGACGAGTTACGGTCGAATGAGACTGCAACGGGTTTCATTCCAGTCACCGATGTGTACGGGCACTTAATCGTTGTTTTGGGGCCGAAGCAACGCAAGAGTCTTCCGAGTGGAGGGTTCTCAGGCCCGGAAAATGTTATCAACGTCCCCATCTCCCGAATATACCTGGACACCATACTGTGGAACCAACTCAAAGACCGGCCCTACACTTACAACTCTGTGTCTGTAAGCGCAGAAATTAGGCCTCAGACCCCCTCAGATCGGCACCTTACACCAACGTCGCCGAGCACCCGGCTGTCCCGTAGCTTCCGCCTTTCAAATGGCTTGTTTACTGGCATGGTATTTGCAGTGTCATACGGTGACAAGAGCGAGACCAAGAGCCGCGTAACAAAAATGATCCTAGAAAATGACGGGCGAATTCTGGAGGATGGGTTCAACGAATTATTCGAGTTGCCATTGAACGTGTCGCTGACGACACCGACGAAATCACCAGCTCCGCAATCAACAGGCGCTAATGGTGGTCTCCGTCTTAGGCCAGGAGCTGAGGAGGTTGGATTCGCATGTTTGATAGCAGATAAACACTCTCGTCGCCCGAAATACATGCAGGCATTGGCTCTCAGTCTCCCATGCCTCTCAGACCGCTGGATAGAAGATTGCGTTGCAAAAGGTCGGGTTTTGGATTGGGAGATATATCTTCTCCCTTCAGGAGAATCATCGTACCTCAACGGAGCAACAAAGTCAAGAATTCTCACACCCTACCCCGCCACAAAAGCTCGACTTTCTGAAACAGTTGCAGCGCGGCCAAATCTTTTGAATGGCCAGTCTGTATTGCTCATTACAGGCCGTAGTGGCAAGGCAGATGAGGAACGAAGAAAGGCTTATATCTTCCTAACATATGCTCTGGGCGCGTCGAAAATCGAACGTGTTCCTGATATTCGGTCAGCTCGAGCCATCCTCGACCAGCAAAACTCCGGCGAGGAATCATCCAGTTGGGATTGGGTTTATATCGATGACGATGACAAGGCAGCAAAAGCCCTAACTGCGGGGAATGCTGGATCAGCATCGCTGCCGTCGAAGAAACGGAGAAAGTCCCGGCTTAATGAGCCGGTAAATGGGGATGACCTGAGTATAAACAACGACGTTCGGGTCGTGGGCAATGAATTTGTCTGCCAGAGTTTGATTCTTGGCCGATTGGTTGACCAGTGACATTGTCGGCTTGGTCCCTATCACATATGTTTGTCATATTACTGGTTTTTTTTTTAAAAAATGTAGGAAGGATATGACGTTGGAGTACAACGACCTTCCAATAGCACAATATACCCCCTTGTTTGTTGTCTACTAGATATCATGTTGATTAATGTTAAGAATGACCTTGATTTTTAGTTATTATTCTGCTTGGCAATAATCTGAAATGCGGTTATATTGAACAGAGGCTTATCACATAATATCTTCCTATAGTACAGAGAACACCAGTCCCAAGATGAGAACACGAGCAATTGGAGACAAACTATTAGAGTCAATAATTCATCGCTTGGCCTTCTTCGACGCCTTCTTCTTATTCTTCAAACTCTTCATCTGGGCAACACGTTCAGCCCTAGCCTGTCTCTTCCTCCAAGCCAACCACCGATTATCCTTCTTGTACGGCTGGGCGGTGATACCGGCCTTCTCAGCAGCTCGTCCAATCTGCCAGTTTGCCTCACGCCACATGTACCCAGGGCGCAACTGCTTCCCAGCGCCCGCATCCACAGCCGCCACATCCCCAACCGTTGTCCCACTCTCATTCATGACAACGGTTAGATCCGACTGTCCTTCCTCGATAACATCTGGCAATCTCGGAACAGCAACTCGGTTCAACTTGCGTCGCGTCGGCGCATTCCGAGGCGTAGGTAACTTGCCTTCCTTCTCAAATACAATTCCGATATACTTCCTCTCCGAATGGCGCTCGGGGTCAAGGTAATAGCGAACATATCCGGCCTCCGTAGCGTAAATGGTGTGATCCCTTCCCATGGCGCAGTTTTCGCCGGGAAACCATTTTGTACCGCGCTGGCGGAAGATGATGCATCCGGGAACGACGTATTCGCCGCCTGTGCGCTTCGCGCCGAGGCGCTTTCCGGCCGGATCACGAGAGTGCTTGTTTGCGGCTCCTTGGGCAGAGTGAGAAGCATGTCGAACTTGGGAGAATGAGAAAAGAGGAAGGTTGCTGGAAAGGATTGGCGATGGTGTTGTTGCAGCGGAGGCCGTTCGGGGGAGGAGCGATTGGGATGTTGATTGTTGCGGGAGTAAGCGGGTTATTGGTGTAGGCGAACGAGTGATTACTCCTCCCAGGGCCCGGAGGGGCGTTAAGAGCCTGGGTTGAAGCATCGTTGCGCGATTGTTTCCTGGTTGCAATCTGGGGCGTTTAGACGGAGTTGAAGTTCGGAGCGACTTTTTTCTCGGGGATAGAGAGTCTTGGCGTTTGTCACGTGTAGTCTACAACTTATTGGAAGGTGGCATTCCAAGATATACTCTTCTTATTGCTTCTCCGTAATCAGATCTCTCCTGCATTTTTTTTTTCACTTGTTGAAGATTGAATTGGTTGGAGATATTTTGAATGATCCATATCTTGTTTTAGAGTCTCGCGGACCACCGAGCTCGCTACAATGTTCAACATAGTCCGATCTCTTGGAGCTCTCCTCCTTCTAGTCTCTTTGGCGCACGCGCAGTTTCAATTCTTCGAGCACATGTTTGGAGGTGGTCAAGAACGCCAGCAAAATTCGCAACAAAATGTTCCCAGCGACAGCTCTCGATACCAGAGCATGTGGGAAGGAGGTACGTCATTAACGCTGACGCTGTTAACCTGTGGACTTTCTTTCTGTTTTCTATACCAAATCAGTAGACTGACATTCCGGTAGCCCGATGCGATAAATATCTATGCCCTGGTACCCTCGCCTGTGTTCATTTCCCACACCATTGCCCGTGCCCACACCCTGCCGCGGAGGAGAAGTTCGAGCTGGGCGACGGCAGTGCAGTTTGTGTCTCAAGGGGAGGATACAAGCCTGGGGAAGCTGCGCGAAAGGTTGAGCTGGCTCGGAAAGGACTTCTTTGATTGAGAGATGTTATTAAGTGTGTTTATTTTGTCTTGATTGTCACCGGAGTTGCTGTCTATAAATGATTTAGTTTGTTCGGAGTATGTACGGATTATATGGAACCGTCCGGCAAAATGAATATAAGCCTACCAACAATTGCAAGCCTCGTAAAACCGCGCATTAAAATCCCAAAAGAAAACAGAAGGTCTTGGATGTTAGAGGTCGTTTTGATCGTCTAATACGTTCTGGATCGTTCTGCCTTCTTATCCCCGCTAATTCCGCCGCCTTCGTCATTTTGGATTCTCGACCATCAAGAACTCCATCTTTCTTTCATCCTACCGACAACTTTCTTCACATAGATTTTTCACCCTCCAAACTATATTATACGGCATATCACTTTCTCATGTGGTGCAGGAGAGTCCAAATACCCGCCGCGAGGCGGTTTCAATGCCCAAGAGCTTCTGTCAGCTCTTTCACAAGAGGTCGAGCCACGCCCGCTCGCGGTCCCCGAAATTCCATTCGAAGACCACCTCCGATTCGAAATGATGCGACCCCCTCCGATGCACAGATAGGAAACACTGGATCACCGGTTCCGAATTATGACCCCGCACAAAATACACTGCTATCTCCCGTCTACATCCCAGAGGATCCCCATGGTGTCCTCAAGGAGTCCCATCCCGCCACTGGGATTCTAGCGAACTCCGGACTGGTCGTCCAAAGACAGCTGGAGTTGATGAATGTAATGATGTGAGTGACACATTTACATATCCATTCAATAGGTATAAATTGACTTTTCTTGGTCAGCGGTTTCGAGCAAGCCAATAAGTACGTTATACTAGATGCGGCAGGAAATCATGTTGGATATATGGCAGAGCAGGAAAGAGGAATGGGGAGCATGATGGCACGACAATGGTTCCGCACACACCGAAGCTTCGTTACGCATGTGTTTGATAGACACGAAAACGAAGTCCTCCGAGTAAGTTTCCTGTGGTCAGTACTCTTCTTGGCTAATATTCTCAGTTCCATCGCCCATTTTCATGGATCAATTCCCGGATTCGAGTATACGATCCTTTCAATGCCGATACAAGCTCACACTCCTCATCTTCTGCCCTTCAACCCAATACTCCTGGCTCTCTTGCTCAAGCCTCGGATTACCCAAATGCCCGGATATCGCCACTTGGAATTGACCAGATGCGCGTCATTGGGGAAGCACAACAACAGTGGGCACCACTGCGGCGGAAATACAACCTATTTACTTACCATCATTCTCCTAATACTGCGACTGAGATGGGAACTCAGCGAATACCTCTGACGCAGACCGGGCTGTCCAATTCTCAGCAAATGCAACTTTCTCAAACACCGGAAGGGAGTCGCGATTTTGGCGAATTTAACCAATTTGCCTACGTCGATGAGCCTTTCTTATCATGGGACTTTTCGTTGCGCTCTGCCGATGACCGTTTGATAGGGTCCGTTAACCGTGACTTTGTCGGGTTTGCTCGTGAGATCTTCACGGATACAGGTGTCTATGCTTTACGGATGGATTCGGCGGCTCTCAAACCTGCTGAAGCACCGGATCAAGGTACCACGATCACCGGCATGACCCTTGATCAGCGTGCCGTTATGCTAGCCACAGCCGTCAGCGTCGATTTTGACTATTTCAGTCGCCACAGCGGTGCCGGTGGCATGGGATTCTTCCCAATGTGGATGCCAGGTGTTGGCGGAGATGCTGCAGCTGGCGGTGCAGCAGCTGGCGAAGCTGGAGCTGTAGGCGAAGCCGCGGCTGGGACCGTTGGGAGAGGAGCTGCTGGAAGCATGGGTGAAGGCGCCGCGGCCGGTGTCGCTGGAGCAGGTGCGATGGCAGGATACGATGCGATGTCTAGAGGTGTGACGGGCGAAAGCCAACCCCAAGGAGCTGCACCGACTCAACCACCCGTGGATCAGAATTCACCAACGAGCAGCCAAACGGGTCCGTATGGTGATGTCTGGGAGCCAGAACAAAAGAATGACCGTCAGCCAGATAATCCATGGGCTGATGAGTACGATGATCATGACGGAGGAGATGGAGGGAGCGGAGGGGATGATTTTGATTTTTTCTAGACCTACAAAACAGTATCTATCAAGCCTTGGTTGCGACGCGGCCCTTGTACATTACCTAATAGAGCAGGCTTGCTAATAGCATGCTTTGATGAGACACGACATATTTGATATAGCTATACACAACTATTACATACTATTCTATTATTAAGAAAGGCTTAATGACTACTTACCAACTACTTTTCCATATTATGGAGTTGAGTTGTTCTGCCTGAGGCATCGGCGAACCATCACCAGATTGGACGCCGCAAGGCAGTGGCAATTCTTCTGGAAACAAAGACCCGAATCTTGGTTCTTTTCACAGTTTCATTGCCGCCACAGGATCTATTCTAGACAAATCTTAGATCCACTGCTTATTTTTCTCAAAGGTGGCCCTTCAGCGACCCTACTTCTCTTCTATCCTGCATCCCCTCCATCCCACGGCCGGTCAACAGTCAACTCCGACTCAGCACCTCCTTCCCCACTCCGCCGACTTCTTCTCCGCATCACCACCACCGATTCAAAGCCATTGCCCTTGCGAACCGCTCTGCAATATCCATCAGAAACCATAGCTTGTCCCCCAAATAATACCTACAGCCAACCATGTCGTCCATGACACAAAACCGTCTCTTCCGCGAGTACAAGACACTCTCAACAAATCCTCCGGATGGTATCACCGCGGGGCCTGTCTCGGAAGACGACATGTTCCACTGGGAAGCCCTCATTCAGGGTCCTGAGGGCACGCCTTACGAGGGCGGAATATTTGCTGCCGAACTCAAGTTTCCGAAAGATTATCCACTTAGCCCGCCCACGATGAAGTTTGTTGGTGGTGGGGTCTGGCATCCAAATGGTAAGCTCATTCCTTCTACTATATGTGGAGGGCCTCTTCTAATGTTTTCTTAATCGCAGTCTACCCTAACGGAACGGTCTGCATTTCTATCCTTCATCCGCCCGGCGATGACCCAAATCACTATGAACATGCGTCGGAACGGTGGTCACCTATTCAGAGTGTGGAGAAGATTCTTATATCCGTTATGAGCATGCTTGCGGAGCCAAATGACGAGAGCCCGGCGAACGTTGAGGCAGCGAAGATGTGGAGGGAACGGAGAGCTGAGTATGAGAAGAAGGTCAGGGAGGAGGTGAAAAGGGGTCTGGGATTGTAAGCCAGTTTCGTCGCCAGGGTTAGGTCTTGGTTCGCATTGTACATATTCAAGGCTGGTTTTGGTGGCATTTCGTCCCTTTTTTATTCTGCTGCTGCTCAGTGCATGCATAGCCCTGTTCATATACCATTAATCGTGCATCGCGTTTAGGACGGGTGGGCGTTGGGGTTGGTATTTGTTCCTAGTGTTTACTGCTTTACTTTCTACTCATGGATCCGAGCATTGATTTACCAGTCACATATTCGGGTATCAATAAATTTGCAGAATGGTTGTCATTACCGCCTCATCTCCCGATCAATCCACCCTTCAAGTCCATCTTCCCGGTCATACAATATCTCAACCTCGGCTTTCACATTCAGCATGAGCATGCGCTGCAACTCCACTCGCCATTCTGGTTCGGGCCCATCAACCGCCCACACCGGATTGTTTGACAACATTGAAACGATCTTCCTCCGGTCCCTCCGCGTCAGAGACATCAGTGCCTCGTCACCATCAGCTCCTAAACTCTCAACCACCTCCGATATACGTAGCCCTAGCCAGCGCAGAGATGGAATATTTAGTTTCCAGTTCTCGTTTGTGTGCGCCATTGAGCCGTATTTATATGTAGACATGATGGCCATTCCATCTGGATCACCGTCGACAAGAGCATAGCAGTGTGGAGGTCGGTCAGGCCGCAATGGCAGTATCCGCTCCATGATATTATGGATGAACGCGCGGGTTCCGAGGTCTGGGTAGCCCTTTCCCTATATATTTCATTACTATTTTCGTTCCTCTTTATAGTTTAAGAGTGTGTAGGGCCTACCGTGATGAGTATCCCCTTACCAGTTGTGGCGTAAAAATGGAAGTAGCTGCGCGCGAGTCTTCGGAAGACAGCCTATTGTGATAAGCATCTGAATATACTATGTAAAGACCTGGGTTCCGGGATATACCTCTTTCTCTATAATTAGAACCCAGTCAATGTCTGGAATACCAAGCTCCTCCATGTCTTGCACCCGTGGGACAAGGTGATCCTGAAACTAATCACATTAACACCACTCTTACCATCGAAGGTCAGTTGTTCATACCTTCGTTGATTCTCGCCCACCGACGATACAATTTCTTGCCACTGTTGACTGGTAGTATCCGGCAACAAGACCCTTTGCGGCGGCTTCCTAATGTGTTTACGGTCAAGGCACAGTGCTATTATAGATAGTTTCAGGACAAATACCACATTCAAGTCAGACCTTTCCACGCCAATTGTGAGCGCCAGATCGTCAACAAACCGGCCCACAACGCCCTGGGACCCGAAGTACTCCGGATCACTGTAGTATATATCTCTATATAACATTTATATTAGATTTCGCCTTCAGATGCACAATCTAGCGACATGTACACACCTTACCGAAATTGCCAGCCCGGCTTCCACGGCTTCACGTATGGTAGAGATAATGCGGAGAGCAACAGCTAGAAAACCGATGTTAAATAGTTTCTATTGATGGTGATAGAGTCTCACTTACTAAATCTCCACGCTTCGTATCCATCTTTTCCTGGAAACGAGTACGTGACAGTCGTTTCTGCCCGACTGCTTCTGAGTGCACCTGTCGAGGGATCTATACGAAATGTAGTAGCCGCATTTGCTGCTCTTCGCTTCAGAGTGATTGTTGCGCCCTGGTTCTCCTCATCTTCGGAGAGTGTGAGTTGGTCCAGCACAGTATCGAGAGTATCTTCGAGGTAGTTATTAATGCGAGCACGGGGAGATTGAGTGTTATTCAGGCGACTAGGCGTGACAAAAGTAGAATTGGGGTTCGCTCGCTGGATATCCATTCTGTTGAGAGACGCCAAGTTGAGGAAAGCGGACAGTGGAGAGATTGTTTTCTTCGGTTGCTTGATTGCAATAACGCAGCATAAAATGTAGCCAAGGTGATTAGCCTAACTATAGTCAAAGATAAGCATAACACACTACTGCATGTGCTAGCAAGTGTACGTATGGGGATTTTGTGTTTATTTAAACATCATGGATCTATTTTAATCGTGCCCGAAACAAGTAATATTATAAACGTACCTTAGATTCTAACGTATAAGGCATGATTTACATGACTTTCTGTCGTTAAAGTGGACGAAATACTATCCAGTACCTAGTATTGCCAGCCCGCTGTTTTAAAAAGGTTACTTTACTCCCTCCAATTCTTCCAGCATATTCCTTTGCCCACAATCTGTATAGTTCTAACGAATGGTGTATTCCTCAGGCACCAAGGCAATATCCAGGGAACAAATGACTAAGCAATTATAGACCCCCGGATTTCAGACCAGAACTCTTCCGATTCCTGTTTACACCACGCAATTGATTTGTCGCTTCTTCTATTCTTTGTTTGTTTGGTCTCTACAGTCGTCATTTTCGCAGTCTTTTCGGGGCCAGCCACGTTAACAATGTTAGGCGACCACATTGCGCCCTGGCGAACAGAATCCCAGGGCCATCTTTCCCCTGACGCTAACAACGACTTAAAGACCGACTATTCAAAATGGCGACTCCTAGACGACGATGGCCGCCAAACATGGCACTATCTTGAATCCGATGAGGAAAATAAGAAGTGGCCCCAATCAATTGCCGACAAGTACTTTCTGGGTCTTCCTACGGTAATACTTTCGCGCTCTTATTATATCAAATTCTAATGCAACTAGGGGCTTCCTGAGCTGCCAAAGGCACGGACTCCTTTGCAGTGTGCAGAAAACGGCTTAGAATTTTTTTCCAAGTTGCAACTGCCCCCAGGTAACTGGGCATGCGAATATGGAGGCCCAATGTTTCTACTCCCCGGTCTAATCATCACCTATTATGTCACCAACACTCCAATTCCTCCGGAGTACGCGACTGAGATCAGGAGATATCTCTTCGCACGACAGCATCCAGAGGATGGTGGCTGGGGCCTGCACATCGAGGCTCATAGCTCTGTATTTGGCACCAGCATGAATTACGTTGTGCTGCGTATTCTAGGTGTCAATGAAGATGATCCTCGTATGATTAAAGCCCGAGGGCTATTGCATAGTTTTGGGGGTGCCATATATGGACCTCACTGGGCCAAGTTCTGGCTTAGTGTCCTCGGCGTCATGGATTGGGACTGTGTCAACCCTGTCCCTCCTGAGATCTGGTTTGTGTCTCTACCACTGTGACTTGGGTTCTAGACTAATTCTTTGCAGGTTACTTCCTGACTGGGTACCCTTCGCGCCCTGGCGCTGGTGGATTCATATGCGCCAGGTCTTTTTGCCCATGTCGTACTTGTGGTCTAAAAAGTTCGCCTACCCATTGACTCCTCTCACGAAACAGCTAAGGGAGGAACTGTACACGCAGTCCTATGACTCGATAGATTTCGCCAGTCACCGAAACTCAATCCACAAAGCCGACAACTATTACCCTAAAACATGGCTTCTGAACACCCTTAATTCACTACTTGTGAATGTTTGGAACCCTGTCCTTCGTATCTCTGCCATAGTCAATCGCGCAGAGGACTGGACATGGGAGCTGATTCGCATGGAAGACGAGAATACGGACTATGCCGGTCTTGGGCCCGTCAGCAACCCAATGAACATGATTGCGTGCTATATCCATGATGGACCAGATAGTTACTCAGTTCGCCGACATCGAGAGCGTCTGAACGACTATATGTGGATGAAGGGTGAGGGCATGCTAATGAATGGCACCAATGGTGTTCAAGTTTGGGATACCTCTTTTATCACACAAGCTATCGTCGTTGCAGGGTTTGCTGATGATCCGAAATGGCGACCAATGCTTTCCAAAGCCCTGGAATTTTTAGATGCACACCAACTTCGAGAGAACGTCCCCGACCAAGAAAAGTGCTATCGTCAACATCGGAAGGGGGCATGGCCATTTAGCAACAAAACCCAGGGATATACCGTCAGTGACTGCACTGCGGAAGGTTTACGATCATCAATCCAGCTCCAGGAAATGCATAACTTCCCGAAGATGATTTCGGAAGAACGTCTTAAGGACAGTGTGGACTGTTTGCTGCTAATGCAGAACCCCTCTGGTGGCTTCACCGAGTACGAGACCACCCGTGGCTCTGCAAAGATTGAATGGCTGAACGCGGCTGAAGTATTCGGTGGTATTATGATTGGTTATGACTACCCCGAATGTACTACTGCCTCAGTTACAGCCCTTTCCCTGTTCAGCAAGTTCTATCCCACTTACCGTGCGGAGGAGATCAAGACAGCGAAGGCCAAAGCAGTGAAATACATTAAGCGCGTGCAAAGAGCCGATGGGAGCTGGTACGGTTCTTGGGGGATCTGCTTCACGTATGCTGCTTTGTTCGCCCTGGAAAGTCTTGCGAGCATCGGAGAGACATACGATACTAGCGAAAACTCTCGCCGCGGCTGTGAGTTTTTAATCTCGAAGCAGAAGGAGGATGGAGGATGGGGAGAATCATACCTCAGCAGCGAGAGACACGTCTATGTCCAACACGAGAAATCCCAAGTATGCCAGACGGCTTGGGCCTGTCTCGCTCTGATGGAAGCGGGATATCCACACAAAGAACCGCTCCAGAAGGCAATGAAGCTCATGATGTCCAGACAACAGCCCAACGGCGAATGGCTGCAAGAATCCATTGAGGGGGTATTCAACCAGTCTTGGTCAGTTTTCCGATTATACCCACCCTATACAGCGAAACTAACACAATATTAGCATGATATCATACCCCAACTACAAGTTCTACTGGCCTATCCGTGCCTTAGGCTTGTACAGTAGGAAGTTTGAAAATGAGGAGCTGCAATAGCTGGTTCTCTGTATAACTAATGATAATAATAGCGAAAGTACAAAAGCCGGCTTCCACGCATTAATATGACCTAAAATAGGATATATACCTTTCTTCTAATTAACGACTAATACATTATTTCAAAGAGAACCCCTGATTCCATGCAATTGCGAGAGAAGATATCCTCATTGGGGAAAGAGTGAGGACGCATAAAATTACATAAGCTCTTCCCCGCGTTGGTTCGGAGAAAAGAGAAAGTTATGGAATCATGCGACAGGTAACTAACAAACACAAAGGACTTTGGGGCTGGCTTCCTCAACTTTGGCCTATCTAACTTTTCACAAACCCAATTTCCACTTGTTCCTTAAAGGTCTCTCAGCCCCCTCTTTCTTCATCAAAAGGACACACAACTACCCCGACCCCGTGAAAACAAAAGAGATAGCTAAAATCAAACCCCCCGCCCTAAGACACAAAACATTCAGTCTGTGAAACAGCAGACATGAACGCCGCTTCTCAGGGCGATGATGCCGCCGCAAAATCTGACTTCCTCGGTGCTCTCCAACACTACACCCGTGCCCTCGCCGAGCTTCCCCGCGCCCCAACCTACTACATCAAGCGATCAACCGCATACATCCGCCTCAAGCCCTCCGATGGCGGCCCCAATGCGCAAGCTGCACTCCGTGATGCTGAAATCGCTGTGATACTGGGGCGAGAGCGTGCGAAGCGCGACTTTATACTTGCTGCGCAGATGAGAAGAGCTATAGCACTCTGGCACCTAGAGAGATACGGAGATGCGGGGTTTGTGCTTGAGTTGTTGGATGAGAAGGTGGGAGATAAAGGGAAGCAAGGCAGCGATGGTATCGGTAATCCGGGCGCTGCTGGTAGAGTGAAAGATGTTATGAGCGGGTCGAAGTCATCGGGGCCGGCAAAGAGCTTGCCGCAGGAGCTGTCGATTTGGTTGATGAAGATAAAGGCAAAGCTTGGACAGCTGGAAGAGAGCGATGAAAGGCGAAAGGTCAGTGTGGAAGAGTTTCCTGTTGGCGTGAAGGTGCCATCGGAGAAGGATCTAAAGAAGCAGCTTGAGGCATTGAAGGCGGGTAAGATTGGCGGTGGTGATGAGTCTAGTGTCGCACCTGACACTGCCGCTGTGGCGGACAAAAAAGAGACTGGAGATGCGAGCGTGGGGGCTTCTAATGAAGTCAAACCTCCTGCCGCTGCCACTTCTCAGGCCATTGGGAGTATCCGACATGAGTGGTATCAGTCAAACGATTCCATTGTCGTGACACTTTACGCGAAGGGCGTGGCTAAGGAAAGCGTGGACGCTGAGCTCAAGAGTGACTCGGTATGCATACCTCCTCAACCCATCTACTTCAGCCAATTGGCAATACTAACTACGACCCAGGTATCTGTACAATTCCCGCTCCCATCAGGTTCAGAGTATACCTTTTCTCTTGACCCCCTCTTCGCCTCCATCGACGAATCTACTTCCAAAATCAACACATTTGGTACAAAAGTCGAATTGGTTTTGCGCAAGAAGGCGCCCGGACAAAAATGGAGCTCCCTCGAATCCTCGCCATCCACCATTAAGCCTTCCACCGTCCCCTCTACCGATGCCGCCCCTAAGCTCGCAGCTGGCCCATCGTACCCAACTTCCTCACGCCACGGCGCCAAAGACTGGGACAAGGTCGCCTCGACGCTCACAACTAAGAAGCCCAAAAAGCCACACTCCCACGAGAATGGCAAAGGCAAGCCCACAGAAAAAGCCAACGGTGAGGCAGACGAGCTTGCAGATGAATCCGACAACGAAGGCTCCGTAGACTCCGAGTACGGCGGCGATGCTGTAGATGGGTTCTTCAAGAAACTGTACGCTGACGCGGACGATGATACCCGGCGTGCTATGATGAAGAGCTTTGTTGAGAGTAACGGAACCTCCCTAAGCACGAATTGGAGCGAAGTTGGAAAGGGGAAGGTGGAACCTTATCAGTCCAAGGATTGAAGTCGACTAATCTTCACAAAGCTTTCCAACCTTTCAAAAACTAGTCTATTCAGCTCTCTCAGACCATCTGTCTTTTTTTTATGTTTAAAGGAGCGACGGAGTGGGTGTTTTTGTTTCAAGCAATTGATTGTTTGTATCCCTTTTCCAGTATCATACTATATTGTGAGACTCAGTAGTCTTGGCAGAACCTAGAAAATTTGACTCCATTCTCTTGTCTTCGTATGCCAAGATGTACCATGATATCACCGACAAGTAAACCAACATGAAGCAGATGTGGTATCCCATAACGCCTATAACCTCTATGCTTCTCTGAAGACTCGGAACAAAACTAATAAAGAAAATTTAAGAAACAACCATCGTCAATCACGCATCACTGTCCTGATACAGAAAGAATTGAAGAAAGATGACCATATCCAAAAACAACGTGCCGAAACTCCCAATCAACCAGGATAAATTCACAAGTATATACCGGCCATACAACTTTCCAAGCTCACCGTCCTTGCAGTGGCGAGCCCGCTCACACACAGGAGAGTAGGCTAGAATCGAGAGCACATACGTGAGGTTCCCAATACAAGCGAAGAGGAAGAAGAGGAAGGATACACCGTCGGTGGACTTTCGTTTGTAATTGAGAAGAATTTGAGGGAGTCGAGATCCGAGGTACAAAACCGCACACAGATATCCGAAGACCTGACCGAGAGTATCAAAGGAGAGGCCGTCGTTGCGGTGGGCTTTATGCTTCTCGTGTTTGGCCGGCGCAGAGCGACTGACATACCAGCCTAGTATTCCTGCAATGCAAACGATAGCGACGGCAGAGAAGTTAAAGAGGACGGACTGGAGGGTCGAGATCGTTTTTGCGTGACGCGACGGTTTTGACGGTTCGACGAATGGGGTTGCGGGCGAGAGATGGGTTCCATCAACAGTTGGGTGGAGGAACGAGGACGCTGAGTGTCTGCGATGACTTGGTGACAGTAGTGGTGCTGAAACCACGCCATTAGTATTGGGCGCCCTTGAGCTCGACGCACTTGCGCCGGCGTTGTAGGTTTGGTGGGTAGCGTGTGTGGAGAGCAGAGATGTTTGCTCGTTTGGTTTTCTTGCAATGACCGGTGATGGAGTCTCTATTTCGTCAGGCTCGTCTCCTCCGGAAGAAGAAGACACATCATCGCTAAGAGTGAAGCCACGGTAGTAAAAACATTGGCCAAGCAGCACGATGTCGGCGAGGGTGTAATAGACTGCCAGGATGATCATTGTTGGCAGGACACCCTGCAGGACAGCACCAAGTATGTTGAAAACGTCTCCTGCCAGCCAGACCACAAGAAACAGGAGGGAAAGGCCATCGGCCGAGCCACGGCGGAAGTTCTCAATGATCTGCGGCGAGAAGACGACGACCCAGCAAGCAATCGAGATAGAGCTGGAAGTGGTTAGCAGAGTCCAGAAGTCGAAGAGAATGAAGTATATTAACGCACCCGCAGATCCCACTTAGGGCCTCCAGGTCAATATTAAGGATTTGAAGGGGAAACATTTCGAATCGCGTCCAATTGAGCGTGGACAATGGCGTCAATGGGGAGATCCAAAGAAAATCCGGGGTTGAGAGAAAAAGTCTCTTCGTTAGGGCTTATGACGTAGGTAACATGTTCCTAGTCATGGAGCTTCTCAAACACACAACCTCAATTGATTATGAAAGCTTCGATTCCAGATATATACTGCCGCTCGAATAATGTGCTATAGACTCTACAAATAGACTGTTTTGTCTCCATGCTACAGTCTTGTTTGTGAACATTGCAAAAGAGAGAGATAGATCTAAAAGCAGCAATGGACGTCACGTGGTATGACATGGGTTAGTCAGCTCCCGGTGTGGAGCCTCAATATGAGAGCGGCTGCGGCAAGTCCGGCGAGGCTCCGATGAGCATTTCCAAGCTTCGCCTTCTTTGAGCCGATGTAGAATTTGGTTAAACATGTGTGCTCGATGACGGTTCTAGCAATCCGAATTCCCTTCACCGGCCCATTACCCCCGCCGATTATTGTTCCGCCGTCCGCCAGCTCAGTGTCGGGAGCAATCGATGCCTTCCTCAACTTCCTGACCGCGGCGCCGTCGCCTTACCTCCGCGGAGTTGACGTTGGACGAAACTCCCAGAGCGTCCTTCTTACCGGGGCTGGAATCTCGGTGGCATCGGGACTGGCAGATTATCGGGGCGAAAATGGCACGTATGTCACGAACAAGACATATCGGCCGATATATTTCCATGAATTCGCAACGCGGCATGAGTCACGGAAGAGATATTGGGCTCGCAGCTTTGTCGGATGGCCTGGGCTTGTGAAGGCAAAGCCAAATTCAACTCACTGGGCAGTCAAAGAGCTCGGCGCCAAAGGTTATGTTAGCTCAGTGATCACACAGAACGTCGACTCGTTCCATCAAATAGCTCATCCTGAGATCCCATCGGTTGAACTACACGGATACCTAAGGTCTGTTGTTTGTTTGAGCTGTCGGAATCAGTTTCCGAGGGCTGATTTCCAGGAATCTCTCGAGAAGCTCAACCCAGCCTGGGCAGAATTTCTAGCGAAGATGGTCGACAGTGGAGCTCTTGATGTAAATAACCCAGAGGAGCAACAGCGCATGGGATTGAAGCTCAACGCAGACGGAGACGTTGAGCTACCAGAGGCACCATATTCCACGTTTCGCTACCCTTCGTGTCCGACTTGCCTTGAGAAACCCCCACGGCTTGAAGATGGAACCCCCGCGAGGGTTGAGGTTGAAAAGGATGGGGCCTGGCTGCCCACTTCGAAGGCGGGTATTCTGAAACCCGCGGTGATCATGTTCGGAGAGAACATTGACCCGGCTGTCAAGCCAGCCGCAGAAGAAGCCATTGACGACGCGGGAAGATTACTTGTCCTCGGAACGTCATTAGCCACATACTCTGCATGGAGGTTAGTGGAAAGAGCCTACAAGAGAGGGATGCCGATTGGCATTATCAACCTTGGAGGCGTTCGAAACGAATCAATCCTGGCCAATAATGAAGCAAACAGAGGCAACGATATTGTTTCGCGATATACCCGCTGCAGCCTCAACTCTGACTCCATCTTACCATTCATTGCATCCCAGCTGCCAAATATCTTGCATTAATTTTTCTTTTTGCCAGGGCCAATGGCAAAGACATAGAATCGTGGTACCATAGATCAACTATTCTTAGAAACTTCTCTATATATAAGTTGGCGCCGACCAATAAAGAAATATAGTTGACGAGCGCGTGCCGCTGAGAAGACAATTATAGTAATATAAAACCGCTCGAGGGCTGATACTTCCTCTTTAGCCGCCCGCTGGAGTTGGGCGGGACGAACAATTTCGGCGTCCGGCCCGTCCGTGCTTTGCACTCTTGGGTACTTCGAGTCGCGGGGCTCGATCCCGCCGCGACAGAATTAATTAACGGAAACTGACATGACTTCATTACAAGACCCCCAGCAACTGCATACAACTTCCTCGCCCTCGTCCTTGCTGGACCTTGCATCCAGCCTCGTTTCCCCAAAGTCCTTCCTTTTCAACGCTTACCACAAAACACCCCCTCCTTCACTCCCGCCCCAACGTGCGCCGACGATGGACAAGTCGCAGCAACCCAGCTCATTTCAGCAGCTGGAGAAGGTGAGAACCCCATTAATCTCTGGGCCTGAGATGCAGGGGATGTATTCAGAGACTAATCGTGATTCTTTCTTCCAGCTCGGAGAGGGTACATATGCCACCGTACGTTCATTCACATCTTTTGTCTTATTGCAGACCACTCCTTGAACAAGCCATTCCTTGACCGGGCCATATCCATGCTAAAAGAGGCGCATCATAGGTTTTCAAGGGGCGAAATCGCCAGACTGGCGAACTGGTAGCTTTAAAAGAAATTCATCTTGATTCTGAAGAAGGAACGCCGTCCACCGCCATTCGCGAAATCTCGTTGATGAAAGAGTTGAAACATGAGAGCATCGTATCTCTTTACGACGTGATTCATACGGAGAATAAGCTCATGCTTGTGTTTGAATACATGGACAAGGATTTAAAGAAGTACATGGACACCCGGGGCGATCGGGGGCAACTGGACCAAGCTACCATCAAGTCATTCATGCATCAACTTTTGAATGGCATTGCATTCTGTCATGACAACCGAGTTCTGCATCGTGACCTCAAGCCCCAAAATCTGTTGATTAATAAAAAGGGACAATTAAAGCTGGGGGACTTTGGGCTTGCTCGCGCATTCGGCATCCCTGTCAACACATTCTCGAACGAAGTCGTGACGCTCTGGTACCGTGCTCCCGATGTCCTTCTTGGCAGCAGGACATACAATACGAGTATCGATATTTGGTCCGCGGGTTGTATTATGGCAGAGCTATACACAGGGCGCCCGTTGTTCCCGGGAACAACGAACGAAGATCAACTACAGAAGATTTTCCGCCTCATGGGGACGCCCTCTGAGCGCTCCTGGCCGGGCATCTCCCAGCTTCCGGAATACAGAGCGAATTTCCATGTTTATGCCACACAAGACCTCAGCCTAATCCTCCCCCAAATTGACCCGATCGGCCTTGATCTGTTGAATAGAATGCTCCAACTACGACCGGAGATGCGTATCAGCGCCCATGACGCCCTCCAACATCCGTGGTTCCGTGACCTTCCACAGCTACAAGCACAGTTGCATCAGCAGCAGCAGCAGCAGCAAATGGCTGGGTATGGGGGGATGATGCCGCCGCAACAAGCGTATTAGTTGTTACATTTTTCCAATTCTGATTTGTCCGTTTTTCTTCCGCGTTGAGATTCATGGGATTATTCTATTGTTAGCAAGACATGACGAGAGGACTAGTTTTAGATAGGAGAGCACGGCGTTAGACACAAAGGGTAATGAACCAACCACGATACTGATTACTGGGATAATTGATTGAAAGAAAGTCCACGCCGTATCTCACTCTCCATCTCATGGACTTGCTGAATCAATTGATCAGCCTCGATCGATCGGGCCGCCTCAGGCACTAAAGATGATCGACCTTATAGCTTGCAAAGACCAATCAGGCAGTCTATGTTGAGTTGTTGTATGAAGGGGCGAAATTTGCTTCTTTCACAGTCTTTTTTATCGCCCAAATCCCAATCGATGACTGGCCAGAGCTGGAGGGCACACGACTGGAGCTGCCTCCGTCCGACCTGCGGGGAAGCGAATCCTTCCAGCAACAAGCAGTTTTCGTTTCAATCCATTCTGTGGCGAGTTTGGACCAGGTGATTGATCACTTAACCTCTTCCTCCATTCCGGACACCGGTTTCCTTCTGAGCTGTCTCTCCTTCATGAGGCCCAGCTGCGGGCCTTAACCTTCGGGCCACGGGGCCGGCCGGGGTCGCTTAATATTATGTCCTCTCGTTCGGATTGGGAATCTTCGTGTTTCAGATCGTCCACGAGCTTCAAAGGAGGCGGCCAGGAGCCGGGAACTCGCCTCCTCCAAGGCGGTTAATTAACTCCTTTGGTGATGATCGCTCATTTTCCATGGCAATCTTGGTCCCCCGCATTTCACCGGCTCGAATCCAAAATCTTGCTGGTGCTCTCGGATTGTCTGTTTGATCGCATTGGCCACCGCAGACCTTGTCCATGTCGCAGGCTGCAGGCTGAAAACACTCTTCAGCGCTAAGACTGGGCCTATCAATCAGAAGGCCAGCAACCCCGGGTCCGGATGGCCGAGACTCGTAATAATAAGAACGTATAATAATATGATATATTGATCCGATAATTCCTCCTGCATACCCAGGAGCTCGCCCTAGATCAGCCGCTCCTTTTGCGCCTGGGACCGCAGTTCCTCCCAACTTTTGTCTTCTGCATTTCTCACTTCTTGAACACTCGCAATGTAAACATCCGGCTCATTACCAGTCAGTCATGTTGCTATGTCTCTGTCGGCGGGCCAACTCTTCGCCATCTCGGCCACAGAGCGGACATGCTCTACGATCTCCCTGACTGCTACCAGCATCATCATCATCTCTTTTCTCTCCTCGCCATCATTCCGCAAGCCAATCAATCGTTTGGTATTCTACGCCTCGTTTGGAAATATCATGGCCAATGTCGCAACTCTCATCTCGCAGTCCGGTATCGGAGCGGGTACTAGCAGCAATCTATGTCAGATTCAAGCTTTCTTGATTCAATGGTTGGTCTTCATTGTGGAAGTGCAGGGCTGTGCATTGTTGGGTCTTTTTGACTGTATTGACGTCGTCAGGTTCATGCCCGCCGACGCCCTATGGACTTTCGCCATGGCCTTCAACGTCTATCTCACCTTCTTTCGGAAATATAACTCGGATCAGCTACGACGCCTGGAGTGGAAGTACATTGTATTATGTTATGGCTTACCATTCATACCGGCCTTTACATATTTCTTTATAAGAAGCCCATCTCGAGGCAAGATTTATGGCTCGGCTATAGTATGTTCACTCCCTTCTAGGCTGTGGCAGCATTCTTACCCATCGCAGCTCTGGTGCTGGGTGGCCCCATCATGGGACATCCTGCGCATTGCGCTCTTCTACGGCCCGGTGTGGTTCGTCATCTCCGTGACCTTGGCAATATATGCGCGAATAGGTAATCTTGTCTGGCGGCGTAGACGACAACTCAAGGAAGCTGGGGGGCTCGATACAACAATTGACGTGTCTATCCCGGATGATCCACCTTTTTCTAAGGTCACGGAAATTCGGATTACAACGGAAGATGCAGCCCCTTTCCGCTTGGGGGAGGCCGGTCCCTCCATAGAGCAGAACTCTAGCTTTGCTTATATTCAGTCGTCACATCGGCCCTACTCCGTGAATGTCCAGGCAGGCATCGCCCTCCCCACAGAGGTCCAGCTCGAGACAATACGCGGTGACATTTCTCCCAACACCCCTCCTCCAGATGATGAGCCCTATCGCCATTCGACAACTGCATCTGAGGTAAATGTCGCGGCTTGGGCCTATACTAAGTACGCCATGCTATTCTTTGTGGCGTTACTGGTCACCTGGGTAAGTCATTCCTTTCGCAGCCCCTTTCAAAGACTACTATTTGATTGAGTACATGACTTACTTGGAACAGGTCCCCTCGACAGTCAATCGCGTCTACGCATTCGTTTACCCTGAAGTATCCAACTTCGGTCTGAATTATGCATCAAGTTTTGTCCTTCCGCTGCAGGGCTTTTGGAATAGCCTGATATATATCTCCATATCCTGGCGCAGTTTCAAGTCGGCCTTTGTCAATTTTCGTATTAGTCCATTCGGACATGCATACTCCGGTGCTGACCTGCGACGTCCATCGAGTGGGAATGAAAGCACCCGCAGGCTAACGGTCTAACGGCATGAGCATCCACGACACTCCAAAAATTAGCGATAGTAATAGTTTTCTGCCCATTTTTTAGCGACAATAGAAAAAGAAATCTATTAAGTTCTCGTAATTAGCGTGAAAAGTGTTAACAATTATCCGCCGCGCAATAAATGTATACAAAACACGTGATCGACACGTCGAGTAATTTGCTTTGCGCCGCGCGCGACTGAGTAGGTACTTCCATACATTCCTCTGCATTCTCTCCTCAACACCCAACCACCGCAACACTACCCAACTCCTCACAATCTAATTCCCCGAACGTCCCCTCAATAGCACTAGAAAATGGCTGAAGGGCCCAACAACTCCCGTCAGGAAGACCAATCGCCCTCCCCACCTCCTCAGCCACCCATCGCGCAAACCCCCGGACCCCGCGTCACCCGCCTACAGGATATCTACTCGCAAGCGCTCGCACGCACGCTCCGCTCGAATTCCTATGCCAATTTCGCATCCTGCTTCCCCACGCCGGCAAAGCATGTCCCCGCTAGTCTGGAGAGTGTATGGCGCCAGCTCAATGCGAAGTTAGAGGAAAGTGCGAAGGCCGAGTTTGATGATATTCTGATCGAAAGAAACGCGATTTCGCAATTGAATGAACTGGATCGATTAGTTGGGGAAGCGAAGGCCCGGAAGCAAGGGGCGGAGAATGATAGGAAAGAGCATGCTAGGGGAGATGACGAGATGGAAGAAGATGAGAAGGAGGGCAATGTCCCGTATTAGCTTTCCTCCCCCCTTTTTTGGGGATAATTTGGTGGATATATAACTGACGCATGATTATAGGCCGCATACATTACCACCGGATGAGTTATTTAGGGCTCATTTAACGCCGCAGTTGGAGAAGACCAAGGGGGTTCTAGAGGGCAAGATACAGGCTACCGAGACACAGAATGTGGAGTTGGCACAGCGAGTACAAGCCCAGCGGGCTGAGATTGAGCGCCTGCTGGCTGGCTTGGAGACGGTAGTTGCGGATGTTGAGGGTGCTGCGGCTGCAGCGACTGAGTATGGGAGCAGTAATAACCTTCGCAAGGAGGCCTTACAAATGGACGAAGAGGTCAAGGCAAGATCGGATATATAAATTTTGCACACAACGTTACGGTCGAAGAGAAATTTCCGGGTATCCTATCTACGACAAAAGGGTCTCCATGTCAGCCCCGTTGACCCAACCTTCCTCCACCATGTCCTCAGCAACGACTAGCAGCTCTTTGGATGCCGTACCCTTGAGTTGCGCTAGTTTTTCCTTTTGACCTTCGATAGCGGCGGCAATTGCTTCTTTGCATGTCCCATCGCGCTCTTCGTCGCCAGACCCCTCTCTGCGAGCCAATGCCGCGGCGCCTCGATAATACGTTTGAGCATTGCGAAGCAGGGTTGCTCCATATTGCTGGGCCATTCCGTGCTCCCAGGGTGGGAAACCAAGCCTCCATCTGCTCATTTCAGTGTCACCTCTTGCGAGATGGATCTTGGGCAGATTTTCGGCATCCGGAAGTTTAGATGCTTTGGTTAACGTGTCTACGGCAGCGGATAACGCCTGCCATCGGAGGCCAAGCGACTTTTTGAAGGCTTCTGGATCGTGATAAGGAGGCTGTTCTGCTGTGGCCGTGTTAAATGATACGAGTGCATCAGCTTTAGCGCATTGAGCTGCTGGATCTGCTGAGATATCCAAATTCGGTGCGAAGGGGTTTACCACAGCGGCATATGTCTCGACATCTGTCCGTCCGCTTCGGTAGAGAACCTCATTCAAAGCAGCACTGAATCTTGCCCGAGCCAACTCCACCTCGTAGTGCCGGCTCGAGCCCCCCACGTATGCGGAAATCTTTTCCTGGAGCAGATTGGTAGAATACTCCTCGACCCAATTGAGCCCAACGCCAGGATCATACGTCAGGAGGTTGCAAAGTGTTGCAAGCGCGTCTAACTGTGCGATGGCCGTGTCCACAAGCGTGTCCTTGGTTACAGGCTCAACAACAGCAGCCCATTGCTCTTGTTCCGAGTCTTTCGGTTCGCCAGTGTCAGGGCTTTGTTGCACATCTTGTGGTTGCTCAGGCTGCCCAGACTGCTGTACCTCCCCGGTCTCCATCTGTCTAATCTGCTCCTGCATCTCAGTATACTTCAGTTCCTGGAGTACAAGACACCGCTGGAAAAGCTCTATCGCTTCCTGCAGAAACCTAGCTCCTTGGTTAAGTTGTTCCTCCGCCGGTCGCTTCGTGTCGGTAACTGCCTCGGCAAGACTTGTTAAGACCTGTGCTGTATTAAAGAGTGCGTCTGCGTTGTCCTGCTCAAATTGCAGAGCCACCCGATGTGAATGCAAGGCTACGCTCAGAACCTCCCCCAGCGGAGTCGTCAATTGTGCAGCAAGTCTCGGGTGTTGCGTGATCTCGTATTGAACTCTCGCCCTATGCAAGGACAATGCTCCGTTAGTTTTATGTCAATAATGGGAAACAGCCCTAATAGGTGCAACAAGAACATACTTGTTATACGCCAAATCAAACGCGTTAGGATGCCTCTGTAGCCCCTCATCGTATGTAGCAATAGCACGCATAAAGAACCGCAGAGATTTTGCCGCATCGCCAGCACGCCATTTCTCACCAGCCTCTTCCTGCTCGACTCCGACTAGACTTTTAGGTTAGTAGCCCTCATTCTCGACACGCACTCTTCCATTTGAAAAACCAACCGGCTAGGAATTCATCTGCCGTTCGAGGAGCCTATAAATTTCAACAGATTAGCACATGTTTCCCCAAATGGAAGTGATCCAAGATTAAGGACGCAGTAAAACAGGGTATAATTCATGTTACCTGCTGTTGCGCGGATTTCTTTTTCAATTTCGTATCCTTGAGGAAGGACTTGGGTTTCGGCATTGCTTGGGTTTATGTATAGTTCACTTTAAGAGGATGAATATCTGGTTTTGATTAGAAGATGCCAGGCAAAGACAGCAATAAGTGCGATATGGGACGAAGTACACAATTCAAGACTCGATAATTGTTAAATGACGTTCAGTATTTTTTTTAAAGCAGAGCAACCCCCCACCAGTGCGATAATGCCTGGTATCGTCCCACCGCTCTGGCGACCGCTTGCGGGGAGAAGGAGGGAGAAAAGGAAGTGGGAAACTGGGAATCCACAGCCTCGGCATGCCGAGCGGGTCTGCTTTGTATACAAAACACTGTATAACTTGCTAGGCATTGGGTCTCTGTAACCGGGTAACCACAGCCTCTTCTTGTCTGAGGTTAATTTACCTGCGTTATCCCGGCTAATATACCGATTAAAACCCCAGCTGTCTCTCAAATTCCCTCCACTTCTCCCCGATTGGCTGGATAAACGTTGAGCTCCTCGAACTCTCGCCCATCTCCTGCACCCCATTGACCAAGTACAAGGGTGTCATCTCCCCATCATCGCTAAAGAATATTTTCGCCCTTTCCCTCCTCCTTAGTGTCTGGGCCGTCCCATCAGTGTACGTTATCGTGGAGTTAAACGCCTCGTGCATATGCCAGCGCCACGGTCCCGCCAATTCCCTCGCAAAGACATGTGCTCCAACCCTCGGCCACTTCTGCCCATCATGCTCAACGAGATCAATCATCCAATGTGCAAGCGCATGCCAATTGCCGCGCTTGTCGCGCCACAAGAAGCTATCCTCAGTCCAGGTCGGGCTCCATTCACTCGTGTTCCAGCTTTGCGTATGCACAACCTCATACTCACCATTGTACCTGTCTGCATGAAGGATGGCGAGGTCTTCCACGGCCAGCACAATCTCGCCTGTGCGGTTTTCCGACGTCCACAATGGGTAGGGTGAAGGATTCGTGGAATGCGGTTCTACCGAAGCTAGAACCAATTCAAAGGGCGACCATGGGCCCCGGATATTCTGCGCCGTGGAGACAGAGATGTTATTTGGCCATTGCTTATTCGAGAGACTAGAGCATTTCTCGCGCTCTGGTGCCTCATTGTCGTCTACACCAATGGCGTACAGCAGGTATTTCTCATCTGCGGGGCTCCATACCACCTCGGGGTTATGTCGGAAGGGTTTGCTGATGGTATCGGCATAATGGTAAGGTCCCTGCGGTCCGCTTCTTGATTCTGCGCGCACAATAAATGAGAACGGTCTCCATCCACCCAACCCGCACCCGTCCGCGAATTGGGAAGCAATGAGGTGGAAAAGCTTTGGGTTATGCGGGTCTTGCAGGATTGTTCCGCCCCAGGAGGAGTTGCCGTGTGGGCCGAGACGGTTGGAGGCGGTTGCATCGATGGAGTGGTTGTAGCCGTTGTTCTTGATTGCAGGATGAAGATCGAGGCGTCCGCAGTCGTCACCGAACCATCCGGGATCGCATTCGCAAGTTTTCTTGGGGTGGGGTGGCCCTAGCCAGGGTGAGCCGGGTCGGCAGAGACCGTTGAGACTACAATCTTCGTCGGTCTTGCAGGCCTGAGATGTTGCAGCGTAAGTGGCGCAGTAGAATACGAAAATACTTGGAAATCGCATAGTGAGTAGATATTTTGATATAAGCTGGGTTCTTGTGGGGAAAAGGCGCTTTTGTTACTCGCATTCTGGACATGATGAATGAAAGGATTCTGCGGGCTAATTCTAACCCGAATGATATGTGGCCAGTGGGTATTTGATCATGGCTCCAAAAAAATGTTGGGCTTCATTATGATCCATGTAGTTGTTTGGTGGATATACTTCTCCCGACGGCCTCAAATACTTACATGGCGCAGCGCCCCGCACGAAACCAAGAACAACGCTTAGGATGTCTTCAAAATACTCTGATTAGGGAACGAGGCGAAAAATAATAATAATAATAATCATCGGCTAGTGTATAATCAATTTATGATCTGCTCGTTGGCAGTTTGTTATCTGGACACATTGGAGCGGCAGGATAAATTCCAGTAAGCAGAAGGCCAATAAATCTACAGTTGACGTGAGTGATTCGATCAGTGTCGCTCGGGAAGTAATACGGAGTATACCGTAAGTATACTACACAATAGAAAGACCATGGGCAGGTACGCTCCATCTAAATGCCCATAAGGAATAACGGCTCGGGCTAAACAGGGTCTACTACGCAGCACTAGTCTTTGATAGTTGCGTCTGCTATTATTACGCGAACAGCTACAGGGGCGTGAGAAATGTATAATGTTTCGGGAACAGCCAACGGCAGATCAAGGCACTGGGACCCTGCTCGGCGGCTCACCTGCCCCAAAACGACTTGACTTATGTTATAGAAATAAACCATTTAGATGGGTGTGCCAAGGTAGGTCTACGTCTTGGATTATGAGGTGACTGTGATGAAAGGAGGAATTAGAAGAACAGAGTTCCCTGCGCAAATCCTTTAGTCAACGCCAGAATTTCATGAGATGAACCGGTTCGCCGACGGACCTGTGTAATAACTTAATAATCACTTCTACCCAATCACCGGAGTATAGGTGGCCCTCTCAAAGTGTATGGAACCTCTGAATGCCACGCGGTGAGAAGTGACATCGGGCTGTCGGCCTATTGGGGACTGGAAACGGGCTGAAGGGTGTTACCGTCGCCCGTTTCCCTGAGTTTGAGCCGTCTTGGTTGAGCGATCGTTCAATCATCAAAGTGTCAACTATTTTAGCGTCAGTCTAACGGGAATCTAAGCCCTGAGAGATTGGACGGCCGAGTCATACAAAGCGGCTGAGCTGGAGTACAGAATAAGCTGTACCGAAAGAGGAAAACGAATGAATCACGTTCATGGGCGTCGGTCACAGAGAAGTAGCCGTGGTTGTTGCTGTGGAGGGGAGGGTCGGAGACGAGGAACTACCGCGGTCGTAAGGGATCAGCAATCAGCTCGGCAGTTCCAACTCAACGTCGAGATTATTGTTGTTGTCACAGAGCATTCAGCATTCCCACAGGATAAGTTGGCGGGGGGGAGAAGGATGGCAGGATGCAGGAAGCCCCATCGGTGGCCCTCTCACAGGAATGAGACGGCTGGATCTGACATGCTGGGGGCAGCGACGGCGCAACAGGGATCAACTCGCGTGGCTTTTTGGCTGCCGGGACCAAACGGAGCTCATTTTATTTGTCTCCGACACGTGGCAGCTGATGAAGCCGAGCAGCAAAGTACAATTCGTAGATATGATGTATGGTGGATATGGTAGCGTTCGCCTTGTGGCTTCCAAGGTTGGCTCTCCTGATCGATTTGGTGCTTGGCCCTCTCTTCTGTAGCTGAACCTCGCCCCAGCGCTGACTTCATAGCTTGTATGTGTTGGTGACTGGGGGCGGCGATAAATAAAACAAGTGGAACCGCATGGTATGATGCAAGCACCCACTCTTTGCTCCCTCTCGCTGCCGTCCCTTCAAGAGGGCTCCCTGGATGTCCACAGTAAATATACTAGACTTCTCCGTACGCAGTAGACTTAATTTCGTGGAGACAGAGACAGCGACAGCAGAGTCGATTTAAAACGGTCAGAAAATACTCCTACACTTGTCTGGTCCGCCCCACCGCATGCTCTCCTGAATTCTCAGACGGGTCCCTCATCTTCAGCGACTCTGCCTCATCTGCATGTCACTCCGCTTGGCTAGACAAACCCTCTCTCTCCTCTTTCTTCCTCCTCTTGCTCTTCCTGACTTCCTACCATCTACTGCACCGATTTAGTCGCCAAACCGACAAAGCTCTTGTTCCTGACGCTATTTGCTTTCGACCTTCGGACGATACCGCATTCAACTAAGGTAAGTCACGCTTTGCCCCTTTCGCTCGCTATCGCCTGTGCGCCTATGGAGATCCCTCACGCATGACTCCTATTTTTTTATTATTATTATTTTTTTGCAAAGACCCTTTTGAGGGCCGAACTTGCTCTTTTTCTTCTTCTTTTTTGGTTTCCATGCACATTCTCTTTCCCCTTCTCCTGTCGTCTCTACAAATCGATCTGTCGCTGAGAAATTTACAGCACATATAGACTGCGACGACTGCCTGCACCCTCAACTTCTGCATTCAAAACATCACAATCCAACGTTGCAGCGACGGAGGCATGGCGAGACAATCTTCTCTCGATTCAGAACGTCCCATCATGGCCCAGTCCGTAAGTTTATTTCGGTGCCTATGTATCTGCGATAGCACTGTCTAACACAGTATAGAACCGTGCTTCGAAAAGATTCTCGACCGTAAGCGGAAGCCCTTCGATTGCCTCGGAGCGTACAACTGGAAGCCTACCGAGCGGCGACCCTAAAGTTACTGAATATAATAACCTTCGCGAGGGCCTGGATCGTTTGGAAAACAAGCCCCTTACGAAGCAACGATTTATCCCTAGCACCGAGAAGACCGACAACCTCAGCAAACTTGCCCTAGGTGCCAAGGTAGAGCGCGCTCTCGGACGGAGAATGACGGGCCAGGACGCCGTCATGCGGGCGAAACCTGCGATGAACGAGAAAGCTGCTGCTTCTGAGCGGTCCTCTTCATGAACTTTATGTCTTTTTTTGCGGGAACGCTTCCGACCCCAGATGCTTTAAGATACCTTTTCTTTTGTTTGTCATTTCTTGCTTTTTGCGATCTTTCGTCAGCAGTTTTTCCTTGACCGTCTATGGAGATTGTGCTCCTCTTATTTCCCCCCTTTTTGGCGGATATTGTGGATGAAATTTGATATTTGTCTCTGAGAAGTTTGTGTTTTCATGTCTCTCATACCCCCCCTCCTTTCTCGCTAAATGTCGATTTTTTTTATCATGATTGTTTTGAGTTGCAGATCACTAGGGACTTGGATACACTATATTATCCTGTCTACAACACATGCGTTTTGTTTCTTCAAGATGTGCGCCTGGAAGGTTTCCGGCTGTAGAATCGCTGCTAGATCAATATAAGGACGCTCAATTATCACGAATGTGCAGTCACTGTTCCCTTATCGATTGTTCCTGCCGCGCTACTTGCGCGTCTCCTGCCAACTTCGCGATCTAACCTGCAGGCGGCAGAAAAGAAAACCAGCTGTATATGGAAGGCGGTCGACTGTGCCACACTGTAACACTCGTCACTGTCACCACCACAATTGGGGAACTTCATCGCTCTTTGCAATTTGACCATTTCCAAGTCATTCGTGACCGTTGCTCTTCGTTTCTTCTTCTCCACACCCAATTATATTTGTCCACCCTTCTACATTTCTAAAAGAGCCTTCTGCACTTTTCTCTTGCTTTAACTAAGCTTTGATCTGACTTCGACCTTGGCATCTGTATTCGCCTCCCAAGACCTTTCCCCGGCCTCGATTTCAATTCAAATTGATCGCACAAGAATTTCCTCCGTTCGCACCCCCAATCCACCTCCACGCAACCTTTTCAGACGCATTTCGCCTTCTATCTTAGGTCTCGAATACTTCTTGTACGAGCTCGCTTCGTTTTTCTGAAGGATATTTTTCACTTGCTTGGAGCTGTGCGTTGCCCGATGCGTCTTTGTGTTCCTTCTTACTCCATTCGCCCACCCGTGCTTAGCCGCGATGTATACTGATACAGGCTCCTGAACAGTTGAGCGATAGCTGTCGTTAGATCTTCCGCCCCCATCTCCGCATTACAATAGAGGCCCCTTTGTTTTATCGCTATTTCTCGCCCTGCTAGACTCTCTTTGCGAGCCGACTTTCGAAAAGTTACGTTCACAAACACAATGGCCGACACAACCCAAATTCCCATGAATGGCACCTACCACGCACAGCCTGCCTACCCTGATTCATACAATCATGCGCACACTGCTGTCAACAGTGTTTCGAACTTCCAGCCGGCACAGTCCTCCACGCCTTCCAATGCCCCATCCAACGACCAGAAAAATGGTATCTCCAAGGACGAGGTTGGGTGGTATTTCGTTGAGCAGTACTATACCAACATGAGCCGCAGTCCGGATAAATTACACCTTTTCTACTCTCGACGATCGCAGCTTGTATTCGGTACAGAGGCCGAATCCGTTCCGGTTTCCGTTGGCCAAAAGGTACGTCAATTGTTACCAACCTCTCCTTGCATGCCAAATAACGTGTTCGCGGTTATTGATGTCATCTCTTTTTTTTAGGCTATCCAAGAGAAAATTAAGCAGCTTGACTTTCAGGACTGCAAAGTTCGCGTATTGAACGTCGACGCTCAGGCCTCGTTCGAGAACATCCTCATCTCGGTGATTGGCGAGATCTCCAACAAACAGGAGCCCTCTCGCAAGTTCGTGCAGACCTTTGTTTTGGCCGAGCAACCTAATGGTTATTACGTTCTCAATGATGTTTTCAGGTACTTGGCCGACGAAGAGGACGTCGCCGGCGAGGCTGCTGTCTCGAACAACATCGCTGAAGAGCCTGAGCTTCAGGCACCTGCCCAGACTGCCGTTGAAACTACCCCGGAGGCCGAGGACTCAAAAGTGGACAATGAGGTGGCTGCTGCTAAAGTGGATGAGAAGCTCGAAGGCGTCGAAGAATCCGAAGTGGAAGCACCTGCCGCTGAACCCACTCAGACCAATGGAACCGAGAAGAATGAACCCGGTGCCGAAGCTGCGGAGGAACCTGCCGCCACGGCTGAGGCCGAGTCCTTGAAACCTGAGCAGCCTGCGACCCCCGAATCGACCCCAGCTCCCCCAGCGCAGAAGGAGGCTCAAGCTCCCGCCAAAGAGCCTGCCGCTCCCGCCAGGGCTCTTCCAAAGACTTGGGCTAACATTGCCTCTAAGGTTGGCGCTACTGCACCTGTTGTCCCTGCCATCTTTGCTGCCCCTGCTAAGGCTCCCGCTGCGACGTCCACTACCGCCCAATCTGCCGCACCGGCTCCTCCTGCTGCTGCTACTGCCCCGACCACGGCCCCGGCTCCTGGTCCTGAGAGTGTACCTAGTCAGCCATCATCCACAGATGGTTCCGGCTGGCAGACTGCAGGCCATGACCACAAGAAGTCCCAGGCCCGCACCGGTGACAACCAAGCCGTCCTTGGCTATATCAAGAATGTCACTGAAAAGGTCAATGCGGATTTGCTCAGAGAAACACTCGAGCGCTTTGGAAAGCTTACCCATTTCGACGTGAGCCGTCAGAAGGTATTTAAATGCCATTATTTGACAATGAAGCGTTGATTTTACTGACATTATTTTCCCTAGAACTGCGCTTTCATCGAATTTGCTGACCGCGCC
This sequence comes from Aspergillus versicolor CBS 583.65, assembly GCF_001890125.1. Classification (NCBI taxonomy): domain Eukaryota; kingdom Fungi; phylum Ascomycota; class Eurotiomycetes; order Eurotiales; family Aspergillaceae; genus Aspergillus; species Aspergillus versicolor. The sequence continues at coordinate 833,044 of NW_024467537.1, forward strand.
GGCTACAACGCTGCTGTCGCTGCAAACCCTCACCAGATTGGAAGCGAACAGGTTAAGGTCGAGGAACGCCGGCCTCGTGGGAGCGTTTACGGTGGGAATGCCAACTATGGACCCGGACGTGGTGGTGCCGGCCGTGGCCGTGGCGATCGTGCCGGCAGCCAGGGTCGCGGTGGTTTCCAGCGTGATGGACGTGGAGGTTTCGCTCCTCGAGGTCGCGGTGGAAACGCCAATGCCAAGGGACGCAACCAGAGCCAGGCTGCTTGAAGCGTGTCCTTTGCCAATAAGAAAAGGTAAAAAGAATGAGGGTGTTTCCCATGACGCAGTCTCATCCCATGATTCAGTCGTATGACTCTTAACCTTTCACCCTGGTTCGAGACGGTATGCAAGGCTTTTTCGTTTGTATGCTTCTGTGATCCAGGACATGTATTACTCTCCCCCATTTACTGATAATGACGTGTGTTATGCGACGCCCTACCCCTTATCACAATGCATATTAGCGGTTGGAAAAAGTGTCATACTCATTTCCATTTCTAGCTGAGGGTTTCATTTGGCAGGTCCTTCATGACCTTTTGTTTCTATCCTTGTGTTGCCATGATATTTATTTCACTTTTAGCATAGCGAGCTCAATGCCCGTATTGTTAATATTTTTTTCTTCCATTTCATTTTTTTCATTCCCTTCTTACTGTTTTTTACATTTCCCACCTAGCATACTTTCCTTGCATTCATATTGAGGATGGTGCCTAGATGACGGTGTTTTTATTTTTCATATTTGAACATGAATCATGAACTGGCCGTGAGCCTGTGGTGGTCATTGAGCCCTTCGTGGGAAGATGGCTGTCGAGTGCCACGTCGGAGGTGCGTGGGCAAGTAGGAAAGGAGCATGAAGCTTCAATACAGGAGATAATCATCGAAGATAACATACAATATGTATTCAGTATTACTATAAGCCAATAAAGAGCTACGGCGATAATGCTCGGACCCGTCTTCCAAGGTTCTTTGGTCCAGGGCTCAAAAGCCTTGGGACTTGAAAAGATTGTCCACAAATTTGAAAGTTTCAGTGTTGCCTTCGCAGGCAGGGTAAATCCAGTCTTTTGCCTCGCTGGATCAAGACGATCTACGGTACAGGCTGCAGAAGGGAAAATCGAGCGAGTGCCTGGGAACCACTATGGGAGGAGGTGGAAAGTTCTAGTGGGCGGAGTCCGTAGTACAGGCGGGCAATATCAAGACCATGAACAGCCTGGAAGGATCTGACAGGACAATCCTGAGATTTCAGGAACATGATTGGTCCGGTAGCCACATTTGGTGGAGCGGAACGTTCTAGATTAAGAGCCTGAAGAACGAGGCAGCATCGGGTGTACGAGGATCTCCAGGTTGCTCTTGAGCACAGCGAATGGGATTATCTAGATGGTTGGGATTTGCTTTTGATAGAAGACAGAGAGGCTGGATAGTGAGATCTGGGGCCAAGTGAGGCGGGACAGCTGAATGTTAGTGGTGATTCGCAGGCGAGGCTGAAAGCAGGCAGAGAGTGGAAGGCGCTGGAACAGGAAGTGACCAGAAGGGGCGGAGAAGGTGTGGAAGTTGCTGGATCACCGTGGAAAGTTTCGTCCCTCCAGGCCCAAAGAAACATTAAGTCTCCCGCTTTCACCTCGCCCTCTTTTTTTCTTTTCTCCATCCGTTCTCCTCCCTTTCCTTCTTCTCTCCCATACCTCTCCCGTGTGCTTAAATACTTCCTTTCCTTCCTCATTCCTATATTCTCCATTACATCTTCGCCTGTGTGGCCCCTCATTCCTCTCACCGCTCCCCTCGATTTCTGTGAGTACACTTTCGCTTGAGTTTCCAACCCCGCTTCGTTTGTAGGAGCTTTCTCTTCTCAGAGCTTGCCCTATTTTGTGGCTATTTCACATCCGGGCGAATTTACTTTTGTGGATTTTCTCAATTGCCACTTGATGCATTTGGCGAAGAAAACCGAAGAAAAATAGCTAACAAATTTACTTTTTCTGCACAGATCCTATAACCCCTCACAATGGCTGAAACCTTCGAGTTCCAGGCTGAGATCTCTCAGCTTCTCTCGCTGATTATCAACACTGTCTACTCCAACAAGGAAATCTTCCTGCGAGAGATCATTTCCAACTCTTCGGATGCCCTTGACAAGATTCGCTATGAGTCTCTGTCTGACCCCTCCAAGCTCGACTCGGGCAAGGACCTCCGCATCGACATCGTCCCCGACGCGGAGAACAAGACCCTCACCATCCGTGATACTGGTATTGGTATGACCAAGGCTGTAAGTTCTTGTCGCAATTTATTTCTATCGATGAAATTCATACTAACAACGCTCTCCAGGACCTCATCAACAACCTGGGTACCATTGCCCGCTCTGGCACCAAGCAGTTCATGGAAGCTCTCTCCGCTGGTGCTGATATCTCTATGATTGGTCAGTTCGGTGTCGGTTTCTACTCTGCCTACCTTGTTGCCGACCGCGTCACCGTCATCTCTAAGCACAACGATGATGAACAATACATCTGGGAGTCCGCCGCTGGTGGTACTTTCACCCTCACTCAGGACACTGAGGGCGAGGCTCTTGGCCGTGGTACCAAGATGATCTTTCACCTCAAGGATGAGCAGACCGAGTATCTCCAGGAGAGCCGTATCAAAGAGGTTGTCCGCAAGCACTCTGAGTTCATTTCCTACCCCATCTACCTCCACGTCCTGAAGGAGACCGAGAAGGAGGTTCCTGATGAGGAGGCTGAGAGCAAGGAGGAGGGTGATGACGAGAAGAAGCCTAAGATCGAGGAGGTCGATGAGGATGAGGAGAAGAAGGAGAAGAAGACCAAGACCGTTAAGGAATCCAAGATCGAAGAGGAGGAACTCAACAAGACCAAGCCTATCTGGACTCGCAACCCTGCTGATATTACCGAGGAGGAGTATGCTGCTTTCTACAAGTCCCTTTCCAACGACTGGGAAGACCACCTTGCTGTCAAGCACTTCTCCGTCGAGGGTCAGCTCGAGTTCCGTGCCATCCTCTACGTTCCCAAGCGTGCTCCCTTCGACCTCTTCGAGACCAAGAAGACCAAGAACAACATCAAGCTCTACGTCCGCCGTGTTTTCATCACTGATGATGCCACTGACCTCATCCCTGAATGGCTTGGCTTCGTCAAGGGTGTTGTCGACTCTGAAGATCTTCCTCTCAACCTGTCTCGTGAGACCCTGCAACAAAACAAGATCATGAAGGTTATCAAGAAGAACATCGTGAAGAAGACTCTCGAGCTCTTCACCGAAATTGCTGAGGACCGCGAACAGTTCGACAAGTTCTACAGCGCTTTCGCTAAGAACATCAAGCTTGGTATTCACGAGGATGCTCAGAACCGCAACACTCTTGCCAAGCTCCTCCGCTACCAGTCCACCAAGTCTGGCGATGAGATCACTTCTCTCACCGACTATGTCACCCGTATGAAGGAGCACCAGAAGCAGATTTACTACATCACCGGCGAGTCCATCAAGGCCGTTGCCAAGTCTCCCTTCCTTGACAGCCTGAAGCAGAAGGACTTCGAGGTTCTGTTCCTTGTTGACCCCATTGATGAGTACGCTTTCACTCAGCTCAAGGAATTCGATGGCAAGAAGCTTGTCGACATCACTAAGGACTTCGAGCTTGAGGAGACCGAGGAGGAGAAGGCCGAGCGTGAGAAGGAGGAGAAGGAGTTCGAGGACCTTGCCAAGGCCCTGAAGAACATCCTCGGCGACAAGGTCGAGAAGGTTGTTGTCTCTCACAAGCTCATTGGGTCTCCTTGTGCTATCCGTACCGGCCAGTTCGGTTGGTCCGCTAACATGGAGCGTATCATGAAGGCCCAGGCCCTCCGTGACACCTCCATGAGCTCTTACATGTCCTCCAAGAAGACCTTCGAAATCTCCCCCAAGTCATCCATCGTCAAGGAGCTTAAGAAGAAGGTCGAGGCCGACGGCGAGAGCGACCGCACCGTCAAGTCTATCACCCAGCTCCTCTACGAGACCTCTCTACTGGTTTCTGGCTTCACCATTGATGAGCCTGCCAGCTTCGCTGAGCGTATCCACAAGCTCGTTTCTCTCGGCCTGAACATCGACGAGGAGGCTGAGGCTGAGCCCGCTACCACTGAGGAGGCTCCCGCCGCTGCCACAACTGGCGAGAGCGCCATGGAGGAGGTTGACTAGATCAACTGATGAACGAAGAAAAAAGAATAAAAACGAGATGTAACCATTTTTTTCACGACACTTAACTGCTTCGGCTTATTTCTTTAATTGGCAGAAGATAATGTCTTTCATGTTATCAACGATGTCAATCTTGATGGCGTTATGAGCGTTTTAATTTATTAAACCAAATGCAATATTGGTCTGGTTGTTCTATCACAACACCCTTTTGTAGAATTTTCGTAGAACATGCGTAGTGGGTCAATCCCAGTCTGGTCTAAGTCAACAGGGGGCTACTCAAGATCTCATGGTTGAACTCGTACAGGATGGAAAATAAATTATGGAGTTTCAAGATTTACAGTGACTGGGAGCTGCCTACCCGGCCATCTGTATTAGTAACGCTTTTTGACGCCTTTGCAGGATGCGGAAATTTTTATTGCGTACAACCTGAACCAGGGCAGGTTTATTTAAAGGGAGTAAATAGCCCGCCGGAAGAAAGCTCTATATAAATCGTAGAAAGATACGAGGGAAGTAGGTGAAACTTAAAAAAAAAAATAGATTATTCAATTTACCACAAACTCCAGATATATAATTGTCAATTTGCGGCATTCCAAGGAGATGGGGGTATGAGCAAGCATCTGATTTCCCATGGTTTAACCGTTTGACAGCCACGAAGAGGAAAGAAAAAGGTGAGAATGCATAGGATACGTAAGAGGTACAGGAAGAGAGATACGGGGGAATCAATAACGCCAGATATGAGGCTGGACAAAGAACCTCAAAATGCAGGTATCATATCATGCCTACTAACCGCCAGACGCCAACCCAGATAATTTGATGAGAATGGAAGATAGGCCGGGAATGGAAAAAAGTTTGTGATCGTGTGCGACATAGTGCCGCTAGAAAGGCCGAAACGAGAGTTGCATAATGTAAAAGACCAAGAAGACTGCTCGGATGTTGACCCGATGGTCATCGTCTAGTGGCCTTTTGTTTGGTGTTGAGAATGGTCTAATCGCTGGTGCAATACCAATCAAAACGCCAATCGGAGAAACTTCGCGAAGACAAGCCCCAGGTTTTCGCTAGCCAGAGAGCAAGCCCTCCAACAACGCCAAAACTGCCCACAATTTGGACAATGGCCCAGCCCCGTTGTTTGAGATCCTCAGACCACCGGACGATACCGAGTGGATCGAGAGGACTAATGCTAGCAATGTGATATTCAACACTCTGGCCATTTTGTGTTCGGACAAGAACACCTCCATTTGGCCTGTCAGCTGCAGCTGGCACACCGAGTCCACAGAAGCCAGGAGTTTGCGTGACTGGAACAAGAGAGCCATCTACGACACATTCTCCTAGTCGCTCAGTCAGCCAGACAGCTCGCTCGCCCCTTGCTAGTGCTGAATATCGTTCACGCTCGTTTTGGAGGCTTTGCTGTAGGTCTGATGCCCATTTCGCCAATTGGATTTGAGCGCGCTTCTCCTCGTGTCTCGAGTAATCGGATATCCGCGCCATCGTGTAACTAGGCGCAAATCCATACTGACTAGAAGGGAAAGATAAAGCATTGTTCTGCAGTGGATTTTGTCGTCGGGTTGCCATTTCCCTTTGTCGCTCCGCAAGTTTTTTGGCCGCCGAATGACGGATCCAGGCCATATTTTCGCGATTAAAGATGACTTGGACCAAAGGCGCAAGATCAGAGGCAACCAATGGCTGTACATAGTCAGGGCTCATTAATGTGCTAGCATCCATGACGGAATCATCAATTGACTTTGCCGACGAAACCGGAAAAGGAGGCTCATCAATATCCGGAGACACCTCTCCAAGAAGATGGAAAGGCTTCAGAGAAACTGCTCGAGCTTCCTCGTGAAATGCACACTTGAGATTTAATATTTGATCCGAAGTTAATAAATCTGACTTGGCTATGACGGGGATCACATTAGCCCAGGAGCTAAGCTTGCTGATGCACCCTATGTCAGAATGGAGTGTATCTAGAACCGTGAGTCAATAAAATCTAATTCATCGTTTAGAAGGGTGGGGTACGTACCCTGTGATATGAAATACAGAATGGCGTCCACCTGAGACCCTCCATTACCTGCCAGCATGTTCTGGAAGTCGGTGTTCGAACAATCAAGTGCTGAGGCGGCACGGAGAAGCTGTTGGCTGATATATTGGATAATGACATCGACTTGCCCGTTCTGGTTTAGCCGGCTTCCCTGTATATCGACGAAGCAAATATTGCGCTCGAGGACATATTCGCCTGAGCTTTTCCGTCTTCGAAGGACACGGGAGTCTTCGAGATCTGACCACCAACTGGGATAAGGCTTCGAGCTGGCGTAGATCTCAGAAATGTATGTGGGGACGTGGGTTGCCCGAGGCGAAGTGCGGGGTGATCCACCGTGATGCGAAAGAGACAGTGCAGAGGATGATTCACCAAATGGGTCAACATGGACAATGTCTTCGCAAACCTGTACGATAGACTTGATGAGGGACGTTTTGCCAGAGCCTTATTACGTGTCAGCCAAGTCAGTTCTCAAACATCAAACGCCTATCCATGTGTAATCTTACCAGATGACCCCGCCAAAAGTAGTTTCATCCGGCCAAGCGCTCTGCCTTTGTCTGTAAATGGTCTCCGATCAGGCATTGTAATACTCGGCATAATCAGTTGTGACATGGTGTCGGAACTCGCGTTGAGCGTGGGACGAGCGTCCTCGTCTTCTTCACCGGAGGCAACAGCCTGGCAGCTGAGATCATCTGCGATAGAGATCTCATCGAGGTGTCTCGTGGATTGGTTTGTGATTGACTTGGGACTGCTGGGAAGGGATGATGGTTCGTCGGGGTTCAAGAGGTTCAACGGGGTTAAAGGCCGGGGTGATGTGAATTTAGATAAAGTAAACGGCGCATCCAGCTTGTTGTGGGGCGCAGAATCGAAATCTTTGATATTTGAACTTTGATGTGTGTCTGGGGAAGCATAACCAGGATCCTCCTCCAAATTGTTGCTCCATTGCTGAAGTGGTGCAGGCGAGGCGGAAGCAGAGACGGGCTTGCTGACAGACGGGGAATCCAGCTCCGGAAGCGAAGCAGTTACGCCCGAAGCACCCGAGATCGATTCTTCGAAGCTCTGTACACCGTACATACTATCTCTTGGGTTATCGGATTCAACCGAGGAGAGCTCGGAGCCATCGGGGTGCGGACTGCGGGAGAGGAAGAAGGTAGATGGAGGAGTACTGCGGGGATCAATCCACTGCTGTTGTTCAACGGAGTGCTTGCGAGAGCGCGGAAGAGCGACGTCCGGGACGGGTGGTCTCATGGTGAATTAAATGCTGTAACCACAGGTCTTAAACAGACGATGCAAGGCAAAGGGGATAGAGACATTGAAGAGATGGACTCTATGTTGGCGATGATGAGTGCAAGTCCAGATGGAGAGTTTGTCTGGTATTGTCAGATGTGGTCACGTTCCTGGATAACCCCTCCCAGAACCCCGCTTTCTTACGGTCACAGCAATACGTATAAGAGTGGTGGGCTGACAGACTACATATCTGATGATCCTCTCATTCTCTGCTGCTGGTCCAGGTTTGGCCAGGGTTGCTGTTTCAGTGTCTACTGACCTACTTCGGAGGAGCATCGGATGAGGTCGATGCCCAAGACTGCTTGACAGTTGCATGGGATTAATATTCTCCGGCTTCGCAGGCTCCAGTCTGATATCGACGGGCACTGTCGTGCTACTACTCCTTCCGACTTAGCGTTGATGTCGGTTCTTCCAACCGACAAGCTCTTTGAGCTCCCTCAGTGGCTGAATCATGCAAGACCAATTTGGAGGGATCTCTGGCATGATAACAAATGAAAAGCCAGGTTCGCTTGTCTTGAGTGCTTGTGCCACTCAACTTTTTTTTTTTTTTTTTTCACGCGATGCTGAGGGATTCTATGCGCCCGTCCAGAGGGGTAGCCATTCCGTTCTCAACTTGGGGACTTAGCCTTTTCTCGCGTGGATAGCGCTGTTTGATGTGAATTTTAGTGTTGTGGCTGGCGACGACTTCGAGCCCTGTCGGCGCAGGGATCCGCAACTGGCAAAAGATCGGCCAGAAGGATTTAATGACTCTGATCACTGGGGTCGACCATCTGCACTGGGTTGCCATGGTCAATAATGGCGTCGTTAACAAGAAGCAGCAGTCTGCGATCTGAAAAAGTAATTGACCGTTGGAGGGGATGAAGGGGAAAGGGCTCCGACTCCGAGTCCCTGGCCTGGCTCAGCCGAGAGGTCGTCCGAACAAAACGGCAGAGTCCCGACTCCCCAGTCCCCAGCGCGATTCTGCCCCCCATCGTCAGCCCAGCCCAGCCGAACTCTCACTGGCACTACACTTAGCCGATGGCAAGATTAAAACCTCTTAGCGCAACTACCGCCAGAAAAAAACGCCCTAGAAGGTTCCGAAGCAGCAGAGAAGGCTGCGACGCTGTAAAAAAAGACGTTAACCTAAATAATATTGCATGCTCTGTTACATCTAGGTTCCCATTTCAAGCATCTGCAATAAATCCTCTGGGGCGAGAGGATAAAAATTCAGTAAGCCTGATTCGCCACAGCTGCTGGAGCGAATCGGGGCAGCCGAGTAGAATTCATTCCAACAGTCGAGCTCTCCCGAATGGGACCCATCATGGCCCATGGGTGGGGAGGAGGCTAGAGACCAGAACCTGCGAGGCGAGATGAGACTGCCCGGTCGGCTCCGTGGCTAGGTTTTGAATCATGAAGCCAAAGTCTGCCATTTGGGAGAGACTGTCGAGTCGCCGACAATCCCAGCGAAGATCTAAATCAGATGCGCAGTCGTAGGCGGCCAATGGAAGGCAAAGTAAGATGAAAAGACAGTGGAAGACCAGGATTGAATCGTCTTTTCCCAGTGGAGCAGGTGGTAACTGAACCTGGGACTGCAGGCGCAAGAGCGATTAAGCGTTCGAAGTTAGAGCCGGGCGTTCTCGCTCGTGTTCCACTCCGTTGCGACTTTGGCTCCCACTCCAGCAGCCCTCAATCTCATCCTCCGTCTCCTAGCCTTCCCCACGCTCTGTCGCTCTGTCGCTTCGTTCTTCCCTCCGCGAGGGTCTTTTCTCGTCGCCTGGAACATATCAGCCCGGCCTCAGTCGTTTGATTATCTCGTGGACCGTCTATCCTATATCCACCATGCTCTTCTGCGTTGCTTGACACCTACGCCCTCACCCTCATCCACCCGCTCATTGTCATATCCAATTGCTGGTGCTAGAAACTAGCATTCGGTGCCTTTCTTCCCCTGTTTACCGTCGCTGCTGCTTCAAACTCTGTCTCGACCCGAAATACTTCCACCACTACTAATCTCCGACCTGCGTCACCACAACTCAAATAGTACAACAGCAGTGGGGGAAGGGGGAAAAAAAGAAAACCATCAGCGCTCAAATCAAACACAAGTTCTCGCACTCAAACGAATCATCCGCCATGGAGCAAGATCCCTCAATGTCCTGGTCGGACATGCCTGCACCAGCCGAAGATGAGTTCAGTAATTTCCTCGAGTTTGGAATGCAGTTCCCGGATCTGGAGGGGCAGCACGGACCGACTGATCACCTCCCTTCTCGCTCCGTCGCTCATCAAGTTGCGATGGCCACCTCAACCGCTCCGCCCCAGCAACAGCAGATGATGTGCATGGATCCAAACGGTGTTGCCGATCAATCGCAACCTTACACCCGCATGATGGGTGATTTCCCTGTCGAACTGCCTGGCCATGGGCAACAAGGAATACCGCATAGCTCGTCCTACTCCAATGGCCCAATGACACCGGCGTATTATGCCCAAAAACCCCAAATGTTCCACGCCTCTCAACAACAGCAGCAGCAGCAACAACAGCCGCAGTCGACCTCCCAAACCTATGTTCCGCAGGGCCAGATGATGATTCCGCCGACTCCCAACAGTATCGAGCTTCAGGGCAATGCAGCTCCCTACCCCCAGCGCGTGGGAGATAACTCGGAGATGTATGATCGATATTCTCGCATGATGGAGGAACAGGTATGCGCTTATCTATCTTGATGTTTTAAAACCTCCATCGCTAATACGTGTTCTCTTCTTCTAGGCCCTCTACACCCCTCTTGTTTCTCCCGCTATGACGCCCTTAGAGTCCCAATTCAGACAGCCCGAGTATACCATCCCTGGAGAATACTTCAGTCCTCTCAGTTCACCTGCAATCGAAGCCCAAAATACCAACTCGAACGGTTTTCCCATTCACTCTGGTCCGCTCACTGAAGTGAATTTTGTCCATTCGCCCGTCGACAACGGCTTTCATTTATCATCTGCTCCGTCTTCTCCTGGTGTAGCGCGCAAGCAAAGGCGCCGGCCGTCTGCCGCCAGTAAAACTTTCATCTCTCGGGCTAAGAAACAGCAATCTCCTTCGGTTCGACCCATGCGGACGAAATCTCGTTTGACGGATGAGGTTATGAATTCCCTTACAGAAGGACAAGTGAACCCTACATCGCAACCCCAAAACGGTAATGGACCCCCCTATGGCAGCGCTGAAAGCTCCGGCCAGGATTCGGTGTCGCCTGAGCCTCTCTCTGAGCCATTGATGCCACCACCGGCGCTACCACCGGCGCGGAAGTCACCCGCAATCACCCCGCATACCCGTCAACAACAGAACAACAGCGAGCCAGCGACGCCGGCGATGCTGATGCGCATTCAACGGTCACCACATGTTCGCGCCGTGTCAGACCATAACCTAACTCCGACTCAACCACCAGTGGCTGAACACCATGACGATGTCATGGAGGATGTTGTTCTCCCTGAGGCAGCAACCCCGTCTGCCCAACTCTTCCGGCCCCAAGTGTCTCGCATAGATACGACCAGCACAACATCTCCAAGCATATCCGCTAATGGTGCGACGCAATCGGAGTCTCATCAGGCTGGGATTTCAGAGAAAAACTCCGCCTCTGTCGCCCCGAGCCCCCGTTCGATTGCCATGCCCTCTCCTAGTGGTCCAGTTGCGAGGAAATCAGAAACCCCGAAGCTCGGGCCCGTGAACAGAAAGCGGCAGAGTCTTAGTTCTGCGCATCCCAGTCCTAGCCTGCGGCCTAAAATTAGCCCTAACATACAGCCATTGGTGTCCGGTGATACACCATCGACACTTCTTGCCGGTTTAAAGTCGAACTATCAGCAAATCATAGACGGCACCCTTCTTCCTGGTGTCTCTTACCCTGAAACCTTGGCTGAGAACCTAAGCTCAAAGCGAACGAATCACAAGCTCGCAGAGCAGGGACGACGGAATCGCATAAACAACGCCCTCAAAGAGATTGAAACTCTCATTCCAGCTGCTTATGTTCAAATAAAACAAAGTAAGGAAGCAGCGGCTCTCAACGGGAAGCCTGACAAGGAGAAAGAAAAGGCTGGAAACCAAGCAATCAGCAAAGCCAGCACAGTGGAGATGGCTATTGACTACATAAAATCGCTTAAAGCGGAACTCGACGCAACGAAGACGAAACTCGCAGCTGCTGAAGCCAAATTGGGAACAGGCCAAAGCGCCGAAGATGCTAAGGACAGGAAAAACTGTGTACCAAACGGGTCAACAACGTCACCTAGCGATCCCAAGACAGCCAACCCCAACTCGGAGCAGGGCAATGCTCAGGCTTCAGCTATGGAGCCCTCACCATAAAGACTTGCTCAGTCGTAACCTTCACATCGTGGGTTGTGTTTACGTGATATTGTTTATGAGAGACGGTTTGACGTGATATGTAGACGGGCGGGGTGAATGGGTTGGAAATTTGGTGTACTATGAGACAATTATAGTTTGTTTTGTACCTATTTAGTCTGGTTAGGGAGGTTTTCTGATTATCTCGTTGATTCCCCTCATATTGTTTTCTCGGATTCGCAACTGGTGGGACGTCGTGTTTTGATTACTGGTGTTCATATTTCAAGCATTATCTATCCGTTCTCATCTTCGACTGCTATTTGGGTTTCGCCTTTGTCTCTTTTCTTTTCTTTTCCCCCCTCATCATTCTTGGTGGTCTACTGCTAGCAGTCCTGTTATAACCCAGTATAATAATGATAAGGCCTTGCATTGAACAACTATCTATCCAATCCATCGCCCCTGGGATTATTCCCGGGTATTTAATTTCCCTCCATAGACAACAACAAGCCGAGACCACGGGTCTCTTTTTATTTACATCCAAGAATGGATATTTCATAATGGCCGCCTAGACGAATGGCATTTCCCTAAGCAACAGGGTAAAGATACATAAGTCAGAATTCTAGGAAACTTTTTACAGTATTATCATTGCTCGTTACTCCATTCCAAATTCCAGGAAGCTATGCCAGCTCAATAATCCCGCACCACAGCAACCATGTCATCTAGCCGCGCAACTTCCCCAAGCAGCAACGATTCTTTCGCTCTCCATTCACGCAACCTCTCCAATTCTCCCTCGGAAAGATACAGTTCTTCATTCCCTTTAACGTCGCTGCGTTCCGTCTTTTCGAGGAAATCCTTCAGGCGCCCGCGCTCAAATCTTAGTCGTTGCAGGCAGCGTGACATTGATTTATATGTGTCCTGCAAAATACTATCGCGGATGCGGTCTGGATCGTAGAACCAGAGGTAGATGGTGCGTGAGGGCTGGCGTTGTGCGTCACGGGGGACTTCCTGGAGATCGACAAAGCCCCCCGTTTGCATGGATGCTAGGACCTGGCGGAGGTCTTTAAATGGCAAGAGACTGATTTCTTGGAGGCGCTTTTCGTCCAATTTCCCCTTTGCCTGGAGGACGCGGAGGACGCGGAGGGCAACGTCGCCATAGCGGGCTTCGACGACGCGCTCGAGTTCAAGGTGGCGGAGTTTGCGGGCTAGGTGACGGAATTCGACGGTCCAGGTTATTATGCCGCCATTCAAACGCTTGGAGGTGAGGTTAAGGGGTGGTTGAGCTAGGAGGCAAAGGTGTTGGTCTATTTCGAAGGTGCGGCTCCCATTGGTGCCATCATCGTCGTTATCATCATCACCATTTACGGTGTCATCCAAGGGGCGTTTACCGAGTCGATTGTTCGTAGAGGTTTCTGTGGGTCCTAGAGAACCTGTGAGGTCAAGGTAGGGGTCGATATCTTGGGCGAGGGCGCTCAGGGGAATGGACACTGAGTATTGTTCGCCTTCCTCGCCTTCGCGAGGAATCTCGACTGTATCCCGACATTTGGTGGTTTGGTACTCGATGCGACGGAGAAGGTAGTCATATATCTGTGCTGTTTCCGGCGGCGCACCACGCTCAGCAAATTCCAGGAAACGCCGGTTTCGAAGGGCAACATCCAGCTTTTCATAGTTCACGCGGACCGTTAATGAGGACTGGTAAATGTAGTGTTAGTTTTGTTGCAGCCAAGTTGTAAGAATGAGATTGCGGTCATACCTCCATGGGGACTTCGTCGTCCATCCATTCATTTTCTTCTTCCTCTCCACCTGCGAGATCGTCGTAGTCAAATCGCCCGTTCTTACTATCAAAATCGTCTGTAACTCCATTGGCGTATTTTCGTTTGACCCCCCGGGGTACTCCATTGACGACCAATCCACGAGTGAGGTCCCCGTCCAGCTTTTCTCGGAGCATTTCAGCTGTCTTTTCTAACACATACTCTTCCAGTTTTTTCCCTTTTAGGCTTTGCACCGAATCTCCTGCTCTTATTTGCCGTTCAATAGCCAGGATACTATCAGCATGGCTTTGAAAGTGCGCTTCTCGAACACGAACGATATACCCATGCCCAGCTAGAGCCTTCAGTGTCGGGTGGAGAAGTGCTGGCTGCTCTGAAGAATGCTCGCCATTTACCCCGTTCACTTCCGTTTCCTCTTCTGCCGGGTTCTCTTGTTCTACATTGACGCCATTTGTTTTTCCAGCGTCTGGTCGTAACTCCGGTAGAGTCTCGAGGTGACTTACTTGGGCATGACCGAGGTACATGATCGTCGACATGACAGTGGCGGCGTATTTCCCTAGTCGATCTTCCACGAGTTCCAAAATTTTCCCAGACCTAGTAAGATAGTATGCCGACTGCATATTGGCACTGTAATAGGTAACGCCGCCTTCTTCGACGGCAGTATAGAAGTACACGAGATGGTGTTGGATCATGGCAACGAGCGCCGCGCGGACCCGGTTTTCGGAAAGGTGGGTGAAATTTAGCAATCGCTGTAGAGTGAGTCGTTCGTAACGATGCAGAGTCGAGAATATGCGCTGCCATTTTCAAGAAGTCCAAGGTCAGTCGACACTGTCATCGTACTATATGCAAACCCTCGAGTCACCAAATTCAACATACCCCAAAGAGCTCGCCAAAATTATCTTCGACTAGGAGCATGCACAGCTCCGCCACATACTGCCATCCGCATTGTCAGCAAATGCAGAAAGTCTTTTGTATCTGAGCCGCGTAGTTTCGCATACCTGCGAAGACATCTTTTTAGTCTTCTAGAGAACCCTCCAGCTTCAATTCCCTAGAAGGAGCACGGTGGTCACCGCGAGAAGGTCATGGGGAGAGTATGTGAAAATGAGAAATTCAGCCCAGTAGAATTCTCAGCAATTCGCGAGTCTCTGCTGCTTTCCAGCCCAGCTTCAGGTTGCTGTCTTGTCTTTTTTTCTCTTATCGCAAATGCTCTCCACGGCTCACGTGCGATTGTGGTCACCTGATATCACATGATCAAGACTACCGGTTCCGCCCGCGCTCGCAATTCGGACCAATCAGAAATCGAGTAATCACAACGCCGACATCAACTTGAAGCTTTTCAGACGTCGTCAAACCACCAGCCAGCAGAGAGCCGTCTTCTCCCCCTTCCCCCCTCCCATCTACCACCACCACCTTTCCACTTGCTGTCGAGCCTTCGCCGGCCTCCTACGCTCCTCTCCTCCTGATTGTCTTCCCACACATGCGATGATGCTGTCGCGGTCCACCATCAGTCGAAATGCGCCTCGTGCGCTCCAGAGTGCTAGCCGTCGCGGCATGGCCTCTGCCGCTCCTCAAGGCCTCCAGTACGATGTTTCCGAGTCTGCTGGCGTGAAGATTGCCAATAGAGAGCCTGCCGGTGTCACTGGTACCCTCGCTTTGGTTGCGAAGGCTGGTTCCCGCTACGAGCCTTTCCCTGGTTTCTCCGATGCCCTTGAGCTCTTTGCTTTCCAGGTTGGTCACCACACCTCAATTGCTGGCCTCACAGCTTTCTCACGAATTTCTGGATGAATTGTAACGTGCTAATGCTTTTTTTTTTTTAACCAATTGACAGTCTACACTCAAACGTTCGGCGCTGCGGATCACTCGGGAGGTTGAGCTGCTGGGTGGTGAATTCTCCTCGACACATTCCCGCGAGAATATTGTTCTCAAGACCAAATTCCTTGCAAATGACCTTCCATACTTTGTGGAGTTGTTGGCCGAAGTTGCTTCCCAGACTAAGTTTCCTAGTAAGTCTCTTTATACCGAGGAAAAACCAGCTGGTCAAAACTTGGTATTCGGATTGCTAACGAGCCTTTATTTTTTCCCCAAAGGCTACGAGCTCGATGAGGTCGTCTCCAAGCTCCTCAAACTTAGACAGGTCGCTATCGCCAATGACCCTGAGGCCATCGCTGTCGATGCTGCTCACGGTGTTGCCTTCCACCAGGGCCTCGGTAACAGCATCTCACCCTCCGCTCATGTCCCCTACGAAAAGAATCTCTCCGCCGAGGCTATTGCTGAGTTTGCGAAGAATGCCTACGCCAAGTCCAACGTTGCCCTCGTCGGTAGCGGTATCAGTTCTTCGGAGCTCTCAAAGTGGGTTGGTGACTTTTTCAAGGATCTGTCCAGTGCCGGCAACTTGAAATCTGGCTCCGCTTCCACCTACTACGGTGGTGAGCAGCGTATCTCCACCAAGGCTGGCAACTCCGTTGTGATTGCTTTCCCCGGCAGTGGCGCCTTCGGCACCGCTGCCTATAAGCCTGCTGCTTCCGTTCTCGCTGCCCTTCTCGGCGGTGAGTCCTCCATCAAGTGGACGCCCGGCTTCTCTCTCCTCAGCCAGGCTACCCAGGGCTTCTCGCAGCTCCGCGTCTCAACCAAGAACTACTCCTACTCTGATGCTGGTCTCATCGCCGTCTCTCTCAACGGTAAGGCCGACCAAGTCGCCTCCGCCGGCAAGAGCGTCGTCGATGTTCTGAAGAAGGCCGCCGCTGGTGAAATCCCCGCCGACGAGATCAAGAAGGCCTCCGCCCTTGCCAAATTCCGCGCTCTCGAGTCTGCTCAGACCCTTGAGACCGGTCTCGAGCTTACTGGTTCCGGACTTATCAATGGCAGCAAGCCCTACCAGATCGCTGAGGTCGCCCAGAGTGTTGACAGCGTCACTGAGGCGCAGGTCAAGGATGTAAGTCTTTTATCTCTCCGAAACATAACTTAATATAACCTTAAGCTAACCCTTTATCCAGGCCGCCAAGTCCTTCCTCTCTGGCAAGGCTTCCGTCGCCTCCGTCGGTGACCTTTCCCAGCTCCCCTACGCCTCCGATCTGGGCCTGACTGTTTAAACACCTCCGCACACCGACCCACAATTAACTCAAAACCAATGTACACAATACATGCTAGACTCTCCCGGGACAAAAGAACCAAAACCTGAGCGCCGAATCTTTCATGTGTCTAGATAAATCTCCGCAGATATCTTTTTCCCTTGTTTTCCTCTTATCCATTGTCGATTTCTTTTTGTGATAGTTGTTGTGGCTGTAGCTGTGTGACTGTAATACAATCGAATCTGTATTCTTATGTTATATTCGCTACGCATCAATTCTATAGAGCTTCTATAGAGCTACCTATCAACTGTCGCCAGTGATAAGTCGACACGAGAGTGGAATTTAGACTTAGGTTTTATAACTTCCGGCCAGCAGAGCCTGTTCTAATCCTGTGCTACTCTGTTCTTGGGGTGCTCAGGAGCTGCTATGGCAGTTAGACACACCACTATAATCCACACCCAATGGCGTAGAACTTGCGAACCGAGTGGTTTTATACTTGTATGAATGAAATCTTGTTGAAAGTTTTTTCTGGATTCTAACTTGGCAAATGCAATCCAATAAAAGCCATCGGACAGGCAGCAAGAGCCCTTGATCAGGCACCTTAATCTTGGCTCTGTACAAATATATTGTCAGGTCTAGTTAGACTGGAATCTGTATGGTAACTCGGCATGATAAAAAAACTGCCAGGATGCATCACTGTTCCAAGATGCAAAATCAAACTACCCCCCAAAGGGTATTCTGGGGAATTGTCGTTCTGGCTTTCGACGCCACCCTCTTCCTGGGTCTATCTATGGCTACACTTAAGATTCCATTCAAGAAAGGCACCAAATGAGCCTTAAATGAGCGGCCTCGAGATGTTAGTGATGCCTGGAACAAGGTATAGCTAATAATGAGGGCAGCTGTTTAACCTTTGGCGCCGCGTTTAGGCAGCCCTTGGTTGGCATTGACTTACTATGTATAGAGGGCCTTTTATTCAGTTAAATCCATATGTAAAATGGTTATTTGAGGTCCTAGGGGGCTGTTGACTTGGTAATATTGACTCGAAGTAACTTCTCAGTCGACTTGATAACTCATCATATCGGCGCTACAGATATCTTCCGATCATTCCTCGACTTGTTATCAAAGATATTGCCTTAAGCAAAGTATATTAAACGTCCAGTCCTTAGAAGTCAAACGAAACATTTGCTGCGTAGATTCTAGTCACAAACCCACGTTGTAGATGCGGTGTACTGGGCTGCTAAATTTGGAAGCCTTGCTTAACCTTGTGGCGCATATATCATGTTAATAACAACCAGCTAGCGATCACTACTACTCAAATTTCGATGGTAAGGATAACTCGCGATGTACTTGTGAGATGGAAGTGGGCGTCGAGGACAGTATACGAGAATTGGATCCATCAACATGAAATGGCTGTTTTGGACGCTGTCTCCGGATGGACGTTGCGAAAGTATTAAAAGTATACCTACCCACCACGCGCATCGGGGCGGATTCTGCGATGCTGAGGCAGGGCTTGCTGCCCAAGACTACCAATTTCTCTATTATTGCAGCTTTGTTTCATCTACTTCGTAATCAAAGCGCACTGATATAACGCTATCACGATATTTTCTCTATTCCGAAACTAGTACAAATAATATAACATAGATCAGATTTGTTGGATTACTCGAAACCAGTCAGGCTGCATAAGTCAAACGGCATTACAACAGAGACCCCTGCATAGTAGAAGGGTATTTCAAACCTTCTCTAGTGCTTGGCGGTGACTTGGTCGCCCGTCAGTTTTTCGACTGCCTCTTTGGCCCTATTCGGTGCAACGGAGACCCACAGGTTAGCCTTGTTTCGCACCTCGGTATATCACATGGAATCGGAGCAAGGGAGGTGTGAGATCGAAGCCTCCGAGTTCGGGAACATTTATCCCGAAGGAGCAAAAGAAAATAGACTTACATGTCACCAAGAGCCACCATGCAGACGGTCTGCCAGATACCCAGGCCAATACGGGGTGTCACACCACGGTACAGACCCTTGACACCGTTCGAGTCGTAGATGTACTTGAAAGCTTTGCCGACAGTAAGGTTCTTGGGGCGGTTGGGGTCCTCAGTCTTGCTTTGCATCTCAACCCGGATCACTTCGATGGGCTGGTTCCAAGCTGAGAGACCACCACCCAGACCTGAGGCAATGACCTTCTCAACAGCGCCGAGCTTTTGACTGTCGTCCTTGCCGGTGACTTTACGAATGGCCTGTTCTGCCAAGCGTGACAGACCGAATCGGGATCCCCAGTTGGTAGTCTGGCGGATAGCAACAGCATTGACTCCACGGTTAATACCCCGGATACCTTCTTTGCGGTAGATGTCCATAAACGTTGCGAAAGTGCTAGGGGGCTTAACACCCTGGGCGGCCATCTTATGCTTTGTGATTTCGACCGTCTTCATGCAGGTACAAAATCCCATAGTAGCATAAGCCTGGGCGACACCACCAGCCATACCTCCAGAAATACCAGCAAGGAAGTCAGGTGCACCGAGCACCTTGGCACGGAATTCCGCTTCGGACGCGACGAAGAGAAGGACAGCGCCTTTCGTCGAGGCCTCAATCCAGGCCCACGGAATGAGACCTTGATAATCTGCACGATAGCGAATATTAGTCTTGGGAAGTTGTACCCACCCCATACCTCGGGATATGCGGGTTGCGGGTTGCGGGTGCACTTACAACCGAGGATCCCGCCACGACCCCATATCCGACCCATAGCGCCAGCGAAGCTATCGCCCCGGTTTGCAGCCATGGTTGTCTTGATCACTTCCAGTGGCTAGATATATAATGTCAGTAAATAGAAATTCCATGGTCGCTTCATTCCAATAATGTACCTGTCCCAAAGTAGTGACCCTGATGTGGTGTTAGCAATAGCTTCTCGGAGATTCACATGCTGCCAAATACTTACTCAAACATGTTCAACCCTGCGCCCACTGTATAACAGGTCCATTAGAAATCGCTCCTTGATGAGATGAGATATAGAATGAAGATACGTACGCAGCAAATTGCTGAACTTGACGGGCTTCTTCTCGAGCTTTGGGACGCTGCCCAACTCTTCCGCAGCGGTAGACATTATCTGATTTCGGGGGAGCACTGAAAGGGGCCCTGACCAAGGGATTTAAGGGGCCTCGTCGCCTAACGGATCACGGGTGAATGATCGATTGAAAACGACCAGAAGTCGGATGTCTAGTCGGATCGGGATAGAGGGTGGTGTGCTCGGCGTCGGTCACGAAGGATGACCTGGGACAGGGGCAAGGACGAAGGTCGAGGGGAAATGAGGGAGAGCGGGAGAGAGGAAGAACGAAGGAAGGTTTGCAAGCTGAAATATAAGAGAACAGGAAAAGTCGAGCGGTGGGACTGGAATTTTCGCAGCTGACTCTTTATTAGGCTGATCCTCTAGGAACAGGGATTGGAGGTACACGGTAGCTCCTGTCACTTGGTAGAGTTGGGAAGACAACAGTTCCAGACGGCCATTTTCCGAGATTAGGACGCCTCAGGCAGAAAATTGCCGCCATTCAGCCAATCAAATATGATCATTTGGACACTAGGACCGATTGAGCGAGTCGACGGGCCGATCCAGGCTAATCCATTTTTGGCCGGGCGGTGAATGGAATTGCCTAATCCTCGGGCCATCAGTTGGGAGCCGGGGGAAATCGGGTGCCCCAACCAGAAACCGTTGAGCAAAGAGCACAGGCCTCAGGCAAGGTGTCCGGTTGTTTCTCCTTATCTACCGATTGAAGCGAACCTCAATTTCAATTGCCCATGACGCGATATGTACATGTGGTAACGATCCACTACTCTGTACGAGTGTCGTTGGCTCGTTGCATTCTTCCGCGGACTGACTCCTAGGTCGCCTTTTTATGAAAAGATATAGTTATCTGTGCTATATTTCTGGTGTTTATTTGTCTTGTACTTATGCTTGTGCATCGTTCAACCATCAATCGCGGTTGTTAATCCAGCGTGCCCATCTAGTTTAAGGTCCAATCTGAAGTAATAATGGATGACATGGAATTAAGTGTTGTTACAAGGCCCGCTCGAACAAGTCCTATCATACATTAATCGAACTAACCCCAACACTTGGTACGTCCGTGTCTAATCAAGACGTTGAATAAATAATACAAAAATGGCTGTGCTTGTCAAGCGTAAAAGATATACCCCCCCTCAAAATTTTCATATCGTTCAAGATATTCAGAGCTTAGCACCAACAAGCTTAGCATAAGCCTCAGTGCTGAAACTCTTGGGACGCTCGATAGGAGCACCAAGAGCACGGTCGATGATCAGCTGAGGAAGAACACCCAGGGCACGGGAGACACCGAACAAGACAGTGTAGTAGTTGGCCTCATTCAAGCCATAGTACTGCAAGAGGACACCGGAGTGCTAGAAGCGTGTTAGTAAACAAAGCCGCATTCACCAGCATAGAGCGGAAGACTTACAGCATCAACGTTGGGGAAGGGGTTCTTGGTCTTGCCGTGCTCGGTCAGAACACCGGGAGCAATCTTGTAGACCTGGCTGACCAAGTTGAACATAGGGTCGTCAGGCAGCTTGCGGAGAGCGAATTCGCGCTGGGACATGTAACGGGGATCAGTCTTGCGCAGAACGGCGTGACCGTAGCCAGGAACAACACGGCCGGAATTGAGGGTAGACCAGAGGTAGTCCTTGATGGACTGGTCGCTAAGGTCGTTTCCAATGGCCTTCTTCATCTCAGTGAGCCAGTTAAGAACTTCCTGGTTGGCCCTGTTGAATTGAATATGTTAGATAAATGGAATCGTAAAAGTGGAGAAGTATAAAAGAAAAGTGTAATCTTACAATCCGTGAAGAGGGCCAGCCAGACCATTGAGACCAGCAGACAGAGAGAGCATGGGGGAACTCAGAGCGCTACCAACAAGGTGGGTGGTGTGAGCACTGACGTTTCCACCCTCGTGGTCGGAGTGGATAGTGAGGTACAGGCGCATCAACTCAACGAAATCCTTGTTGTCAGCAAAGCCGAGCTGGTTGGCCAAGTTGTAGGAGTAGTCCTTGTCCTTCTGGATAGGAGCAACCTTGCCGTCCTTGAAAACGTTACGGTAAATCTTAGCAGCGATGGTGGGCAGCTTAGCAATGAGGTCCATGGAGTCCTCGAAAGTGTAGTGCCAGTACTCCTTCTTGTTGATACCCTTGGCGTAGGCCTTGGCGAAAGCCGACTCGTGCTCAAGAGCAGTGACAGCAAGGGAGAACTGAGCCATGGGGTGGAGAGTGCTGGGGCAGCGGTCGATAAGCTCCTCAATGAACTTGGGGAGGTCGGAGCGAGCAGCCCATTCAGCAGAAAGGTCGCGAACCTGCTGCTCCGAGGGTACTTCACCGGTCAAGAGCAGCCAGAAGAGACCTGATTACCGTTAACACCGAAGTTCTCTAGCCTCCTATTCTGGGCGCTGTATCAGGATAACTCACCTTCAGGCAGAGGCTCCTCGCCACCGGGGGCCTTGGGAAGAAGCTTTTGGCACTCGGGAATCTGCAATGTCATCAGAACAATTCTATCTGGTTACGGGACGGATGGTGTCGCTTACGGTGAGACCACGGAAACGGATGCCCTCCTCAGAGTCCAGGACGGAGCCCTAAAATCATAATCGTTAGCAATGCTAGACTTTAGATGTTTCGCAAATCGACTTATTGACTTACCTCCCACACGAGGCACTTCACGCCACGGGCACCACCATAGGCCTGGTCAAGGGTAAGCTCGCCAATGACCTTGTTACCGTGCTCCCTACAAATTTCAAGCTCTAGTATTAGCGATAATTGCGATATGGGCCGTCCGGAGGGGTTTATATGCGCACTTTCGGAGCTTCTTAACCTTCTCGAGCTCGCTAGGGAGCTTATCGGCGAAGGTCTCCTTCAAGGACTAGATTGAACAAAGTAAAGTTAGCGATCAATCATGTCAATTGGCTAAAAAAAAGCGCCGTATGAAGACGAACCTTGGTCTTGCCGGTAGAGTAGCAGCGCAGGCCATTGAGGACAGCAGACTGAACGACAGGCTTGCCAGCAAGAGTGCTGGAGCGGAGGGCAGAGGTGCCGAGTCTGAGCGTGGAAGCCATATCGGATCAAACAACTTAATGTGGAGTTGATTGATTGATGAAGGAATGGAGAGGAGGTTGAGGAAGATAAAGATAGCAGAGAGAAGGGAAAGAAGAAGTTCAGGTTTCGGGGAGAACCTGAAAGCTGTTTTCGGTCCCATCCTCATTTTTTCCATCTGGCCGTAACAAGGACAGCCGGTACAGGATCCGTACGGTACACTCGGGCACCCGACCTAACAGTGATGGGAGGCCGTATAATACCGTCACATTGTTTCTATGGGGCCGGTCTCCCGAGTACCCACCCACAACAGCACTCGGCGAGCTTCTGCCGCCTGCGTGCTCATTCTTAGTCTTACCCGCCAGCTTCCGTCATCGCAGTGACACAGGGCGGAGTCCGGAGTATGGAAGGTCTACTATGTACGAGGTATGTCTCAGAATGATCCCTCGAAGGAGAAGTGCTACGGAGTAAATATGTGCCTCATCGGTTCTCTGAACAACAG
The DNA here is from genome assembly GCF_001890125.1 of Aspergillus versicolor CBS 583.65. NCBI lineage: Eukaryota > Fungi > Ascomycota > Eurotiomycetes > Eurotiales > Aspergillaceae > Aspergillus > Aspergillus versicolor. The sequence continues at coordinate 856,217 of NW_024467537.1, forward strand.
AAACTGTCGGAAATATGGCTTTAATTTGGTGCCCTTTTCCGCGTTGACGCGAACCGTTCACTGTCCTTTCAGCTTGCCCATGGACCACGGCCAGTGACGTCGGCACTCAAGCTTAGTACATATCTGTTCCAGTGGTCTTTCATCCTCATGCATTCCTCGGTAAGTCTGCAAGTTGTCGACTCGACCCCGGAACAATATTATGCTTAGAATAGATTCGAATAATAAGACCAGTAACCTAGATAGATTAATATGTTGGTTTTCTGAAAAGAGTCAAACAGGTGCCTCCTTTGAACTTCCAAGTATGATCCGTTGTTAAGGCCCAACATCCGACCCATTCGGTTCACCGGGAACAATGCCACATGATCTCACGTGCTCTATTGACACGTGATTCAGCATGAGAAAGGCCGAAGTTGAACAATGACTAAGGAAGCTGTTCCAGGACTAGCTCATGCTTTGAGTTTGCGCTCACATGACTCTCACACCAATGAAGTTTTCTTTCACTTACCATTGCCCCTGTCTTCTTTCAACGACCTTGCTCATAACTCACGACTTCCCGCCTTAACCCTCATTGTAATTTCATCATTTTCTCTTTTCTTTTTGACTCTCTGTTTCTCGCATTAGGTCGTACACTGTACACGTACTTTTTTGACGAGCTGAAAAGGTCCTAGACACGATCGCTGTGTTCCAGCTGTAACTAGGCCAAAGGCCCCCTGGCCGTAGTGACGCGACCAGAAGTCAGCTTAGGCTATCATCCTCAGCACTTAGTTTGAGGCACAACGATTCGGAGTTCTCTCTACCCTTCATATTAAGCATACAATCTTCTGTTGCCGTTTGCTGGATTTCCCAGTAGAAGCGACTCATCGGGAGCCTGCTACATTGAATCACCTGCGACTTTATCGCACGATAGTGTTTCCCGTATTGAATTGCAACAAACACGACCAGCCATGTCGTCCGCAGTAGCAGAGCTGGACAACTATCTCCAGTCAATGCTGGCTCTCAAGGCTCCGGGTGTTTCGGGCTCTAAAATCAACAGTATAACATCGCTGTGCACAGCCAACGTTCAGGTACTTCTTCCACCTTTCGGGATCTTCAGTACCCAACAGCAGACTAACTCTTTTTGCTTCACTCCCTCAGAACGAATCCGTCCTTATTCAGAAAATCTACACACACTTCAAGAAAGCACCAGGCACACACAAGTTGGGCGTACTCTATGTCGTAGATTCAGTAACTCGACAATGGGTAGATGCAGCGCGCAAGGCAGGACAACCTTCTGGGAGTGCTGCTCCTGACGGAACCTTTGCCGCTGGTGTTAACAGAGTGACTGAGTTGTTACCCGTCTTGATGACTGATATCATAAACAATGCGCCAGAAGATCAAAAGGTACGCTCTAGATGCAAACATGCAAATATCCTATTCCCACGGGGGCTTCCGGGCATATACAATAAGGCCGATAAGTCGCGATGAACTATTTTCCTTCGCGCTGCCGACTATAAGTCTCTGTTCTACGTATATCCCGTGATACACCCCCCTATCTGCATAGAAACCGCGCTCTCTAGCAACTCCTTTCGGCCGTTTGGTGAGGAATAGTTTAACTTACGTATTTCACACATCTTCATAGGAAAAAATCAAGAAGCTAGTCGACATTTGGGAGCGTGGATACACTTTCCCCGCTCCCATGCTTGCGTCTTTCAAGCAAAAGCTAAATGCACCTACATCCAACAGTAAGCAGCCTTCCCCTTCCATGACAACCAGCGGTTTCCTGTATACCAGACCGCTTGGCCTTCTCTAAAATGCGCGACTTCTGGCTCCAATAAAACTTTTTTTTAAGATAATTCGACTCTAATATTTGTTACAATAGATGTTGAGTCAACTACCCCAGAAGGCTCACCAGCACAAAACCACGCCCTTCTAGGAGGTCTGCAGCAACAGCAAGCACCACCCGCTAATGGTACAGCTTCGGCGACCCCAGGGCAGCCAGCACCAGACACGTCAAGTATCCTGAAAGCCCTAGCGGATATGGCCAAGCAGAACACCGCTGCTCCGGCTGCTCCGGCAGCAGCCGCACCAGTTAACCCTCTTGCTGCACTAAACCAGCAAAATACAGTTCCGCAGCCAGCGTCTTCTTCCGTAGACCAGGCTTTACAACACCAGACAGGACAACCTGGCGTAAACCCATATGGTGCGGTGGCAAACCCTTTCGCAGCTTTAGGTAATTTGGCACAGAATCCAGCCCTGGTCCAGCCCCAAAGTCAGAGTCATACACCGAATCCATTGACAGCTGCTCAAAATCCGCTGGCTGCGCTTCTACCCCAGGCCACCGCTGCACCAGCTCAGCCTCCCAGCATGACCCCGGATGGATTGCAACAACAGCTCCAGCTTTTGCAGATGCTGGCAGCACAGGGGATCCCTCAGGACCAGTGGGCCACTGCCCTGCAACTTCTTACCCTTTCCAACCCCGCCGGCATGCCCAATATGAATCCCAGCCAAGCCCCTGGCTTTAATCTCCCCGGTCAGAACGCCAATGCATGGGGTGGTCATCCTGATGGACAGTCACGTGATTTTGGCGAGCGCGATCGTGATTACATGCGTTCTCCTAGTGGATATCGTCGTCGCTCTCGTTCTCCCGGATGGGATAGGCGTCGCGAAGCATCCCCACCACGTCGCCGCGATAGCCCGGTCTACGGCGAGTACCACGGCGATTCCCCTGGCCGCAGGGGCGCGGATCCACGTGGTCGACGAGGAAACGACTATCGTCAACGCAGCCCTCCCGGACGTAGACGCCGCTCTCCCTCTCCCCCGCGCAAAGACCCGGCACTCCCTCCCCCAGGCCCCAAATTCATCGAATGGGACTACTCAGTCGGCCAAGGCAGTATCAAAGGTCCGTTTTGGCAGCCTCTTTCATTTTCCTGGTCTAGTTATTCTAACGTGAATTTTGCGCAGTTCTGAGCCGTACACTTTTTGTCGGCGGTGTAACGTAAGTGCTACCTTTCAATAAACCTCGGGAATGGATTTTTCTAACCATCTTGCAGCTCCTCTGAAGCTCATTTGCGCTCTCTCTTCTCTAAGTTTGGTATTGTCCAAACTTGCATTGTGAACATCGACAAGCGCCATGCATTTATCAAGATGGTTAGTCGGCAAGATGCTATCGCCGCTCGCGAAGGGATGGAATCATACAAGACGGGGGACATGCAGCTCCGAGTAAGTTCTCTTTTCTGCCCCCGACTTTGTTCTATTACTTTAATGGCAATCGCTAACATACACGAAAAATCTAGACACGTTGGGGTGTCGGATTCGGGCCCCGTGACTGCAGTGACTATCAGACTGGAATCAGTATAATTCCCGTCGATAGGCTAACAGAGGCAGACCGAAAGTGGATGCTTACTGCAGAGTACGGCGGTACTGGGGGGAGACCCATTGAATCAGGCATGATCGTTGAAGAACCTGACATTGAAATCGGCGCTGGCGTGTCCTCGAAAGGTTCGTTTAGTGCCCACCATGTTATCACATTATTTCCCCGACTAATCTTCCCGAATAGCAATCAGTAGACGAATCGCAACGGACACCGGAGGCAAACGCGGCCCAGTTTCGACGCGTGTACAACATGACCGTCCTCCTCGCCGTGAGCGCGAAGGGCCCCAAATGGCGGACCCGTCAAGCGTCAACAACGTCGGCGTTCCTCCAGCAGTACCCGGTTTCGGCTTTTCCTTCCCCGGCATGCCGATGTTTCCTCCCGGCTTCATGATGGGTGGTGCGCAGTCTGGGGCTGGCAGCGCGACACAACCTCCACCTCCTGGCCAGTAAGACAATCGAGTCACACATGGCCCTCGAAACACGATGAATACGAAGGATGATATTTTCCTGTCAGATGGTGGATCACCCCGCCGTTCGATTCAATCTTTTGTCTTGATACCAACTTTATTCGTTTATCTCCTATCTCTTTCCATGTGGACTTACGGAAATTTGTTCTGCTGCAGATCATGGCGTTTGGGCCGGGGCATGTTTTGAAGACGGAACTTAATTCATTTATACGCCTTCCAACAACGCAAACAAGGGAAAGGACGAAAAGTTTACATCGAAGCGGGTTTCTTTTTCTCTCATCTTGTCTTCCTACTAACTTTTCGCTTCTGTCCATGTACTTATTTCACACACTTTTTTTGTTTAGTTCCTTTTACCAGGACTCTCATTTACCCAAGCGAGGCAAATGGACGGGTTCACATTCTTGAGCTATTCGCATATTTGTGTTCTCTCTCTTTCTTTTTGTTAAATTCCCAGATTCTCTTGTGATATCTCCGTTGATCTGGCCATCTGTTTCATGGATTTGAAAAGCTGAGAACTCGTTGATATATAGTTCTCAGCAGTCGGAGGTTTCATTTGTTTTCTTTTCTTTGCACTCTTCATTGGTTCCGAATGTATGTTTTGATTCTGGCTTCAATTCATGGACAGTTTACATATTTATAATGCCAATCCATTAAGCATGTTTATAGAACTAATATTTCTCCAGTTGGGACGTGTAAGTACTTGTAGGGCGGGGTGGGGGCCTTGAGGCAGCGAGTAAAAGTACAGCAAGCATATACTCACAGAAACATAGCGGGCAACCTGATAGTACTTCCTACAGTTTATATCTGGGGATTTAAACATCTTCAGCCCGAATAGTAAATTGAAATAACGACAAATAAACAAAGTGTCATACTGTAACCAAGTATGTCGAGTGAAGTAGGTATATTGCTGGCTGCCTGTAAACGCCGTAGCCAAGTTCTTTCCGTCACTCATCTCCCGTTTACCATTCTAAACCTCCTTCTCTAGAGCCTGATACATTAAGCACTCCTAACAGTCTTAAAAGTTGTTGCGAAAGATTGTTCAAAGTCAGCAATGATGTCGTCAATGTGCTCGGTGCCTACGGAAATACGGATACCGTCTTCGGTGACACCAGAGTCCAGGCGCTCCTGGTCGGTCAATTGCTCGTGGGTCGTGCTCCAAGGATGAATTGCGAGCGTTTTGGAATCCCCAACGCTATGTTTTGGTTAGCGACGTTCACACGGTCATGGTAAAAGGGGAATTTTAGGGTTAAGCTTACTTCGCGAGGTTGGAGATGAGTTTGAAATTGTCGACTACCTGGCTACCAACGGCTGCCTCGCCCTTGACACCGAAGGATAGAACGCCACCAAAGCCACGCTTGAGGTACCGTTTGGCGATTCCGTGGCTGGGGTGCTCTTCGAGACCGAGATAGGAGACCCATTTGACGTGCTCATTCTTCTTCAACCAGTTGGCAAGAGAAATTGCGTTTGTGGCATGTCGTTCAGCGCGAAGGCTTAGAGTCTCGAGGCCCAGGAGGAGCTGCTGAGCCGCGAAAGGGTTTAGGGCAGACCCGAGGTCACGGAGGATCTCAACGCGGACACGAATGGCGAATGCAATGGGGCCGAAGGTCTCCCAAAAATTCAAGCCGTGGTAGCCTTCAGATGGTTGCGTGAACTGCGGAAATCGGGCAGCGTTCTTGCCCCAGTCGAATTTGCCGCTGTCAATGACAACACCTCCAATGGTTGTACCGTGTCCACCAATCCACTTGGTAGCACTGTGTACAACGATGTCGGCCCCATGGTCGATAGGCCGGAGATAGTAGCCACCAGCACCAAATGTGTTATCAACCTGAAGATCATAGGTGAGCTAGTGACCTCTCCCTGGGGCTTTTAATGTCAGAACGACTCTTAGAAGAACTTACCACCACAGGGACACCTTTTTCGTGGGCGACCTTCGCAATGGCCTCAAAATCAGGGACGTTATAACGGGGGTTTCCAATGGTTTCAACGTAGACTGCCTTGGTGTGGTCGTCAATGGCAGCAGCGATGTCCTCCGCCTTGTCACCTTGAACAAATTTGGTTGTAATTCCCAGTCGCGGAAAGAGAACTTTGAACTGGTTATAGGTACCACCGTACAGGTTACTCGTGGATATGATGTTATCCCCTGCGTGAGCTAGCGCAGAGATTGCCATGAATTGGGCAGCTTGGCCTGAAGATGCAGCAACCGCAGCTACACCACCCTCAAGGGCAGCGATACGCTTTTCAAAGACGTCGACCGTAGGCTAAGAATTTCACTTATAATCAGCATTTGACCAGGGCGTAAAGACAGCGGTGTTGAACATTACATACGTTCATTATCCGGCTGTATATGTTGCCGAACTCTTTGAGGCCAAAGAGCCTGGCACCGTGTGCAGAGTCATTGAAGGTATAAGACTATAGGCATCAGTATCTCCCCATCAAGGATGGTAAACTGGGCCTACCGTCGTCGCATAGATCGGAACCGCGCGGGAATTAGTTGTAGGGTCGGACTCCTGGCTTCACGCTTGTCAGTACAAGGGTTGGAAGGGTGCGCATGGAGGCGGGGGTGGTTACCCCGCATGGAGCTGGAGAGTCTCGAAATGTTGCTGAGCAGAGTCGGACATGGCGTCTTCTTTACGTGGGAGGTGGGTGTTTCTTTAGGTCTGTCTTGCAGGGTGTGGAATAGGGATCTCGAGCCTTTCGAGTTCCCAGAGGGTCGACGGAGGGGTAATATATGCGGGGGAGAGAAGCAGCCTCTCCCCGGTGACCGCAATGGCGTGATTGAGTCTTAACCAAATTGGCTTGGGTGAGGGAAAACAAAGTAAATGGGTGTCGTAATTGGGTGAGTAATGGAAATCGAGCCCAGCGAATGCAAAACTAATAACTCGCGAGCATTGCACCATCGATGGTTGGAAAGGACGAAGTTCTCTACAGGATGGACATGGTGGGGAGAGGCAAGATGTGACCAGGAACGCGCCAAACTCCAGGTTGTGCCTCAAACCAAGGCTCTGCAGAATGAAATAAGACTGACAGTCATTGGGCAACCCTCCAACGTTTCATTTGGACGTATTCATCGGCCGGAAACTGGTCGTGGTGGACCTTCACGCAGAGCCTCGATTCAGGGTCCCAGGCTAGTGGGCATGTAATATATATCAGCACCTGGCTATATTGGGCCATGCACAACAATGCGATAATAAAGGTATTTGGTTAACTCCTTCGTTGCCCTCGGCAATTATTAACTTACCAATCATCATTATTATCGAGTACAGCCGCCAAGCACTTGCTTTCTCTCACCGACATGCAAGACGGGCGCCTAATCTTGCCCAAACACAGCGAAGCAATCCAAGCAGAATGCAGTTATTAATAGCAAGGCCAAAAGGACTGGAGACTTCTTCCCGAGCTCCGTGCATGGCGATCATTCCCTGGTTCAAAGCGTCTACAACTTCGATATCGCATCAGTAGAGGCACAACTAGGTTCACAACAGTTCCTCAGCAGAGCTTTTCGCCCCCGCGTCCTCCCTTTTTCCATATTCAAAACGCGGTGCTGCAAGGATGTCGTCATCGTTTGCAGAACAACCAGCGGCTTTCGTCTGGACCTTGTGTCCATCGCGCCGAGCCACTTGCTCACAAGGCAGCCGAATTCCTTCAATCACACGCGAGCTCTAGTCAGACTAAAACAGACTAACAAGGGTGGGAATGTGGCATTGTGGCAGCTCCAGCAATGACGATTTGACGAGATCCGCCCTATGACGCTCATCTTCGACCTTCTTCCCAATTTAATTGCCTACTTCTTCAAGGCCTGATCAGCTCGTTATATATTTGAAGCTCTAACCCTGCAGTCTAGCCGCTCTCCAACCCTCACCAACCATTATTTTTCTTCACCTTTTTTTTTTTTTTTTTTTTTTTTTTTATTGCTTTTTTTTTTTTTTTTTTTTTTTTTTTGGCCCGCGCCGTAATCTCAGACCCTCCGTTTGTCTTCGTCGGCGCTGGTACAAATACTACGTATAAATCCACAAGCCAAGGTCTGCCACTCTTGGATCGGACTTATCCCAGTATACAGTCTTTGCTGGCGCAAGTATCTACATTTGAAGCTCTCCCCTGTGGATTGTCATAATCACCCACCGAGCTTCTTCATAATGCCAAAATTCGACTTCCCTCTCTTTTATATTCTGCGGGGCGTTCAAGCCATCTTCGCCCTCATCGTCTTGGGCTTAACAGGACACTGTTCGTACACTAGAGAGTTGACCGGTCTTCAGACATACACTAACCCTGCCAAGTTGTGAACAGAGTCTACGGCCATGCTGATACAGTCAATTTCATGCTATTTAACGGCGTATGGTCACTTTTTATCGTCGTTCCATATTTCATCCTGGCACCAATCCTCGTCCCCGCACTTGCCCACCGTTTCGCTCTCGTGGCTGTGGATGCAGTCACCATGATATTCTGGTTTGCTGGTTTCATTGCCCTAGCTGCCGACATTGGTGATCCTCAAGGTTGTTCAAAAGGTTCTCTATGCCGAGAGATGCAGGCTGCCACAGCCTTTGGGGCTTTCAGCTGGTAGGCGGCTCCCCAAATTAGAAAGCGGACCCATAGGAATATGCGATTGATCGCTAACACGGGCATCTAGGGTTTTGTTCCTAGCCACAGCCGTTTTGAACGCGCTTGGTGCTCTTCGGAGAGATCCGACGCCTGGCCCTCAGCCTCCTACTGCTCATGTGCCATGAGCCTACAGGGTGCTGAATGTACTTGCAAGGGTCAACAACTGACAGTTTTCATGACGTCATTTTCGGGGCCCCAAGTGAGCCATTCTGAGATTTATGTGTAACCTGTGTTTGAATATTTGATGCAATGCTGCTAATGTCCCTTTTTTGTCTCATTAGCTCCTGTACTGAACTCGTGGATACCCCCTATTTTGATATCAGTTTAATAATACCCTCGTGTGCTGCATTATTTGAAACAGATGATCAACTAAACTGCTGTGACCAATTTATATCTGGTTCTCCTTGGCGTCGTGGGTAGCTGAAACCAAGTAAAACTGAGGCGTAGTAAGCAGGTTTTCATCGCAAACGTTGAACTGTGAGTAGCATGAAATGTTTTGTGCATGCAAAAGCTTGGCCCGCAATTGGTTGGTGAGGGCCAAGCTTTAGAGTTGCATTGCCGCCACATTTTTGGGGATCATCCTGCAGGTTGAGACTTGAGAGGACCATGGACCATGGACCATGGAGCCCGATGAAGATTGATGTTGGAAGCTAATATTCCCCGTACTTTTATTTTGACATATGCCGCATGGCTGTTTTGAATATTTCTGGGGCCCAGTGGCGGCTGGTGAGTGACTGTATGGCGGCTATCATATGCGCCACGCCACGTTCATGCAAATTTGCCAGGAGCAGCAGCGGAGCTAAGCAATTGGCGTCTGGCGAAGCCGCGAAAGGGATCAAGGGTGAACAGGCTAGATCCACCATAGCATGACTTCGAGATCGAGCAAGTATCTATACTCTCGAGCTTCAGTTAAGATAGGTATTATTACTGCACCGAGTATAAATAGATCACAAGAATACTCCGTACAGATGGCTCTATTCTGTACTGATTCTCTCTTCTTTAAGAACACTGGGGAATGAAAAGTTCTCCGCCGGCTATTCGGCCGTCGTTGCCTCTCTTCGTCTTTGGTCCACCCACTGGGTGGAGTCGCGCTTTGCCGCTTTCTAACCAGAAAAAAACTTTTACGACTTTTCCGGCCCACCTCGGATACAGCTGCGATGCGTTGACTTTTCACGCTCTGGAAACCATGATTGGACTTCTAGATCTGATGCCATGCCGGAGAGGACAGTGGCATGGACGGCGGACTCCGAATGAAGGCAAAAAAAACTTTTCCAGAAGGCGCCGTCAAGATGCCCGTCTCATGCCCTCGTTCCCCTTCTTGCCAGTCAGCGTTGCATCCATCGCCATTGTGAGGAGATCCTCCTTTGTCCCCTCATTTAGCCTGGTTTTCCTTACATAACATCTTCCCATTCATCCACCCTCGTGTGCTGTCGTCTGTCATATCTCCTTATCTTTTGACTCACGCTGCATGAGGGGAGAGATAGATGTAACCCTAAAGTTCTTTAAAAGCATAGCTCCGGGGATCTTGCTTTATCTCTCGCCTTCCCAGATCGCTTCAATTCCGCCGGTTGGAGCGCAAGTGTCACACTCTGGTCTGGGTGGAGTCGGCCCTGACATTTTCTTTTCGCGGACCACTTTCTTCCTTCTCTCCCTCTCACTCTCTTACCTATAACGTCCTTGGGCTTCCAGCGACGCCCTCGATTCTCCTTTCGAAGCCGTCTGCTATCTGTCTAGGGCCAGCCATGTCCTCCGAGTACGACTTCAACGCCGATCGGGCCGTGTCTCAAGGAAAGAAGGAGAAGACGACCAACGATGGTGACGTCCTGGTCACTGCCACACAGCCGTCTTCTGGCCTAGATGATGCCGACTGCGAGAAGCATGGGGCCAGTCGCGAGTCGAATCCGCTACCAGACCTTAAGCGGAAGCTCAAAAGCAGACATCTGCAAATGATTGCCATCGGTATGCTTTTCCGATATACTGCCTTGCTCGCCGATGTTTGACATGCCTTAATTGGTTCAGAGTGTTGACAATTTGCAGGTGGCACAATTGGTACTGGGCTGTTCATATCTTCCGGTTCTGCTGTCTCGTCCGCAGGTCCCGTTGGCGCGTTGATCGCCTATATGTTTATCGGAACGATTGTCTACTCTGTGATGACGGCATTGGGGGAGATTGCAACCTACTTGCCCATTCCCGGAGCCTTCACTTCCTACGCTACTAGACTGGTTGATCCTAGCTTGGGTTTTGCTATGGGCTGGATCTACTGGTTCTCTTGGGCAATCACATTTGCTCTCGAACTTACAGCAACCGGTTTGCTTATACAGTTTTGGAATAAAGACGTCAATATCGCCATTTTCATCGGTGTCTTCTGGGTTGTGATCACACTTTTCAACATGCTTCCGGTTAGCGTCTTCGGTGAGCTGGAGTTCTGGTTCTCCAGCATAAAGGTCCTTACTGTTATTGGCTTCATGATCTTTGGGATCTGGATGTCGTCCGGCGGTGGCAGAGAAGGATATCTCGGATTTCGCTACTGGGTTCACCCGGGCCCTTTTGTGGCGTATGATGGGATATCCCCAGATTCTACGGCCAAGTTCGTTGGATTCTGGGCTGTTCTTATTCAAGCCGCATTCTCATACCAAGGAACCGAGTTGGTTGGTATTGCTGCCGGTGAAACCGAGAATCCTCGCAAGACCGTGCCCTCGGCCATCCGCAAGGCTTTTTTCCGTATTCTATTCTTCTTCGTGCTGACGATTTTCTTCATCGGCATCCTTATGCCGTCCGATGACGACTCGCTTTTGAACTCGAGTGGAAACGATGCTAACTCGTCACCGTTCGTCATTGCAGCAAAACGCGCAGGGGTCTCTGTGTTGCCAGACATCATCAACGCTGTGCTCCTGACGGTGGTGCTTTCAGCTGCCAATTCCAATGTCTACAGTGCCAGTCGTATTATGATTGGCCTGGCTCAGGAGGGTTTCGCCCCACGTTGGTTTAAGAAAACCTCAAAGCAGGGTGTCCCGTACTATAGTGTTGCGTTTACTTCTGCTTTTGGCCTGCTTGGCTTCATGAATGTTTCGGACTCTGGTAGCACCGTGTTCAACTGGTTCCTGAACATCTCTAGCGTTGCCGGTTTGATCTCCTGGGCATCCATCTTGGGATGCCATTTGGCCTTCATGCGTGCCCTGAAAGCCCGCAATATCTCTCGCGATCTTCTCCCTTATAAAGCAGTATGGCAGCCATGGTTCTCATGGTACGGGCTCTTCTTCAACATTCTAATTATTTTGACCCAAGGATTCACCGCGTGGATACCGACATTCAATGTGACGGATTTTTTCGTTGCCTACATCAGTCTGATCCTCTTTGTGGTGCTTTATGTTGGCCACAAGATCATATTCCGACCCGCGTTTGTTAAACCGATCGAAGCAGATATTGATACCGGCCGCCTTGCTTTGGAGAACGAATACTGGGAGACCACGACTTCAGAGAAGTGGTATAAACGGGCTTATCGAGCGGTCTTTACATAGATCTACATAGATCGCCCTACCCATTTAATTCCCGATGTTTGATGATTTCCGTTACTGCCGTTTATAGCCATTCGCATGGGAGAGGGTTCAGCTATTGCGCTGGTGTATTTATTATTTGTTATCCCCGGTTGTATATTATGTGCGTATATATTTGCTGCATTACAGGGAGTTGGGTGAAATTGACTTTTTAAAATTTGCGGCGACCGAATGGTTTCATGTGGATTGGGGTAAGAATGACCGAGATAGAACTGGATCACCGTATAATGTATTCGGGGTTTTTTAGCTGAGCATCCTAAATGCGAAGTATATATGGAGCAGACCACCTGGTCGGTGGCGACCAGAGCTCGTGTAGAAAATAGTGGCGCACGAGCGCACGAACTGGGGCTCTAAGTGGCTATGCGAGAAACATAATTCGGGACATCATCAAGCGTCAAGAGAGGACTTCACATGCTGGCTTGAAACCGGGGCAGACACCTTTCTTAGTAAGACCCCATAAATCGATCGATCCTTGGCCGAAGACTGCAGTTTTAGCGTTGGTCATCATGAATTCATGATGTCTGCAAATCGAGGCATGTGAGTGACCGATCACAAGACGGACGCGCAGTCCTGGGCGCTGGCCCTGAGCGACCCGGTCGAGACTATGAAATACTTGTCGTGCAACGCATGGCCTCGGTTATAAAGCCCATTGCTGTCTGCCAGCCCCTTTGAATTTCATAATTCCAGCTGTTTGTCCCCATCGGAGCATTAAAACCTGCATCTAGGAAAGATACCGAGGCTTTTACCGTAACCGGAAATTTTATGGGGCATCTGCTGTCTTGCTTAACCACTCATATCATTGGCCTCCTATCTCTCGGGCCCGCCGACAGGAAGGCTTTCAACCGCCGCTTCATAGTTAATCTCCAGCTTCTCAGGCTTGACTCCGTGCCTCTCTCTCTCCCACTTCCTCTCTCTTTGTGCGCCTCTCTCCTCCAAACTTCCATTACCCTCTTTCGCCCCGTCCCTCACAGATCGGCGCCGTGTGTCGTACGGCTAGTTGATTTATCTCTGCTGCCCTCCGAAACTCGAGAACCGGTTCTTTCTTTCTGTCGGTTCCTACAGCATACTCGATTGATTAGGTCGGGATCCTAGGCCGTGCCATCATAGGTTTACTTGCGAACACATCTGACTAAACCCCCAGTCATGTTTTTCTCACAGGAGCGAGCTCATTTCGCCCGTGCGGCAGAACTCAATGAGGAGCCTCCGAAAGGCAAGCCTTACTCTGTCCCTATTCCCGGCACCCAGAAGGACGGACGGAGCCCGATATACCGTGCTTGGAATACACAGGAGGAGCTGGTGAAAACACTGGATCCCAAAGTATGCCACAACCTCTCTACCTTCCTTCCTTTCTTTTTTTTTTTTTTTTTTTTTTTTTCTTGTCCGTGGATGCTGGAGTTAACGACACTAGATCACCACTGCGCACGAGATATTCGAATCCACAGCGAACCATTCCCCTAAGTCCGATTGCCTTGGATGGCGCCCATATGATCCGGTGAAAAAGGTGTGGGGTCAATATCAATGGATGAGTTATGCCACGGTCCAGAAACGGCGCGCTGAATTTGGTTCTGGGTTGGTTGAATTGCACCACAAGCACAATTGTGCTCGCCCTGGGCAGTATGGTGTTGGCCTTTGGTGTCAGAATCGCCCGGAGTGGCAGATTACAGGTATTTATTTCTCTCACAAGATAATGACCATTTCCGCTAAGTTTTCAGATCTGGCATGTATGTCTCAGAGTTTGTACTCGGTCTCGATTTACGATGTGCTCGCCGCCGATGCCACCGAATATATCATCAACCATGCAGAATTGAGCTGTGTTGTGGCTTCTCTACCCCATATCCCTACACTTATCAAGCTGAAACCAGTTTTGCCGAACCTAAAAATCATCGTGAGCTTGGACTCTCTCGATGCGGGCGAGCAGACGGGTCACTCCAAGCGCGCGCTTTTAGAGTCCATGGCTGCCGACCATGACCTGACGATCTACGGCATGGAAGAAGTTGAGGCCCTGGGTGCTGCCGCTAACCGTCCTTGTAACCCCCCGAAACCCTCCAACATCGTCACTATCAATTATACTTCTGGTACTACTGGTTCTCCCAAGGGTGTGGTTCTGACCCATGAGAACGCAGTAGCAGCTACCTCTGGTGCGTTGGTGGCCACTCCTCAGGCGCGGAATGATACGTTTCCGTCGTATCTTCCGTTGGCTCATATCTTTGAGCGTCTTATCGAACACGCGGCTCTTTGGTCTGGCGCTCGCATCGGTTACTTCCATGGAAACGTTCTCGAACTTGTTGATGATCTCAAGTTGCTAAAGCCCACTGGGTTTGTCTCTGTCCCACGCCTATACAGCCGTTTTGGGAGCGCTATCCGCGCTGCGACCGTCGAAGCCCCTGGTTTCCGAGGAACTCTGTCCAAACACATCGTTTCCACCAAGACCGCAAACTTGAAAAACCCGGATCCTAGCAAAGCCACCGTGAAGCACGCTCTGTATGACCGGATCTGGGCCAAGAAGGTTGCTGCCGCCATCGGTCTTGAAAATGTAAGGACAATGGTCTCTGGTTCTGCGCCTCTGGATCCATCCCTGCACAACTTTTTGCGAGTGGCTATTGGCACCGATTTCTCCCAGGGCTATGGTTTGACTGAAACTTATGCCATGGCATCCGCGCAGTCTTCGCGGGACGTTTCTTCTGGAAACTGTGGACGCGTAGCCCCCTGCACAGAGGTGTGCCTGCTGTCTCTGCCAGACATGGAATACTCCGTTCATGACAAGCCTTTCCCTCGCGGTGAGCTCCTCATTCGTGGTCCCAATGTATTCAAGGAGTACCTGAAGAACCCCGAAGAGACGGCCAAGGCTGTCACTGAGGATGGGTGGTTTCAGACGGGTGACGTCGCCAAGATTGATGATAAGGGCCGTATCATTATTATTGACCGTCGTAAGAACGTTCTCAAGTTAGCACAGGGAGAGTACATCTCGCCTGAGCGACTGGAGGGCATCATCATGTCGGAGTTGGGATATTTCGCGCAGGCCTACGTGCACGGTGATAGTGTGCAGACCTTCTTGGTCGGTATCTTTGGTGTGCAGCCCGATATGTTTGCTACATTTGCCTCGAAGGTACTTGGTCGGACCATCGAACCCACCGATACCGCAGCCATCAAGTCGGTTTTGCAAGATGGCAAAATCAAGAAAGCGGTGCAGAAGGACCTCGAACGCGTCGCGAAGAAACACAAGCTCGCGGGGTACGAGAGAGTAAGGAACTGTTCTCTGATGGTCGATCCATTCTCAGTAGAGAATGACCTACTGACACCAACGTATGTACTACTATTATCTCGCTCTTGGGAATGAGGATGATGCTAACTTTGGATTCTAGTCTGAAACTCAAGCGCCCTCCTGTTGTCAAGAAGTATCGCCAGCTTCTGGACCAGTTGTACGAGGATGCTAACAATGAGCTATCCGCGCCTAAAGCTAAGTTGTAAATTACTTCTGGCTCCAACGTAGTTTCACGCGAAGCCTTCCTGTACATAGCACCTGATGGCGGATGTCGTTCTGTATGAGTTTAGAATTTACATTGTATGATAAATTATGTTAATTAACTTTATATCGAAACAACCAGCACTTCAGCGAATTAATGATATCGATACTTGGTAGACTTTTCGTATGCCAAGCACTTTGTATACAGCTATCTCTGTGCTACACGAGGTGACATGTGATCTGCTAGCTAATGCTTGGCGCTAGCTGCCTCAACTTCTCCCAAGTTTCTGTCATTCCAACAACAGCACACTCCGGCAAAAACCTACCAATTCTAATCTCAGCTTCATCAACATGCATCTTTTAAATCCGCTTACTCTCTTACTACTTTTAATAACGCCGGCCCTCTCGGACTTAACACTCACCGTTCCGCCCTCCCCGCTCCTCCCAAACCCTCATTCCTTGCCCGCCGACACCCACGCAACACTCACCTCAACATCCCTCGCAAACCCCATAAAAGCTCCCCTTACCCGCTCCGCAACGTTTGTCTTCTCTGGGATTGCTTCTTCTGAATACAAGATTTCCCAAAGAGACGACTTGTCAGGTTCGTACCTACTCGATATTCGATCGTCGGAATATGTTTTTACTCCGTTACGAGTTGATCTTGATGAGAGGGGGTATGTGAAGGGTGTTTGGGAGACATTCCGGGGTAATGAGTGGGGTAATCGTGGGGTTGAGAAATACCTGAGGCCCGTGGATGTGCAAGCTGTGGCCGGACAAGGAAATGCCCGTGATGTGGTGGTTGACGTGAAGGTTGTTGGGAAGAAGGGGTTCTATGAAGTTCGGCAGACTTGTATGTGTTTCCCACTCTCCCAATTTCCTCCATTTATATGTTGTTTTGTTTCTCGGAGGCGCTCTTCAAACACTGTCTATTGGTCCTATGCTAACATTTTCGGATAGTCTCGCCACTGTCGCTATTCAAGAACCCCATGATTTTGCTTGCACTCGTTGCGTTGGGTTTCACCTTTGGGATGCCCAAGCTTATGGAAAACAGTATGTTTGGATATTCATATCTGCATTTGCCCTTAATCTGGCCATGTTCTATCTGTTATTGTACGATGCGGGTTGCTAATGATTTGAGCGCAGTGGACCCCGAAATGCGTGAGGAATTTGAGAAACAGTCTCGCGCGTCGCCCATGGCTGGTGCACAGAATGCAATGGCTGGCGGTGGTCCCGCAAACTTCGATCTTGCAGGGTGGATGGCTGGAGCCGCGCCGAGGGCACAGCCTGTTCCGGCATCTCCTGGTCCTGGTGCGGCGACTGGAAGGGAAAATAAGGGAGGGGCGCGGAGGAGGTGAGCCGCCCGAGGAGTGTTCTTTGGTGTATATTTCGTTGGAAATACGTATGTGTATGGTATAGATAAGACCGGGGAATGGCTCGCCAGGCGCTACATGCGCGCTGCTATATAATTGGAGTGCAAATAACAGGCAGCCTCCATAATACCATTACAGAACCATCATAATACGTGCATAACCCTGGCGGTTATGGCTAGAGTTACAGGTATAACTAAAAATCACCCCCAAAGTCATCCCCACCACCATAATCGCCTCCATAATCATCATGGTCATGGTCATCAATCGCATCTGCTAGCAGCGCACCTCCAAGCAACCCACCTCCTACACCCAGCGCTGCCGCACCAGCCATCCCCATCCCTCCTCCACCTGGTCGTCTCTGCGGCTGCATCCCCCCGCCATAATAGGGTTGCTGCGGGTACCCGTAAACAGGTTGTGGTCCATATCCAGCTCCATAGCTAGGGCCAGGTCCATACCCCTGTTGTGGTGGGTAAAATCCACCGGGTACTCCGTACCCAGGGCCAGGACTGGGAGCGCCATATCCGGGTTGGGAAGGGCGGTATCTTCCATACGCTGCCGGCGGACGACCGGGATGACCCTGGCTGGATGAAGCCTTTCCCATAAGCTTACTGAAGAAGCCCTTCTTTTTGTCCTTGCCTTTATCTCTGTCCCCTGCTGGGTTGGAGGGTGTTGGAGAATGAGGCGTGTCATTATCGTAGTAGCCTGCTGCCGTGCCAGGCCCTGTGGAACTGGACCTTGCGTCTTCTTCAGCTTGCAATCGCGCTGCTAGGGCTGCGTCGCTCTCGACGGTGTCTTTGACGCTTGGTCCGGATGCTTCCGGACCGGAAGCCGGTTCGCCGTTGTATGGATTGTTTGACGAGAAACGGTTGGCCTTTTTCTTGCCAGAGTCTTCAGCATCGGCGACCGCGGATGGATTGCCGGGTCCAGATTCCTCATATGAGGGCGGTGGTGCGCCAGTTTGATCCGCGTGTGGTTGTTCTGACGCAGGTATTGAGCCCTGTGCTGGGACTTGTGGTGTAGGTGCTGGGGTGGGTTGGGGTGGCTCCCATTGGGATCTGCCTGTGGCCAGGTTGATGAAGAACCTAGAGCAGGGTTGTTTAGTCAGATCCGTTTGAGGAGGGATAGTAAAAGTGATAGAATACATACCATTGCTTATATGTGTCATCGAACTGTGTTGTCCACCCCTCCGGCACAGAAGGGGGAGGGGGGCCAGGCGGCGGGGCGAATGACATCAAAAATTATATCGAATCCCCTTTAAGGTTGCACCAGGTGGCTCCGGTCGAAGACTTGAAGTGACGGAAATGCTATCAATAAAGATGGAAAGTTCGCGTGATAGACCAAGTATTGAATGCCAGAGTGGTGGAGGTGAGATGCGGGGATTGCCATGGCCGTCTTATAGAGCTTTTAGTCACGATTGCCACTGGGATTCTACTACGATGCTATTGGTGGACCGGATATTCTGTTACCTGCCTCGCACTTGAAATGGAGCTGCGGATATTGTGTGGCTGTGCATCTAAGCCACTGTTAATATAAAGAACATATCTGGATAGTGAATGGAGGGAGTCTCAGGTATGTCAGACAGGTATTCAAAGTGCTTATACGGTAACATTATAAGAGCCCAAGCAACATGCAAAATATGAAAATCAGAACTGACATCACTCAGGCTGATATCCAGCCCTACTAATGAGCTAGAATTACCAAGTATGAATAATAACTTTCATTTGATAAGATTAATATTTGCTTTTTGTTGTAATTAATGAGTTAATAATAACCCGAGATCCCAATCAACTAAGAATATTTGGGAATCACTGGTAACCACCAGCTGGTCTAGATAAACTCTATGATTGAAAACTGGAGTTAATATTTATAATTTCCCCTACAATTATATGGTGCTTTTATTAGCTAATATACTGGCTACATTTCACCTGTCTAATAATCTCAAACCCACTACAAATACCAGGTAGCTTATAGGAGTTCTAGTAGGTACCAGTTGAATAAAGTGTCAATCATCATCATTAAATCCATGCATGCTATATACACCATGCAAGATAAAGCCATCTATTGTACCTTGTATAATCACACCCGCAGCTTAGTCTCATTTAGTCAGAAAAGTTAGGGTTTACTGCACTGCTATTGGGCCACCAGAAGTCGTCTTCAAGCTCATCGAGATCATCAAGAGTAGCTGGACGGACTGAGCCATCCCCGCGCCTAGAGCATGTCAGAGAGGATGTCTGCGAGCTTGCAAAATTCTCCGCATCCAAATCACCGGTAAGATCTATGATCTCAATAGTAACATTGTCAGGAGTCGATATGACTGGCTGCCTGCGTTTCGGTGAAATGTTATGTGCAGGTTCACCATCACCTTCATCACTGCATAAATCAATGAAGTCACGCTCATTATTACACTCAGTTTTAATAGCCATAGCCTCTGGACCCCGTCTCTTGTTCCGACCACGAATCTGGTTGCGTACTGTTGCAAGTGTTATGTGCCCTTCAACTTCTTCCCGCACTTCAGGTTTCAAGCCCTCGCGAGACTGAGGGGGCAGGCCACAGAGCTGTCGTACCTTATAATAATTTGTGAGTTGAGTGGATGCTATGCGTTCTGGCGACGTTCCAATTGGTCGTGCCCAGGCAGCAAACGGGCCCTTATAGCGAGGGCCCTTGCCAGGCCCAAGCACAGGGTGGATTTCAATTTGCCCTGTTGAAACCAGATCCTGAGCAGCTTTAACACCAGACTCCGGATCGGGTTCTTGCTCGAAACTGTGGGGGCTTTCCTTAAAATTGAATGCTCGTCCATCGTCTGGACAGAACGGACTATTAGATAGAAGATGCACACCCCCAGAAACATCTCCAATCAGTAAGTTAGATTGATCCGGTGAAAATGCTCCGCACATGATTCCTTCATTAAGAGCGGCCACATCTTCAACCAGCACATCATCAGGCCCGCGAAGAATATTCCACCTTTTTACCACACCGTCTGAAGCGCCTGTATACAGCTGGTCAGATGTGGAGCCCCATAACTGCATGTTGACGCCGGTATCTGCTTGTTCTCTAGGAACTGTTTCGTCCAGCTGATTCAAGGGAGTTCCATGTTTGAGCCTGTGAACGATTTCGCCACAGTTGCGCATATCCCAGACATACGTGATTCCGTCTGTACAGCTAGTGGAGACATAGTTCGTATTAGCCGGACAGAACGCCACTTCATTGATGTCCAAAGCTGGACACTCAAGCTCCAAAACCCGAGACTTGAGTCTTAATGGCTCGTAGATGTTCACAACAGACCGGGTGCCCCGAGCAACTTGTTGACCCGCAGTGCAAGCTGCCCCAAATATTGGCAAGGTGGGGTGCCAGGCAACATCAAAAACATTCTGTGAATTTGGTGAAAAATACTCAGGGTCGATCGATGATTCTCGAACACGGAATGCAGCGAGAAGTCCATATTGAGCGACACCATCTTCCTTATCAGACATTCCTGCGAGGAGGTAGTCTTTCGTCACGTGACTAGATCCCCATGCAATTGATGTCGGTATAAGCTCAATCTCCTTTCTTGACCTTGTACGCGGTAATTCGAGTGCTGTATATTCCGCACTATCAGTGTCCCAATATCCAACCGTATGTGTCCCTGTAGCCAATATATTTTCAGCGAAGTTATGACGTGCCATGACAATCACCTTCGAGTCGTGGTTCAGGGTTTTGTGACACGTAGCTTTCCCTCTTGAAGCATCCCATAGTTTGACGGTGTGGTCATAGCTGGCAGTATATAACGTGTCCTCAAACCACTGCACAGCAGTAACACTCATAAAAAGACGAGAATCATTCGTAACGTGGTTTGCTGGGCCCCTACCCCCGGGACGTGGTATACAGTGGTCTGGCAGCTCACATAGTTCACTGTTAGTGAGATTTCCAAACAGGAGATTATTTTTCCTATTATACGCCATCATATGCTCATCACATTGTGCGGTAGCACCTGCTGCGAATTTGGTCCCATCGGGTGACCATGATAGAGAAACAACATCATTGGAAGCACCCTTCCATGTCTTTGACACTTTGAAACTACCGGTGAAGTGCGAATATAGTTGCCAGTTTGAGTATTCGCCCAATTCCCGCTGTTGTAACAGACTGCTGAATGAAGTATTCCGCTGTCTACTGTTCCTGCTCGCAGAGTGTTCCAGTGTTGTAGAAGTAATAACACTACGGGGGTGCCATAACGGGCCCCTGTGGATTGGCACAGTCTTAATTTCTTGCACAGTCCCCTCACCCTCACTATTGAACAATGGGAGTTTCCTGTAGTAATTTGTAGGGCCAGCTCTCGAACGACCAGAGCGTCGTATTATCACGGATCCTGGTACGTCACTATGGAGTGATGATGATCGGGCTGCCTGTTTTCTTTGCGGGCTTGGTAGCTTTCCCTTGGGGGTCGGTAAAGTAACTGTTTGCTTGGTTATCGACGCCGGATTGGCAGGAGCTTTTGGTGGCACATGTTCGGTTGGCCGTGGGCTGCTTTGTGGGCGTAACTGGATATTTCCCCTGGGTATCTTCACTCGAGATTTTGACCTCTCTGCCGTTAACTTGGTGACTGGGCTCCCCGTGTTGCTTTGAGGCTGCAGGACGGTATCCCGTGTCTCATGAGATGCCCCTCTTACAAATTTCGAGAGTAGGTCTTCCGACTCTTTGATCATAGAGGGGTCATCCGATCCCAAGAGGGTCGAGGTTATGGAATTTCGAGAATTAAGAGACTCTCTTCCCATTTTAGCTAGACTTTGGGTGAATTGTGCTGTCTAATTAAAAAAGCATTAATATGTTGGCCCCGGCTAGGCTGATTAGAGGTTCTTACCTAGTCTTAGCTTGGTGCAGGGTCCTCAGGTTAGAGCATACATTATCGTAAGGGTATTTAAAAGTTATGTGACGAGACATGTGTATGTAGTGTCTGATAAAACGAAAATTCCAGAGACACCTCTACAGGTACTCTTAGGGGGAAATGGTATTAATGGCCCAATGAACAGCGTATCAGCCTATCAGGCAGTGTCTCACTCTCATTTAGGGTGTATAACCATAATATTTGATTTCACCATCAAGTGGTTACTCGATAGGTCAAGGTGTGGGAGGTTAAAGCCACTAGCTGTAGCAAACCAAGGACAGTTTATTATAAGGGCAATGCCTAGAATAGGATTGTGGTTAGCTTGAAATAGAATAGGAAGAAAAAGAAGCCTAAAAGGACTCACATGAGGGGGAACTCAAGGTAAGGACTTATCAAATGTAAAAGAACGCGGTCGCCTTTATCTCTCAGCCACTCAGAAAGTCCTGTGATTAGCATTTAATTATGCTCAATTCTTCAGTGTGTTCCTAGGAAGAAAAAGAAAAGAAAATGGCTTCTTGCGGTCTGGTAAAGTGAAGAAGAGGAAGAGGAATAGACCCATAACTTGCTTTGTGTCTCCACGCGTGAACGCGACGGCCACTTTTACCATAAACCGTAGGCGGTCAAAATGTGCTGACAAAGCCGACCCAGACAAACTAGTTAGTTAACTAACCAACCCACAATTTCAGTGGGAGTTGGGTTCCGGTGTAGACAGTGGGTGCGATATAAAATAAAATTTAAAATAAAAGAGTGGAAGCTGGACCAGGGTATGCTATATGTTATTTCCCGAGATTACAAAGGCAAGAGAGAATCATACATAGACAATTATATACATAAAAGAACCATCCTATTATTAAGGTAGATATCATAGTGATGGTCGTTCCCAGTAAAAGTACCGAGGTATTGTTTTATACACAGCTCGCATTGGACACCAGGAAACTTCTGACTGAATAGAGGTTGTACAAAAAAGAACGCCCCATTGTTAGATAGACCGGTAGGTCTAGAATTTAATGAAAAATTTCATCCTTTTGGAAGCATGGGGTAAAAACTCATTCCACAACTGCTCCGCAGTGGGGTTTAGTTGGCCGTTGAAAGTCTGGCAACCCCAATGACCTATTGGGCCATTTCACTACCTATAATGATCTTATCTATTTGGCAGCACGACTTCTCCTAAGGGTCACCATTGAATCGTATAGAACATCCTTAAATGCAAATAAGAATGCAGCGGTGATTGCACTTTGGGTGACCTTAGGTCCAATTCCTGTAGAATCATGAGCATGGGCGCGCGCATCGGCTAGATTAACAACTTACCTTTGTATAATCCGGTATAACCCTCTTCGTTGATTATTCTTTTCAGGCTCCCGTTCAAACTTTCCTTGGGTCCGTCCTTGCTGGCAATGTGCATTTGGCTCTTCACTGTGATATAAGGGTATGTGATTGAGGTGGCCAGGATTTTGCCCAATGCGCCGAGATAAAAGGCATCCTTTGGTGTCATACGGCGGCGGCGCTCCACTATGTTTTTCAACTGCTCGAAGATTGTATACTGCAGAATAGGGTTAATCACCAGGATAAGTGCAGGCAAAACACCGGAGAAAAGGGCAGCTGGGCCTTCTTTCTGGAGCAGCTCCATGAGTGTGCCAAACGTAGAGGCCGACTGCTTCTTAGGGCCACCGGGTAGCGATGGACTCTCCTCTGCGGATTTGCGTGCGGTCATCCTGGTGTTGATAACCCAGATTGGGTTGGTGAGCAGGACAGTAGCACTCCCCGCAATCGCACCAGCAACCATTGATTCGATTGTCGACAGTTTCTTGGAGCGACCCGCTTTCTCGGCAGCTTTCTCGAACGCCGACCGAGTCCATTCGAACCAGTAGTAATACACAAAGTTAGTGACACTGATACCAAACAACGCCGACTCAAGACCAGAATAAAGTCCGATTATTCCCTCCCTTTGCACGATACGGCGAATCGCATTAATGGTGGAAGACTGTGCACGCTTCGATTCGACTTGCGCTCGGGTCGAAAGCGTAATGAGCGGATATCTAAGAAAACTCCTGTGAGATCACGCTTGAGGGCGCATTAAGGGACTCTGTTTGATGCACGCACGTTAAAACCATGGACAGTATCCCACCTCCAGCGCCCGCCAGCGCATGGGCTATGTTGTCGCTCTGCTGTGCAGCTGCAGCCGCAGCGACCTTCTTCGGATCCTCGACCTTCGATAAAGACATAATGAGATACGGGTGTCCTTTCACACTCGGGACGCGAAGGAGTGTGAATATGCGATGGATCTGAAAGCTATAGGGAGGTGAAAAGAAAGGGAGGCAAATGAGGAAAGAATTGAAAGGGGGTGTCAAAAGGAGCGGTATACGAATTACAACCGGAATAAATGATCGAAAGGAGTGAGGATGTTTGGATCGCTTGAGACTGGGGAACGATGACCGATTTCATGACGTTGCCGAATCCCTATACCTCGGCTGATTTACGGTGGGTGTCCCCTTCTCCTTCCGAAGCATTGTAGAAGGTAAGAAGCTACAAAGGTGACTGGTAGTCTACCTAAGTACCGGCCTTTATGGTCTCAAGAACTTCTTCACCTACCAGGGTTTTTTTTTTCGCAGTTATCTCAATACGGATTATTTCTTGGTAACCTATTTGGTAACCGTTAACCGTTTACAACCGTCACGGTGTGGACGTGGTCGAGACGGTAAAAGACGATACCTGATTGTCACCCTACCTAGGTAGGCTTCACCATATCTTTGGCCGAGGTTGAAATTTTGTTCTTAGTGGTAGAAAGCCTGTATCAAGGCCTTGATGCATTGTTGGTTTCTACGTATTTGGGTCTCTGCATCTCGAATAATAATAGCATCTATTAAATTATACAAGTAATGAAAGAAATCCTTGGGAAATCTAAGCTGGTGCTTACTAGGGAGCCTTCTTCTCACGAAGTGCATCTTGCATGTGATCTCGTTGAAACTGTAATGCAG
Source organism: Aspergillus versicolor CBS 583.65 (assembly GCF_001890125.1). Lineage (NCBI taxonomy): Eukaryota > Fungi > Ascomycota > Eurotiomycetes > Eurotiales > Aspergillaceae > Aspergillus > Aspergillus versicolor. The sequence continues at coordinate 880,848 of NW_024467537.1, forward strand.
TATATATAGAAGGTTCTATGAAGGGATCAGATGCCCAGATGATCGTGCTCGTGATTGTTCATTTCTCCTTTCTATTATTATTGTTGTTGTTGTTTCTCAGGGAAATAATCCCGTCGACTTGACCTAGAGTCAGGTGGGTGTAAAGTTATCTACTCGGGTAGTGCATCTAGTCTATGCTTCACAGACTTGACAGATTTAATCGCATACTCTGTATTTGTTAGTTCAATCTAGGTGAGATACTGATTATGGCTAGAAAAGACCTAATAACTTCTAATTTACCACAGCAGCAAGTCACAAGTCATTCATGCGTTTCCTATTAATTGAGCCCGACAAGATACGCAAGGAATCCAACCTAAGCAACATGAAGAAAATGATGTAAAGATGCCCATAGTAGAGTCGCAAAACAGAAAGTAAACAGAAGTAAAGAAGAACGAAGTATCGGGGGTAAAAAGTAAGCAGAGGGACAGGGTGCTAATCCCTAAAAAAATTGATCTTGTATAAAGGCAAGGTGTAGTAAGCCGGCTAAAGAATGGTGGAGAATCGAAAGACCCCCCCCCCGTACTCGTCCTCAGCTAATTAAAACCGATCAACACCGTTCTTTCGTACCGTGCTGCATGAACACAGCCGCCAAACTTCGCAAATAAAGCAAACCAAGGCCCCACGGATGATTCTCTGCCCTGTGCTAAAAGGGGAGCGTTCGGCAATAGTGATTTTGGGTCATGATTCGTCTAACAGCAGCCACCACCGGATCCAGATTGGACACCCTGTCCCTGACCAACTTGCACAGTCGGCTTGTTGTTTACGGTCGCGGTGCCCATACGCTCCTTGATCTGTCTAGCCATCGTCAAAAAGGCTTGCTCGACATTAGACGCGTTCTTGGCAGATGTTTCCAAAAATGGGATTCCAAGGCTATCAGCAAATTCCTAAATGACGCATACGTAAGTTAGACAGATTATGTGAACGAAAGCAGAGAGTCACTGATCGATTGTGCTGGTATGGAGTCCTGGCTACATACCTTCGCGACAGTATATTCTACGACTTTCTTATCCTCCATATCGCTCTTGTTTCCCACGAGCAGCTTGTTGACACCCTCGGTCGCATAACGGTCAATTTCCTGGAGCCACTGCTTTACATTGTTGAAAGAATCCATGTCGGTAACATCATATACAACGCAGATACCATGAGCGCCACGGTAATAAGACGATGTGATGGTTCGGAATCGCTCTTGGCCGGCAGTGTCCCACTGTATACTGTGTCAGCTATATTTGATTATGGGAAGAAGTGTTCCGGGTCTTTGTACAATTTGAAGTTTCACTGTTTTGCCATCAAGCTCGATAGTGCGGATTTTCTATGAGGGAGCTGTCAGTATACTGTTGGTCGCTTTTGAAATGGATAATTGAGGACAACTTGGAACGTCCAAAATAATAATAAAAAAAATAAAAATAAAATAACAAAATGGTTAGCCGGGATACGTACGAAATCCACGCCAATAGTAGAGATGTAGCTTTCTGTGTAGGTGTCATCGGCAAATCGAAGGAGCAGACAAGACTTTCCGACGCCGGAATCTCCGATAAGGAGGAGTTTGAAGAGGTAATCATATCTATCCATGTGGTTAGGACGCGGCAGTCCGAGTTACTGGGCCTTTTGAGAGGAACAGCGGGTACGGCATGGGGGTAAAGCACTCTGAGTTTTAAACACATTAGCCAGTTGAACAAAGAGAGAATATCAGAGTTGCGTAGGTAAGACAGATAAATGAAGAGGAGGCACCATATCGCTAGAACAAAGGAACGTCCGGAGTGCAGGCGTATCATTGTTAAAACAGAGTAGGCAGACATTCAAACAACTTACCACTCGGGGTTCATCTTGGATCCTATCCGGCAGGGTATTCCTGGGGTGAAACAAAAGTACGATTAGATGGGAGGTAGTATTTGCAACGAGACCAGGAGCGAAATCTAAGTGAAGTAAATGTCGTTGAAAAGTGTCAGCCAGGATGGACTTCGGCGGTGTTGCTAAGTGCAGGAGAGCAAAGGAGCCCAGCGTGCAGGTAACCTGTGACCGTTTCACGTTCTGACCCAGAGGCAGCCTTGACCAAATTAGGTCTAGTGTGTTCAAATCAAAAATAGCCCCTAACATCCCTTGGCCTGTCACCTCAAGCTTCACTACGTACTAAACCACAAACAACAGCATGAAACTTCCAAAGAAAGGGGCCTAGCTAGTTAGTTAATAACTTGCACTTGCAGGATCCTGCAAACCTATGTAACCTAGAGTTTTCTACTCTGCTGAATAGAATGGATGTCGATGTCAGGTTAAGCCAGGGAGCCTTCAGTGGATATTGTGACCTGGACTACGGTAGGTCACATAGTAACTCAACATCTAAGAGCATACCTAGTTCAAGAGCATTGAATCGAGACAATTTAGATAACTAATTTCAAGGACAACCATAATTAAATAGTTATTCAGCTCAACTTATTTAATAATATGCATAATAAGATCGTTCCCCCAAATGATGCAACATATTCATTCTTCAAATCGCACCAACCATCAAGCATAGCCATGTTCTTGAAGCCATTCCAAGACTTGCTTTTCGTCTCTTTCCTTGTAGTTAGCATTGGTTCGGATGCTATCTGCCACAATTACCAGTGCACGTTCATACGCGCTTGTGTCCTTTGTTTGAAAGAACGCAGCAATATCCGCTCCAATACTGTGATCCGCAAATTTTGATAGTCCCATCCGCACAAAGCGCTCGAAAACAACGTTGTTTGTGGATAGCTGGTTTTCTATAAAATTCCAGTTCTTCTTCAGATACTCCCACAGCAGGTGGCGAACTTTGGAGTTTGCAGCCAAGGAGACTGCACCATTGTGCACGTCTTGGATTGCAACCTTGTCCGAGAACACGAAATCCAGGTAATCATCAACCAGCACAGCATCCTTCGTACGCCCAAGGGCAGCCAAACAAATTTCCTTGCCATCAACGGAATCGGTTCTGAGGTACTCGTCTTTCACGGAGTTGTACTCTGAGCGAGTACCCTCTGACACAGCAATGCCAAAAATAGTAGAGCGGAGGTTTGTGTGGATAGCGCTTTTGTTCCTCGCGGTGGCCCAAAGATCAAAACGGTTCTTAGCCTCCGCGACAATGCTAGACAATACGGTTAATATGGACAGAACACGAAAGACGAGAATTGGAGTTTGCGTACCTTTCATTGCCTGCAAGCCCTGACATCGCAATGAGAAGCTTCCTCAACTGGACAGTGAGATAATCCTCATCGGGCTTGAACTCCCAGCCAATTTTAATCACAGCCGGAGATGATAATCCACCAGCAAATTTCTTCAAACCCTCAGCCACAGCTTCATTCTGGGAAAATACGGATCTCAGATTGCCGACCGAGGACGAGATTTGAGACCAAACCCTATTATATGTGTTAGCAAGAAACGAATGGCTAGGCGCTGTCCATCCCAGGGGGGGAGAGGTTACAAATAGTTTTTCTCATCCTTGAAGCCTTCTAGGAGAGACAATAGAGCCGCAGTGGTACCTTCACCAGATACGGCAAGGGCGGCAGCATCGCCGATCAACCCTATTTTATCCTCAGTACTTAAAGAACCTAGAGACTGGCCGAGTTTTTCTAGTCTGTCGGGAGAGTAGTTGGTTCGATAAAATCCAGAGAGATCTTTGTTGATCTTGTAGAATGAATCATGTCCAAGACCTCGGATAGTGTCTGTCTTGGAAACAAGAGCTCGAGGCTGTTGAGCTGCCAGTTCTGGCCCCGACTTGATGCCGAGTGGGATCCACCACATCGTTTGGTCTTCTTCGGGTTTAGCATCACCAGTTGAGAGGAACCGGTTTTGTCGAATCTCAAGTTGACCGGTCTCTTCCGCAACAGTGACAACAGGGAACCCAATTTTGCGAATCCAAGGGTCCTTCAGTGGAATATCAGTGAATTAATGTATGATTTTAACCTTGAGGGCACTTACCATGAAGCTATTAACATCCTGGTTAGATGCCTGGCTAAGCGCAGACCAGAGGTCATTGGTAGTAGCATTGCCTGGACGTGGACCATTAGCAACAGTCATAACAAGTATAGTAGTTATGAATGGAAATGAACGTACCGTATGCGTGAGCCTTGAGATACTGAGCAACACCTCGAAGGAAAGTTTCTCGGCCAATATGGGTACTTAGCATGCGGATTACCGAGCTCCCTTTTAGGTAACTAATGTGATCGAATATCTGATCAACCTCGAGAGCATTTTTAACAGGCACTTGGATTGGATGAGATGCGCGCAATGAATCCAGCTGGAATGCTTGTTGGACACCTTCAGCCTAAGCAATAGTCAACCTCTTGGGTCAGAAATTAAAGTTACCTCGGGAATTGCGTACCACAAACTGGGACCAGATATTCCATTCTGTTTAAAATATTAGGCAACTCCCCTCAATAACAAGAAAGGATGGCAGATTGCTTACCGGGATAGAAATGGTCGACAGCAAGCCATCCAACCCAAGTAGCAAACCCTTCATTCAGCCAAAGCTCGTCCCACCAATCCATTGTGACGAGGTTGCCAAACCACTGGTGCGCGAGTTCTAACATATATCAGACGTCAAACCGAGCCCTAATGTTATGTTTTGCTATTGGAATCAGACTTACCGTGCGCAACGACGTAAGCAATTCGATTCTTATATCGAGTATCAGACTTTCCCTCGTCAAATAATACAGCAGTTGTGCGGTATGTAACAAGGCCCCAATTTTCCATGGCTCCCATAGCCTAATATAAAAATAGAATAAATCATTAAACTTTGGATCGGCCGGGTGAGACAAAAATGGGAAACTTACAAATTCATGAACGGCTAGAAGGTCTGCCTTGGGCAAAGGATATTCTATCTCGAAAACTTCCGAGAAATAGTCGACCGTCCGGTGTGCACACTCAAGAGCAAAGTAGGCTTGTTCCTTAAGGCCCTTTGTCGTATAAACACGGACAGGAATGCTCTTTCCTTGGTACTTGCGTTCAGTTAAGGCTTCAACGTAGTCAAAGTCACCAACTGCCCAGGCCAAAAGCTGATGAAAAATATTAGTGCGGATTATTTCCAAGGAAATTATATACGGACATAAGTGCTCATCACCGGAGTGGTATCAAAAGAAACCACTTTGAGCTCTGGCTTGCTGCCATCCTTTTCAGATTTGACTGGCATATTGCTGATAGCGGTTTGGCCTCTGGGCACTTCGATCTCGAAGTCAAATGTAGCCTTAAGATTGGGCTCATCAAAACAAGGGAAGGCCCTGCGCGCGTCGCAAGACTCAAACTGAGTACTTAACATATAGTGGAAATCTCCTTCTTTGGGAGTATCATGGGTTGGCTCCACGGCGGCCTTATACTTTGAGCGATAGAACCCAGCCATGGCATTGTTCATTGTGCCAGTAAATGAAATAGAGATAACGACATCTGATTGAGGGAGTTCACCAGGAAACCTAAGCGTCACACGCTCCGATTTCTGGTCGTAAGTGATTTCAGATGCTTTCGCTAGCTCTGCGCCTAGAGCAACATCATTGTTAAGGGTGTTCGGTGGTCAGAGGTAGGGCGTTCAGAGGAAAGTGAGTATCACATACCATCTGCTGCCAGAAGCTCCGCGTGCTGTACTTCAATCTCTTTGGAGTTGAGTACGACTTCCTTCGTGGGACCGCTGACTTTAGAGTTGATTTTGACAATACCCTTGTAAGCCCACGATTCCCCGAGTTGCAGGTCGAAAAGCGATATGCCATAATGGCTGGGCTTGACCCTACGGTATCGGTTAAACTCAACGCACTCTATCGGCGAGGGTATTCCAGAGAAAGGCAACTCACACGCTGGGCAGAATGTCTCTGTCCTTTGGTGCCATTGCGCGAACTTCAGACGAGCAGTGCCTTTTTGTGGTGAACGATATGACAGGCCTGAGCGAACAAGCCAAGAGCGTGCGTGATGAAAGATAAGTTCGTGTGAGGGTGGTTGAGCGAGATGAGGGGAAGGGACGGAAGACGGACGAAACTGGTCGGAGGGGTCGATAAACTCGAGGCACTGGCAGGCGACGGAGCCCAGCTCTGGGTGACGCGATGCTGCGTCTCCCCCACATTTGATCAAACCACTTCAGCGGTTATGGCCGGGGAGAATGATTGGCTCTTTTTTTTTAGAAAAAAAAAAAAAAAAAAGCCTCTTGGAAATACAGAAGATGGCAAGAGGCTGACCAAGGAGCATCTGTTGAGTGTCATCAACCTCGCTTATCTTTTTGCCAATTGTATTTTGTATACTCAAAACACTCATCTTTTTCAGGAGCAAAATCGACGGTCCGGACCCTCGGGCGGAGGAGCTTGGACCTTTCTGGCGCCGATCCGGTACCTACCTATAATCCTCGCTCCCAGCGGACTTTTCGGGCGGTACTCACGAGGCCAAAACCGAGCTTTCCTCACCAACACTCTCTGTACACAATGGCCGATTCTGATGAAGATTATATTGGAGCTATTTCTGAGGATGAAGGCGACGATAATGTTGTTCGTGGTTCTCGAGGCGCGGCCGGTTCGGCTTCGAAGCGAAGGAGGCAAAAAGGCGGAGCGGAATTCGAGCTTTCGCGGACTTGGGAGACTTTAGTCGAAGGTGCTGATGGCACGATCAGCTCAACAGTCGAAGGGCTCTTAGAAGCCAGTAAGAGAAAGAGGTGAGTCTCCCGATATTTCTATTCTTCAATCGCATTGCTGCAGTCATTATTGGAGATCTTGCGCTGATCCACCTTGTCGAATGAAGGCTTTTAAAGGACACAACACCACTGCAGCGCGGCATAATACGCCACGTCGTTTTGATCTTAGATTTGTCACAGTCAATGATGGAGAAAGACCTGCGACCCACTCGATATCTTTTGACTCTGCGATATGCACAAGAGTTTGTGAGAGAGTTCTTTGAGCAGAACCCCATCTCTCAGGTTGGGATTGTTGGATTGAGAGATGGCCTTGCGCTCCGGATCAGCGACTTGAGCGGAAACCCTACAGGTCATATTAGTGCAATACAAGACTTGAGGAGTCAAGATCCGAAGGGTCTTCCTAGTCTGCAGAATGGACTTGAGATGGCCCGAGGTGCGCTATTGTAGGTTCACCTAGCTTGGAAACCACTGCTTGACTCTATACCACACGCTAATAACAACACCTTCAAAGGCATACCCCCAGCCACGGAACCCGAGAAATTTTCATCATCTTCGGCTCGCTGCTTTCCTCTGACCCTAGTGACATTCACCAAACAATTACTACACTTATTGATGATAATATCCGGGTCGGAATTGTGGGACTTGCAGCTCAGGTAGCAATCTGCCGTGAACTATGCTGGAAAACAAACGGTGGTGATGACACCTACTACGGTGTGGCTCTCAATGAACAGCATTTCCGAGAGTTGGTGATGGATGTAACAACTCCACCAGCCACATATTCCCAGAAACAATCCACAAGCTCCCTTTTAATGATGGGTTTCCCATCGCGTACTATTGAGTCATTCCCGTCCCTTTGCGCATGCCACTCTAATCCCAGCCCCGGGGGGTACCTGTGCTCGCGATGCAATAGCAAAGTTTGCGGTCTTCCTGCGGAGTGCCCGTCCTGTGGTCTTACCCTGATTCTATCAACCCATCTCGCAAGGTCTTATCATCATTTATTTCCCTTGATGAACTGGGTTGAAGTACCCTGGCAACGTGCTTCTCGCAGCACCGCTTGTTTCGCCTGTGGCATACCTTTCCCCACCGTTCCTCCGAAGGAACAATGGCAGGCCACTGAGAATCTTGCCAAGGGAATGAGTGTAAGCAGTCGCTACGAATGCCCGGTTTGCCAAAATCATTTCTGCATTGATTGTGACCTCTTTTCCCATGAGGTGGTGCACAATTGTCCTGGCTGTCAGAGCAGGGTTGCATACCATCATCCCCTTGATGGCGTTTCTAGGGAACAAGATGGTCTAGATCAAATGGATATCTCAAGATAATAGGCATAGTGCGATTGCACACGAAAGTGAAATAAAGATACCCAATACAAAGCGAATTAGAGGCTTCAGCTTCAATCAGCTGTATATTTTTGGCATTATAACCGATTTCTTGTTCAAGAAGGTCTTGTCGGAATACCTGTCAAGATGTCAGGGCCGGACACTCACAACAGTGAGTTTTCTCGGTAGTAGTTCTGGTAAACCAGACCCACAAGTATCAGTGCGTACAAGAAGCCTCGGCTATTCCAAGCTTCCTCCGCAAATTCCAAATCCACAACTGCAACAAAGCTGCAGCACCAAGCTAAATCAACTCCCAGTAATCCAGAGAATCAGACGAGGCAAGGTCGCACAAAAGCCGACAGTCTATTGTTTGAATCAAAATATAGGAAATAAAAAGAGCGACACAAACTCGCCCGCCAATGAATACAGCCACAGAGCCGGAGACATCCTCCCCGCCCTTCCACGAGAGCACCACCACCACCTTGCAAACAGAATCCCTACAACCCCAAAAAGAAATTTTTGAACAATTAAGGACATATCCATTTACAAAGGACCGTGAATTTGCAACAGGTCTTGCGATAATACTCGGACATCCCGAAACGCCCGCATCAGAGGGGGAGATAGCCCGCAATGATGATTTAGTTCTACAGGCGAAGTGTTATTACTTTACCAGGTATGCCCCCTATAAGGTGGTGGGTAGAGGGGGGCCTAATCCCTATATACCTTTATGTATGGAGGTAAATATTTATATTGTTTATACTGATCTGGCCTTGTTCTTACCAGGAAAAAGAACCTTGTATCACCGCTGGATATTGCGACCTTCAAATCTTGGCTTGAAGAAAGGCCAACACCCTACAATTCCATGGGTGAATCCCAAGAAACCGGCTCTTTCACAGTATCTGATGCATCATCTTCTGGGCATACCGATCAAGTATCAAACCCCACCTCACAAGAACCAACCTATCCCACTTCCTTTGCTCATATAGTTGAGCTTATTACCACCGGTCAGCCTATCCCAGGGATCCAGGAGATACCGGATACTCTTTTGACAGGTCAGGGTGCCCTGAGTGCGAAGCCAAGGAGATTAAAACCCTGGGAGAATGAGGGAACTACCTAGGCGTTCTAGGTATCAAATCATCAGATGAGGCATGACAACTATAACAATGATTTCCGTGAAGTTGGGCCGCCCACGAACTGTCTAGAAAACCCAGCTTTGTAAATACATGGTCAAAGCCTAGTTGTCCTTTCGTTGCACGTCTAATCTCAATGTAAAGCACTATAAATGGTACTTTGTGAATCATAGCTTCTTTCTGGAGCAAGAACTAGTAACAAGACATGCCTATCAAGAATGAACCCCGTATATGAATATTAAAAAGTCATAGCTATGAATATGTAATAGTCAAACAAACAGCCTTGAGTCTAAAGTTGCACAAGCAATCCACTGCTGCTGTGAACTCTTCGAACGCAATCGATAATTGTGCACCCGTAGAACGCGGGTCATTCCCACAAAAAAAAATACATTTCCATCAAATTCCATGCTGATGGGACACTAGAAACATGAAAACTGGAGAGAAAAAAAAAAAAAAAAAAAAAAAAAAAAAAAAAAAAAACAAATAATTCAACCAGATGAGTATACGAAATGAGCATGTGGNCATCAAATTCCATGCTGATGGGACACTAGAAACAAAAAAAAAAAAAAAAAAAAAAAAACAAATAATAAAGAGCCTAAGACTTCAACCAGATGAGTATACGAAATGAGCATGTGGCGTAGGATGTTCAAGCTTTTTCCAGCCTCGCCCAACCATGTAGATGTGGAAAGCTCGAAGTCTGACTTGCGGGCCATTCATGCAACAAATCACACTAAGATCGAATCTATGTCTTTGGTCGGCCAAGCCGGTTTCCGTACTTTTGAGATGCTTCAGGTATCTTGTAACATTCCGGTTGTCACTCTCCTAACGAAAAGGGGGGTAGCTGGGGTTCCACTGACTCCCACGGCTAAGGCGCCCTACGTGTTGGGTCGGTGCCTGGAATCGATCGTCGTTGAAATTGTTGAACCGACCCATCTGAACGCCCGTTCCGGGCCCTGGGCGAGTGGTATGAGACAGATTGCAGCAAAGCATTGCCACACGCGAACCAAACTTGGATCCACGGAGAGAAACCATGTGTTTTCTGGGATGGTTCATTAGAATTACAAAATATGGCATGACCAAGAAACCTTACCGGATATGGGTTGCGACAAGCTCCCGCTGGTGGGAAGCAGCATTCATAAGAACCCACTGGATGAGATAGTTGCCGTATTGGTCTCCGGCAACTTCTTATTTAGTACTATATCCATATAAAGGGACAGGGATCGAATCCGCTTACTGTCAATTAACGGCATTCTTGGCCGATCTGTCCGGCCAGTACACACTCGCGACAGGTAGCGATCTAAGAATTCTGCCCCACCAATCTTCAAGCATTTCTCAACGATCTTTGACGCAAATTGATCCATGCTGTAATCCACAGCCCAAAGTATTATGTGCTCAATGGCGCGGCTCTTATCATGCGGAGCGCCATGTTCACAGATGTGTTGAATGCACCAGTTTCCGAATTGACCATGAGCAAGCACATCGATCTTGACTAGAACCTCTTCAATGGCCGGGCGCTAGGCACGACAGTTAGCACTCTATTCAACGGTGGAACAATGTGTGGCTAGAGGAATAGACAGTGCTTCAGTACCTTCTCGTCTTCAACGCAGTTTTCAAAGATATTCTGAACCACGAGACTTCCAGTCTCGCCCAGCGCAACTTCGTGCCACATTCCATGCAACGCTTCGTTCACCTTTGCCATGATTTGTGGAGGTTCGCCGCTCCATCGTAATTCAAAAAGTTTCTGCCAAACATGGCATGCATACCGATGGATTACAGTTTCGGGAATCCTGCGCAGGAGTTCGTGGACCATAACAGCTTTGTGCTCTTCCGGCACACAGTCGAATGCCTTTTGGACCACATGGCAACCAAAAGGATCCATGCTGAGGCTCAAAGTGTTGCCCTTGATAGCATTCGCAATGGCAATAATCTGCTTAGGGGTTCCGTGTTCGAAGCAACGTTGGACAAGAAAGTTTCCAAACCGATTTACCATGAGTGAGTACGCTTGTTGTATGATGGCTTCAATTATATCATATTTCTGCTCTGTTGTCCCAATTTTGAGCTTTTGCTGCAAAAATATAGAGGCCTGCTGGTCATTGTTGCAAACGATCTTGTCCACTATATACTTCCAATCACAGGAGACGTTCTTATCAAGTAGGCGCCGATAGTTGAGTGGTTCAAGTGGCGAAATGTACGTCTGGACGGAGCCCCCACCGACCTAAGCCAGTCAGCTAAGGGACAAGAATTAACTCAAGTATAACTCACGGGCGAGGCAGCCCATGGCACTGAATTACCACTGGGAGTTGAAAACTCCGTCGCCGTTGGTGAAAGCGGAGGTGCGACGGGCCTTTGATGATAAGGTGGCAGTGGATACAGCCCGATTTGCTGATAGGTGCTGCTTGGTTTACTCGGGGGTGATCGAGGGCCCTGGCTGTCGCCTGGGCAAGGAGCAAATGCACTCCAGGGAGAGTTTCCCCCAGAAAAACATGGTCCGATGCGGTTCGACTGAGCAGTTGGATGGCGAGGTCCAAACTCCGAGCCTTGAAAATACCTACCTTGATCCTCCGGGAAAGGTCCATCAAAGCTACAAGGGGTAACAGAAGGGCCAGAGAGCACACGATGCGGGTGAAAAGAACCGTTCCCCGGAACAGCAGGGGTTGTTGCTGATTGTCTCCAAAATCGGCTCGAATCCTGTCCAAATGAAGTGCCGGACAGGGGAAGATTGTTATCACCATAGGCCCTTTCCGAGTTGTGTCCAACTCCGTAAGCTGACTGTGTAGAATGTGGCCAAAACCTTTTAGCCCTATTGTACGCGCCGGCGGAAAGTGCATCAGATATATCTGACTGCGAATCTTCCTGCGTATTCCAGCCATCCTGGAGTAAATGAGGGGTCGGTATGGATGCGTTGAATGCGCTCTGCAGGTTACTGAACGTTTTCTCGCTTATTTCACGCCCACTAAAGTCGACTTCAGATGGAGGCCCAAGAGCCTGGTCCAGAGTATGGTTGATCACACGGGTTTGCGCTAATTCTTGTTCCTGCAGGGCGATTCTTGAGTTTGCAGCTTGAAGCTCGTGCTTCAGACGAAGTAACTCAGAAGCTTCGGAGTCAGAACTATCCTGACTCACTGCATCTTGTGCACTATTACCCATGTTGACACTCGTATGCAGCGAAAAACCAGTAGGTTCGGCAAGCTCCTCAGGGATTCCCATGCTGTCGACTACATTTTTGGACAGGAGGCTTTTCTGCTGGTCTAGGGCTAATTGCTGTTCTGATAGTTTCGAGAGAATCTCGTGGTTGGTGGCCTGCTTGGTATCTGAAACCTGAGCCTTTGGCGACAGTTTCGCTAGCAGTCTTTCCATTTTAGAATTTCCTATCAAAGGAACGGCATGGTTCAAATGCTCTAACTTCTGCTTCTGGGATTGTGAGATACCATTTTTAACAAGGGGGGCTGAGAGGAACCTGACCTTATTTGGGGTATTGTCATTTTTCTGGCTAGCGGGAGACTGGAGGTTTCCGAGCTTGGATGTCTCCAGCGGTTCGGGGGAGCTGATGCAGGCGTTTGGGTGCTTGTGGCCCTGGGGAATGTTTAAAAGGTTGGTTAGAAATTTGGCCAGGAAAGCAGTCATAGATGCAGTGCGTATGTGAACATACTGATATTTCACGCCCAATAGATAAGGAGCGAATTTCACCGTTTCCATTCCTGGAAGATTGTATCTCACCAGAGCTTCTGCAGCAAGTCTCTGGCAACGCGGTCGAAAGCAAAGACATGTTGAATCGTCAAAACAAAACCAGTCTCTTCATTACAGGGGTCCGCGTCGCGAAGAAGGTAAACCAAGCCGAGATCAGAGAGTCGGAAAGGACAAGGACACCCACCCATAAAATCCAACCGCTCTTACATGCAACAGCAAATCAAAGGGGGAGATGCTTCAAAGATAGCGCGGAGAAAAGCAGACTGTTTCCTACCGGCTTCCGCACTTGGGACTTGGAACGCAGCAAAAGGTATACGAAAGTATCTAGAAAAGAAATCAGAAGAGAGAGGGAGGGGGGATGATAGAGAGAGATGCGGGAGTTCGAAAAGATACCTTAGCAGAGTAGATTCAAAAAGCAAGTACAATCAGGCAATTGGGAAACAACGATAGGATCAGTCGAGAAGAAGGAAGGGTAGGGAGGCTCCTGGGTGAATTTGCAAACAAGAAGAAAGTCAGGCGCCTGTGTCTATAGTAGAAGGATCTGCTGAAAATGGAAGGAAGAGAGAATCATTCCGTCAGGGCCTCACCTCGACCGTTTAGTGGAGGAACTCATCAACATACCGCACGCGAATTACGGCCCTGGGATAAGAGATTCCCATGCCTGCTACATAACCAATTAGGGTGCATGTTTAATGGGCACACGGCGGATTGAAAAATGCGGACTCTCCTTGAATTCCGAAGCCAACGATCCCATATATTTCCGAGGTCCTCCTTCGCCTATTAGCGTAGTATTATATAGGTAGTACGGAGTAACCAAACAGTAATAATTCTAGGTATCAAGCGGGCATTCGTCACTCACACCGTGGACGTACGTGCTCTGTTAGCAAGCTAAACCACGCCGAAAATGGCATATCCTCGCCCAGCCATAAAAGCTCCAGAAAACCTTATGTGCCATTGGCAATATAAGACCCCATTGAAATTTGCCAAAATCTGTCAAAATGGCCAGCAGCATAAAGCCCCGCGTGGCCCTTCCAGCGACAACTGCCACCGAGAATCAGAAATTCGGGCTGACCAGCTCCGGTAAGTGTAGGCACAAGGCGAGCAGCCTGCTCAAGGCCATTCATATCCTCACCCCATACTACCAGCTCCAGGCTCTCGTTTCCCATGGGACGGAGGAATAGAGCACCCATTGAGGGCTCGCGGTTGAGGGTATACTTTTGATAACGTCCTCTTGTCTCGAAATTTATACTTCGGTGAAGGCTGTCTGGAACTGGAAACCTCCCCCTATATAAAGCGATATGGTCATCTGCAATATAAATGGGGTATGATTGCAGCAGTGAGTTTGGCAATTCGTTCCCTAACGAGACCGTTATGACATTCCCCGGAAATGTTGTGTTCAATAAACTGCATTGCCGACTGATGTGCGAGTCGGCAGCGAAATACTGTAAAAGGTTGCGGCTAATCTGGAGTGCCGTTTCCTCAACACCCATCGAGCATACGTTGATGGTGAATATCCCATTGGTTCGCATGATAGCGTCCATTGCACCCATTTGACGACCATATCTTTGGGATATGGACCGCCAATCATTTTTCTTCGAGCTAATCCACCCATTGTTGGTTTTAACATACCACGTGGATTCACACTGGAACTGGTCGACTTCGAAGTGAATATCCATATCATCTACAACCAAAATCAGAGAATCTTCTTCAGCCCAGCATATTTTGGCTGTAAGATGGAAACGATGGATATTTTGTGTCTGGATGTGCCATACCCCTGAGTACGAATCTTTTTTGACACGCAAACGGCCGAACATATCAGGAGACTGTAGCTGATCCACATATATTCCGCCTTTAGACGCCATGTCTCCGGAAGACGGGATGTACATTGTGTACTCCATTGGAGTACGTTCTGGCATCGGTTGTAAGGAATCGTTATAAAACTTCAGCAGGGGAGCGGTTGCCATAACACCATCATACCAGTGGCCTTCATGAGGTAACTCGACGTAGCCAGATGGCCAACCAGTCTCCTCTAGCAACTGATGCATAAGGCGCGAATGATACACGGGGACATTTGTGTCGTTTAAGCCATGCTGTTGTAATATTGGGATACCAGCAGCATTTGCTACCAAAAGTTCATGTTTGAAACTAGCCCGCGATTGATGAAGGACGGCGGAGATCAAAGGCTCGGAATCTCGCCACATGTTATATGGCACATAATCTACACGATCAGAACCTGCAAATATGGATGGAATCCTTTGGATTAGCGGGTAAAGTAGCTCACTTTCAATAGATGTATACCCCGACACCGGGGCAGCGGCGATAATATTATCGGGATGATGAGTAACAAGAAACCAGACACCCTGACCTACCACTTTGATGAGCCAACGAATGTCATCATAAGCACCGAACTCGAGGCATTACCTCCGTTTGAATGACCTAGGGCAATCCAATCATCAGCCGAGAATCCCGGACCACTCCAACCAACGGCTCCGATCCAGTCAGGAACAGCCCTTATGGCAGCCTTTATGTCAGCGGCACCCCAAGTATCTATTGCGAAAAAAGATTAGTGGAAATGACATTGCGCTTTGGTTTTTTCAGACACAGAACCAAGAAGCACCGCAGACAGGTACTTACGCCAGTCGTCGCCACTCCAAGAGGTAACACCGCTTGGGAACAGCATCCACGCACAGATACCGTAAGCAGGGTCCAGCATCCGGCGGATTTGCGCACTATTGGCCTCAAGTCCGGCTCCATGGAGGCCTATTACAACAGGTAGGGAGATGGTCGTCTTATTCAACAAACAAGGGGAATCGAGGGGTGGTGGACGTAAGATAGCATACGAAACAATGCCGGCTGGGTGAATGTATGTCAACCGCTGAGGCTCAGAGAAAGACTTATTGATAAACTTGATGATGAAGGATTGAACCCAGGTCTCTCCGCCTTGAACCACTCTGTAGCGAATATCGACCAAAAGCTTGGCACTCAAGGGACTGCGGCCCATGAACCGGAAAGGCAGTGGCCGAGTTTGATATGGAGCAAGAGGTAATGGCGCGTTCACTTGTAGAGGAAACTACCCGAGTTTGTTATTTGTGAACTAGAAGTGATGGGTAAATTGGCACCAACATCAGGACAGCTGAGGGAAAGAACCTCTACCCATTCAGCCGCATTGTTCTGCACATTCACTGACCCCCAGGCACTCCCAAAGTGCCAATCTGTAGTTTCAGGTACCAAAAGGCTTCGTTCGTCAATCGTTAACAGTCCATAGCGTAGTTTGGCCTCGAGAACTACACTTATTGTGGGATCACCTTGGCCACCCAAGGCCCGAACATCACGAATGAGCCGCAGTTCAATGACATGCTCTCCGGGAGAGAGTCCCAATATCAGAGGTGCCCTGCGATAGCTGTAAAAATCACCGCCAAAGTACCGTCGACCGTCGATAAGAAAATCCAAGATGCCATCCGTAAATATCCCAACTGCCTGGTAATTTGAACCAGGCAAGTTTATATATCCACGCACCCACGCCTGGTACTGCAGGGCAGACCATCCATATACGGATTGAAGGGACTTCCAATTTGTTTGTGGAAAATCTACCACAAGCTCGGCCCTGCTTTGTCCCGGGAGAGGATTGGTAACATTGGCCCGCACCCAGTCCCACCTCACGATCCCGCCTGTCGCAAGAGGGCTGTTGTACCCTACCTCCTCGTCAAATGACAAGTTTGTGAATCCGCCCCAATACTCCAGAGGATCAGTTCCCCAAATGGCTTCTAGAAAATGATTATAAAAGTAGGGTTGGTATATTGCTTCACAGGTGAGTCAAACTAGGGAAATACTGACCTCTTGTTCCGCATTGGAAGGGGCCGAGGACCTGCCATTTCTCTGAGAAGTAAACGTTGGAGGAGATCTCGCCAAGCGGGTACTGGGGGGCGTGAAATTGTGGCTCGAGAGACCATCCGCTGCAAAGTGCCCTGCGGAATAGCACTACATGAACCAGTATTTTTGTGAAGTATGCCGATGAGTAGTACATGATTCTATGCACGGCCCATATGAAATTGATATTAAATTGCTGCGATCTTAGGTCCTCATTAAGAACTCGGAATTGTGTGTTCTGAATTAGGCAGGTAAGAAACTCGAGGGCATCAGAATCAGAATCAGCACCTCGTCCTTGCTCCGTGTAGTTAAAACTAGCTCGCGCTCGAATGATTGATTTTTTTATAGGAATATTTTGCTGCTTAGAAGGTTGACCCGCACAAAGGCTGAAGTTGGATCTGAGGCTATCTACACCGGTGTAAGATGATTGATCGCCAGGGACAGTCAGTTATGGATGCCGGGGCGATCGGTCCCTTGCCCAAGGTCTTTTTTCCACGTCCAACAGGCGAGGTGGATGCTTCGTGTGCGGGCAGTGCTGAGTGCACCTGCTCACAGCGTTCCTCGATTCTTGAACGTCACTGGTCAGGAGTGGCTAAAGTGATTCGTCATCTCCCTCCGCACTAGCACCAAAGCGCACTAGTGGATTTCCGCTCTCGTCCCCTCCGACATGAAGAGTTCCGTCGAGACGTCCAGACCTCTCAAGTTCACTTCTCATGAATCAGGATGGTGATAGATGGATATTACCCGAGCATCTGCCACGAAATTGATCCATGCCATAACTATTCGCCGCTCCAAACAGTACTCGAGAGCCATAGGATTTGCGAATATCCGCACAGATTAACCCTTCGATTTCAGAAACGTATCAGAAGAAACAACTTGGCCGCATCCGGTCTCAGGCAAACCATCCCGGACAACAACTGAAAAGCATTACTCGTCCTGACGCCAATTTTGCGTCTCACCCGCATTGCAGGATAGCCCTATACGGGTGTATTTGAAAGGACAGGAAAATGTCGACAACCACTGTGACAGGCACGGGGCGGCGCGCCTCCATACGACAACCAGAGTTACAAACGTCAGTCAAAGTGGCCAACCCTCAAACCATGGCCAGTCCGATAGACAAGTTCCCACCATTCTACGACGAAGAATACGATTCCACAGAGTCGAAAATGCTACATCTCAATACCACAGTCAGGTATGCGCCCAATGACCGGTGGGACTATAAGCCGGCCAGAGATCCAAAACGAAAGCCGAGAAAGAGCATCAGCGAGACCATAAGTGCGATTAGGACACGTAATGGTAGTGTCAGCGCTAATGCGCAGGATTTGGCTCAAGCGCTCAGAGCGCCTGTTTCATACAGACTAATAGTATAGCTCTCTATCCCCTTCTAAAGTCTCGCCAATTGCCGCCGCTTACTAGTCTGCAGGTGCTTTGTCTTGTTTGGTATACTACTTCGGCTTTAACGAATACATCCTCGAAGTCTATTTTAAATGCGCTCCCAAAACCAATCACCCTCACAGTCGTGCAGTTTGCTTTTGTATCGATATATTGCCTCCTACTCTCGTACCTGTCGACCGTGGTCCCCTGGCTCAAAACCAGCATACCGGCACTCAAAAACAATATTCGCCCGCCATCGCGCGATGTCATAATGTCCGCGTTGCCTCTCGCCGTATTTCAACTAGCAGGACATATCCTAAGCTCGATGGCAACATCTCAAATCCCTGTTTCGCTGGTTCATACCATCAAGGGACTTTCTCCATTATTTACTGTGATAGCATACCGCTTCTTTTTCCGCATTCGCTATGCCATGGCAACTTACCTATCTCTTGTTCCATTGACACTGGGTGTCATGCTTGCTTGTTCGACAGGGTTTTCCACAAACTTTTTTGGCATTCTATGCGCTCTAGTTGCGGCTCTAGTATTTGTCTCGCAAAATATCTTTTCGAAAAAGCTTTTCAACGAAGCCGAGCGTGCGGATTCGGATATGCAGTCCGCAGGTCGCCGAAAGTTGGACAAGTTGAATCTGCTCTACTATTGTTCTGGGTTGGCTTTCATCCTCACATTGCCCATTTGGCTCGTCACAGAGGGTTATCCCCTATTCTCTGATCTGATGTACGATGGTGCCATCTCTCTCACAAACAAGGCTGGATCATTGGACCATGGCGCTCTTTTCCTCGAATTTGTGTTCAATGGGGTGTCTCACTTCGCCCAGAACATCTTGGCTTTTGTTATCCTTTCCATGGTTTCGCCTGTGTCGTATTCCGTCGCGTCTCTCATAAAGAGGGTATTTGTGATTGTTGTTGCCATTGTTTGGTTTGGCAACTCCACGACATCCGTTCAAGGTGTTGGCATTGGCCTAACCTTCATTGGACTTTACCTCTACGATCGCAATAGCCATGACGATGTCGCAGATCAGAAAGCCAACGCGGACCACTTCCACTCGAATAAAACCGTCCTCCCTTTAAATACTCGCCCAACCAGTAAAGTCTGGGATTCCAACGGCTATGCGTTCCCTGAAGGAAAACCCGGCGGTCGATACGTTCCAAATCATTCGCATTCCATCTCCAGCAACTCGAAAAAAGATGATGGTATCGGCCATGCTCGCCCAAGGGCAAGTAGCAATGCGAAAGCTTGGTTGCCACCCGGCACAAAACAGGAGGTGACCTGGCAAGCGAGCGACTCCTGACTAACAACTTTTGCACATGTACCGCCAAGACTTATGTATCTTGTGTTATTATTTCCCGTCCTGTAACATGTCGCGACGGGGTTGAATTAGGAACAAAATTGCCCCTGCGTGTACAAAATTAATGAATCTTTTAAAAATATAGAGGGTTTGTGGCTGTTGGTTTGCTGGGCATCCTAGCTATATAGTCCAGCGAGCAGAAAACAGATGACTAGACACGATCATACAATACGGATATTGTCACCTTTGTATATGATCCACCTGCATGAAGTCTTAAACCAAGATAACTAGTAGAGCAACGTGAGTAATAGTTGATGCGAGGTTAGATATTGTATTAACTTTTTTTTTTTTTTTCAATCGATCAGGTAGATATATTTAGGCGCCAAGGCGGGCCATGTGGTAGAAAAAAATTGAAGAAAGAGAGTAAAATCGTAATATTATTTTTTAACATGCGTCGCGAATTGTCGCCGCTGTCGGTAAGGAACTCTACCTTCAGTAGGCATCTTTGCCAGTGTTTCAACTGTTAAAGAATACCTTCCGGGGCTCCAGCTCAGTGCATCTTGCTCTTGGATCATGATGCAGAGGAGGGAGGGACGAATGAAGCCCTACCACCTACAATAAACATGCCCGTGAATGAGATGGAGAGGAAAAGAAAAGACCAAAACCTGGGATTGCTGAGAAAGCAAGAAAAAGGTTTTGGTTCGGATGATGGGATTTCCCGGGCGCCGAACCAATCCGGAGGCGGCAATTTGCGAGTGACGCCCGGACCAGAACTGCGAGAATCCAACCTTACACCAAAAGTGCTTTGACCGAAAGACACCAGTTTCTCCCCAAGTTGCACACCCGGCCGCCTTTCTCCCTCGGCCTCCCTCTTTATCTTCTTCCTTTTCTCACTCACCTCCCCTTTTGCTTCTTTCGTACACAGTATGCGGCCGCAGCTATTCCGCGCGGCCGCCCGGTCTGTCCGGGTTCCAAAGGTCAATACTGCCAGGGCCTTCGCAACCACGATCCCTCGTTCTGCTGAGGTGGAACTCACAATTGGTATGGCATTCACATCCATCTCATTATCCTGGCTTTATGTCTAACTTTTTATGGAATAGATGGCAAGAAAATCTCGGTAGAAGGTGATTATCAACTCCTGAAACTTTCCCCCAAGAACGCTACTTACACTCAGCAATGCAGCTGGCTCGGCTCTTATTCAAGCATGCGAGAAGGCTGGAGCTACAATTCCTAGGTACATACCTGATTCCATCCGACATTTGTTATAAATTATTGCTCACAATTCATGACAGATACTGTTATCATGAGTAGGCGATTTCCCCATCTGTCCTTCTCTCCCATACTCTCACCGTCGGCTACTAACGCACTCGGTAGAAAGTTAATGATTGCAGGAAACTGTATGGCCCCAACAGTCTTCCGGAACAACCACGACTATGCTAATTATTAACCTTATTAGGTCGTATGTGTCTAGTCGAAGTCGAAAGAGCCCCCAAACCAGTGGCGTCATGTGCCTGGCCCGTCCAACCGGGTATGAATGTCAAAACAAGTTCTCCATTAGTGCATAAAGCTAGGGAGGGTGTTATGGAGTTCCTTCTCGCGAATCACCCTCTTGACTGTCCAATTTGTGACCAGGGAGGAGAGTGCGATCTTCAAGACCAATCAATGCGGTACGGTGCGGACCGCGGGCGCTTTCACGAACTTAGTGGCAAACGCGCTGTTGAAGACAAGAACATTGGTCCCTTGGTCAAAACCTCTATGAACAGATGCATCCAATGCACTCGTTGCGTCCGATTCATGAATGATGTTGCTGGCGCCCCCGAGCTCGGAACCACTGGCCGAGGAAACGATTTACAGATTGGAACTTATCTAGAACAGAATCTGGATACCGAGCTTTCCGGCAACATTATCGACCTTTGCCCTGTTGGTGCCTTGACCTCAAAACCATATGCCTTCCGCGCTCGCCCTTGGGAACTGAAACACACCGAATCTATTGATGTGCATGACGCCCTAGGGTCCAACGTCCGGATAGATACTCGTGGAATGGAAGTGATGCGCGTTCTACCGAGGCTCAATGACGATATTAATGAGGAATGGATCAATGACAAATCTCGTTTTGCATGCGATGGTCTTAAGACTCAGAGACTTACTACACCCCTTATCCGACAGGAAGGAAAGTTTGTTCCTGCAACATGGGAGCAAGCCCTAACCGAGATCGCATCTGTTCACCAAAAACTGCAGCCCAAAGAGAATGAGTTCAAGGCCATTGCCGGCCACCTTGTGGACGCGGAAACCATGGTTGCCATGAAGGACTTGGCTAACAAACTCGGCTCTGATAGCCTTGCCTTGGATCAACCTGGCGGTAACTCACCCATCGCCCACGGTGTTGACATCCGCTCGAGCTATCTCTTCAACTCTAAGATCTATGGGATTGAGGAGGCGGATGCCATACTCCTGGTCGCAACGAACCCTCGCCATGAAGCTTCTGTTCTTAATGCTCGCATTCGCAAGCAGTACCTTCGCTCTGATCTCGAGATCGGTCTCGTTGGTGAATCGTTTGATAGCACTTTTGACTTCGAACACCTCGGCTCGGATGTTGGTGCTCTGAAAGCCGCCCTTTCAGGTTCCTTTGGCAAGAAGCTGGCTTCCGCTAAGCGACCCATGATTATTGTCGGCAGTGCTGCAGCAGAGCATGAAAGTGCAAAGGCAATTTTTGAGGCAGTCGGAAGCTTTGTGGAGAAGCACTCTAGCAACTTCAACACACCAGAATGGCAGGGTTATAACGTTCTTCAGCGTGCGGCATCCCGTGCGGCCGCGTACGAAGTCGGCTTCACCACACCATCCCCAGAAATTGCGCAGACAAAACCCAAGATGGTTTGGCTACTTGGCGCGGACGAGGTCACTCAGTCCGATATTCCTAGTGACGCATTCGTTATCTACCAAGGACACCATGGTGACCACGGAGCTCAGATTGCAGATGTTGTTCTGCCAGGGGCTGCCTATACTGAGAAATCAGGTACCTACATCAACACCGAAGGCCGTGTTCAAGTTACTCGTGCAGCAACTTCGATGCCTGGTGCTTCCCGTGATGACTGGAAGATCATCCGTGCCGCTAGCGAGTTCCTCAACGCCCCTCTCATGTACGATGATATCGAGGCTCTTCGCGACCGCATGGAAGAAATTAGCCCTGTGATGCGTCGCTATGATGTTGTCGAACCCGCCTCGTTGGCCCAACTAAGCAAAGTTCAACTGGTCGATCAAAACAAGGGTTCTAATGTAACCAGCACACCCTTCAAGAAGGTCATTGAAGACTTCTATTTCACAGACTCCATCTCCAGAAGGTAAGACCAGAGACTCCTCCGTCTATATCCAGGATTCAGCGCTGACCATATCGCAGTTCACCAACGATGGCTCGCTCCTCAGCGGCCAAGGCCTCTGGTAACCCTGATACAAACTACATGTCTACAGGTGGTGAAGTGTCCCCTCAGCACATGTACGGTTAAAAGAAAAGAAAAGAAAAAGAAAAAGAAACCCTTTCGAGCCTTGATCTCCATGGCCGCTTTGGTTTGTTCTTATAAGATTTTTTTTTCCCCAAGGCGTTGTTGTTGTACTACCTTTAACGCCTACCTAAACATTGCTATTGGTCTCTCTGTTTAATTATATCATTGTTTGAATCCCTTTTCTAAAGTGTTTCTAGCTCCATTCTGACATGGGTCAAAAACTTGCGGGGCCAATCTGTACATAAGATCAAAATTGGCTTCGGCAATAGATAACCCTAGTGATTCTAAAGTCTTCGTATAGACCACTGGATTGGAAGTATCAATTGATTCACTCAAACCAACACTTGCATAGTCGAACGATTCCTAAATAGTCATGTCGTTGCTACAAGCCCGGCGAATAATATATGTGCCCATGTTGGCCTGTGGCGTTAGCGAGTAAAAAGCCCCAACTCTTAGCATAGTGGTCAACTTTACATAAAATACATTTTCCTTTACCCCAACATGCGAATACGAGTTATAGTTCATCATCATCTGTCGTCCCTCCTGTTTCATCCGGACTTTGTCGCACCGGAGAGGGTCGTGTGAGGGTCGGCTGTTTTTCTGTCCTTCTTGAAAAGGGCAGCTCTCTCCTTGGCGGTGGTGATTTCGCTACAACCTGTTCATGAAGCCCATGAATTCTTCGATTTCTTTGCTGTGGTCCTCTAGCACTCGAGACGATCTTCTCATCATCCGATATTGCATTATCATCATCTTCAAGTGGCTGGGGGGTCGATGTTCCTTCGTCCGTTTCCTCGTCCACAACATTGTCGAGTTGTTGTTTCGGTTTATCGGTTTCCATTTTCCCAAATCCACCATCACCGTCAGGTTCATCTTGTGTCGTTCCTGCGGGACGTTTTGGTCTCCGTCCCTTCACCCTTGGCCTCGGATCGCCTGTTGCAAGAGCCGTCTGCATTGTAGATACTTTCCTGCTTTCAGATTAGTGCTACACTAGTTGGGTAATTACGACTTACTTTTCTGGGTGTCAACTTGGGCGGACGCAAGTAGGCGTTGCTGATTGCGGATCTTCAATTTCTTTTCATTCAACAACTGCGCAAAATCAGATATAAGTTGTTGGTCATGTTCTGTTTTTAAGCTGATGAACTCCTCCAACTGCTTGTTCAACAAAGCTATTGTATCCTCGGCCGCACGGAAGCGATCGAGCAATAAATTGAAGCGCTGCTCGAAGATATCCGCCCTGGTAATGGCAAGGTTTGACCATTCAAATAGCTCGATACCCTGTTCGTCGTTCTGTTGGAGGCTTAAGGATCCTAATTTTTGCTGTGCATGGTCAGAGAACGTTTTCCGATATTCGCATCAAGGTAGGCCTACTGTGATAGTCTGTATTCTCTTCCTCACGGAGATCACTAGCCCCTTATTGCCGTCCCCAGAGTCAATTATGGTGGCTGATGCTTCGATGCCCGCGATAAGCTCTGTTGTTTGTGTCGTCTCGCCCTGCAGGCCGAGGACATAAAAGACAGTATACTGCCACTCATCATCGCTCCCTTCATAGCTTTTTGCTCTTAGCTTCTTCAGCTGAGACTGCTGCACTGCGCATGTACATTAGTAGCTCGAAATGCGGAGGTAACTTTTGAAATCACTTACAAGTTGCGGTGTAAGGAAATTCTCCCTCCGTCGCTATTATAGTCAACTCCCCGGTTGAGTCGGAGCATGAAACGTAAAGAAGAATATGAGAATCGGCTTCGTCCGATCGACGAATGTGGAGGACGCGGGGAGACAGGCTACCTTTTAAAGGGGGCATCTCGAGCTTGTGTAACTAAAGGTTCGAAAAAATGGCGCGAGCACGAGTTCTTTCGGCAAAGTTGTTTTTCTTTTCTTTTCTCTTCTCGTGAGATCTCGGTTCTTATTTGGTTCCCCAGGTGCTGGTGCCTTGTGCTCTGGGCTGTAGCCTTGTAGCCTTGGTATGATTACTCTCAATTAAGTACGTCCCAATGTAGGGGGGTTTACCCGTAGGCAATATAAATAGTTGATGACACAAATTTTGTGTTATTGTGAGGAGAATTTTAAACTGGAGCTTTTTCTAGTGAATGTGTGTTTGTGTGTGGGCAAGAAACCGTGGGACTGGCAACTATAGCTACGTCCTTAAAGACAGGGGAAAGGAGCCTCAGCTTCAGCATTATATCCGCTTCAGCCACTGCTGGCCAAGTTGAGGTGCGCCTGTTTTAATGGTAAACTAGGTCTTACATGACCTAAAAACATAGGACCAACCATCCGCTAGTTATATAGTGTACCTGACACCACCGGCATCAGAGAAGCTTCTACAATATTTACACACAGACAGGGGGTGCATGCCTATATATTGTCAGTTGTCCGAGTCCCACCGCCTAGGCATCAGCATCTTCTGAACACTGGTTACTCAGTACTAGTACTGTGCTTGATCGTTTTTTAGAGGATGCAAGTGGTGCCCGAGATGTGACCAGCGACAGATCTTCTCAAAAAAATGAGACACGACAAAGCATATGTCAGACAGTGAGGCTGATGCGAGTGAGAGACAGACATCCGAATCTGATGCATCTCAAATTAGCGCGATGCATTACGAGTATTACTAGTATTACGACTGTCCGAGCAACCGGAGACCTAGTATAGAACTAGTGGATGGAACGCCGCACCTCGCAGCATCCAATCCACACTCCATTTGGACCTCAATAACCAAGCGAGTTTCTCTTGTCTCACCCAGACACTCGCCTCCCACCTCACCTGATAATATCTCCTAGTTTTTTTCGCCTTTCCCATATTTGACGGGATGAACATTATTTCGGCAGGCGTTCGGATGCTCGCGTAGTTAGCATCCATAACGCTCGTTTCCGGAGGGAATTCCACCAGCCACCCCTGTCACGACACACGACACACGAGCTCTTGCACGATCGCGGACACCTTGATTCTCGTGTTCCTCGGGTCCAACTTCCCCACGTTATAAATTCACCTTCGCTCTTGCCATACCATCTCGCAGTTCCTCATGATAACTGGATAATTGGAGTCGACGTCAACTCCAGTGTCCTTTTATTCACGTCCTGACCATATCATCGAGAACACAAACCTCCAATCGAACTACCCAACAAGTCGAATCCCAACGCATCACGAATCGTCCCAATTTGCATCTCACAGGGATCTTAACACATCTAGTGGTAGCACGGCATGACGTTCTCACCTTATCCCAACCCCCTATCAACACCGGAACGTTCGATGCGAACGACCTAAAATTCACAAGCCTCAGCTATATATTTCTTTTATGGGTCCGTGCCTTATCGCACAACACCTACAATCGAGCTACTATGGCACAATTTACTCTTGAAGTGCCACAGAATAGTGACGGGACAATTGAATGTTGGGATGACGATGATGACCTACAATGCTACGAAGATATCCACCTTCGCGTTGCCTCAAGTGCTACGTCTGTGACTAACTCATCCATCCGTCGGTCTGGGCATCGCGACTCGATATCTTCACGGCGCTCTGCTCGTTCCGATCTCGACTCTACCGCGGGCGGAGATGAGGATTGGGAGATTCAGTTGCTGGATGATAACGAACTCGTAAACGAAGAGGCTATAGCGTCTGTCAAAAATTCTGGCATCCCATTGCCCGCGAACATTCCCCAAACTGCCCTTGTCGGCGGTACGATTAAACGGCTTGGGAAGAAAAAGACAAAGCGAGAGTTTATCGACGATTGGTCTGACGACCTAGAGCTACCAAGTCCCAGTATTGCTTTAGAGTTAAAGCGATTCCATGATACCACTCTCCCTGAGGTTCTTCTGCAAGTTGATTCTACTTCAGTAGATCATTCAAATGCCTTTTCTCCATCGTCTAGTGACGGTGTGGCACCGCAACCACCTGCCCACACAATATCGCGTGACTTCCTAAACAACAACAAGGAAAGCCATACTCAGGATATCCCCACGATCAAAGCAGTCAAGCAGTGCTCTGCACTAAGACCGAATATCATGGATGAAACGGAGCCGAGCAATGAAACAGCCGCGGTGGATGATTTCGAAAATGATTTTGAACTTCCAACTGATGACCTCCTTCAACTACGCCAACCCTCGGCAAGAAATCCTAGCCTAACTCCTGATGACGTTGATGTCGATTGGTCCGAAGGCAGTATTGGGGTGCGATATGGTGGCACCACGCGAGACCATCGGTCAAATCCAAGCTCCTCGACTTCGATTGTCAGCCCAAGTGCCTCAAGTTACTTGACGGGTGAAAGCGACGATGAAGGGCTCGAGGGGCTTGTGATTCCAGAAGGGCCTTTGGACCTAGGCTCACATTTAGCTCAGTCGAGGGAAGCAAGCACACCCAACGTATCTCATCGTACACCCGAGGATAAGGGTCAAAATCAATCTCGCTGCGACGACTTTTTCTCTGATCTTGAAATAAGCAGCAGCGAGGCGTTCGTAGCCAAGAAATCCTCCATAAATCCGAATATCAAATACAGAACAGAGGCACTTCAGAGCCCGGCTCGGCGTTCTGCAACCACCCTCACATTTACGAACGCGACAATATCTCCAAAGACTCGCATTCCTCGCCTTTCCGGACATGATCGACCGGTTTCCACGCATCTGGAAACAGTATCGGAGAGTGGCGCTCCCCTGTCCAAGTTCCGTACCTCTCCACGCCGACCAGGCCATGTCTCCCACTCCTCCGTATCCAGTCTCCCTATATCTGGCTCAACAACAATACCATCACTTTCCTTTACACCAACCCGGCGCATAGTGGGAACCCGTATCTCAAAAGAAGCTCTAGCGGATGAACGCGGGGCTGGGAAGCAGTTACTGAAATCGAAACGCTCGATGCCGTCAATACGGAATGCACCACAATCAGCGACAAGCGCCGCATTCCCAAGCCCCCCTCGTCAAGGTGGCTCAGGCTCAAGCTGGCTAAACACCAGGATCTTTGGTCCTGCTGACCGCAGTGGACCAGACGGGAAGCTGTTAGCTCGTAAATCTCAGGTGCCATTCTTGCCTGCCGGAGCATCCGAAAGACAATCCCATCATAGCAGCATTAAAAACCATCGATATTCCCGACGTACGAGCTCCGACGATACAACCGATTCCACTGACACACAAGCCGCCGCTATACGACTACCGCGGTCAAGCCGTCATAACAGTTCTGGGAGCAATTCCAATGACGCACCGTTAGAAACACTGAGCACAACTCCTAAACGAACTCTTACCCGACCGGCCCGTCGCCGAAACTATGGTGACGGAACTGAATTGGCTTCTTTCGATGACTTACCTACATCGACAAGCACGGAGAACAGATTTGTCAAGCAGCCCAGCGGACGTGGAGCTCCGCGATCCTTGAGAAACAAGTTGAGCATAAGCCAATCCGCACCCCCAAAGTCACAAGTTTCACAGCAGGCCCAGCCAAGAAATGCTCCATACCAGCAACAATCATCTCTTCCCCGGTTTGCGCGCGATACCAATGCGTCAAGGAACGCTAGGGAACAACGCATTGCTTCTATGTCTGCAATTTCGAAACTTCGGGAAAACAATCCACTTACTCCCCTTAATTCGAACTGGAAATCCCCAAATGTCCCGCGAACTCCGTCAGCAACGGCGTCCATAAGAAGCAAAAAGGGGGTACCTGGTTCAATCTCTGGATCCAGACCGCAATTAATCAAACCCATTGGTGCAGGTGTCCAAGAACGGAAATGTAAGCTGTTTTTCCGATCAATGATACGCATGAACGTTGTACTAATATTTTGCAAGCCGTAAATGGCATGCATTACAACCCCGTCTCTTACCGTTGGGAGGGCAACGAGAACCTGGTTCAAGATTTTGATTCTAGCGCACCTAAGTCACCGAAACCCTCACCTGCCCTGATCACCAATGTGGGGGCGATGCAAAACGTACAAGTGGTCGGCGGAATGGTTTTTGATCCGCAGCGCATGTGTTGGCTCAAAATGGCACCCTCACAACCCGGGAAAGAAGGAGTCTTTGCGGTTGAGGACGAGGACGACATATTCTCTAATATGACAGATTTAGAAGAACCTGGCGTCTCCGAGAAAAGGCCAACAAGGACCCGAGAAGATTTTGATCCTGCAGTTAGCGGGGATGACAGGAGTGGCGAGGATTCGTCAGATGAGTGGCCCATGACGGAGGAGTTTGATGTCGGTCCGGAATTCATTCGACGCCAACGCATGGAAGAAGAAAAGTGGAAACGCAAGGTGGGCAAATGGATGAACGATAACCATGTTGGTTTTGGAAGCAACTGGAGGTGGGCTATCCGGGATCTGGTGAGATCCAACAGCATGCTTGGGGCTCAAAAACTCAATAATGCATGACTGTTTGATTTGATTGCTTCCACCTCTGTGCCCAAGACTTGAGGTGAGACGAATGATACCATAATGATGATACCCATGAATTTACTGGAGCTTTTCCTATTGATTACTGCGTTCGGGCTCTGATGATGTGGCGAGAAATTTGGCCGTTGCATTGATTTTTCCTGCGCTGCAATGAATGTTATTGTTATAGGATCACATCCCTGTTTTCTTCGTGTTAGTGGATACTCTTATTACTTTACTCGAACTGATGAAAAATAGTATAGAAACTATGAAGTTCAGTTCTGACCTAACTTACTTCTGCCAGGTGAAATTGCAATGCGGCTAACGCCATCGCAGCGATCCCTGGATCCTTCGGAACGGTGGTGGTATTTTGGCTAATCAGTATACGGCGTAAAACACGTACCGAGGGTCTGATCTTCCTTGTCCTAATGCATCGGTTCCAAGGACCCGCAGCTCCAGGGCTACAGGTGGCAACATTAGTGGCAAACTGCTCATTGGCACCTGCAAGTAAGCCCAGGTAGGTAACCAGGTGTCTTGGGAAGTTGTCACATCAAACCCCCTCAACAATGGCGCACCACGGGGATTTCTTGAGTAATGTGCTCTTCTACGCTTAGATTTGAGGAGCTTAGGAATCAAGCACACTATCCAGACAGGCAATGCAGATGGTGCCTCCTTGTTATTTATAACTACTTGTTGACAACAAACAGTATGCAGAGTCTCGTGCCGATTGTCTTCATACATCCCAGTCCGCCAGCGTCGTCCCCTTTGACACGATCAGGCATTCGGAGTGACAAGAAATGAGAATTACCCCCCCACCTTCCCCCCCAACACTCCCCAAAAAAGACCTTGTAGCTGAGCTAGGCCGTGGGCAACTAAGTGCAGTCTACACTGGCTCAACTTGACTCTAGGGTTACGCCATTCATTGACAGATATTGAGGACTTACTATGCCGAATAGGGAAATTGCTGACATTGTCCACTGCGTGGACATGTAATTTAGTCACACCACGTTACTAACTAGAGATAGTTTTCTAGATAGTGGACGCCGAAAAGCCAGCACACCAATCCATAGGAATAAACCTATGATGACGTTGAAAGTGGTTATCATATACGCTTATTTGCCATCAACTTGGGTCCCTGTAGCGCGTGAAAGCAAAATAATTTTCTATGGTTGTCAAGTGAAACTGATTTAGTTAAGGCTACCGAAAGGCATGGGGGGGCAGTAGTCAACATACCTCCTGGGAATGATAAATTCAGAAAGATGCCAGCTGTCCCTGGCCTCGTTATTTAACGCGATATATCACAAAGGAGCAATCTGTGCCCACAGGCCTGCATGGGTTGTTGCAAGTTAGTTTCGAGTACCATCACGATGGCAACTTAGGCAAAGGTGGCACAGAAAGAAGCAAAATAACCGAGCGTATCGATGATTGAAGAACTATTGCAGCAGGACTCGAGAAGATACACCCGAGGAAGAGAAGAAATCGATGAGAAATTGAGGATCCCTAGGCCAGGACATACGCGGAATATACGGCGGAATTGACAATGTTTCCCCCCACCTTGCAGTGCTGCGAGGATGGACCATCGATAACTCGTTGGTGCGGGAACTCCCAGTCACATTACGGATTTTCCCTCAGCGGCTACAAGGATCCGCCATTCCTGAAGTAGCACAGAAAACCCCGGGGTAAGGAGTCGGTCGATGAGCAGACGCCAGTTCCAGACTGTATTGGACTATGCTAGTTGCTTCCACAGAGGGGGCAAAAATTAACTGCCCCAACGCACAGCGTTATGGTCGTTTCCAGCCCCATACGACTTCATACAACTTCATACAGGTCCAGTCATGTCGGATATGTACTAGCATACTCAAACACTGTATCCTCTAAAGGATTAACTAGGCGTTGAGCTGTGGAGCACGAGGTTGATTCTTGGCTAGGGCACTGGCCCATCACTGTAGAAGGCGTCCGCCAGCTTGCTCGAACGAACAACTAGGTACCCAGGTAGCCAATGAATGAAATGACCTGCTTCCTTCTTCCCTAAGTAATCATTTGCTACTCGGTGTTTCTGCATACCCTTCCAGGCTCTGCTGCTCGAGATTCTTGATCCTGGTCAATTTTATCAAAACTTGGTCGCTTCTGTTTCTATTTAGCTCACCTGCTGCTGAGGCTTCTCTAGTTGCCGTATTGACTGACACCCTTTGCAGAGCACACTGTGGATTTTGGTTTTTGATTTTATTTTATTTTTCTGCATCTCGTCTCGATTGTTTGCTACCAATCTCTCTCACCTATTCTACGTCTCCTGCCTGTCATTTGGGCCTACCCCTCCTTTCCAGTCCCTTGTTATTTGTATCACATGTGAGCAGAGACAAGAACTAGGCCTATCAATCGAGGAAATTCCATTTCCTTCTGTCCTCTGCATTGGCGCCTACCCAAAAACTAATTGATTGCTACCGTGCATTAGTACTGCCCATTGGATATGCATAACAGCAACACCGAGAAGAGAAGGGGAAACGGGAAACGGGAAAAATAAAAAATAAAGCAATGATAATGACAACCAGGTTCTTGAATATTTAGAGCATGTTCCGTTTAAATTTAATCCTACATCCGCCCATTCGGGTCTTGATACCGTCAACGAAGACTCAGATCTTCATATCTTTCTTGTTCGAGGAAATCGGACTTGCCTCTCCCTCATCATACACTCTCCAGTAGGGCTACCTTGGTCTTCTCCCCCAAGCTAGACTCGACGCTACTTTGTCTTATAAAGGCCCTAGGAGAAGCCAAACATACATACAGGCCTGTGAAAGCATTGTCCGCCAGGAGGGGTGATTAGCACAGCCTCCTCTCAGACAAAATTGAACCAAGAGTATTTTCAAATTCGGATATTGAACTTGGCGTACAACGGCTATCGACAACGCAGCAATGAGTGGCTTCCACAGGCGCAGTAATGACAGCCATGAAGGGTACTTCATCAACCCTCCTATATCTTTACCCATCCCGAACAGCCACGGAGAGAGCCACGATTTCGAAGCAGGCTCCTATCATTTCCCTCAACATAACTTCAGTTCATATGCGTCTCATTTTAGCTTGCCTTACAGTCATACAAGCATAACCTCTCACCATTCACCGGGAGCGTCAATGCCATCAATTCCTGACCAAACACCCCTACACCACCCCACGACGCAGTGTATGTCACAGCCACGTTATCTCCAAGGGCCTGCATACCTCCATCTGCATGAAGCATTAGCCGAAACGGAGCTCGAAAGCCAGGACTCCAGGAATGAGGACACAATGCTTTCAGAGCCAATAACTCCCCACCTAGAAGGCTTTCCAAATGTCACAGAATTCGATAAACTTGTCAAAAGGTAAGTCAGGTGCCTAGGCAATGTTGCTATTCCATCCTCGGGGTAGGTAGGAATTGGGCTCACATTGAGATTTCGACAGTTATGTGGACGATTTATCGGTGAAAAAGCAAGACAAGGCTCTAATACACGCTAAAAGGGCGCGGAACATAAGAACTGTCTTGATAGACCCTAAGGATACGGCTATCGAATCAGCCCAATTTCGGTATGGCACCGCTTCCTTCCGCCCTGATTATTTTCTCTCTCGTTAGCATGGGAATTTCAAAACTAAACAGCGGTATTAGGTTCTGGGTGAAGAAAATGTTTAAACTCCAGGTGATTGGAGGTAATACCTCAGATGTCCGTAAGCCACACCAGTCTGGGGTGACACGAGAGGCCATACTAATGGTATTTATTGTCTCATCTAGTGCAGGCGGATGATTTGCCATGAAGGCAAGCCTGTTGCCGTTAGAGAAAAGCTGTTCAAGATACTCACAAAGGCACACCAACAATGTCAACATGGAGGTCGGGATAAAACTTCTGCCCAAGTCCGGCAAATATACTCATGGTACGTGACTGATTACAGCTGGAGTTAACCCGGCATCTCGCGACAGAAAACAGGTGGAACTTGAACACCCGGCTGACTTAACCTCCCCAAAGGGTTCCCAAAGAGCTAATATCCCGTTTTGTGAAAATATGCCCGACTTGCCAAATCCGCAGGGGGGGCACGCGTGTGACACCACCTAACTCGAGAAGAGGCTCGCCTCCTCTCAAAATATCCTCTCGCTCTCCAAAGCTTCCCTCACCACCAGTCTCCAGACGCCAGTCAGCCATTGCTGGGCCGGCTTCTCTGGAGAGAACCCAGATGGAGTGTTTTCACCAGCAAAGCAACTGGTTAGACCCTGGTCGCAAGTCACATCGGCATGCAAGCTTGAGTATTGGGCCCGTGCGATCAGTTAGCGGGGGAGTACTTGGTCAGCTTCCAGGCCCGGTCTCCGCAAATTTGAATCCCTTCCATAATGACATCCCAATGCCGTCGATTCAAATCAATTATAACACCAGATATTCCAGTACACAAGGATCATCCACCCACCGAGATTTCTCTTGCTGACCTTTGTTTCGTGAAAACCCAATGTGTTCTTGCAGCAATGAAAGGGAATCTGTGAGCACATACACGGTTCCCCATTTTTACCCACACTGAAGAAGGAATCCGGGTTTTGATTTAGTCAATATCATGCTGTGCCTTCGCGGCTTAAGAACAAACACTTATCAGTGCCGATATCCCGACGCTCAAACATTGCCATCCTAACACCCCATCACTATAAAACAATCTTTTCTTTCTTAAAAGTCACCTTTATTGTCCTAGCGTTGGGGCCTCACTTTAAGTGAAAGCTTCAAGGTGGTCAAAGAATTCGCATTAATTTTAGTTCCATCATATAGTACATATAACCAGGAATAATACCTCTCACTGTTGTAACCCCACCGACACGTACCATAGGGGTGGCATACAATGACTGGCGATAATATTTTTTTTTTCAGAGAAGTATTATCTTTCGGCTCTGCCTTTTCGGGTCAGGCCTTCTCACGCAAGATGCCGTAGCCATCACTGGAAATTTCTTCTGCGTAAAGCAGGATGCTTATACGAATGTACGTATATATCCATATGCGGACCCGCCTCCCTTTTTTAGACAGGAAGGGAAAATTTCTTGCCTTTCATTATCCTGATATGCAGGTCAATCATTTGGTGTATCGTATAGAAGGGGTTAAAACCTACTTCGTGTAGTAAATGTAGAAAAAGTCGGAATATAGCAGGGTCTGAATGACGCCCGCTACGACAGAAACGGGGTCGAGATGACCTTCTGAAAAATACCGGTATATCCAATTTGGGATATAAAGGGCCCTATATAGCCCTAATGCGAATAAATAATGGGTGGTTATAGTATCCGCCTCTCCAGTACGCTGAAGCATAAAAAGCTGAGGGAGAATTGCCACAGACTCTAGCCAAATCGAGAACGTCCAGAGAATCTGCGAAGAGTCAACACCAGCCGGGTATTAAAAATCAAGTTGACTCACCTCGGAGATACTATAGTCATGTGTAAAGCAAAGAGCGAAGATTGCGCTCGAAGCAAGCAAGTATTGCACCTTGAACGTGTCCAGGTTCGGATCATGCGTAGGTCGATAATCATTGAGCATAAGGTAAATAATGTAACCCGATGAGCCGATAAATAATATTTTAAAGGTCGTGTTGTATAGCGAGTCGGCAAATGCCCAAAACAAATCTAGTGTCTTGTATTAGCAGTCGCAACAAGGATCATGGATTTGATGTACTGAAACCTACCAAGATAACGAGTCACGAACACCATCAAGTACAGGGCTTGTGACTTAAAAGACAACCCCGAGCAGCTCTGGAATCTATGATTAGATTATGCGTAGTATATTTCAAATGGGCGCACGCACGCTCGAGGACTTCATCTTCTGTAGCAGAACGAAGATTGAAGCAAGATGGGAGAAATCGGCTATTACATCGTCAGGACCGCTAGTACCAGCAATTTGACCGCACTCACCCAGTAACCTGAAAATATTCATCGTGCTTTATCGTGATGTTTGCTTTGAGGGCGACGACAGGTGCGCAAGAGCAGGTGATTGAGGTTGTTGTCAATGAGGTAATGAGTACAGAAACTAATCCGAGAGTGATTGCGTTACTCGGCAATTAGGGCGTCCATTAAATTTCGTGAAAAGTTAATTTCATTTAGGTCTGCGAAGGAGAGATGAATGTTGACACGAAGCCTCTCGGAGTTCAAGATGCGCGACCGCGCCAGGCGGATTAGGTGCGCCCCACATTTACGCCGCATTTCCCAAGCTTCAAAATTGGGGGTTTATGTCCGAGGGTAATTATACTATGTAGAGTGTAACTACAGAGTATGTAGTCAAGTATATGCACGACTAGTACAACTGATGCTATATTTAATTTCTGATCGCTTGTACCGTATTATATTCCTCTGTAGCAATGATAACAGCTGTTTAACCAAAAGGTTTCTGGTAAAGCCCTATCCCATAAGCTCATCTGGAGTTCAAAAAACAAAAGCTCGGGAATACTCAATTGGACCGCATTACGAACAAAACCGATCCGAGCTAATTGCTACTCGAACCACGCTCAATACACATTGTCATCCACCGGTAGGTGGTTGAAAATATTAGTGTTGTCAACAATAAAATGAAGTATCAAAACAATACCCTGCCAAGTGTACCTTCAGTGTCAGTGATACATTGTAAATGTCCTTCAGCAAGTTCACTTTTCAAGGCACAAATAGAACTCTCCCGGTCCAGCTTATCCCAATCCCTTAGCCCAGCACGTTTCAGCTTTTGGCTCTCGGCAATCTGTTCGAAAAGTCGATCCCTATCTGCTTCAAGCTGAGAGAGGCGCTTTTCCGTCATATTGTCAAGCTCTAATTGGTGGAGCCTACCTCCAGGAATGATGCTATTAAGACCTACAAGAAACCTGGAGTATCTTGGGGGGTGAGAGGACGGGGTGCTGGAAACGCTGTTATGGTGGCAGGAACGGGCGCGTTGTGATTCGACACCAAGAGTTGGTAATTGACTACTTCGAGGCGCAGTGGGCGTTCCATGTGGCCCAGCAGGTGCAGGCCCACGGCGTATCGGCGTAGTTATCCAACCACTGTCTTTCAGAGTTGAGTTTCCACGTGGTCTCGTCGGGGCAGACAAAAGGGAAATGTTTGAGGCGCTAGGATGCGATGCGAAGGTCTTGGGACCATGTGGCGGTCCTGGCGGAGGTGATTTGTAGTTACGCTTATTTGCGAATGCCTTTGGCTGACTTGGAGCATTACTCGGATATGATGCTGCGTGGTTTGACCTACCCTGTATTCCAAGTAGTGTAGGTGGCCCCGTATCGTCGGTATTGGGCAGTGACTTCCCAAGCACTTGCTCTCCAGAAGGTGAATTGATCCTGCCTTCCGGAGTGGTGAATTTACTTTTTATTAGGGGCGTAGGATCATTCTGGGCTGGTGAGACTCCCCAGTCTCTCGAGCGACGACGGCCCAGAAGATGGCTGACAGGCGGTGACCGACTTCTATTGCCTCTTGAAGGGGTATCGTTCTTATTGTCGCTGGGGGACGACCGCCTTGAGTTGGACATAGACCCAGGGGCAGAAGGCCGCTTGGTGTGTGTATCATTTGGGGATTGCGACCGTCGCCTTTGCCCTAGATATCGATCGGTAGTAGCGTCTCTACGGCCCCTATAAAAAGGGCTCCGAGCTCGAG
Source organism: Aspergillus versicolor CBS 583.65 (assembly GCF_001890125.1). Lineage (NCBI taxonomy): Eukaryota > Fungi > Ascomycota > Eurotiomycetes > Eurotiales > Aspergillaceae > Aspergillus > Aspergillus versicolor. The sequence continues at coordinate 917,620 of NW_024467537.1, forward strand.
TTGTTGTTGGTGGGCGCTGATCGTTTTCGAATGATAGTCCACGTCTTAGAGGTGACCCAGATCTCGTGTGGCGTCCAGCAGCAGAAGGCGGGTGGCGCTCCTTTCTATAGTGCCCATAATCGCGACCTGCGGCAGATGAATCTCTTGGCGGCCTACAGGTTGAGGTGCTCTGGTTCCATCCAGCATCACGAGTCCGATCTTCCCCGAAGGGAGACCTTGGTCGTCTTGAAGATGATGCAGGAGATCTGACCCTCACATCCCGACGAGGGGAGAATCGCCGGGGGACGTACGTCTTTGGATACGAACTGACACCAGTATCCCTATTATACAGCTGCGGACTTCGCGAACGACGCCTATATGGAGGCGGCGAACGGGTCCTCGGGCGAGTATAGGGCCGACCAGTAGATGGCGCCCATGTGTCGGCAACAAGGCGACTAGGGGGTGAGCGTATCCTGGGGGGAGACCGGCTGCGACGAGTATATCCTCGAGAGCTTCCAGGGCGATAACTCTCTCCGCCACGGTGATCATCAAATCTGTAGTGAACATCATATTTAGCATATTGGATAGAAGAACCGCAATTAGACAAACAGACCTTCTTGTACGCTCCCAATCCATCTGTGGCGTTCGTGTCAATTTTGAAGGAAAGAGAAGCAGCTTCGGTACCAAGGATAGGATGTTCAAGTTGGCCGTCAAGCGCTCAATACCTGCCTGATATGGCAAAGTGCCACACGGATTTCCGAGGACTGACCCACTTACAGAGGTACTAGTACAGCATGACTTCCTTTGTATGTGTAAAGCAGTATGCCTTCCGAAGTCTGGGGCGTTGCTCAGGAAAGCTGCATAGAAAAATTTTAAACTACGAGGTCTTGGTTGGGCTGGTAGTTAACAGGTGTGGTGGCAAAAATGCTGAATCACCTGAACCAGAAAGAACTGCGGCGGACTTCTCCCAACTTGTACTCTGTGGTTCAGAGTACATGGGAGAAAAGCTTAAATGGATGTGGATAGTTGTACTGTCGACCGTCATCCTGGACTAGCCCTGTCCGGCAAAAGAAAGACGCATCAAGGCTGCTCAGAAAATGTTTGGTCTGTTCAGTTATTCTCTCTTCCAACCCTTGGCACCTTTCCTAATATATTGAGTGCGATGCGACGCGCCTAAATCAAGGTACCGGATTAATTCGTTGCCTTATACTAGTATAACTGATGTTATGTTTCTCTCCATATATTAACAAAGAATAAACCGTAGTACGGCTCTTCTCCCACGATCCAGCTCTCAGACTTACAACAGAATATGACCGGAGCGTATTTATCTAAGCTCGTACAACGACGAGGGTTGACTGTCCGTCAAAAGGTAAATCCTACGGCCTGCCTGTTCCATGCATGAGCTTGGATGCGACAATATCCTTGATTAAACCGCCATTTTCTAGGGCCTGTCGAGCTGCCTTGTCCCCAGCAATTGTTTTGTTTGACCCCTGGCCAGATCCAAGGTGTTTATTGCTCCATCCCCAACCCGTGAGGTAAACACCGATATAGAAGGTTTGCATACCCCCCTCATGTTGTATGGGCTTCCTTTCATCAACATATTTCAGTTTAACACCCTTTCCCATTATTTTTTTGGCAAGCTCTTCCTTGGCCTGCGAGGGTGGATGCGATTCCTCAATGGTTGCAAGTTTGGGGGACCATAATTGTGAGAGCCACTGTTCGGCAATATCATAGCCATTGGCATGTGATAGTACAACAGCAGCCACGTAGGCCTCAAAGATATCCCCTTTCGTTTTGGTCCACCGCTTCGGCTGGCTTGAATAATCATGTGGAACTGAAGCTCTTTTGTCGATCCCATACTCGGTGGTATATTCGGCCAGGGTCTCATTCTTGACCAGAAGCTCCCTAATCTGTGAAATTCGGCCAGATGGTATCTGCTGGAATTTGTTCCAGATGAGTTTTGTAGCTATGAGCTCTATATATGCGTCACCAAGGACTTCAAGCCTATCATAACTTATTTTTGGATCTTTGCTCATTCCCGGGTGTGTAAAAACCGCTCTTTCGAGTTTCTTGTCAATAATTTGGGGCAATGGGGGCAGGCTAGAACTTGATGATAAACTTGTCATCATATCACTATTATGACAGATATTTGTAGTCGGTTTGCTGGAAGTAGATGCATGCCGTAGGGCTTGACTAAAGTCCTTGGCTGCTTTTAAAATTTCCGGGCTGGACTTAGCAACACTATCTTCAGAAGTTGCGGTGATTTTGTCGACTATATTCGAGATACTTCGTACATCGTTGGCAACATCCGTGTCCGATAGAAATCCCCGCAGAGGGCCCGTATTGGGGTCATGATCAAGATGGTTTTTCTAGTCCAAAGTCAGCACTGGTGAAGTGTTCCATTTTTGGGGGGTATTTACCTTCGCCCTTGTCAGTACTGAATCACCATGATGCGATGAAAAGACTGACTTGCGCTTCTTATCCATAATGATTGGCAAAACCGGGTGCAACTGCTGGGTTGGAATTCCTAAAGCCTTCCCTTGGGTTGCCAACCATATCAGAGTGACATGGTCACGTGAGATTCAGATAACAACTCTTGCCTATCTCTTCCTGTCATCTAATAATTCGTAACTTCGCACAACCACGAATCATCTTTACCCCCAAGATGGCGGGACAGTACAGCCGGTTGTTGGACTTGGCAAAGGTACATTATGGCCATATTCTTGTCTTTTTGTATCATAACGGTTTTGAATATGACGGGTTAATGAAACAGGTTCAATGCCGGGTGTTCTCCATGAACTTCAACCCCGATGGGCTACGGCTTGGCAATAAAGTTTTGCGACAGAGACTACGAGGCCCAACATTAGCATCGTGGTATCCGAGGAAAGTCGTCTCTTTCCGAGATCTACGAACAACATGCAGCTCGCTGGGTCTGACAGCTTTTGACGAGGTCGAAGATGACAGGGAAGAGGCTATCCAGATGTGAGTCTATTCTGGTCCTGTGACAATACACCCAGTATTACTTACATTTTGAATCAGTGCGAAGTTGAGAGGGAAGGGGAGACCGAAAAAGAAACGAACGGCTGCAGGTAGGGCCGTGGATTTGTATCTTACGAGTTTTTCTCTTCTAGTGGTACTAACTATCGTTTTAGAGTCCCGGAGTGCCAAGAAAAAGAAATAAGCTTGGTTTGTCCTATTGCCTTTTTTTCTGGTATAATAGGCCGTGCCAGTGTTATTAATATATTGTGTTGGGATATTTGTGGTGTTTATGTTTTTAGATGGTTTTTTTACTTTCTATAGGAAAACTGTTAAATTAATATTATCTATAAAAAGCTAGATGAGATCAAGTATAAAGTCCTTTATTTTATATGATTTTACATACATCTCTATATATTTTTAGTATGATATTTAATTATCTATCATGCCCACCAAAACCATGATATACAATCTGCTATCTATAGGGTTCTTCGGCATTTAGAGGTGTTATAAGTAATATAAAAGAGTAGAATATACCTAATAATAAGAAATAGAGTACTATGGGAGCCTGATTTTAAAAAATAAAAATTATTAATAGATTAATGTTAAAATTCTAGGTGTTATTGATGATTTATACATTCATGGTAAAGTTAATAGATTCTCTTGGGATAATAGAGTAAAATAAATAAAAGAACTATTAGTTCAGGATAATTAACTAGCTAGGGACAAGTCTGAATATAAATAATATAAAACATTAACTATGATAAAATAAAGTAGATAATAATATTTAGATATAGTTAAGGGTATTAATATTTTTATTAATATAAATAATAGAATAAATAAAGAGTAGTAATATATATTTATGATAACATCCCGAGATCAGTAAGTATCAAAGCCATTAAAATGCTGATATATAGCCTGAAGACTGACTTCCAGTATAGTTATTTTTCTAAGTCTACCAGCTATCTAAGCATCTATATATAACCTACTAAAATATCAGTAATTATCCTAACCAATAGTAGAGCTACTTGATATCAACATCTCTGATATATATCAGAGCCATTAATATCTCCGAGCATCACGGCAGAGAATCACATGTTTAATTATGGTAAAATATAAAATATCAAATAAAAACTATAATAAAACTGTAAAATTATCAATATAAAGCTAGATATTATAATTAGCATTATACTTTATTTATTAATTAAATTATTCAACAAATTTAATATAGTTTTAAATAATATAATAAATTTATTTATTATCTTATTAAATAAGTAATTAATTTTCTAGTAGAAGATATTAGTAAATAATTATTTATCAATAAAAGTAGAAGAGTTAGAGGATATTTATTTATGAAATTTTAATTTAATAAAGATTAGCTTAAGTTACATAATTAAGATAATAAAATATACATACTAGATATAGAATGATCCTTCCAGTTAATATATAAATTATTTTATATATTTAATAGAACTAATTACCAGTTCTCCTAGCTAAGAACTAGTAGTATAATATATATCTATATAATATCTATAAATAGTAATATATAATAATAATTATTTTTCTTTTAAATAATTATAATTTTATAATTAGTTATTTTAGATAGACTCTATAATTAAAATGTAGAGTAAAAAAAAGAATTTAATAACATTAAACTTAATCTTATAAATCTAAAATCAAATTTATAATAAACATTTAAATTTAATATAATATTATTTTATTAGTATAGATAATTTTAGTAATATAAATAAATATTATATATAGTCTAATAATATTATAATATTAAAATACTATTTATTTTTTATTTATTTTCTCTCTTTTTTCTAGATATCTTACTTTCTATTAATATAATATTTTTTTATATTTATTTAATTTATTAGATAATTTCTTTTATTGTTTTATAATTATCTTAATTTTATAAATCTTACTAATATTTTTCTAGATTAAGTTAAGTATTCTAGTATTATATTATAGATTTATATAGTAATATATTAGTTTAATAGTAAGAACTTTATATTACTATTTTTAAACTATATTTTAAATAATTATATTAATATTTAAAATTTGAATTCTTTTAAATTTTATAATTTAAATAAGCTTTTTACTATTTATTTTACCTAAAAATTTATAAAGATATTATTATTAGAAATTTTACTTATATATAATATACTTATACTTTATTTTTTAATTATTTAGTTCTCTATATAGGTCTATCTAATTAATTTAAGCTTTAAATATATTATTCTATATATCTTTCTATATTAATTATTATTTTTAGTAGTTATTTTTCTTTGTAAATTATATTAATATAATTATTAAAGTAGATAAAGAAGTTTTATAGATTAATTATCTATTCAAAGAACTAGGATTTAAGGGTATAAGTCATATAAAAATATATTTTAATAACTAGCTAGCTTTAAAGCTAGGTAATAATACCTAATTTTATATCTAAATTAAATATATTAATATTACTTAATACTAGATATAGAAGTTAATTTAGAAAGATCTAATATATCTTCTTTATATCTAGATAGATTATTAAATTATAGATAGACTTATTAAGGTATTATCTAAGATTAAGTTTAATAAATTTATTAAAGCTATTAGAATCTATAATCTTAATAACTAAAATATTAAGCTAGGTCTATATAATCTTTATATTTTATATTTAAAAAGCTTTATAAATAGTTAACAATATCTTCTTTAGAGAATATATTAATATTAATAATTCTAGTAAAAAAAAGAGTTCTTTATCTCTAATATTAATATCTAGATAGTAAAGTTAATATTTACTATTTATATAGTAAATAAAGTATTTACTATATAGTTATACAGGAAAACCTTGCTTATTACTAGCATTAGAATAAAAAGAGATAAATAGGCCTTATATAGCTGTATTTTAATAAAAATCATGCACTGTTTTTATGTTGATTATGTAGAGATCTTTCCATAGATAATAGATATACTAATTAGTATATAAATTTATATAATATTTTAAGAGATTTAAATAGTATTTAACTAAATTATTAAATAATAAAATATAAAAAGCTATTCTATACTCTAAAATATATAATAAAATTTATAAAAAGATAGTATAATATATATAAAAATTAAAGAATTATAATATATATATAATATATTTTTTAATAGTTAAATAATTAATTCTAGAATACTAGAGTATATTAGAATTAAATTATAATAAAAAAAGCTTTAGAGGAACCTTAATCTATAATATATATATATTAATAAATAGTATATAAGATCTCTCTAAAAAGAGATAGAATAATAAAAATAATTATAAAGAATTATAAATACTATTATAATATCTAGGAAAAGATAAAAAATATAAAAATATATAAAAATAGTCAAGACTATTATAATTATAGAAAGATTAGTTATATAAAATTATAATATTAATTAATAGTAGAGTATATTTATAAAAAAAATAATATAAAATTTAATAAAATTATAAATAATTTAAAAAATTTAAGAATCTAGTATTTTATATAATAAAAATACTAG